>NC_092323.1:3212812-3836250 GCF_036785885.1 Coffea arabica | reverse complement strand
GAGAGAGGAAAAGGAGGCAACGTCGAGATATTTTTTTTTTTTTTTTTTTTTTTTTCTGTTTGGGAGTCATCCTCCCCACAATTAAGCTCCTCAATCATAGGGGATTTAACAGCGTACCGCCACCATGTCTGAGGAACTCTTGGGTCTGAGATAAACGTCGGGCAGCAGCTACTGAGTCATCACTGCTTGAGAATTACCATAACTGAGGAACGATGAAATCCTCCTTCCCACGTAATTACTATAAATAAAAAGTTTCCTTTTCTTCTGGGAGAGTGGAGGAAGCATTTATTTAACGGCACACTCGAACACTTGTTCCCCCGAGTTCGACATTCGCAATTTGCAGCTCTCCTTGCTCACGCTTGAGATTCTAGTGTGAGTTTTCTTTCTCTGTTTACGAAATTGTTTCTCTCCGTAGGCAAAACAATTTCATTGTACTTTTTTTTTCAAAATTATCAGAGTAGATTAGAGTTTTGTCGATTTTGCATTTTCAGTAATTATTCCTTTTTTTCCCTTCGTTTTACATGTTAATTTTTGCCAGAATTTCTGCCGAAGCGCTTCTCTGCTTTTCTCAGTTTCGCTGCTGTGAGCTTCTGGCTTTTTAATTTCTATTTGTATTTATACATGTATGTGACACGTTGAAAGTTTTGTTCTTTTGAATTGGGCGGGCGATGATTTTGTCTTGCTTGTTCACAATGTGTGGATCTATGGAAGGTAGGGTTTTCAATTTGAATGTGGATATCATGCTGAAAGTATTGATTTTTGAATACCAAGGTTTAGGTGTTCTTATAATTCGTCCCTCGTAAAGTCTAGATTTTTTATTTTTTGGTGTATGGGGTATTCAAACTGAATTAGATTGTAAATATGCTGACGGTTTTGTAGTATTTGTTGTACTGACAAATTTTGCTCATCTTTGTTAACCTTTTGCTGGGGATATTGTGGAACATACAATTATTGAAGAAGGAAAGGCTGGCAGAGATAAAAGGGAAAAGGATGAATTCTGTTAACGTTACTTAATTTTAGAATTGAAGTTGGAACTTCTGAGATGTAGGGAGAAGTGATTATTCTATCTTTTTTGCTTAAGGGCAATTCATAACTTGTGTTTGGGCATTTTTAAATAACTTTGTTTCTATCCTATGAAATAAATATTTTTCCAAAGTAAAGGATTTTTTTTCATGATGGCCCTTATTTGACTGTGCAATTTGTTTCATGATGAAATAAAAGATTGTGCAATTTTTTCCTTTTTAAGAAAGTATTGCTATCTAGGATTATGTTCCTGTAAGATAACGTATTTCTCTTGCTTTTGTACTGCATAAATTATATGTGCGCTGCTATGATGTTTGTAAAGCTTGCACTTCCATTTTTTGACTTTTGTGGTTACCCATATAGGAAATGGATGGACCTGCTGTTCATGGGAGTGGTAGTGCAGATTCATTCTTTCGTAACTATAAGCTTGGAAAAACTCTTGGAATTGGTTCTTTTGGGAAAGTGAAAATTGCTGAGCATGCATTAACAGGGCACAAAGTTGCTGTGAAGATTCTTAACCGCAAGAAGATAAAGAACATGGAAATGGAAGAAAAAGGTTAAACCACATGGACATTGTTTTTATGTCCTATTTTTCTGCAGGGTACATATGACTGTGGGATGTCACTTTCTGAACCAAATTAGCTTGGAAATATTCTTATTTGATTGGAGATATTTGCCTCCCTCTTTTAGGATGCCTTGCTATTATGTGCAAAATATGGTCATTTAAACTGAAATTGGTTGTTTGCTTTATTAGTTTAATTGATAGTTGGAGGTTTCTCCTCCAATTATCAAGAATAATATATTAAAGTTTAGATCTTGGCAAAACTCTAATCATCATTATCCTCTGCATTATATTTGTTCTTTTAGTACCGAATTCATGTATGTGACATCTAGTCTCTTTCTAAAGGTTTTTTTGATGACCAGATCTCTTGTTATCAAAGACAGCAGTTTGTTTTAGTGTCTTTTAAATCTTTCTTCTCTAAATCCCATTATAAAGCATTTACTGTCATTTGTAATTTAACTTAGGGTGCTTTGTTTCTGGATTCAGACTCTCACATCATGCATGTTATTGATGGTTTTGCAGTTAGAAGAGAGATCATGATATTGAGACTGTTTATGCACCCTCATATCATTCGCCTTTATGAGGTTATAGAGACCCCAACAGATATTTTTGTTGTGATGGAGTATGTCAAATCTGGTGAGCTTTTTGATCACATTGTTGAAAAGGGTAGGTTGCAGGAGGATGAAGCTCGAAGATTTTTTCAGCAGGTAAAGAATCTGGCATGATTTATGTTGTATAGATACATTTTACATTAGAGATAGTAGTTCTTACTGCGTTGTTATAGAAAATTTCGAGTTTCAAAATTCTGCCATAAAATTATGGTGGAACACGGAGATTACTCTTTCAAATTTGCCTGTGGAAAAGCCTTATGCAATTATTGGTTTTTTGTTGTTTATTAATGTGAATCATCTTACTTTCTGAAAGCAGATAATTTCTGGGGTGGAGTACTGCCACAGAAATATGGTGGCTCATCGGGATCTTAAGCCTGAAAATTTGCTTCTGGATTCCAACAAAAATGTGAAGATTGCTGATTTCGGCTTAAGCAATGTCATGCACGATGGTCATTTTCTGAAGACCAGTTGTGGAAGTCCAAACTATGCTGCTCCAGAGGTATAGCTGGGTGCATAAGGTTTTGGTGGCTCGAAACAGATTTTTACATAAACGCTCCAAAATTTCCAAGCCTTTGGTTTCTATTCTGAGCAATGTTTTTGTTCCAACAGTGGAATTAGAAACCTGATGTTTATCATGTATCTAGGTTATATCAGGGAAATTATATTCTGGGCCCGAGGTAGATGTATGGAGCTGTGGTGTTATTCTATATGCACTTCTCTGTGGAACCCTGCCATTTGATGATGAAAATATTCCTAACCTCTTTAAGAAAATAAAGGTGAGTTGCAACTGTTTTTGCAATTTTTACTAGCAAGAAGAAGAGAAAGTGTGTTTATATCATTGTAATTTTCTTTGAAATTACTATTCAGGGTGGAATATACACTCTTCCCAGCCATTTGTCTCCTGGTGCAAGAGATTTGATTCCAAGGATGCTAATAGTTGACCCTATTAAGCGAATCACCATTCCTGATATACGATTACACCCTTGGTTCCAAGCTCATTTGCCACGCTATTTGGCTGTGCCTCCACCAGATACAAGCCAACAAGCTAAAAAGGTTAGGTGGTGGCATGACTTGCAAATGCTCATAGCTTTTCTATATTCTCCTTTTACTTGTGAATTCATGTTACTATTGATGACTGACTACTTATATTGTTTGTGTTTAACAATCTAAAATGCATGCTGAAATGAATTAGGAGGATGCAGGTTGTTGGTCAATCATTCAACAATGCCAAACTGTTCTTGTTGGTTAGGAGAATGATTTGAGCATTGCAACATACGTTGCAAAAGGACATCTGATAGTTTTCTTTGTTTTCAACACTCCTTTGTGTATATGCTTATTTGTTTGGAGAAATTACAATTTGCAGAATATTGCCTTTTCTACTCTTGATCGATTAACTTGTACTTCGTTTTGCAATTAATTCCCTTATAAAGTACACTTCAGATATTAAAGGAAGACCCATATTTCGATTATTCATATTTAAATTTGTCTTCTTGTAATCATTCAGTTTTTTGTATGAGATAGAATTAGGTTGTTCCATTAATAAAAAATCTTAAAGTCTTTTTTGAGCATATTGCAAGTCAGTGACTCCTTCTTCTTCAGTCCATTGACATGGTTTCTGCCATTCTTAATTCTCTATCAATTTCTTTTGTACCTGGGTTCCTCACTTTAGTGATATTAATTCCAATTCATCTCAGTGATTAGTTTTTGTAATCCTTCAAGTGCAGATCGATGAAGAGATTCTGCTTGAAGTGGTTAAAAAGGGATTTGACAGGGAAAGCCTCATTGATTCTCTCTGCAAGAGGGTCCAAAATGAGGTATTTTCTTTTCTTTTTTTTGTTACTCTTTCTCTCTCTCTCTCTCTCTCTCCAAATTTGACGACGTGGGGTTGGTTAAAGGTGCAGTTATGTTTTCTGAACTTTTCAGGGAACTGTTACATACTATTTGCTGTTAGACAATCGTTTCCGTGCTTCCAGTGGTTACCTTGGAGCTGAATTTGAGGAGTCAATGGTGCGTTAATTTTCATATTGATGGCAATAGTTACTCTAGTTGTCTAGTTTACTTGTAATAAGATCTATTTTATCGATATCTATATCATAAATAAAGCTTAAGCCCGCTTATGGTTTTACTCTTTTTGTCACCTTTTGCAAATGTCTACTTTATCCCTCGTATGTCTACTCTATCCCTCATAATCTATCACAAACAAAAACCATCTCCGAAATTCGTCAAGGCGTTCCAAGTAATGAGAATATTTTGAGTTGATAATTTTCTTTTTATAATAAACTGGCACAACCAATGGACCGTGCCTGAACCAGCTTTAGTATGTAAGAAGGTAAAAATGTGATCAAACAATCTCAGATTCCACGTCACAGGTTAGATCTTTGAAGATCTTTATCAACCTTTTTATACCAGTTGATCTGACCTGACTAAAGCTTTCATTTGTTTCTAGGAAACGGGATTTAACCAAATGCAATCAAATGAAGCTGTAGCTTCACCACGCATAACAGGAATTATGGATTACCAACAGATTGGTTTGAGACAGTGTCTGTATGACAGAAAGTGGGCTCTGGGACTTCAGGTTAATCTTAGTTGAGTGCTTGCAACAGTTATTTTCAAAAGTTGCTAAATCATTCTCACAACAATTATTGTTCCCCTCTTTTTGACCTTGTCAGTCTCGAGCACATCCTCGTGAGGTTATGACTGAAGTTCTAAGAGCGCTGCAAGAACTTAATGTGTGTTGGAAAAGGATTGGGCACTACAACATGAAATGCAGGTGGAGTCCTGGGATTCCTGGTCAACATGAAGTGATGATCAACAACTCTATGCACAGTAATCATTATTTTGGAGATGATTCTTGTGTCAGAGAAAATGAAGGCGTTGCTAGGGTACCAGCTGTGGTCAAATTTGAGATTCAGGTATTTCTCTTATATCATTTTCTTTGTGAGTGTACAACTTTAGATGCTAATGAGTCCGTTTTTTGAAATAGATTTTTCTAACCAGTGCCCATGCCCGTGCCTGTGACAAACATTACGTTTCTGTATATGGTGCACTAACTTCTATTTGTTTTCCCTCTTGCATTTAGACTTCTCCTATTGAACATCACTCTCGCAAATTAGTAACGCCTGGGGCTCCATGGGCACTGTTTAGACAAACTGCTCTAAAATATGCTAGAAGTTATCCTCCTTCCCCAAACTTCATTGAGTATTCTTCGAATCTAAAACAAGTGATACAAAAAGATAGCTGGGTTTCAGGAAAGTGAAATCCATTGCAGTGTGCGGCTCACCTATGTTATGCTTCTTCAATTCCCTCCAATTACTTATCCAAAAATTTGGTTGAACTGCAATTTGATTGTGATCTGATAATGTTTGTAATTAAACTGCAGCTTTACAAGACTCGTGAGGACAAGTACCTACTTGACCTACAGAGGGTTCAAGGTCCCCAGCTACTCTTTCTGGATCTTTGTGCAGCTTTCCTTACTCAGCTTCGGGTCCTCTGAATTTGAAAAAATCCGTCCTAAAGATCTCTAGACGCTTGTGAAGAAAGTTGATGTACATAAAATTTAGCTACAGCAGCTGAAGTGGGCACAATGTTTTTATCCTAACGTCACAGTAGTTGTTCATCCTTTTCTCTCAAATGTGAATGGTCATGCACAGCCTGTGTTTTTGTGGACGCACTAGGACCTTCGGCCTCTTGCACAACCTCTTTAGTTTTTATTTTCCCTTTCTAATTTGTCACGATGAACCAGTTTATATAATTAGGTTATTTGATGTGCAGAGGCAGATATTGGATAAATATTGATATGATTTAAAATTTCGTCAGCCTTATGCTTCGGTTTTCACCTTCAGATTTCCATGGGTTGCTGCATTTTTTTTTTTTTTTTTGCTATTCAAAGAATAGTTGCCTAACAGCTGGGAATACTCGTATCTTGATACTTCCCTCTTTCACCCTGTTTTCTGGGCTTCCACAGGATTAATTGTCCCCATATTTGAGCATCTTCTGCTTCTTTATTTCATCAAAACGGGATTCTTTTCAATGGCTTAACTGTACTTGACAGGTAATCATATCCCACGAAAAAAAGGTATTTAAGTAATCCAAGCTGGATATGAACCGAGCTGTGAGAGTTCATTCACTTTGCCAAATATTGCATTGCAACAAAATGTAGAAGCCTTCCTCGTCAGGAGTCGGGACAAGCCAAAAAGCAGAAGTTGAATCAAGGCGTAGAATTCGAAGTTTGTCTTGGAGTCTTGAAGCCGCACAGACAACTTCTTCTTTCACAATAAAGGAACATATCTTACAATTGAATGGTTTTATAATCTTCAAATGCTTATTCAGATTGATTAGTAAATGGTTGTTGGAGAATATGACTGTGGATGGATTAATAAACCCTGTACCTTATCAAATCGTTTAGGCATAAATATCAAAAGCCAAAAGAAACAGGAAAGAAACCAAACAAGAACTTCATTTTTACGTGCCTCTGTCTTCTACTTTATCGCGGACGGTCTCTTGAAGGACATAAGATTGATTTCATCCATGAAAATTCGTTCAGAAAGGTTCAAGACGTGAATTTGTTGGAAGTACATCGAGTTATGCTGCTTTAACCCAAAAAAAAAAAAAAAAAAACAATGTAGAACTGGCATATCTCAAGGAAGGAAGTAAAATCTTAACCGGAAGTCATGTTAAGAGTACAACATAACGGACCTCAGTCTTTCCTGACTGCTAAATCTGGGGAAGGGAAGTTACATGATAGTTCTAGTTTCCTATACCAACTCAGAATTAGCTCGTGATGGATGTATCAGTCAGAATCTGTTTTACCAATTTTTGAATCCTAATTGAGGTAGCTCGAACTTCAAAAGCCAAAGGTCACTAGTTACCCAACTAAGTGACATAGCAGATAGGTGGGAGATCAATAGAGCTCCAGAGCGATAAGTCACCATCAAAGTTTGAAGAAGATGCTCCAGCATCAGCTGGAGTTGCTTCCTCTTCTTGCTTCTTGATGAGTTCAACATTGTCCCCTTGAAGTGTCTCTTGCTGTTCCTGATCTGGAATATTCTTGTTACATGCATTACGGAGTCTAGTCAATTGCTCTGATCTTTCCTGTTGAAGTACACTCACTGATCTCAGCCTCAACTTTAAGCATTCAGTTATCCCATTGAAGGCATAAAGAGAAGCAGAAAACTTCCTCTCATAGTTCATCCTCTTCATCGCCTCGCTCAGCATGGATGGATCGTCTCCATAATCCTCCATCTCCACAGGCTGTGATATTTGTCCAGCAATTTCAAAGGGAGAACAGTTATAACAAGATTCTATCTCGTCCACAAAATTGAAATCCACGATCCCGGGATTGACGTTGTTTCCTTCTTCAGCACGTTCCTCTGTTTCATCTTCAGCAGTGCTACCACCCCAGCTCAGGCACTCATGACCGTTGGAAGATTGAACCGTGTCATCCCAGCACTCTAGGTCTAAACTTGGTTCTCTAATCACCTCACAATGATGATCATGTTGGGTCAAGCAATATTCAGAGCTCGAGCTCAAATGAGAATCGCTACTATTATTAGTACTTAAATTACTAGCCGTGGTGCTGGTGGTGGTACCATCTTTTTCAGGGGTATAATCCTCAGGATCATTGAGGAAATCAGTGAATTGAGCATCAGGAAATTCAGATGATTGATCATCAGGAAATTCATGCGACTCCCTTTGCTGCTCATGATCCGATGCTGGAACTGATGAAGCACCAGAAGCAGCAGCAGCAGCAGCGAGAGAATTATTTCTGGCCTTGAGCCTACTCAGAAGAAGATTAGTGATCTTAGAAGGCAGAGCTGGGGTTGCAGAAGATGATGAAGAACAAGGCCAGAAATTTGTGCGAGTATTGGCCCCTCGAAGCAAACAAGCAGCCTCATCATAGGCCCTGGCTGCCTCCTCAGCAGTGTCAAAAGTGCCCAACCACACCCTTATCTTTTGTATGGTGTCTTTTATCTCCGCAACCCATCTCCCTGATGGCCTTTGTCGAACACCAACGAATCTTTTCCGGGCCCGCCGTGCTCCGCCGAATGCAGCAGCAGCTGCAGCTTCCTTCACCATTTCATCCCATGCAACGTTTCCCTCATCACCAGACGATGACGAGGAGGATGAGTTCTTCTCATTATCCATACAATCACCGGCCTTTCTTTTCCTTGCCATCAGTTTTTCTGAGTAGTTCAATTTCTAGCTATCCCAATGTTGGATGGGTAGGTAGCTACGTTTGTCGACTAGACGGTTGATGCTCGTTAATGGGGTCCCTTGGAAGTTTGACAAACAAAGTACACATATTTATACACGTACGACATGAGAACCTGTCAAGGCAAATTGAAGTTTGAAAAGGTCCTTTTTTGCTTGTACACACACCTTTGTTGTTTTAATATTCGGCATCAGATGAAAACATGTGGAGGTTTCTCTTTGATGTTGTAGGCAGAGATATAGAGAGATATTAAGCTAGTATTTTTTGCTCGATTTCAATATGATTCTTTTGGAAATCGAAGCTTTGACCCAGCCAAAGGATCAAGTTTCTGGCTTCCGCTGCTAGCTGTACATGAGGGGCATTTCAATGTCTCGACCGATTATTTTAAGTATATATGAAAATGAAACTAACCCGAGTTGGATTTTGGCTTTTTTTGGGGCCTTGATCTCCTTATGTATGTGCAGCATAGCTACAGCCACCGGTCTACCAATCAGAGAGTTTGGAAAGAAATCACGATTTGCTACTGATTGAATTAATAATAAACCCAAAAGAAGCACAGTAATTCTTCAGTCGTGGAAGGAGAAATAATGCATTGAAGTCATCACTCTGATGAAAAAGACTGATTGTTCCTTGTCATTGTGGATATTTCTAGTACAACATCAACAACCCAAAGCATGGTTCGCCATGGCGGGTCGCGGTCTCGGTTGTCCCATATCTATCGCGGCTTATCGGTTGAATATCGCGTGATACGAATATTATATCACACAAAAGTTTCCAAAATTTTTGAAAAAATTACTAAAATTAGAAAATATCAAAAAAGACACAATTTAAAAATATATCCGAGTCAACTCCTTGTTGATTCAAAATATCGGCCGATATCATGCATCACGGATTTGAATCGACCAATATCGACCGAGTCAAAGCAAATCGTCACGAATACGGTAATATTCGCAATTCGGAAATCGATATCGTACCAGTCCCCTCAGTTCCGATTACGACTCGACCGATACCAATACGTATCAGCCGATATTGCGAACCATGACCCCAAGATAGATAAATTAGATCAAACAGCTGAAGCCCACGATGGAGCTGCGCTACAAGTGACCATCTCAATGTATTCATGTTACAGGAATTCCAGTGAGTGAGACTTCATAGTAATTTTTCACGAAGAGAAAAATTTAAGAGCGGGGAAAGAAATTCCCACAACAGTGTTGCAGTACCTAGCTTAGAGTGTCTTTCAAGAAATATTGGATTCGATTAATTGAGATTTACAAGATATCTGAAGGTGCTATAATAATATATATATTAGGTGTTTGATGTGTTTTGAGAGGATAAGAAGACGTTATTTTACAATCTCATTTCACGAACGCAATCGCGCAAAAGGGAAATCAAGAACATCTCCGAAATTTGATAGCTAAATGGCCTCTGAATACGACTA
This sequence comes from Coffea arabica, assembly GCF_036785885.1. Lineage (NCBI taxonomy): Eukaryota > Viridiplantae > Streptophyta > Magnoliopsida > Gentianales > Rubiaceae > Coffea > Coffea arabica. The sequence goes on along the minus strand of NC_092323.1, from coordinate 3,826,405 downwards.
AAGCTTGAAAATATTCGTTTGATTCAGGAAAATATTCCGAGGTCTGTGTTTCTAGATTAATCCCTGAATTCCTTGTTCTCCAACTGGTAGCATATGGTACATTCCATGGAGGCCTACAGCATATTACATATTTCCTGAGTTGGGCGATGACGGTTTAAAGTCGTCGTACCTCTGAGCCATATTTGCCCTTGTCAGCTTCACAGTTAGTTGTTTTTCCGGAGAGCTCAACACTAAATAGTAGTCGTCGTACTAACCACTTTGGATGATTAAAAAATGGAGTGGGAACATCGATCTCGAATTTTGCTACGTTTGTCATTCTTCAGTGAAGCGATTCCTCCAAAGCCACGGACAAGAAGCACGTCCCCAAAAAAAAAAATCTGACGCTGGCAGGCTTCCATATTTATGTCCTTTGTCATGTACTTTTCCAACTTCCTTCTAAGATCCTCAGAACAATCTTCTTCCTTTGCCTTTACTTTATGGTTTGTTTGTAGAATACAAAAACTGCTTTCTCTTCTCATTTCTCAAATGGGAGGTGATGGGCTGCGAGAGAGACAATGACGTCCCTTGTAGCTTGGCTTCAAGCGGAAACCAGATGGCAGAACAGTCAGTGACTGAGTCCATGCTTTTACATTCTTGAGCATCCAGCCCTTTACATGTCACAACTAAACTACGAAACTGAACAAGGAAAAAAAAAAAATCTAATCTTGAGATCTGGGTCATTCTTTCTTTGTACAAAATACCCATGTTTCTTTAGGGATGACTTAGCTTAAAGAAAACCATTCGTTTATTTCTTCTTCTTCCTCTTGTCTTTTTTTTTTTTTTTCTCTCTTAGTTGGGTAATAAGAAAGTATAAGAACCCGAGACCCGGGAGTAGGAAACAGGAAAAGGACCAGTCTTTACAAGGGGAAAGCTATTACATGTCATTACATGAGCAGGCAACAAGAAGGTATCACGGGCTTCTTGTATTTTAATCGCACAGCAAATGGGCTTGATGCTCGCAGTGCATTTCAAGTTTCCTGTGGTATTGGTATTCAGAGGAAGCAACAAAGATAAAAGGTGATAAAGAATAGGACAGACGAGACATTGGGAAGAAAGTGAGCGGCCACAACAGGATAAAAAGATACAATAGACGAAGTGTTCCAAATGTCGACAAAACCTACCTTTTTGCGTTTGTTGTTTGATCGCTTGACAAAACCATCTTCCTCTCTCTCTTTCCATCTGATTGCCAAGTGGAAACCTGATTGCAAGTTCACTACCTGATCAATTCAACCTAAAAAGGTACATTCCTCAATGGCCCTCCAAACTCCAAGTGGGGGTCCTGGAACGAATCAGAGGGTTCTTCAGTCCACACAATTCGTGATGACGACACGATTGACTTGCAATATCTATCTTTACATATTCAACTCGGACATGTTGAGAGAGTGTACACGGAAGAGCATCAGGTGAAAATCAACAATAATGCTGCTGCTGCTGCTTTTGCATGAAACAGCGAGGAAGAGTGACTACATATTAGTGGACGTTATACATCCTTCATGTCGAAAATTCAAGCAGTATTCTGGTTATACATATTAGTCCTACCACAATCATGCCCATAAGGGGGAAAAGAAAAAGGGAAGCTAAAGTAGTTGCATAACAATGCTCCTGTAATAAATAAAATGTGAGGAATTGCATCTAGAACACTGAGACCGAAACAGTATGAAAAGAAGAAAATACAGAAGGATTAAACGTAACGAGCCCAGTGTGATTGATCCACCAATCATGCGTTCTACACAACAAATCCAGCAGAGAGCATCAGGATGAAAATTGTGATTCCTTTTCCCACCCATGCACATCTCCAGTAGATTGTGACTGAAATGAAGCTTGAAATGACAGAATACCTCTCTCAAGTTCAAGACTCAGGAACTCCAAGAAGGGGAGAGTTTATTCTTTCACCATTGGTAGAATACCGAACGGGTACCAGAGCAGGATCCTGGTATGCAGTTGCAAGTTCCTCATAGAAACTAGATATTGTAGGGTCGTTTTGGTCATCTTCGTCTTTCTTTATCAAACTCTGTAACACATAACTTGTTACAAGACTTTCCAATATTATACATCGAATCAGAATACTACTTTGCAGAAGAATAGACCACACATATCATCATCCATTATGATTCATGCTCAGTTTATTTTTCATAAATATTTCTAATAGAATACTATTTAAAGATATCTGGCAAGTGATAAAACCATCAAATAAGTTGTAAACGTTCCCCAACCAATCTTAAGCGTCATAGTAGCAAAAAGTAATGATACAAAAGAAGCATATCTAAATGGATGTCATTATAAAACAATTCTCTCTCTTTGCTCTTTACCAATCCTTTTTAACTTTTGCCTCAAGTGTTCTTGCCTCACGATAGCCTGTGTTGCACCAATGTTTGACATTTATGGAGAATACGTGCTAGATTTTTAACAGTTGTGCCAGATTAAGATCAAACACAGCTAGGTAGGACTACAAACAATGAGCAGTTTCATACATTATGCCAGACACTCATGCATCGCTTTTCCTTCACATCAACAACCCTTGTGCAATTAGATTGTTAGACAGTGACCCCTATGACCATGCACTTTGAGCAAGGATTAGTTAGTCATTCTCGTTAAGATTATTTGGCACCAAGGGAATTTATAAAAAATCAAGAAAAAGGGTTTTTAATAGCAATAGTTGCAAGGACGGTTTAAATAGAAGGAAAAGGACAATTTTCAAGGACAGTTTAAATAGTTGCGCGGACGGTTTAAATAGAAGGAAAAGGACAATGTTCAAGGACAGTTTAAATAGTTGCAAGAAAGAATTGAAAGCAAACATTAAAAAAAGGGACTGTATAAGTTATATCAAAATGGATTCGGTATACACTGAACAATATTCAATAGTATAAAAAAGGGCAAGGTTATCACCTGCACGAAGACCTAAAACACTTTAAAATAAAATATTTGAGCAAGTCGGTGGAAAAATCTACCTCAGCAGAATAAGTCTTGAAGGCAGGCAGGAAACGTCTCTGGCAATAGTTGTTGAATATAAGAGTGAGGATTGGAAGAGGAATTGTTAAGCTCGAAGCCAGTGGCAGGTCCTTCAGGCCAAATATTCCAATCGCAATGATATGCATCAAAACTAATGAGAATATTGTTGAATTGTGTACTATGGGCCAAAACTTTCCATCAGCATCGAATTTGGGTACATAAACGTTTAATAGCTGCTCAATGACAATTTTAAAAAAAAAAAGAAAATGAAAAAGATCCAAGCTTAGGTTTCTTCTAATTGAAATTTATAATGTGGATTAAGTCACAAAAAGAAACACCAATGATAATCTAAACCAGTATCTGAAGCCAAAATAGTTGTAAAGCACGTGAAAGTCTAACAGCCTTAATGATAGGGCTACGCATACTAAATGTACAAATGTATTGAATACTGACTACCAGAAATTTGCAAATATAGGGACACCAGGAGGACTGAAACAGAGAACAACTCAATGAATCTATCTGCAAGATTTTCTCCCAAAAAGAAGAAGGATATAGCTGCAAATTTAACTCATTAAATGCCACCATCTAAAAGACACAACAGTGGGCCATATCACAAATGTCAAGTTGAAAAACAGTATCCAAAGAAAGGAAATCAAGTAAAAGGTTCAAGGATAACACAATGAAGAATATATATAATTACCACTTATGTTAAGTTCTTTAGTTGTCACTTCCACCTTCAGTCATTCAAAATCAAGCACTGAATACCTATCAATACCACTATACTTTTTTGTCTGTTCGCAAGCAGGAAAAGGTTCACGTGCAACTAATAGAAGGAACTCGTGTACAAGTTTTATCCTAAAACTTCCCAGTTGGTTTATTTGGAATATTTTTTTTATATAAGTTGACAAGGTTACTAGGTAACGTCTAGGTGCCAAGCCAAGTTAGTGCTAGAACTCTGCATCATACAGAACTAAAACTACAACGAAGTTGAAGATTGCATGAAACAAAGGCAAAAAAGAAAGTCAAAATCTTCCAGTTACTTGATAGAAAGTTTCCAATCTTCATTACATGAAAGCATTATATAATAAGATCTTAACTTGGATCACAACTTGTCAAACACAGATGCATTTTGCGTGCGAGACAAGGAATGGTGCATGGACTCAGCATTAGAATCCTTCCATGGTCCCCAATCTCATTTAAGGCAAGTAGATATTGTCATGCAGGATATCAAATTAATAACTTGATAAAAACCAACCAGAAACATAGCTGACTGACCTGGTTTCGGTAGATTATGTATCCCATACAGAGGAAAACCAAGAGAAAAGGCAAAATGAGAGGTGCAAGGAAGAAGTATGTTACACCAAGAAGGCCAAAAAAGAGAATCCTAGGAATTACACCATGGTAAGGAATTGATGGCACTTCCAATTCGTCATTAGAACTCCCACAAAATTTCCTTTGCATGAAGCTAGATATGAGTGGCATAAATCGAACAAGTTCTAAGGCAGTACCAGTCCATCCAGAAGTCACGACGTATGCAATGAAAAAAGTAGCCTACAGAAAAAAGCAGCATCATATCACTCTCTTGGAGTACATACAAGTGGGCATAGGTAAAGTTATTAAGGCTTTTTCAATTTGCCAAATAGTAATACTACTGCTTCGTCTAATAAATGCATTTCTTTAAGCTCTGACTACATGATGCTGATTCATACGCCCTGTAATCTTGTTCAATACTAAGTGATGGGGATAGTTTATATTTTTATCTGTGGGTAATGAGTGACAACAAATGGGGCTTCTATTTCCACTGAAGCTCCGATTATTAGATGCTTCAGCTGATCAAGAGTGTGTGAGAAGGTGTCACAGGGAATTTATATTGCTGAAATTATTAGCATATCTCTTGTAGAAATGTTCATAATCTGCTCAATTCAAAGTGCATTTTCAATTGAACGTCTTCCCTGGAAATACAATGGCCCAATATGAAATCACGAAAATTCCAAACCTTTGTACATTTTTCTCAGGTCTTCTTTGTATTAAGTCCTATCAGGATGAAACTAGTGCACAAGAACAGACTTGATTCTCCAAGGCAAAATATAGCCATTCTATTCCATACAAAGAATTCCATGTTTTGAGGTGGTAATGTAGGGTAGTATATAATAGAAATTGGTATACATTACTAAGGAATCCTTTGATCAACATAATCATTTCAGCTGGCCAAACATTGAAGCACATACCTGGCCAGGAACTGCAACAGCTAATAAGTTCGGAATTTCCTTAGGTTCAAGAAGAACACTGAAACGATAGAGAGCGGATCCTGATAATACATTTGCAAAAAAGATGTTCCATATGCTAAACCACAGTACTTTGATGCAGGCACTTTTCTCAATCTCACTTAGAGCAACGTATCCTTGTATGGAGGAGAATACGACCATGATGGGTGGTACAAAATAGAGAAACAGTTGAAGAATAAGACTAGGAAGATATCCAGTGACCACATGACTGATGAACGATCTGCACACAACAAAAGCTCATATTAATAATCCAAAATAGACTCTGTCTGTAAGGAGGAGGAGATTATGCAATTAAGATTCTGGATAAAAATTGAGAATGTGCATCAAATATTGCAAGACTTTAAAGTTTCGTTTTTGCAGTAGATACAAGTTTCACGATGTAGTTTGTCAGACCATCTCTATCTTTTTTTCATTTTTCTTTTTGTAATTAAATAATGTGATTAGCATCCAAAAAGAAAGCTCAAAGTGTCATAAAAGTGAAAATGACGTAACAAACTACATAACTTTTCAAAAAAGGATTAAATTAACTTTCTTCCTTCTCGCAACAGGTCTCGAGTGAATTCATGCATGGGAACATCATAATACCAAGGAGAATGCTAACTTCACTTGAAGTGATTCATATATAAAAGAAGCTTCAGTGACAAAACAAATGAATTTCTTCTGCTATGCAAGTTTGAAGCTTTCCAAGTCTTATATATCAGCATTTATGGTTGTTCATGGATTTCAAGAGCTCGAAGCCACATTTTCTAGAAGACTACCATATGAAAACAACACAAGTATGCCAAGCATTTCAAGAAGACTAGCTTACAGATATTCATGAGCAGATTTAAAAGGATCCAAAACAAGTATTTGACATGCTTAACTCAGGAAACATGAGAACTAGAGTACAAAACATATGAAAACAAAATTGAAGAAAGATTACTTACATTCTCAGAATACTTTTCAGAAAAGGGAAGAAACCCTCCAGCTGGTCCAAATTAGCAAGACCTTGTACTATTAAAACAGGTATGAGAAATAAAACAGTGAGAACGGTGAATGCAACAATGACAAGAATGCTGCAAATCCATCTCCTTGTAAAAGATGCCGAAAAGAAAGGCCAGTACACATCCTGGGGATGAGGAGCTCGCTCAGTTGTCCACTCAGTGGGATTTATCCCTTGTCTGATATGCAAAGCTATTGCAGCACCAAGTCTGGTCTTGAAAGATACAAAAGCAGCCCGGACTTCCTGTACACAAAAAGAGGATATATAAATGAAAGACTCTCACTAATAAGCCTTGAGACAGATGCTATAATGCTTGCATATCAGATATTTGGGTAAACACCAGAGCACCCTAGGGCAATGCACATTGGCAGCATAACTGCATTAAATTGGTAAACACAAGAAAAGGAAAAGAAGAAGAAGAAGAAAAAAAGAGATGTCATGAGATAAACACAACATAAATGCAGTAAGTCACTACATAGAAGTTGTTACAATGACAGATCCTTTACTAGATACAATACACCATTCAATGATTGAATATTAGCCACATTCAGAATAGCATATGCCACATTCGGAATAGGCACTAGAAAGATATTAAAATTCAGCCAAAGAGAAGCAAGTGGCTTCAGTCCACAATGAAAACAAAAGCATATTGTTCGAAAAAAAGTCTGAAACAGCACCATTGTCCAAATGATGCTTATTTTAGAGGACCAATACTGCTAAAACTTGACAGTTGATGTTTGAAGATTAGTCATTCACTTAGATCTTCTCTTCCTTGATTAGCACGCCATCATTAGGATATATGTGAGCTCCTTTCAATGAAGATAGACTTTCTTACAGCTTAAAGATGCTTGTGCAGTGGCTTAAATTGATGTACCATGTAAAGCTAACATAACGTAAAGACAATGCAAAACCAACTCACAGAAATGAACTCACTGGGTTGTCACTTTCTAACAAAGTACAAAAGGAAAGTTTGGGTATTGAATAAGTGCTTTCGAGAATCCAATAATATGAGACCATCTCCTCAGGTTAGTATCATATTTAGCTTTCCTGAGTTGCTCTAGATTACTTTGACAAAAACATAAGTATTCCCTTCCTACACAAACCAAATCATTGGGTGCCAAGAATGAGATAAAGTGAAAAATGCTTCCAGAAACAAATAACTGCCCAACAAAATCCACTTCCCAACAAAATCAAAGAAAGGTCATTTACCTTCATTGCAACTGAAGATTGTTCAGTCCTCACATTATCTTCAACATCTTCTAACTGCTTCTCATATTGTTCCAGAAGATCAACTCTACGTCCACTAAGTCCCATAAACCCAGTACGCTTGAACCTTTGCTCGCTCCCGTTGCCTGACCTCAATCTCACAAGCTTTCCATACAAATTATCTGCATCATTCTGGAGGAGTATTACACAGATCTCAGAGATTGAAGCAACTAAAGTACTTAATCTACATTGTTGGAACCCATAGAAAGAAATAAGAGATTTTTCATTTGCATCTACTCATGCTTTTTACGTCAAGCCAATGTGGTTAGTTTCCATAGACCAAATCATAGCAAATGTCATAAACAGACTAAGATGCCATATATCAGCAATGGTATCCAGTTTCCACATTGTTGTATATTTGTAGTGCATAGATATCTTCACAAAATTACATAAAACCTTTGGCCAAGCAGCATATATTCTGGTTCATGTCAATATGGCAACACCAGAGATGATTTCCCAGGAAAATGTCTAGTCAATGAACACTCTGCTGTAATGTGTAAAATCAAAGTAACAGTATAGCAATTACTCAAATTTTTCCACAAGCAGCCAATATCACATTATTCTACTAGGCTATAACAAATCCAGAACTTCTCAATTAAACTCAGACTTGTGAATTAAACATAAATCCAAGACAAACTTCTCAATTCAGCTAATATTAAATAATTATGAAGGCACAAATCGAAGATTATTCTCAGAGAAGTAAAATGAAGTTGATACAATTGTTTAAATGATCTGCAAATATTGGAAGTGACAAATATATCAAATTCCCATGGTGCTTACGATAAGGTTTTTGAGTTTGCTTGTTCGACGAACTACATTATGTGAAAGATACGTAGAAGAATAAATTTCTGTGAAAAAGCTCTCAACAGTATTGCTGACGCTTCTCCCAGAGGTTACAGGGATGCTCCGGACTAAAACAGTAAACTCTTGTGGCTGAGGTTTCGATGAACAGAAACACGCCAATCTTTTGGCTGAGATATATGCATGTTCCTGCAGATTGTATAGTATTTCAGAGTCCAAACACTCCTAGATTCATAATATTTTGACCAGGAAAGATAAATTAAAACCACAAGGGATGATTTACTTACAAAATAAAGAAGGCAGCAAACAAACATCGTGAAAGCATACACAGCACAAAAGTGAATCCACAACCTTAGAAAGGCCAAGATAGACAGTCAGAGATCAGATCCAACTTAAATATCTGCTATAAATGCACTAAATTTCAGCAAGCAATTGAGACTCTGTACTACATCTCTGCGTTGTCAATTAATACCAGCCAATTGATGCAACCAATGTTAAGCCAAAGGGGCAATGAAGTCAAAGGAATCAATTTTGTTATCGTAAGACGTGTTACATATATAAGAATTAGAAAACATGACAAAAGGCACAAATGTGGGAATTCTTTCAATGATTTTGGCTTTTGTTATCCTCAGCAATCTCCTATATCCCGTTGGTCAGAAGTACCAGTAAATTCCGGGTTCATAATTAAAGACAAAAATCACCTGTTTGAGCCATCACCCACATTTGAGATGGTGAAAGTTTCCAGAGTTTTATTTTGCACGCCCGTGAAGTCGAGACTTGGCTGATCACCCATATAATTAACAGGAAGAAGAATAAAAACCCCAATAACCGCAGCAAAAGTGAAGATCCTCAAACTGCAGAAGTAAACAGGTACATTGAGCAAAACGTGGCATGCAACAAAAGTAAAGAAAAAGGCATACGGACACGTAGATATGAACAGCCTTTGACGTGCAATCACGCATATAGAAATCCAAAACTGAATAACCTGAAGATAAAAATGCGCATGAATACTACGCCGTCCAAACCGGAAACTGATAAAAGCTCATCTTCTGAGGGTTGCCATGCCATTCTGACCCAACCAGCAGACGGTAATAACCTCTCCAAGCTGAAATCCCCTCTCTCTTGGGATTTGCCATGAGCAACCAGTCTTGGTGCATATACACCGGCATTGCCTGGCTGCTTTCTCAATATGGAATACAATGCAAAAAACAGAAAACAAAGAGCAAGATTGATTCCAACCGATGTCAATAGTGCAGAAAGAATCATCACTTCAAGTAGCTGGCTCAACCCGAACTACAGTACTCATTCACAGAAACAAACCCACCTCCTCAGAATGCCTTATCAGATGGTTCGATCGACTTAACTGGGCATGCCAAAAAAAAAAAAACGATGTTAAAAGAGTTACTAAGAACATGAGGTACAATAGCGTAAAGGGGGTGACTTCATTTATAGAAGCACTCCTAAAGAACAAACTTTCTTGGGTCTCTTCTATTAAAGTGAAACTCCTAATATCGCGTATCAAGCCGGAAAAATTCAAAACGATAAAGAAAGAGGGAATAAAATGATGATAAGATACAGCTTTTTACTGACCCAGAATCGTCAGAAGGCGATAAACTATAAAATATTTAGGGTGTGACAGAATCAGCTGTAAGTAGAAGGTAATGAAAACAGTAGAAGCTTTTCCTTGCGTGTGTTGATTCTGATATCAGTAAACGTGATGTTCCCAATACAGACTTACAAGTAGAAATCTTTATACACTTTAGAGCAGCAGAAGTATCAGCGACCTGAAGTTTCTCGAATTTGCTGAACAAAAATGATGGCGACAGGGGGAGCAGCAGTGCTCACTACTTCAAGAACCGTACCAGTCAAACTTTTGACCAAGAGAGTGGGAACCCTAATCAAGATTCGAGAAAGATGATACTGAGCAGAGAATTAACCGACTCATCATCGAAGAAGTAGAGAATCGATACTTTGATTGAGAGGGTTATGTTGCAGAATGAAAGCAGACGGTAAAATTACTTTGAGAGGAAAAAGTGGGTGGGAGGGCAGGGATCAGCTCAGCTCAACTTATTCACCTGCTTTGGCAGTAACCAAATAAAAGTTGCTTGGCGCTAACCAAATAAATGTTAAAACCGCCTCACTTACAACTCAACTCAGCCTTGCTCCTATTTTCGGCCTCTTATCAATTAATAATTACTACCCAGTAATCCCAGGTTCGCCTTTATTTTTAATATGCAATATGCATTTTTGGTTCCTCCATATCCTGTGGGTGAAGGGCAACCGATAATCAATTCCCCTCCCTCCCCCCCATCCCCAAAAGATATCCCCAAGGCCCAAACACGGAAAAAGCCTAACAAAGAGGTGAATCGCTATTTCATTTTTTGAACATCACTCGCCTCTAAATTCAACATACATGTGCGAGCTTTATCATGAATTGTTATTTTATAATGTTCTGTTAAAGATATATAGTAACAATTTAATGTATGTAAAATAAAAAAATAATTAAAAAATATAATCACAAAAAATATTTTTTTTTAAAAACTTTAATCCAAACAAGGTCTTAGATGCAGAATAATAGTGTACCCGTTGTTAAAGTTGAAATACCCTTCAAATCTTTTTAGTAAACTGTTCACCGCTAATCTCATGTCCAGTTTAGATTGTAAATTTTTGTAGAAAATTTTTTAAAATATTATTCTTGACAAATTTTGTAAATTTTTATTTCACATAAATCTCATTACTATAGTATATATTTTTACAAAAACATCAAAAAAAATACAATTCATATGGGATATTCTATCAAAAAAAATGGAAATCCTCCATCTTTAGTTTTTTTCTCTCTTTTTTCCAATAGGATTATTTTAAAGTACTAATGAAAAACAATTGAGAACATGTCATAACGAATCCTTTTAAAATATTAAAACTTAAAATATCCAATCACCTTTTTAAATAGGTGATTGAAAAATTTATTTTATTCAAAAAGAAAAAATTCTTAGAAAACTACAAAACAAACAAGGTCTTAGGTTCATTTTTTGAATTTTCTCTTTAATATAAGTAAAAAATTTCAAATTTAGAATTTAGAATTTGCATTCTCTTTTCCTATACCACCCAATCCATTCCTTCCCATAAATTATTTAGCTTGAAAATGAAGTCTTATTTAGAAGCTATAATCAACACAATTTTAGAGAAAAGCAACATGATTGTAGACTTTTAAAAATTAGATCAAAATATAATGTTTAAATTAGACTTTTACGATTGTATTTCAAAAAATACAATGTTTAATTGACATTGTCAATTTAGATCACAATGGAGCGTATAATAAACAAACTAATTGAACGCTTATTTTACGTTACGGGTTTGTTTGGATTGTGAATTATTAGAGATATTTTACTGTAACACTTTTTGTGATGTGATGTATGTGAGATAAAAAGATAATTGGTGAGATAAAAAGGTGTGTTGGAAATTATAATGATGATGTAAGCATTTTGCAAATAAACCGCAATCCAAACAAACATCGTATAGGTAGGATGACATTGAAATGGCAAGTTATCCAAAAAAAAAAAAAAAAAAAAAGGCATGGAATGGTTTGAAACTTTATTTTGCATAAGCCTTGTAATTATACAACAATATTATTTTTTATGTACCCTTAATGACAAATGATCGAAAAAACCAATTGCAAAATTAGACAAGCTTCGAAAGGTAGACTATTTTTTTTTTTTGGAAAAAAAAGATAGTAGTTCTTATTTGAAACACACGTGATTAATTGTCTGTTTGAAGTTGGAATGGTTTACTAAAATGCACTTTAATTAGTAGAACTTTAGGTTATAGTAGTGTTTCATCATATTATTTGGGTGCATAATTGCATAAGTATTTTTTATTTGATAATGTGTAATTTTAAAATTTTAAAAAAATATTTTTCTCATCCTTTAGTTCAAAATTTATAATAAAATTATTAAAATTAACTTTTTTACCCTTTTAAAATATAAAAGTTGTTGTAAAAATCTATTTTAAGCTTACGTCAAAAGTACTTTTTTTTTTTTTTAAACAAAAACAGCGCAATCCCAACCCCAAACAGCCTGTGTAATGAGATATGAAATTTAACGACAAACTACTAATAAATAAGGTTGAAAAAGAGACTGGTACTGCCATTGATACCGTGGATCGCTTGTGTCAGTATAATTTGGGGACCTAAAAAGTCAGCGGCCCGGTTCCAAATCCAGAGAGGAGGAGGTGGAGGAGGAGGGGCTTATTTAATTGTTTTTTCCCGGTACTCCTGCTCCGTGCTAGTACGGAGTACTAGTTATATAGTAGTATATATTTGGCGGAGTGATCCAAAAATCAAATGCCAATCTCCTGGCGGGTCGCCACTCCGACTCCGAGGAATCCCCTGTGATTGAGAAGTTATCTCGAAATCCTTTCTGGGGTTGGGGGTTTTGGGATTGGGATCGGGATCGGGATCTTCAGGTATTTGTCCTCCTCTTTGATCTGTATGTTTGTATTTCAGGCCACAGTTATTTTTAAATCTGATTTTATTGCTGATGTATTTGTGTCCCCGTGTTACTCTCACCATGATTTGTTGTTCACGTTGTTGATATGATTGATTATTGTTGAATTTAGTTCCTATTGAAGTTAGATCTGGTACCTAAGATTTGGAGCTCCGGGTTTTCATCACACTCCCAATCCTGGCCTTATTCATAGCACCAAGCTAAATCTCCAACAAATTTTTTTTTTTTTCATTTTTTGGAGCGATTTCCAACCGAGCTATCAATTTAGGCACCCAACACTTTTTTTTCCCTGCCCTGGGTTGTTGGTGATTACTCAAGAGAATGACGAATGTCAAATTTACTGTAGGCCCAAAGTACAGTGAAATGCCTTCTATCTTTAATTATAGACTGTCTTTGGTACTGACTATTTCCATAAAATTACAAAAGAGTGAAGCCCTTGTGGCAGTTGAATTCTTTTTATTGGTTATGCTTGTGGTACTGTTTTGTAACTACAGGCTAGCTGATGGTTGGACACTTATCTTTTTATCCTCATTTAATTGTTGCAAAGAACGTTTAATACTCTAAATCATAAAGCCCGTCTAGTGACCATCCCTTCTAATGCTTTGTACCAAATAGAAGCCTTGATTGTATAGCTGGTCAGGGGACAATAAGGTTGAAAAAGAACCTAATTTTAAGTGTAATTGGTTAATGGCTGAAAACACAGTTGGCATTCTGTAAAAAATTATTGCTTATGGGGGACACCAATAGACTGCATGTATGATAAATTCCAGAGTGGTAGTAAATTCTGTACTTTGTAAATAATTTGGCATACTAAAGTGGAATCATAGGGAGACCTTGGGATATATATAGCAATTGATTCTAAGTAAACCTAGTCGTTAAGTGCTTTTTTCATTTCTGGCAGAACTTTTGATACTTCATATGATATAAAATTTGATAATATTGACATATGGCTGATTTCAGTGGATTCTTTTAGCACGGCATGAATCTTTTTAGTTTCTTTTAGCATCTTCTCGATAATATTGAGAAGTGACCCATTGGGTTGTACGGTTCAAACTTGTATATCTCATCTTTTTGCTTGATTTCTGTCAATTACAGTGCGTATATATGGTCGTAAAGCTCTGCCTTTTTTTCTACTGCTAGCTGGTGCATATTGTTCTAGTCCTTCTTGAGTGGCATTCAGGAGTCATACCATGGGTTGCTTAAATCAACAGACTGCAGTCAATGCTGTGGTTAGAGGGCCCAAGGATGGTTCCTTTAGGTCTTCAAGGGTTGCCTTGGCATGCATGGTAAATTCAGAAATTGGTGCAGTTTTGGCTGTGATGAGGAGAAATGTAAGATGGGGAGTGCTTTATGCTGATGATGATCAAGTAGAGCACTCTCTCATCCAGTCTTTCAAGGAACTACGTAAAAAAATTTTCTTATGGCAACATCAGTGGCATTCAATTGATCCAGTGGTTTACCTTAAACCATTTCTGGATGTGATTCAATCTGATGAAACTGGGGCTCCAATTACTGGCGTTGCTTTGTCGTCAGTTTATAAAATTTTAACCCTGGAGATACTTGATTCAGAGACTGTGAATGTTGATAAGGCTTTGCATCTAATTGTCGATGCTGTAACCAGCTGCCGCTTTGAGGTGACTGATCCTGCTTCTGAAGAAGTGGCACTAATGAAGATACTTCAAGTTCTTTTAGCTTGCATGAAGAATAAGGCATCAGTTCATTTGAGTAATCATCATGTTTGCAACATAGTGAACACATGTTTTCGGATAGTTCATCAGGCAAGCTCTAAAGGTGAACTTTTACAGAGAATAGCACGCCACACTATGCATGAATTGGTTCGGTGCATCTTTTCGCACCTGCCTGACATTGGCGACAGACCGCATGCGTTGGCTGAGGGAAGCAGAATGTCTGCTGAGACCGAGGTAGGCATGGATATTTTTCCTGTCTGACATCTCTATAGGTTTAGAAATATCTTTTTTCTCTTTGGCCTGATGAATAATGCCGCAGTGAGCGAATGTCGACTGATTTTAACTGGATTGATGCTTCAGCAGTCTTATTACAGATATGCTATCTGGTTATATACTGATGATTGGAAAGAACAATCATTTGTATATTGATATAATCTGAAATAGTATTTTGTTATCTTGTATCTGGGCTTAAATATATTTAGTGGATGGGGTATGAGCATTCAGGGTTAATATATACTTGTTTAAGGCCATAGCCTGTTTTTGTTTGACAATAAAAAAATGGATGATGGGTTTATGGGTATTTCTACCAGATGTATCTTAAAGTTTTCATTCCATCATGCAAAATGAATAAATAAATTCCGAGTCCTAAACCTCATGGTATTCTGCAGGTTCATGTGCCAAAAGATACTCATATTTTGGAAGGTACGCAAGGTGTTAATGCCAATGGCAGTGCAAAATTTGATGGTAAGGCACTACCTCTTAAAGAGGCTTCAGGTAATCCTGCATTCACATCAGCAAGCAAAGTGGATGAGGAAATTATGACACTTGGCTCAGTGGAGGTTGCTCAGAATGGAGCTGACTCTATGATGGATCAATATGGTATCCCTTGCATGGTGGAGATATTTCAATTCTTGTGCTCTCTCTTGAATGTGATGGAAATTGAAAGTGGTGTGAGATCCAATCCTATTGCTTACGATGAAGATGTGCCCTTGTTTGCTTTAGGTTTGATTAACACGGCAATAGAATTGGCTGGGGCTTCCTTTGGAGATCATGCTAAATTATTGGTCCTGATACAGGAAGACTTGTTCTATAATTTGATGCAGTTTGGCTTGTCAATGAGTCCATTGATTCTCTCAACTGTTTGCAGCATAGTTCTCAATCTGTATCATCATCTGCGTACCAAGTTAAAACTGCAGCTTGAGGCTTTCTTCTCTCGAGTACTATTAAAGATTGCTGGAAGCAAGCATGGATCTTCTTACCAACAGCAGGAAGTTGCCATGGAAGCCATTGTGGATTTCTGCCGGCAGCCTTTTTTTATGGCTGAGATGTATGCCAATTTTGACTGTGACATATCCTGCAGCAATGTATTTGAAGATCTTGCCAACCTGTTGTCAAAAAGTGCCTTTCCAGTGAACAGCCCTTTGTCCGCATTGAATACTCTTGCTCTGGACGGTCTGATTGCCATGATTGAGGGTATATCTGAGAGGATTGGACATGAGTCATCAGCCCCAGAAAGGTCTCCAATACAACCTGAGGAATATAGACCATTTTGGACGGTGACGTGTGATAATTATGGTGAACCTAATTGCTGGGTCCCCTTTGTTTATAAGAAGAAGCAAATTAAGAAGAAATTGATGATTGGTGCTGACCACTTCAACCTTGATCCCAAGAAGGGCCTGGAATTTCTTAAAGGTGTAAATTTGTTGCCAGATACACGTGACACCCGTAGTGTAGCATGCTTCTTCAGATATACAACTGGTTTAAATAAGAATCTTGTTGGGGAATTTCTGGGGAGTCATGATGAGTTTTGTATTCAGGTGCTTAAGGAATTTGCGCAGTCATTTGATTTCCAGGACATGAACTTGGACACTGCACTGCGCATTTTCTTGGAAACTTTCAGATTGCCTGGAGAGTCTCAGAAGATACAGAGAGTGTTAGAGGCATTTGCAGAAAGATATTATGAGCAATCACCAGATATTCTGGTTAACAAAGATGCTGTATTTGTGTTGTCATATTCTCTAATAATACTCAACACAGATCAACACAATTCGCAGGTGAAGAAGAAGATGACTGAAGAAGATTTCCTCCGTAACAATCGTGCAATAAATGGAGGAAGTGATCTCCCTCGAGAGTTCTTGTCTCAACTTTACCACTCAATCTGTGAGAATGAGATCCGAATGATTCCAGAGCAAGCTGCTGCTGCTTCAGTAATGTCACGAAGTCATTGGATCAGTTTAGTGCACAGAGCAAAACAATCTGCTCCATACATTTTCTGTGATTCTGGTCCACATCTTGACTATGACATGTTTGCTATTTTGTCTGGGCCCACAATTGCAGCTATCTCTGTGGTTTTAGATCATGTGGAGCGGGACAATGTTTTGCATACATGTATTGATGGATACTTGACAATGGCTAAAATTTCAGCGTCCTATAATTCTGTCGATTCATTAGACGATTTGGTTGTGTCTCTTTGTAGATTCACTAATTTGTTGATTCCATCCTTAAACAATGAAGAATTTATTTTAGCTTTTGGGGATGATGCTAAAGCTAGGATGGCAACTGTGGCTGTTTTCACGATAGCAAACAGGTATGGTGATCAAATTCGCTCAGGATGGAAAAACATTCTGGATTGCATATTTAGCCTGAATAAGCTGGGTCTTCTTCCTGCTCGACTTGCCAGTGATGCTGTTGATGACTCAGAGGTTTCTTCTGATCAAAACCTAGTTAGACCCCCGTCATCTTCCCCAACAACATCTACTCCATCTCCAGTTGCCCCATCGAGGAAATCCTCTGGCCTGATGGGGCGGTTTACTCAACTGCTATACCTTGACACAGAAGAACCTGAATCCTATCCTACCCAAGAACAGGTTGCTGCTCGTCAGCGTTCTCTTCAGACAATCCAAGACTCTCACATAGATAGCATCTTCGCAGAGAGTAAATTTTTGCAAGCTGAGTCCCTATCACAGCTTGTTCAGGCTCTTCTCTTAGCTGCTGGGCGGCCTCGCAAGGCAAACAATTCTATGGAAGATGAAGTCACAGCAGTTTTCTGTCTGGAATTGTTGATTGCAATCACGCTAAACAACCGGGACAGGATCATGCTTCTATGGCAAGGTGTTTATGAGCACATAGCCAGTGTTGTTCAGTCAACTGTGATGCCTTGTGCTCTGGTGGAAAAGGCTGTCTTTGGGCTCCTCCGGATATGTCAACGGTTGCTTCCATACAAGGAAAATCTGACTGATGAGCTACTCAAGTCTTTGCAACTAATACTGAAACTTGATGCTCGGGTTGCTGATGCATACTGTGAGCAGATCACACAGGAAGTCATGCACATTGTGAAAGCAAATGCGATGCAGATAAGATCGCATATGGGATGGCGCACTATTATATCACTGCTATCTATCACAGCTCGACATCCAGAGGCATCTGAAGCAGGTTTTGAGACATTATCATTTATCATGTCCGAAGGGGCCCATCTGTCGCCTGCAAATTATGTACTTTGTCTAACTGCCGCCAGGCAGTTTGCCGAGTCCCGAGTTGGTAATGTTGACCAGTCAATCAGGTCTTTAGATCTGATGGCTGGTTCACTGGACTGCTTGGTACGATGGTTTTACAAAACCAAGGAAGCCATGGGGGAGGAAGCTGCCCTAAAAATGGCTCAGGATATATGGGAAATGTGGTTGAGGCTGGTACAAGGTCTTAGGAAAGTCTGTGTAGACCAAAGAGAAGAGGTAAGAAATCATGCTATTTTGATGTTACAGAGGTGCTTAACAGGTGCGGAGGTGATGCATATCCCAGTTGGTTTGTGGTCGCAGTGTTTTGATCTAGTCATCTTTACATTGCTTGACGATTTAGTTGAAATTGCACAGCAGCATTCTGCAAAGGACTATCGTAATATGGAAGGGACACTTGTTCTGTCTCTGAAGCTCTTGTCTAAAGTGTTTTTACAGTTATTGCACGATGTCTCACAGTTGGCATCCTTCAGCGAATTATGGTCGAGGGTTCTTAGCTGTATGGAAAGATATATGAAAGTGAAATTCAGAGGGAAACGAAGTGAAAAGATCCATGAATTAGTCCCTGAGCTCCTGAAAAACACATTGCTTATTATGAAGTCAAGTGGGCTTCTCGTGCCAAGTGAAGAGGACAATTTTTGGCAGTTAACTTGGTCGAGCGTGAAAAATTTGGCCCCATCTTTGCAATTAGAAGTTTTTTCTAGTGATGAATTGGAGCAGCTGCAGCAGAAGACGCAAACGAATGGTTGTAGTCCTATCCAAGATGGAAATGTTATAGTTCCCCCTAGTGAAACAAGAGCTTGAAGATAGATTTTCAACTACAGGCTCGGGACAGTGATTAATTGAGGCTTCAAAGTGTCCATATTGTTGGGTGAAAGTCATAACATGAGCCAGAGAGTCCGGTTGCAACCCAAGGAGATGATGATCTTGGTGACTGAGTTTGAGATGTGGTGAAAGAAGAGGGTGAAGTAAACGATTTTTGTTGAAGCCAAAGCTGATATTTGATACTTGCAAATTGTTTTATGTGGCCATTACAAGTACAGATACCAGCCTTTGTTTTGAGGGCAGTTTGGTGCCCTTCTTCTTCCCCAAATGAGGGGGTTAGGAGAGAAATAGGTTATTTTACTTGTTAAATTTTGTTTTGTGCTGTTTTGGGGCTGTCAAATAGATAGTAGTTGCTGCGCTAAAATGAATTATTCTTAGCTGTTCATTCCATTTGTACAAAAAGTACCCTACCCAATGTTACTACGGACTCGGGGCACGGACCGTCCAGAGCAATTTTGGCCATTATCAACTGCGCGTAACTTTCTTTGTACATCGTGTAATTTTTTTTTCACAGGATGTATTTTCACAACAGATAGTGGTGGGCCCTACATTGGACACGAAAATCGAGTTACATGGTGTAATCTCAGTCGCACAAAATTTTGAGGGCAAATCTTGGCCCTTAACCGTGCAGGGACCGTCCCTGCCACAAATCCATGTTACTACTAACTGGTATATTAGTGAATTTCGCTTTTGCGCCATGGTCCTCCCTCTCTCACTCGCCGCACATCACATCTTGAACTTAGCAAGGGCTGGAAGGATCCAATGCCATGATGCTGCTTTTTATTGCGTAAGCAAATAGATAATTTTTTTTAAGTTCGAATGTCCGCTAGAACTTAACGTGTCTCGTTTTCTTTTCTTTTACGGATAGTCGTTTTTTTTTTTTTTCGAATCTTTCTTTCGTTTTCAGAACAATTCCAGGAAAGTCCTCAAAAACACTGGGCGGACCCAAATTGCAAATAATGGCTGTCGTTTTGCAGACCCATCAAAAAAGCCAGAAATTTTCCACCTTCCTCCACTGGCTGCCCAAAATAAAATAGGCAAAACGTTAGTTTTTAAAAAAAAAAAAAAAATTTCTCATAGCAGAGCAGGCGAATTATCCGGTCACTTTTCTAGGTAACGAAGAGGATTCCGATATTTCCCGATCGCCATCGATCAGGTGCGCTGTGTTTCTAATTTCTACTATTTGTTTTCTGCGGATAATAACGAATGCGAATTTGGATACTTTTCCTGGACTGGTCTCTGGTTTAACTGAATCGACACCTAATTTTAGGGTTGAATTCGGGGGAGAGCGCTTCTTTTCCAGAGGAGCAAGATGAGTGAAGGTTTTGAAAGATATGAAAGACAATACTGCGAGCTGTCGTCGAATTTATTGAAAAAGTGCAAGTCAGCCAGTCTTATTGATGGAGGTTAACGAAAGCCCTTTTTCTCAAGACTCTCTCCTTTTTTCTTTTTTTCTTTTTAATTAAATTAAAAATTTCCTTCGATTTCTCAAATTGTAATATCGCGTTAGCTGATCATGCACAACTTTCTGCATCATTGTTAGGTTTGTTGTGTATTTCTGTTTGGTTTACAACTGAGAGTTACATGTCAACTATGTCATCAAGGACATTGGGTTCTCTATTCTGGCTAGCCTTGGTAGTGGAGGGGATTAGTCTTGGATTCTTGATGAGACCTTGTCCTTCTAACCATTTCCAAGCGCACAGATGCAGAAACCAAGTTTTGTATGGATTAGGCATTTGGATTTTCATCTCGTGTGCCTTGCATACATCATCAATCTGTGAACAATGATGTTTACTGACATATATATATATATATTGAGATGTCAAAAATTACTACTGTTTTGCAGAGCGAAAGAAACAAAAAATATCTGAAATAAAAGCTGGAGTTGACGATGCAGAATCTTTGGTACTCAGACTTTGATCTACTACTTGAATGTTCCAATTTAGTGCTCAGCTTATGAGCTACTTCTGACATTGGTTTATCAAATTCAGATCCGCAATATGGATCTTGAGGCTCGAAGTTTGCAGCCAAATATTAAGGCAGTCCTGCTTGCCAAGCTAAGAGAATACAAATCTGATCTGAACAATTTAAAAAGTGAAATGAAACGACTTGCTTCATCTGACCTAAACCAGGCTGCACGAGATGAGTTACTGGAGGCTGGAATGGCCGATAAACTAACGGTATGTCTTGATTTTTTATGAGGCAATGGCTGGCTTTTCTTTTGTTTTCTGCAACTGAGAAGCCTATTATTACAGCTTAGCGTTTCCATATGAGAAGGTGAGAAACCGCCAATCATTATGAAAATTTTCTAACTGTTGGAGGCTTGCAGAAAAAAATTCATGCTGCTCTTACGAAGGAAAGCCTGATAGCATCTCGAGGCTGCTTTAATTTAGTAGGACGGAAAATGACATCAATGTCCCTGACAAGCTTATCTTAAGAATTTGTGTGCTACATTTTCTTTTTGGATTCTTTGCTGGACAGTATCCTATGTATACATTTGTTTGGCATGCTAGAGTGATGAACTTGACTTGTAAATAGATGATTTAGGTTAAGGTGCTAGGGCAAGAGAGGATCTTAAATATTCGTAAGCACCACTATAACTGAGATGGAAGTCATGAATTGTCATTCTTTTATCTCCTTACCTTCGCTCTTGCTAATTTATGGGAACGTGGTGCTTCTCTCATTAGGTATCAGCAGATCAAAGGGCAAGACTTTTAACGTCTACTGAAAGAGTAGACAAGTCCAGTGACAGGATCAGGGACAGTAGGAAGACCATGCTGGAGACGGAAGATCTTGGTGTTTCAATTCTCCAAGACCTGCACCAGCAGCGACAGTCTCTTTTACGTGCTGATAACACGGTAAGATTTAATTAATGGGTGGTTCGTATACATTTCAGCTTTATTCTACATAGGAGGATCGATGTTTTTCATTAAAATTTCCATATTCTTTAGCTATCTGTGGGCTGTGGTCTTATTGTGAATCAATGGTAGGGGCATTCCATCAACTGATGATTTCCTCCTTTTCTAGCTGCATGGTGTCGATGACAATATAAGCGGGAGCAAGAAAATAGTGACCAATATTTCGAGGAGGATGAGCAGAAACAAGTGGATTATTGGGGCTGTAATCACCGTCCTTGTTGTTGCCATTGTGTTGATTTTGTACTTCAAACTATCCAAATAGTTTTCTTCGATGATGTATTGCAGTACCCATTGTCTTGATCTTGTTCTCGTGTGTGCACTTGATGTTTGACTTGATTAATTGAATGTGCTTCTGAGTACAAGAAGATTTGATTTCTTATAGTGTTGGATTACGAATTTACGTGCTATAGGAGCATCCGAGAATTTGGCGTCAACGAATTCAATGCCCACATCCAAATGACAAATAACCTTCTTTAATGTGATTAGATTTTCACGATTATACCTCATTTACTGATATTTCTAGTGAATATTGATAGATCGTACTCCTTGGAAAATAAAGTTTAGCGTCAACCAAGAAAAGCTAATAGGTGGTGCCATCAGGGAAGAGTTTTGGTGGTGAGTGCCAAATTTATCACATAGATTCCGTCTTTAGGTATATTTTGATTTTTATACTTTGTAGTCGCCAAGTGGGGATGTAGCTCAAATGGTAGAGCGCTCGCTTTGCATGCGAGAGGCACGGGGTTCGATCCCCCGCATCTCCACTAATCAGTCAGTTTTTGTTTTTCCGGGCACAGCAGTAGATCCTGGCAATGGAATAACGAATTTGGGCCCGGCCGAAAAAACGCAATGAGACTGATTTGTATGATGCCTAAAATAGTTAGTGTGTTTGGATGGTATTGAAAAAAGAAAATAACATTGCAGTAATTTTTGATATGATATATGTAAGATAAAATAATAATTAAAATATATATTAGTTATACAAGCAAATAGGTTTTTATATCCCAACAAACGTAATACTATCAGCTCAGAAATTCCGAAGAATCCACAGTAAAACGAAGTTCTAGTTTGTAACTTTCGACTCGTAGAGAACATGGACCAGCAACACAACAACTGCACCCTTTATTTCTTTTGGCAGCAACATCATAGCAAACTCAGGATAGCAGAGACAACTTGGAAAAAGGAACTTAATTTCATTGTTATCATCTGCCAATTCTGGAGGGGGAAAGAACGCATGCTGGTAGTTTGGAAGAAGTTGCTTTATACGGTAAATGTCTGAGAAATAAAAACAAAAAATTACATCTTTCGTTTTTTCACTTGCTGGGAAAGAACACATCCTCTCACGTTCCTACACAGACTCCTCAGATCATGAGGCCTCCTCTTGTAATCTCAACTGTCATTCGGTGTCTTGAGTACATAACTATCTGATGGACTTTTCCCTCTTAAATGAACTATAGTCAGCAAGCAAGCTACCGTTAACTTTACTCTTCATGTTCTCCATTAATCTCCTTAGAACCTAGCACAATAAAGAATGCAGACAAATCGGTCAGAAGAACACTTTTGTCCACCAAAATTAATCTTTTCCAGAATCCAATTTACCATCCATCTCTCCTAGTCAGGAATAGGGTAAGTTATGAACAAGAAGATGCGCCAAGTAACTAACCGACTCTGCAACTTCTCGACGAACTTCTTCAGGAATTAGTGAGAGCGCAGCTGGGAGAATGAAGCTCATGTTAATCTGCAGTGTACCTGTAAGCCTAGTACAAGGACCCCGTCTATCAGGGTAAAGAATTCCTTTTACTCCAAGGGAAAAATTAGAAGGCTTTAGCACATCATCTAGTCCTTGAAGCTCCCATCTAATCTGCACCACATATAACGAATGAGGAGCCAGTGGCAGTTGAAGTGCTTAATAATCCAGCAGATAGAACAATGACAAGCACACTTTTTTTTTCCCCCTGAAAATTCACTTACAATTTCAAGTTCGACCACCTTTGTAATATCATTAGGAACCTCAGGAGGGTATTCAATCCCTTGTGATTTACATCTCACTCTCATGTCAATTACTGGCTTGACGGTTTGGAACAGGAAGTCTATGGGTAGCATATTAATTCTCCATTCTTCCTGCATGGGACAGATTGCTTTTCAAGCGTTATATGGAGGCAAACATATGTACGGCCACAATCACTAAGGGGAAAAAAAGATAGACAAAAGATTAAGCACAAAGGAAAGAGGGGAGAGAGAGAGAGCGCAAAGAGCGAAAACAAGATGCTGTTGAAATTTCTGCAAGTTTTTTTTTTCACTGCAAGTTTAATTGTTCTTAAAAGCATTCGCCAAAGTATTCGAGAAAAAAAATTCAAGACTTCAATTTTAGGCTTTAACTCGAAGCGAGAAACAGCTCCTGGCAACAAGTCTTGTCAATTGACCCCCTATGAAATTTCAGTGTTTAAGCCTTGTGATATAACCCGTCTTGACAGATTTAACAATTATCCTACAATTAAGATGGTGCCACACGACCCCCCAAATGCTCATAGTTGGTATGGATATATGACAAAATTCACAATGAAATTACAATTAATGTGATCCAGTAAATCCCCAACAAAAGCAAGATAGAAAGAAAAGGTCAATTAAGCAATGCGAAGATATCTATTGCTGACATGACGAAAAAAAAAAAGAGTAAGTATTGCTGACATGCGAAGATATCTATTGCTGACATGACGAGCACATAGATTATGTATACAACTCCAAGGGTTTCCTGGCCTATACTCGGGGCTATACATTCAAAGCAAGATCCAGTGCCACCAGCCATTGGAAAAAAAAAAAAAAATTGCAACCAAAAGGGGCATTAGCCTTTTAATCAAAAAGGGACTCAATTTCCACATAGCAGGAATCCTTTAGATAAGTGCAAACTCGTGATTGGGGTCCAAGAATTCGAGAAACAGTTACCTCACTAAGTTGCTGGCTTCTCTGTTTGTCAGGAAAGATGGCTCTAAAAACTCTGGGCTTATCCTCGAGATATTGGTCAAAAGTGGCCTACCACGTCATTAATTTCACAGTTGGTCGACTTGATAGTCAATAACATGCTTAATTACCAAGGCCCCTATGGCTATAACAGGCAAATGCATAATGGAGATGAAGAGACATCAGATTGGTAATAGAAATACCCCGGGAAGTTCATAGAGAGGGACGTCGGTGGAGATTCTGGAAGAATACGTTGAAGGGTTGGCCACCTGTGCCATAATCATCAAAGGCTTTGGCTTTGTTTGGCAGCTGAAGGTGAAGCCGCATTGCAACCTGGGTGGCAGCACCACCGCCTTGTGGTTCCATGGTTTGCCAGATACCAGTAGGCTCTTACAGGACGAGGGCGCTACAAAAACTGACATGGCTCATTCATTCTCCTTTGTCTCTATCTGTCTTGCAGACTACTGAGACACTGGAAGGAGCATTTCGCTGCTTGATTTGGTACTACTATTTCATTAGTGCTGGGCTCTGGCTGTGGGACCATAATGCGAGCATAAAGAAAAAGAGCAGGGTGGAGGCATCATACTTAGGTTCGTCTCTTTTGATAATCATCATCATGTCTTCTGATTGTGTGGCCCTGAACTGAGTTTGGCGCTTGATGAAATGTAAGAGTCAGTACCAGTGTTTTGAAAACCGGACCGGACCGGCCGGTTCGACCGGTTGAACCGCGAACCGGCCATGGCTCCGGTCCGGTTCAATGCCAGGTTTGACTTTATCAAGAAACCTGTCAAAAACCGGTCGGACCGCCAAACCGCTGAACCGGATGTGAACCGGTTATTTCCGGTTTTTGAGTTTTCCTTTTTTTTTTTTTTTTTTTTTTTTTTTTTGCAAAATGTAGTTACCAAGATTCGAACTCAAGACCTTTGTAATAGAAGACCAATGTAGTAACCGTTGCACTATCACATCTTATTAGTTTGTTTTGATAACTTATTTATATAAAACAAACACTCATATTTCTTTTGTTCCATTTTTTTTACAAAATATCATCCTTTCATGACTCTTTCTTTTTAATCTTCAATACACACACACACACACTCTCTCTCTATCATCTTTTCTTTTGCCACTCATTTTTAATCAAACCTCTTTATTTTTAATTTATTGATGTTTTCTTCCATATTTTAATTTTGTTTTTGTCCATTAAATTTAAAAAAGTTAAAAAAGAATTATTTTTCTTTAACCCAATTTATTTAATACCACAACCACTCACTTTTATCTCATTTTTTGTTTCTTATCAAATTTGCATTTCTATTTTCAATTCTCTTGATTTTCTTCGAACTCCAGACTTCCTTTTTTAAATTGTAAATTTAAATTCCAAAATGTAAATTAAAATTTAAGTTCACAATGTCTAAATTCTCATAGACGTGAATTTTGTATAATTTCAAATATTGTGATTTTTGGATTATATTTAAGATTTTTTTGGTAGATATAATTGAAATTGAGATGAAATTTATTTGTTTTAACGTATAATTTAAAAAACTTATTTTTAAAAATCCAAGTTATTCAAAAATAGTAAACTTTTCATCATATAAAGTATTAAATTATCCATTACATGTCTTATTTTGTGCACATATATATTTATATAAATTATTTTTTAAAAAATTCATTGAACCGAGGTTGAACCGGTCCGACCGGTTGAACCTCGACCCTTTCACTTCACCGGTTCGATTAACGGTCCGGTTTTTAAAACATTGATGAAATCGCACATGGCAGTTGCTTGATGGTTCCCTGTTCTAAAATGGGGCCTTTCAAGACAAACAAATCCCACATAACCCCTCCCCCCCCCCCAAAAAAAACCACGGTCCCAAACAAAAAAAAAGAGGATTGTACCTGTTCAACACCACTTAGGTAGGGATGGCCACGGGGCGGGGGACCACTCCCCCACCCACCCCCGCTCCGTTGCCTATTAATTCCCCCGACCCCGTCCCGTCCCCCGCCTCCCACTCTCCCCGCCCTGTCCCGCTTTTCCTGCGGTGTTCCCGTGGGGTTAATAAAATTATTCCCGTGGGGTTAATAAAATTTTATCATAGTTAAATTTTAATAAATAATCAAGTACTAAAATATCAACACATCATCAAGTTATTATTCACTGTAATTTTACAATTGAAACTCATAAAAACAATCAAACAAAAGTTATTTGAATACAATCCAACATGATGAAATAAATACAACTAAAATAGTCAAGTTTTCACTTTTGGTGCAAATACAATCACTAATTCATTATTGTGTTTGTGCTTTTTTTTGAGAAAAAAATGTTATTCTATTAAGTGTAATTAGAAATTTAGTATAAATGTATTAGTAAATTTAGTATAACTAATTAATAAATTCTATTAGTAGACATGTCTAATTATTCATATAATTGATAATATCTATTATATTACATACATTAATATACATTATATAATACATCTAACTAATAATATCATTATCATAAGTTTATAACTAATTAAATTACATATTATATATATTTATTTATATATATATACTTTTTTTTTGCGGGTGGCGGGGCGGGGCGGGGGAGTATACCCCCGCCCCGTTTCTAAAAGGGGAAAAAAAATTCCCCCCCGTCCCCGCCCCGAGAACCCCCCGCGAGCACCCGTCCCCATTACCATCCCTACACTTAGGTGAAGTGCACTAACATCAATGAGTGCGGTTGAAAACGTAAGGCTAAAAAATAAAAAAGCCCTGTGGTAAGTCTAATACACAGAAAAGTTTCCTATAGTTTCAAAATATACAATACGACATCTCATACTTTGAACTAAATTATAAAAGTGACGAAATCCGTTAAATTTAACGGAAATGACTTATTGAAACTTAAAAAAAAAAATTTATACCTAATTTTTATCAAATATACCTATTCTACCTCTTAACCCTCAATTCTCTCTATTTAGAGAATAAAATAAATGATTTTTTTGAACTGTCTTTTATTTAAGGGTAAAATACACGGAATCCCCTTATGGTTTCGCGAAAAGACACATTACTCCCCTATCGTTTAGAAATCTACACATAAACACCCTAAACTTCATAACTAAAGTGAAAATTACTTTCTGAACCGGCTGAGTTACCAGTAGCAAGTCGAATACCCTCGTCTAACTTTATATTGTAGACATCAACTTTCAACCACTATACGATTTTTTACCTCATTTTGTCAAGAAAACAATATTCTGAAAATTACTTTAAGAAATAATGACACTCTGGCTGTGTCTTCCTCCGTTTCATTTCCACCGCCACTGACGACGGCGAGCAATCCCCTGGCCTAGTAGCAGCCATGGTTCACGTCAGTTTCTATCACAACTATGGGAAGACGTTCAAAAGTCTCGGCGTCCATATGAGAAGGAGCGTTTGGATGCTGAGTTGAGGCTTGTTGGAGAATATGGACTCAGAACGTGGCTGGAACGCAGTTTTGCACTATATACTACTGCATAGAATCCCTCCAAACACATGTACGACATGTATCTCACAATATTCCTTTCTTTAATCTCTTACAAGGGATTTGGTCTGAAGCAGTATTTGTACTTGCTTCGTCAGCCTTGCATTCTGCAATTTGGCATTTCACAATTTCGAAACCAGTTGTAGAAATGTGACCAAAAAAAAAAGGGGACCTTAAGCTTAACAGCTCCGCCTGCGGAGTCCCTCTCCGAAATCCTGAGTGCAAAACTGAAGGCAGGTAGGACGCGGTTGGAACGCGGCTTCACCGTGGAAAGAACGCAGTCATGATTCTTGAATCATAAAAGAGAAGATCAAAAAAAAATTTGTGTTATTTAGGAGGAGAATAGACAGAGGCACATCAAGGTTGGAAGGCAGGTAGTTAATGTTCCTTCATTTATGGTGAGAGTTGATTCCCGGAAGCACATTGACTTTTCAATCACTAGTCCATTTGGTGGCGGGCGTGCTGGAAGAGTCAAACGTAAGAACCAGAAGGCAGCTGCTAAGAAAGCTGCTGATGGTGATGGTGATGAAGAAGAAGAAGAGTGAGCCATTTCGTGTTAGATACCTTCTTTCTTTTACCCTCCAGAAAATAGCTTTACATCTGACTGCTATTTGGAATTTTGTCCTATTAGATTTTTCAGAGTATTGCATTTTCTGCAGAAGAGAGTATTCCTTTCAAAGCTATCTTCTGCAATACTCTCTTCTTCCCTTTTTCCTTTTCAAAGGGATCTCTCATACCCATCGTCACTAGGTCACACACCCGGTTACAGGTTAATTTCCACTTTAGTTATGAAGTTTAGGGTGTTTATGTGGAGGTTTCTAAACAATAGAGGGTAAGATATCTTTTCGCGAAACCACAAGGGGGTTTCTTGTATTTTACCATTTGTTTATTATATCAGAGAATTTTGGTCATTTCATCCATTTTCATTAAGTTTAACAGATTTCATCACCTTTACAATTTAATTCAAAGTATGAGGAGTTGTATTGTATATTTTGAAATCATGGGGAGTTTTTCTGTGTATTAGGTTTAATATAGGGGACTTTTTTGTTTTTTACCCAAAACATAATTATCTCAAGTAATATTTGTACTTGCATGACAAATACATTCATCACTCATTTTTTTTGTTTTTTAAAATTATTTTTTTAACTCACGTACACATATATTACATTACAAAAAATTTTACAGTAATAATTGAAATAATATTCTATTTAGCCATGTGGAATATTTTGATAACATCTTCAGCTAAACTTCTGATTATGCATGTGAGGTATCGTGTTTAGAAGAATTAGCATTTTGGCAATTGCTAAGTCTATCTAAAGAAGGGAATTGATTAGCTCCGAAGTGGCAATGAACATGATTTATTCCCAGTTTATGTAAATTATACTGATGGCCCTCGAGTATATTATGAATTCGTTTGATCTTCACAAATTGCAAAATTGATGTATAGTATTTTGGCAAAAAATGTAGATCGTGAAAGAAGCACTTCAAGATTTGTCTCCAACAACTATCGAGTAATGCCTTATTAAGTCTTGCAGAACAAAGAGGGAGGGGAAGGAAAGAAGATTGGATTTGGTTAGGAGTATGTAAAATTAAAAATTTTCGATTTACTGACTGAATTCGAATTGAATTCAAAATTTTTGAAATCGGTAAATCGAAAATCAGAATGGAATTCGAGTTTTTCGATTTTGAAGTATACGAATTTGGTTCGAATTCGGTAATGGGATTTTTCAAATCGGAAATTCTGATTTAGACTTCACAATTCAAATCGGTGTGAAATCGGAAATCGAATATCGATTTTGATTTCAAATTCATATATATATACTAGGGGGAGTGCTCGCGCATCGCGCGGATGATTGGCGCTTGTGGAGAAAAAGATTTTTTTGTTGAACAAACAATAGTACATTATGAGAAGAAATAGCCATCAAATAATGAGAAGCAATTACTATTGCAAAAAAAAAATAGTCCATAAAGTAGTCGAACGAGAATAGTAGTAATAGTCCATAAAGCAAAGATTGTTGAAAACAAAGAGAGTAATAGCTATAATACTGACACCATACAGTCCCTTATTTAGTGATAGTAATAGTAGTAAACTAATTTAGATACTTTAATAGGCAGCCCTTAAGTACTCAGTTGTGTTGTTTCTTGGTGGTTCCGTCATTTTGTTGTGTAGGTGTTGCACCACTGGTTCCTTCACTGGACTTTGTAAAAGATGAGGTGTCCAAATTAGTTGGGCCGACTCTTTTTCTTGTCTCCATTTTTGTCATTGCGACATCTATTGCCGTTTCTTGAGAGATAAAGTCTGGTTTTTTTGCTACTTCAGCTACGCTTATTGCACTGCCAAAATTTCGGGATATTGATGTGGTTGCATATTGGTTGTGTACTTTGATATGACAGCGAGCTCTTCAGGAGTTGAGTTCCTGGAGATCTCTCAAGTGCTCCGTTATTGTGTACGCTTGTAGCACTGCTAATACATTTTGATGTGGTCCCATGTTTAACCGGTACTTTTGACAAACTTGCATTTGACAAATTAGTGAATGCAAGTCCCATATTACTTCTTCTCATTATAGATTAAGTTGTCATTAACTTTATAGCAATTTCGGGCATGGAATACAGCATAAAAATTTGTTCTCATACAATATAAAATAAGGAACACATTTAGCAGTAAATGAAGTGAACACTTCACACCCAAATCAACAATAAATAATAAAATCAATCAATTCACACAGCGTTACAATAAAATGGTGTCAAATTGAAGGTCGGTGATAATACAGAAAGGCAGAGCAACACAGAAAGCTAACCTTATTTCAGAATCCCCACCGAGAGCTCTTTCTTGCTGTTGCTCCAAACCTATAAGATTATAACCAACCCAGTCAAATTACAGAGGATAACCGAATCAATGAAAAAAATACTATCTTGCAACTAGCAACGCGATAAAAGTCGCTAATTACAGGTACTAAGAACACACCGATAAAATTAAGGGAGAAACTGAAAAATTGAGGAGGAGGGTGAAATCTAATCTCAAACTGAACCACCAGGAGTAGCTGCGACTGAAGAACATTTTGAACTGATTAGTATGAAGCCATGAAGAATTATTCCAATTGCAGAATGCGAATAGGGAGAAACTGATAATCAACCGTCTGGGCATTAACATACCAACGGTTCCGCAATTGAATTGGGGTGTAATTAGTTACGAAATAATAGGTAATTTCAGAGTTGAACTCGGATGGAAGAGAAAACGATGAGTCAGATCGTTGTAGACAAAGGCAAAAAGGAAAAACTTAATCCCTGAAACTGAAAGGGGATAAATTGACCAGCGTTTGTGGCTCATAAATGTAGATTATAAATGATAGAAAAATGGATGCCAACCAAACCATTAACATTCATAACAGTTCGTTCGGCAACCATTGAAATGTTTCAGACAAAGCAACACCTCAAAGGTTACCTGCGGCTGAAAAGGGGAATAATTGGTAGTTAATGGATATTCCGATAATTACACAAACACACAAGCATATATGGGTTGTATAAAATGCAAAAACAGTTGCACACTAATTACACATTCCATCAATACCCACATGGCTCATCAATGACAACCTTAAATGTATTAAAATGAGAAATTATTGGTAGTTAAGGGATATTCTTGTAATTATACCAATACACGAACATATATGGGTTGTACAAAATGCAAAAACGATTGCACGCTCATTACACATTCCATCAATACTCAGATGGCTCAGCAATGACAACTTTAAATGTATTAAAATGGGATCATTGCAATAAACATACCCAAATACATGCCTCGTTAAGTTGTACCTAAAACTTTTAAATTAATACACAACATTTCACATTCCCAGAAAGCCCTCATCTATGCGTTTGAAATTCAAATTATTTTTTGATCAAAACTCAATCTTATATAGTATAAGAATATATATTAATATATGTAATATAAAATTATATTATATAATAATACATCTAACTAATAATTATATTGCTTAACAATACAATAATAAGCCTTATTAAGTTAGTTGTATATTGCGTTATAATTATAAACATATATTATACAAAAATTAGCATTTAGTTTAGCAAAATTTTTATATAATTATAATAAAAAATTAGAAATACAAAACAAAACTCCAAAAAGAAAAAAAAGGATTATCAAAATTTGGTGAAATCGGAATTTACCGAATTTTGAATTGAATTCGGTACGAATTTGAATTTAAAATTGGTGAATTCAAAATTGAATTCGGTCAGATTTTCTGATGTCAAAATTTTGAATTCAATAATTCAAATTACTGATTTCGATTTCGATACGCACCCCTAGATTAGGTGGTAAAGTGAAATGGGTCATAAGTCAGATATCTTAGGACCCTTCCCCTCTAAGATAATTGCGACTCTGTTTGGATTAGATGTTTTTTGAGGTATTTTTCAAAGACTTTACTGTAACTGTGTATATGAAAAACTTTTACTCTAAATGTTTTTTGGATTTTTTTGAGGTATTTTTAAAATATATTTTGAATATTTTATAATTTATAATTTTTTTAAAATTTTGCACGATTCACGACCACCCCTTCCTTTTTTCTCCCCTCTTTCCTTTCTATTCCTCTCCTCTTCCCCTCTATTTCCTCCCCCTCCTACTTCTCCTCCCCCTTCTTTCCTCTCCTATCTCCCTTCTTCCCCTTCCCCTCCTTCCCCCCAACCCCAAACCCCTCTCCTGCTCGCGGGTGGTGGCTGCAACTTTAGCCATCACTCTAACCACGATCGTTTTAGTCGTGGCTTTTGATTGCGATCAGATTTGATCATGACTAGGAAGGTTGCGGTCAGTAGAGGGGAAGGAAATTGGGGGACGGAGAAAGGCAAAGAAGAAAGGAGAGTAAGGCTAGGCGGAGAGAGATAGAGAGAACGAGAGAGGAGAGAGGGTCATGGGTGTGGGGGTGGTAGCCCTGATGGTAGAGAGTGATGGATAGTGATGTAATTTTTTTTATATATTTGAAGTTATTTTTGATATATTATATGAATATGGTGTTTTTGAAGTTATTTTTGCTTGTATATTATTGTAACATTGTATATGAAAAAATTATTTTTAAAAAATTAAGGAATCCAAACAGAGCCTGTTTCATCCCTTAAATAGGTTAGTGTAGAAATTACCGATTGGTCCAAAAAAGAAAAAACAAATAAAGTCAAACAAATCATTCTGTTCAAGTCCAAATCAAGTTGAACAAATTCTTCCGCACACGTCAAAGGCTTGAAGATTGAAAGTGAAGGTTCGAGTGACGATGGAAGGTTCAAGTACTCAATCATCAACCAAATTATTTGTTATCTACACTCAAATTGTAGGAAATAACAAGCCTTTTTAAAAAGAAATATCAGAATTAGCTTTTTCAGATTTTAGAATTTCCAGAGATTATAATTCTTTTATTTTTTAATTTAATATATTTGATGCTCGTACAAGTTTTCTTGTCTCTTGTTTTAGCCAGCAAAATATGTGCTACAGGTCGATAATGGTGGAAGTAGATACTGGTGGACCGACTCTGCTACTTGGCATGCATACGGGGAACTGGGAATAGTACGGGCAGCATATCAACGGCTGAGACAAAAAAGCAGGGGAAAAATCAATCGAGAATGGAGAAATGTTGTCAGGTTGAGAGGAGGGCAGGAATGGAATCTTGTTGTCGACATGGGTAAATTGGTCATTAAGGGTCCATATACGTAAAATCATAGTAAATCAGCAGGCACGTGGCGCTATCGAAGTAATTTTAGGCATTTTAGCCCATCTAAAACGACACCGTACAAGACGAGAATCTCTCCTCCGTCTTCTACCCTTCACATGTAGTATATATTGGAGGAAGGGAAGAGAGGAAGGTTGATCACCGGATAATCAAGATCAAAATCACCAGTTTGCATTCTTCTTCAGCAAAAGAGCAGCAGGACCAATCAACAAACCATGTCTTACTTCCGAAAAGATCACAGCGATGACGTCGAGGACTTTGATGAGTACGATCCCACCCCATACAGTGGTGGATACGACATTTCTCTGACTTACGGCCGCCCACTTCCTCCCTCCGAGGAAACCTGCTACCGCAGCTCCTCATCAACCTCCGAATCCTTCGATTACGACCGCCCCCAGTACTCCTCCTATGCTGAGCCCTCCGCCTACGGTGACCAGGCCCTCGAAAATGAGTACAAAAGTTATGTTCGCCCCAAGCCCCGCCCTGGTCCCCCTCCACCTTCCTACGGGGCCCCATCTGGGGATGTTGGGGGCTATGGGCATGACAACCCTCAGCCCAACTACGCCTTCCAGCCTGGCGTGAACCGTCCCGGAGCCGGTGGCTATGGTGGAGAGAGCGAGTACGGAGGCGGCGGTTTCGGATCCGAGGGATACGGTCGCACGAAGCCACCTAGTTCTGAATATGGATCTGGGTACCAGAGGCCCGGCTCCGAATACGAGAGGCCTACCTCGGAGTACGGATCCGGGTACGGCCGGAAACCGGAGTATGAGAGGCCTAGCTCGGAATATGGATCTGGTGGATACCAGAGACCAAGTTCCGAATATGGATCCGGTGGATACCAGAGGCCAACTTCCGAATATGGATCCGGTGGTTACGAGAGACCAACTTCCGGATTAGGATCCGGTGGTTATGAGAAGCCAACTTCCGAATATGGATCTGGATACGGCCGGAAGAGCTGGTATGAGGAGCCCACGTCGGAGTATGGATCCGGGTATGCGAGGAAGACGAGCTATGGCGAGGAGGAGAGTGGTGGGTATGGAAGGAAACCTGAGAGGCCGAGTTACGAGAGTCAGGAGAGTGAGGGTAGGTATGGAGGATCAAGCTATGAGAGGCCCAGCTATGGAAGGTCTGAGGAAGAGGAATACAGGAAGCCCAGCTATGGAAGGTCTGAGGAAGAGGAGTACAGGAAGCCCAGCTATGGGAGCCGTGATGATGACGACGAAGGCTATGGCCGCAAGAAATATGTAAAGCCATTCCCAACTTTTGCTCTAGTTTTTCTTCTTTTTTCTTGCCTTTGTTTTCCCGCAGTTTTCTTTGCCCATTATTCTGCCATTCGGATTTATTGTGTCTCCCTTTAGAAATTTGTTCTCAAATTATGGCTGTCATACATACTCCTACTTCACTTGGCTAGTGCTTTGGAATTTTGTTTTGGGTACTCTCTTCATTTTAGTACGCACTGCCTTATAGATTACAGCTTTTGTGCATGGCAAGAAACTACTGCAGTTAAAGGCAGTCGGGGGTAACATATTTATCCCTGTTTTTTTGTGGTTTATTGGCGGCAGAACTAATTTATGATTGAATAGGGGCATTGGAGTGGTTCTGTTTCTTATCCTGCGTGGTTTACTAGTGTTTAAGATTGGGAATTTGTGTAAACCAGTGTCCTTGTTTCATGTGAATTTCCGTATTGATTGAGCACTGAGATGCATTTGACGTTTGTATAAATCTGTCATGCGTTGTTTAAGCATCACCGTGAAATAAGAGTGATTTTTTGCACTTACGCATATCCATGCATTCACATAAAAAACATGAGAACGGAGGGATGAAAGGATAAAGCGTATAACAACAGAGAAAACTTAGAAGATGATTGAATTATTTTGAGATCAAAGGACAGTAGCTCAATGATGTCTCTGTTTTGTTTTGCCGTAACTAGTCCGTTGCAGGGGAATCAGCATGTAGATCATGCTGCAGATGTTATTGTCACCATTACACTGATGATGTTCTTTTTAAGTATATTTTATACTCAAGAAGAGTTGGGGGGGAATTATGTATAATGATATATATATATATATATATATTTTTTTTTTATGTACTTGTTACGATTGGTTTGATTTACAATGTCATGCTTTTACATTGGCAGGGCGGCGAGGGCTCTGATGATGATGAGGAAAAGAAACATCGCAACAAGCATCACCACCAGCACCACCACCGCAAAGACTATGATGATGAGTGAGCAAACTGGCAAGTGGTGGTCTGTTAGGGGTTCATGTTATTTCAATCCACTACTATTACTGAATAAGGGGTTGGCATGCTTCCTTTCAGTGTTCGCGTGTTTTAAGCATATATTGTTGCAGTATCTTTGAGAAGAAATAAATAGACTAGAGCTATACAGACTCAAGTTAATTGTGTGTGAGATCGTCAGCCTTTTGCTTTTGATTGTAAGCTGATAAGTGAAATTCCAAGTACCTGGGAAGGTGTTGTGGATATTCCCCTTGTCTGATTAAGTGCAGCTAAGTTGCTTTTCATGTCAAAGTTGAAAATTATTGGCTTTGGTCTCCATGACTTGCTTTTGTGGCTTTAAAGTTTCGCGTAATGGTTTGATTCTGGAATTCTTCCATCTCGGGAATTAAGCAAGAGAAGAATGCCATGTTCTTGCAACGTCTATCTAATAGTATTTTAAGATACACTTTTGGCTATTGAATAATCTCGACAATGCCATGTACTTGAACGATCATACTCATTCCCTTGCTGTAATAGTATGTCATTCCCTTGCTGAGAAGAATGCCATGTTCTTGCAACGTCTGTCTAATAGTATTTTAAGATACACTTTTGGCTATTGAATAATCTCGACAATGCCATGTACTTGAACGATCATACTCATTCCCTTGCTGTAATAGTATGTCATTCCCTTGCTGAGAAGAATGCCATGTTCTTGCAACGTCTGTCTAATAGTATTTTAAGATACACTTTTGGCTATTGAATAATCTCGACAATGTAATAGTATTTTAAGATACACTTTTGGCTATTGAATAATCTCGACAATGCCATGTACTTGAACGATCATACTCATTCCCTTGCTGTAAAAGAATAGATTGTACATAAAACTACAAGGTGAGCAAGGGAAAGAAAAAGTAATCATACAAGGCCTGCTCATTCTAGTTCATTTTGTCCTGGACGTCAATATAAATCTTGTATGGCAATTTTTTCATTCTAGGTCATTTTCTGCGGGACCTTTAGCATCATTTGAATTGTGGCAGCATAATCATCAATTTCATTGTGCTCAAACCTCAGAATGAGGAAAACAAAAAATGGAATGATATGTATAAAAATCTATGATCCCTCTTTTACAAGGGAACGGGAAGAAAAGAGTGGATAGATTCCACAAAAAATGGAATGATATGTATAAAAATCTATGATCCCTCTTTTACAAGGGAACGGGAAGAAAAGAGTGGATAGATTCCGACAGCAACCATACAAACGATGAATTCAACTATAGTAACAGCAAGACTCAGAGCAAAGGTCAACCATACAAGCAAAGGTCAACCATACAAACGATGAATTCAACTATAGTAACAGGCAAAGGTCAAAATGAAGGATGGAGGTCCATTGCTTGGGAATTCTTTAAAACACAAAAATCTACTAGCAACCATTGCATCAACAGGGCACCAGCTAAATACAACAATACAGGTAAATTGTCTTTTCCAATCAAACTCCCAAATGAGTCGATCGCCCACTAATAATAGGACAAGTTGTAATAAGAATTCCGACATGCCAATGAAGAAAGTAGTATCTATTCTGTTGTTAAGTGCGATAAGAAACGAGTACTAAGCGTTTCACGGGACCCTGAATTTTCATTTAATTTATTGAGTAGTCCGAAGCTTAAATCCAGCGGCAGGTTTACCAAATTATCAGAGAGCAGGCAGGAGTGGGTTAGCAAACATTGAATTGCATGGAAACGTCTGAGGACCTATTCAACCAAGGAAGGTGATTAAGTAGGAAGTAAGTACGTTGGAGCTATTTTACCGTTTCTTTTTCTTCTTCGCGGGTCATTTCAATTCTAGTGTTACACACAGCTGTTGCTCCTAATTTTGGATTAGGTGGCCGTGGAATGAGTTAGAGAAATTTGTCCCAAGTGCTAAACGTTAGTGACTCACAAATAGAGAAAAACAATTCCTTTGGTGGGGTTTTTTTTTCGGGGGGAGGGAGTGGGGTTTTTTTTTCGGGGTGAGGGAGTGATTTTTTTTTTGGTTCAGTTATTTTTTTTTTAATCGACGCAATAGTTTTATTCTACTTCTATTCTAAATTAACGAGAGGAGTAGATCTAAAGGAGTTATTGAGAGATTCTTAAGGAACTAAACACTCACTTCAAATATTTGCAGATGAAATATTTAAGAAAATCCTAAATTGAAAACGCAAACATCCTCAACTTACAGTCAAAGGAGGGACCTGACACCTCCATGTTTGGAGAAATGTTGCCAGATTAAGACGTGCATGAACTCGTCATGCATGTTGTACGGTTGCGTACTAATATTACTACTACCATACTGTCTAATTGAGTAGTAGTTGTTGTTTTTGGCACAAATGGCGTTCAGAAAGATTTCTTCTTTGAAAGAATGCGTCTAACAACTTTGATAACCCTGAAATGATTAATAAAGAGCAGACCAATTCGCTATTGGTTGATCAAATGAAATAGTAATGATTAATCACTAGAGACAACGAGAGGCAAAGACAAAGAGAAAACGCCAACTAAGAATAAAGAGGACTGATGATGTACAATCTTGTCAAGGCAATCACACTGTCGCTCTCTCTCATGTACCTGCATTTGCAAAGCCGTCCGGAAAAACAAAAAACAATGCATTAAAACTTTTCCTCATTTTCTTTAGAGAAAAATTTGCATAGCCATCCCACAAACAAAAGACGGTGCCTTCCCTAACTCAATAGGTAAAAGATGAAGTTTGGAAAGGAGTTTGTTTCCCAGATGGTGCAGGAATGGCAGCAAGCCTATATGGACTACAATTTTCTCAAGAAGTTGCTGAAAGATGTCTGGAATTTCAGACACAGAAATGCATCAACATCAGCATCAGACTTGATGACCCCAAAAGGTACCTTAAAGAGAAGGCTCTCCCTGTATAGAGCCTTCAGTGGCCTGACCGGTTATCACAACAGTCTGCGAAGTTCCCTTGGAAAGAATAACGAGGATGAGGTAATACTAGTCAGTGCAGCTCAACAACCAGAAGACCATGACTCAGAAGGGAGCTACCAAACCATGTTCTTAATGTCTTCTGAAGAAGGGGGAGAATATGAGCTTGTATTCTTCAGGAGGTTGGATGGCGAGTTCAACAAAGTACTCAAATTCTACAAGGCCAAGTTAAATGAAGTGAAGTCTGAGGCAGATGAATTGAGTAAGCAGATGGATGCTCTCATTGCTCTGAGAATCAAGGTTGATAATCCATTGATGCAACTAAATGGTGCCTACAAGAGTACAAATGGTAGAGCCCCACCACCAGATTCGGTTGTTCATTCGAATAATGTTGGCAAACAAGGTAAATAATATTATCAGGATAGTCCATACTACCTGCTTCTGTTATCCTGTAGGAGCTGATGTTGGTCTTTTCACAAAGTTGTAGCAATGTCTCATATGGATGCAATTCAAGAAGTTGAGATGGGCAGTGAAGGGATTTCTGAGGATCAAATGAGAACAGGTGGCAGGGAATCAAAGAGCAATCATCAGAGGATGCGAGACAAAAGCAATTTAAATGTTGCTGAGGGATTCGCGTTTCCTGAATTAGAAGTCTTGGATCATGTAAGGGTCAATGTTGAACCAGAAACTCCTGTCTCAACTTTGAAAAACGTCTTTGTGAGCTCAAAATCCGATCTGTCATTCAGCA
The DNA here is from genome assembly GCF_036785885.1 of Coffea arabica. NCBI lineage: Eukaryota > Viridiplantae > Streptophyta > Magnoliopsida > Gentianales > Rubiaceae > Coffea > Coffea arabica. The sequence continues at coordinate 3,786,591 of NC_092323.1, read as the reverse complement.
AGGAGGAGTTAAAGAAAGCAGAGGACAAAATCAAACAGGCATTTGTTCAATTTCATCAAAAGCTTCGACTCCTTAAAAGTTACTGGTACCAATAAAAGATAATAACTTCTCTTCTTCATCTGCTGTTGTTTAGCTAGACATTCATCAACTTTTCTTCTTCTTCTTTCCTTCATCAACGTTTTATGAAATAAATAAATAAATAGAGGCTTATGCAGAATTTAGTAGTGTGACTACCTCTTCCTTCTTGTGCCAGCTTCTTGAATTTATTGGCTTTCTCTAAGATCATGAAGAAGTATGACAAGGTATAAATTGCAAGTTTTCAGTCAACTCAAGATTCAAAGTCTCCTTCTGATTTCCAGAATCTTAAAATTTAGCTGATTTGTGATCAAGCAGATCACATCAAGGAGTGCATCAAAAACTTATCTAGAAATGGTTGACAATTCTTGTCTAGGGAACTCTGATGAGGTTTTAATCTGATTCATAACACGTTCATTTAGTTCAGCAAAATTACGCACAATATATGAACATTTTGCTCTGTCTTTCTCTGTGATTCCATCAGATTACTAGACTAACAGAAAGAGTGGAGGCTACGATCATAAAGCACTTCGCCAATGGAAATCACAGGGAAGGCATGAGACTTTTAAGGCCACAGCCTTACAGAGAGAGGCATAGTGTAACATTTTTCTTGGGTAAGTTTTGTAAGCGGTCATCTTTCACCAACTATCCTGGAGCACATTTACATGACTTGCAAATTTCTGAACCAATCTGCCATGCAGGTCTCTTCTCTGGCTGCTCGATCGCGCTGGTAGCAGCCATTATAGTCTCCATCCATGCAAGAAACCTTCTTAATAGTAAGGAACGAGGACGATACATGGAAAATATATTCCCACTTTACAGGTGATATTTGGCTAGAAAAATATATTGTTTCATTTTCCTTCTTTAGTGTCATTCTGGTTAGTAATGATATGAGAGAATTTTATATATCACATTCAATTTAATAACGAAGGACATCATCATTGCAGCTTGTTTGGCTACATCGTCCTACATATGGTCCTATTTGCCGTGAATATGTATCTCTGGAGGTGTTTTCGAGTTAACTATCCCTTTATATTTGGATTCAAAGAATTCGTTGGTTATAGAGAAGTCCTCCTCCTTGCTTCTGGTCTTTCAGTACTCACTTTGGCTGCTGTGCTTTCAAACCTGGATATGGAAATGGACTCTGGAACCAAAAGCTACAGGACAATCACTGAATTGGTGCCATTAGGCCTTGTAACTGTAAGCCTACTGGAGACAATCATATTTGCTTTATTAAGGATATTTTCTACAGGACTAGTTTCAACTGTCCAAACAGCAAGGGAATTTAATACTTTTGATTTTAACCATTTGGTAAAGGTAGTTTGACAATAACATAACTTGCAGGTAGTGCTTTTTATACTCTTTTGTCCTTTCAACACCATATATCGCTCAAGCCGCTTCTTTCTTATTCAATGCTCATGGCGCTGTCTCTGTGCCCCTCTTTACAAGGTATCTGCGGAACCTTCAAATGGAGAACTGCACATACTAACTACTGATCCGGATAAAAAATCATCTGATGTTGTTGTGCCGAGTTGCATCTTGTAGGTTACTCTCCCGGACTTTTTCTTGGCCGATCAGCTCACTAGCCAGGTCCGAAAAATGCTCTCTGCAACTTTTAAGAGTTCCAACTACCCCACTAACTCATTCCCAGATTGTCTGCTATGTGAACACAGATTCAGGCATTCAGGAGCCTGGAATTCTATGTCTGTTACTATGGTTGGGGAGACTTCAAAAGGAGATCAAACAGGTGCCAGGAGAGTCAAGTTTATCAAATCTTTTACATCATTATAGCAGTCGTTCCTTTTTGGGCTCGCTTTCTTCAGGTACCTATGCTATATTTTCGGTCAAATTCTGATACCCGTAACTCAAACAACTAAATGTACTACAAAATGTTATTGTACAAATAGTGTCTGCGTCGGTGGTTGGAGGAAGGCGATCCTGTGCAAGTGCTTAATGGGCTCAAGTATTTCTCAACAATTGTTGCTGTTGTGATGAGGACTATTTATGATCTCAGAAGAGGTACCTTTTGGAAGATTATGGCAGCTGCCAGTTCTGGAGTTACTACAATTGGCAGCGCGTACTGGGACATTGTAATGGATTGGGGTCTCTTGCGAAGAAATTCCAAAAACCCCTGGCTCAGAGATAAGCTCCTCATATCTAACAAGAAGATTTACTTTGCTGCCATCGTAAGTACTGCCATTCACTAAACGGCTCTTGTCAATTCAGTAACCAAAAGAATATTTTTTTTTGGGGCCTTATTTAAGGAATCTGATCACCTGATGGCAGGTCATTAATATCCTGTTAAGACTTGTGTGGATGCAGCTGGTTCTTGATTTGCAAGAAGCACCATTCCTCCACAGGAAAGCCTTAGTTGCAGTCGTTGCCTGTCTCGAAATCCTTCGGCGAGGCATCTGGAACTTCTTCAGGTCTGATGCATTTACAATGAAGGAACGACATTCGCAGTTGCTATAGATGTTACTTGTCCTCGTTACAGTAAGAAATGCAAATTGTAGGACCAGGAAATCTAGAAAAGTAATCTTGGTGCACGGCGGCAATTTAGCAGCATACTTAAGTTGCTGAATCTTGATGGTTATGTCGCTGTATATTGACTGTGCAGGCTGGAAAACGAGCACTTGAATAACGTAGGGAAGTACAGGGCGTTTAAGTCGGTACCACTGCCTTTTTACCACGACGGAGAGAAAAATAGGTAACCCCATTGTACCTTTTAAGGTGAGATGGCATCTGGGTGACAGAGATTAGTAATGATCTCTTGTAATGTAATTGATCTTTTTTTGCCTTAGTTTGTTTGATTTTCCTGACTTCTTCTTTTTCTTGCTGATGAGTATCCCACAGAATGCAGATAAGGCATTAATCAACAAAAACGTTTGCACATCAGACCCTTCATTTTCTTTCACTCATTTCTCGTCCGGAACGAAGAACACCACCAGATTAACGAGTGGAATTAGCACCATTGAATTGAATTGGGTGGACCAGTTTCAACTGGATTGCTCTTCATTTTTTGGGGACCTCAATAATGGCAGGTGAGGTGATCAAAGAATTTCATTCTAATCATGAATCTTCACATCGTCATTAAATCTGGTATACTTGTGTGGAGGTGGAAGAGGGGGTTGGGGTGTTAAAGATTACCCAGTCAGATCAGTAGATTAGTTCAAATAGTAGCACGCAAGCTGGGTAGGACAGGTGGGTTAGGGGCCGAAGAATTACAAGCTGAAAAATCAGATGACAAAAGATCAGGGCAGTGTTTTACAATTAATTCAGTTGCCAACTTCGGGGAAAGGTTGCATTCTTTCTGTGGTGATTGGATGATGAGATTTAACAAAGTTGTCAGGAAAAGGTAAGTGAATTGAGGACTGAGGCCGAAGAACTGAGAGCAAGCAGATGGATGCGCTCGTTGCTTTGATGCACTGCATCTAGCTGCATATATAACCCATGTTTCTTAAGGCATGGTACATTAGCCGCATATAAATTTTTTTTTCCGTAACGGCGCATCTAGTCTAGCCTACTCTACTCTTGGGGGTGGCCAAACTGAATATATTCTAGCCGCATATAAATTACTATTCTAAACTTTGCTCATTACCGGTGGTAATGTGCCCGTATTTTGACTGTTCAGGTTGGAGAACTAGCATTTGAACAATGTTGGGAAGTACAGGGCGTTCAAGTCAGTACCACACCTTTTTTCACCATGATGGGGACAAGAGTACGCGATTGTATACAAAGCAGTACAGCACAAGAAAAATGCTCCTCTTTCATCTTTTTACATTTCTTAACCACAACTGCCTGTATCCGCTGATCTATAACAAGGAAGTATTACATTGCAGCTTTCTCTTTTAGTAGGTATGCATAGAGACATATAGTGCTAGTAGTTTGTACAGACATACATATAAATGTAAATTTGCGGGAGGATAACCCCCGTTTTGTCTTGAAGAAATGAACAGAGGCAGATAACAGCAACATATCAAAATGCAATACCAAGTCAAAGATGGCAAAGGAATCTCCAGATGGCTATACTTCTAAGGTAACGGCTTTTACGTCAGAAAAATATCCAATAAGCAATCTACAATGAACCACTAGGGTTGGTCTAGCATTCAGGAGAGGGCTTTTATAGTCTTCCCTGCAGCTGGATTCAAGGTTCAAATCCTATGCCTCACAGTTGTGGGTGGGAAGGTACAAAAAAAAAAATCTAAAATGATTAACAATGGTAAATCCGTTGCAGTCATCAACCAACATGAGTGCCCTTTAATCTGTTCAGATTAGTTTCTCTGTAAACAAAGTCAAACATCATATGCAGCTGCTGAAAGCTCCAACTTACCTCCATCGCTTATCTTCAGCAACTCAGCATCTAAAATAATTTAAACAAGTGATTGCCTACTTGAGAGGAAAAAAAATAAACAGAACAGGGGCTCACGGTAAACTTGAAAACTTTATGCACAAATCCTTTCCAAGTCTAAAGAAAGCCAAGATGCTAAGCAATTTTATGCCCAACATTTCTGCCACTAACAATATTTGGCTGGCAGCTTATTGCACAATTATAATAACACAGGCACAGAGATCATTTGAACTACAAAAAACTGATAACAAAGTTAAAAAAAAAAAAAAAAAACTAGCATACCGAAAACCTACACGTCTTCAATATCAACTTCCAAAACTTATTCAATATAAAGCAACCAGAACACTGAAACCTATTTCGGAGAAGAGGCCACTTCGCTGTTTACCTCGTCCACATTCTGCAGGCTGGACAAAGAGTCGGCAGAATTTTCTGCTGTTACATCACCTGTACTGTCATTATCCTGATTTCCAAAGATAGCTGACAATGACAATGGGTTGTAGGTAGAGCTTGCCTTTTTTAGGCCCTGAATAGTCCTCATGGCTGCAAGCGTGCTTCGATAAATATCTGCAGTTTCTTTCCCAAGTGGCAGCGTTGTGTCCATAGACGTATTTAATGATGTTCCTCCATTCTTATCTTCTGCAACAACAGTAGATTCAACAACTTCTGCTTCCAACGGGAAAAGAAGTTCGAGATTTGCCTCGCACTCTCGTACTAATCTAGTGAGCGGTTCAGTTGTAAAGAAAGGCTGATGGAAAGCAAGCTGTGTAAAACGCAAACGCAACAATTCTCCAGTTCGTTTATCATACTTCTTCAAAATCTTCACAAGACCTAAGCACGCACAGAGGACTCCCTTAGAAGTTATTCACATTCTCCAACAGTATGATAAAGATATTCATGACAATGTCTTCTTACACCTTTTAATCTTAAAAGCTACTATAGTTACTGAAATAAGGTTTACTGATAATTGCATATCTAATTATAGAACAAGGAGATTTTGCAACCATCCTACCTGCAAAATTTAGGGAGCTATAATTTTTCAGAAGAACCATTTCCCCATGAATCGAAACAAAGTCCTTACGTATGTCCATCATCTCCTCACTAAATTCACGGTCTGTATATGAAGCACCATGTTGGATCTCCCTATGCTTAACCCGCTCAATTCTTTCCTTCAGTTTCTGTCATATTGCCAATTAACTTGTATTAGCACAATACCAGAACAAGATAGTTCAGCAGGTTGCCACCTTTTTAAAGGTAATAGTGCACATATACTGATAAGATATATCCATATAGTTCTGTCATAACTGCTCAATATATATTATCATCAAGATGAATATTTCCACTTGAATTCCCCTGAAAATCCAAGGCTTTTAAAGAAATTAAAAGGAAAAGAAAATGAGTTCGACAATAGCTGTTTGGGCCAACACAGAAAGGAGAGCATTTAGTAATAGATATGGTCAGGAAATGAATTTAAGGTCGGTTTCTCTGATTTGTTTGGCTAATTGATGAACAGTCAACTACTCCTACCCGGTCTATTTAAAGGCCTCTTAAGTCAGGGAGACATCATCCTAGTTGGATGAATCATTTAGTTCACTCGCAGCAAACAAAAACCCCAAAACAAACATGAGCGCAATTACAATAACAAGAACAGATGAATGCTGGTATCAAACTACTATCTGTAACTCACAAAACAAAATCCGCTACGGCACATGTGATCCTATCTACCTAACAAATATAAGAGCTTAGTAGCCAACTAAGTTACAACAGCTAGGAAAAGAAAAAGCAAAGATTCTATTCCACTTGCATTGTCTAGGATTCCATATTCCGCGACCTTTGAATTAGTCAAGAGCTCCAAATTATTAAGCACAACAAACAATTTTGGGGGGAGAGAGAGAGAGAGATCAAACTACACAAATTTTCCACTAATTGCAGAACAAAAACCTAATCTTTCAGGCACATACAAGAATACACAGAGAAAGAACGAGAAGACGATTGAGTAAGAGAGAGGGAGCACATATTGAAAAGGGATAAGACCTGGAGGCGGATGATGAAGTCTTCCTCTTTATCAATGTAAAAATCGTTGAACTTTTCAAGCTCTTCGGTGAGAATTCTGACGAACCAGTCCTGGAGCTCCGGGAAGGGAGCTGGAGGAGGGTAGTTGTCGCCGTCAGCAGGAGGGAGCGGGGCGGGGGCGGGGGCGGGGGCGGCATCGGGGGTGGGGATATTTTTGAGGAGCTTCTTCAAGGGCTTGTAACACAAGTACTTTTCTCTCCATTCAGGCAAGGTCTCTTCCAGATGGGTCTTAAATTCTTTCCCAAACTTCATCTAATTTGGAGAAGCAGTGGTACGTATTTATTTTGGACGATAATCAAATTTAAGAGAGCCCAACAGAGAATTACGGATGACTCGGATGAGATTCCCCACTTCCCGGGGCCAGGATATTAATTAAAAGAGTAACAGAGAGAGTGGTTATTGCTTATTAGCGCCGCTCAGGTTTTATGAAGGAGGTATAAACATCGACGGGATGGGGATGCTATTCTCTTCTGGGAATTGGACCATAATGGCAATGACATGAGGACGAGGATGCAACAATTTTCGAATTTCGGACTTTCAAGGATAGAGACTGATGACATGACGGAGCAGCCCACCCCAGGAGCATACATTACATATTATTCTCCTTGTCGTACTCGCATTTAGGCGTAGGTATAATAAAAAGATGTACGACGACAACGGGCCAGTGCATTATGTTTTTTCTTTTTCCCTCTTTTTTTTTGGAGCTTACCAAGGTTCTCTCCTTTCGGCTAATTATTCGCCGAGGAATACCAAAAAGCATAATCAATCTTCTGCTCTCCCGCGGCGCCTCCTTAATTCTCAAATCTCGAGTTGCCTTAACACAGCATTAGCGTTCAATGCACCCATCGTGTGTGCAATCAAAAAATACATAATTTTTATGATCATATATTTTAAATAAAATTTTTGTTATTGAAGCAAACTTTAATATTTTAAAAATTTTCATGAAATAATTTTATATTGGTAGTCACAATGCTTAGAGGTAGTTATGTTGAAAACATATATTTAAATGGTTAAAAGTAAAAAATAGTCATGAATAGTTATAAGTAGTTAAAATAAAAGTAGTTTTTATAGACAATGTTTTAAAATTCAACTCAGATCGGCGGGTCGAATAGGTTGAACCGTCGAACGCCTTCTTTTCGGTCTGGCTTTGTTTAAAAAACCAATTTATATCAATTTTCATTTAAACCAGTTGAACCATTCGGTTCCACCATTGAATGTTGACCCGAAACGGTTTTGGAAGAACCGACTAGTTCAATATCCAACCTTAATTAAGTCAATAATTTTGAATTTGATCAACTAATCTCATTAATGACATTTCAAATTTAATATTTTATCAATAATGCATAATTATTAGACAATAATATTTTATCATATTTTATCACTAATCTCATATTTTATCAATAATCTCATTAATGCATAATTATCTTCAATTAATTAGACAATAACAATTATTACCTTATTCTACTCATTTCTCTTTTTCCTCCACAATTACACATTAACTCTTGTTTAACATTTATAATATATAATTGACTATATTATTTTTTTTAATCTTGAATGCATTTCATTTATTTGTTAATGCCTTTTAAGTGTTTCAATTTTTAACATATAAACTAGCACTCATATAATTTAGAAAAATTAAAAATATATGAAATAATGCTATTTAAAATCCTTTAACTTTAAAAGCTATTTTTGAGTCTTAAACAAATAATACTACTTAGAATAATAGAATAAGAATTGAAGTGATTACATTTAATAATATGAATTAAATTTCTACAAATATTTATTTATTTTTTGAATGTTTAATATTTATTAATAATATTTATAACATCACAGATTAATAACGAACAGCCCAACGATTGAATCAGACTCTTGATCCCTTCATTTTTCTGGATCAATAAACGGTCTGGGTTTCAAAACCTTGTTTATAGGAACAAAAATGAGAGTTCATACAGTGACCATAATGAAACTTCATATAATGACCATAAATGTTATTCTAATGTCAACCCCAATCACCTTCTTCTATAGTATATATGGTATACATATAAATATCATTTCAGCACCACGGAGACACTTCTAAGGAAGAGACCGTATGCGCAGATCAAAACTCAAGATTTGGAGTTGCACCAAAAAGACGAATTAGACTTCAAATTAACAGTTTCTCGATCATTCCAAACGCGCAGGCGCAGCGCCGGCCTATTCCCACTTGCAACATTTTCTGGACTTTGACCCCCCACATATTTTAACCTATGGGGAAACTCGAAACTCTTTGGTTTAGCAGGTTACCAGATGATGATTGAGGATCCTTCCCCCTTCCAGGAAGCTTATTTCGGAACGCATGGTCAAAGACTGGCAAATGTATACTACTAATCAACAAAGAGCTTGTACTCTTTGACACTGTATGTAGATCATAAGAAGGGCAATTTAGCATAAAATCAGATCTAGGGTTTATGACTAAATAAAGTTTGTGTTACAACTTTCAAGGACAGCTTAAGCATAAATTTTTAAAATTTCTTATCCAAGCCCAAAGGAACAACTATGGATTTGTTTGGATTGTAAGTTATTTGAAATATTTTTACTGTAACACTTTTTGTGATGTGATGTATGTGAGATGAAAAAATAATTGAGAAGATAAAAAGGTGTATTAAAATTTGTAATGATGATATAAACAATTATATTTGGAAAAATAAAAGCCAATCCAAACAAATCCATATGACTCTTCAAGTTGCCCTGCCTCCACAATAATCTAGTGCACAGGTCAACACGACTCCGGTGTTAAACCCCCACAGGCGAAAAGTCAACGCTACAACTCAAAAAAGAAATATGCGATGAAGACAAGACTCCATGAACTATTCCTCCAACAATAAATATTGAGCAAATCATTTTACTCGAACAAAATAGGAAACAAATGGAAGGATTCTTCTGGTGATTTTGCACCTACATTGAGCGAGCACTTTCCTAGTTAAACATCAACTGAACATCAAAACATATTAAAGGGAAATGGCACATTTGGAAAAGACAGTGAAAAATGTTGGTGCAGGTCAGACGTCCTATATAGTCTCCAGAGCCTGAAGGATATCAGCCTTCAGGTCTTCAAAGCCTTCAACCCCAAAGCTGAACCGAACCAAGTTGTCCACAATTCCATACTTAGCCCTCTCTGACTGGGGAAGATCCCTGATTGCAATTTAATGGAAAAATAACAACCATCAACTTCTAGCATCATGAAAATGATACTTGGTGCCACAAAGTTTATACTTCACATTTTTAGCATTCAATGTTTTCATTAGCTATCAGATGGGAATGGCCTGATAAAAACACGATCAAGATGGCCTAGGCTGCTTCTAAGGAAAATTGATTCAATAGCATACTCATTTGATCACTCCAATACTGCTTCATCATTTATAGTATTCTTATAGGATACAAGTTTATTAATGCAAGTAGTGGCTCAAAAGCCAATTGGTAAACCACCACCGCAATGATGGGAACTTCTGAGGCAACATCAATTCTCAGAATCTACCTAACATATCAAATTCTCCAAAATCATTATTGGCATGCAGCTGGGATATTTTGAGGAGAGCATCAATTCTCAGAATTTATTGATCATATCATATTCCCCCAAATCATGAGTAGTGCAGATGAAGAAACACAAAAATTTGGAACATGTTGCAAGCACCAATATCAGGGGGATACACAATCAATGCTTAGTACAAATAAGGCAACAAGAATTGGTATACCAGTAAGACCAGATACATACCAATAAGACATTATTGCTGGTTGGTCCACGATGCTCTCACAGCCTCCAAAAGAGGGGGCAATGTAAGGGATTCTCAGCGCATCAACGAACTTTGCAGTCGTGTATAGCTCTCCATCAACCTAATAAGTAAATTGTAATTCACTTAATACAGAGATACCGGAAAATCAACGTCAAAACAGGGAAAATAGGAGGCAGAAAAACACACCTCAAAACTAACCACGCCACCAAAACCAGTCATCTGCCGCTTTGCGAGGTGATGCTCTGGATGGCTTGCCAAGCCTGGATAATAGACACGTCTCACCTGCAACTCATGTTTATTTAGTTACGTTAGAGAAAGGAAGCCCCCCGGTTTTAAGAAGATTATGGAACCTTTGCTTACAGATTAAACTTTCAGTTTGAAAACCAGTACTAAAACCAGAACCTTAGGATGCGCCTCTAAAATCTCGGCCATCCTCAATGCTGTTGAATTTTGTTGATGTACGCGAAGATCCAGCGTCTTCATGCCTCGAATGATCAGATAAGCGGCATTCTGACCATGGGAAAAAAGCATCATTGTTTATACAATTTAAAAAAATGACAAAAGCAAATACAAATTATAAGCCTCCTCTCCAACAAATAAGACAAAGATCAACTACTGCCCAGGATATCTTTTACATCAAGACCTGAAGTTCTAAACCTCAAATAAAGTAAAACACCATGGGATAAATCTCAATCAAGTATACTCACAGGATTGAGGGTACCACCCAGAATATGATGCATATCACGTACTACAGAGACCAATTTCTCTGGACCACTGATACAACCTCCAAGGACCTGCAACAAAAGACGACATGCTCTTAATGTTTACCTGCATTAAAATAGCTTCAAAGTCATTGATAAATGACAGTATTAGAAACAAAAATTAGCCCCACATACATCATTGTGGCCTGCAATATATTTTGTTAACGAATGTAGAACAAGATCAGCACCAAGAGCAAGGGCCTTCTGGTTGATTGGAGATGCAAAGGTTCCATCAACACAAACCAAGGCTCCTTTTTCATGGCAAAGCTTTGAAACCAGCTCAATGTCTACACATCTCAAAAATGGATTAGTTGGAGACTCCGTAAAGAAAAGGGACACCTGGATGGAAAAGTGATAACACTCAGTCAGCACAGTAGTTACTTGCTCTAGAAACTTGAGCATGGCAGCAAAACAGTTGAATCAACTATTGTAAGCCTGATTGCTACAGAAATCATCTGAATAAAATTCAAACCTCGAGATCTTGCATTTTTACTAGTGGCGAAATTAATCAAGACTGCTAATAATGTTTCAAATCAATATAAGTTAGAAAAACCTTGTTTCAAATCAATGGTTGACTTGTACATGCTGAAATCAAGCCAAGTCAATATGAAAGATTTCAGGTATGTCAAGCTAAAAATATACAGCTCGAATTACTCAAGTGTGCCTTAACTCAGGTCAATTGTTCCCTAAGCTTGAGACTAATTAATTGTAACAGGGTAATGATGCACCCAAACTTACTTGCTTCTCGTTCAATGCAGCCTCCAAAGCTCCAATATCAGCAGGGTCAATGACTGTAGCCTGCACTTGGGAATATGACAAGCAAGTACATTACTACACACAAAAATTGCAAAACAAAGTATAATTGCATATGCGCATGATGCTGGTTCAGACAACAATAAATTAGATGAGAAACATATCCGCAACTCCAATCCCTGCCCTAGGAAGAACCAAAAAGCTCCTTCACGGGGAACAAATTCAAGGGAAGAATAATACCATGCATGAAAGACCAATTTCTATGCAGTTACCATACCGTGATTCCTGTTTTGGGTATTAGCACCCTCTCGATGAATACCCGAGTTTTCCTATAGCAGTCTGTGGTTGTAACAATATGCCCCCCAGCAGGCACCAAAGCCCAGAGCATGCAAGTACTCACGCACATACCAGAGGCAGTTATCAAGGTTGACTCAGCTCCCTCCAGTGCACTGTGTCAATTAAACGAACACATCAATTTACATATATTCAACTCTTAAAGTGCTGCATGTTAATACAGAATATAGGGTTAAAAACAAAAAAACTCCCTGTGGTATATCTAATATATAGGAAAGCCCCCTATGGTTTCAAAACGTACAAAATAACATCTCATATTTTGAACTAAATTGTAAAACTAACGGAATCCAATAAACTTAACGAAATCCAATAAATTTAACGATCAACTTAACGGAATCCGGTAAGTTTAACAGGCGAGACCGTCATTTTCGTTAAATTTACCGAATTCTGTTAGTTTACAATTTAGTTCAAAACATAAGGTGTCGTTTTGTATGTTTTAAAATCACGGGGGACTTTTTATATATTAGGTATACCACAGGGCCGGTCTTCGATTAACTCCTGCATTTGTTTAAATTAGGTGGGTGTGTCGATTTCGATAAAAAGGTATACCACAGGGGCCTTTTTTGTTTTTAACCCAGAATATATAATAGAACACGGTTTTAGGGGGAAAAGACCTTATTTTCTCCTCTGCTACAACAGTTGTGGGATTTCCATAGCGTCCATATTCAAAACTTGCATGGCGTTTCTCCTGCAAAAGATGACAGAAGCAACATTCATGTAAACAAAAATACATTCATCAGAAAAGCAAAGAACTCGTAACTGAAAAATGACTCCATTAGACATCTGGCATCCTACCAAACAGCTACCGTCATAGTCATTATGCTAACATTGCATGTATATCAAGTGCACGCTGGTCATTTCTAACATGGCCTTATTTCAGGAGCAGGAATATTGCGCTTAATGCACGACTAGAAGATAATCTAGTGCTACAAGATACCTTAAAATCAATGAGTTCTTGAGTTTTCTTGAAGAAATAAGCAGATGTGTTAACAATAGGGGTAGTTATCGCATCAGTAACAATGCCGCGACCCAATCTTTCACCTGGCAAAAGAAAGCAAGAGTACAAGTTAATGCATAAAACGTAAACAGCTCCATTCTAGTTACATTAAACAGGGAGAAAAATGAGCAATTGAACATATAATTAACACAATAAGATCACTCTGTTAGGTAACTTTCCCATGCATACTTGTAAACCTTTACAAAGGTAACCTGCAAAAGTGGACCCCCATTTTCTCTCCCAAACAAAATAAAAAAATTAAAAGTTAAAAAATAAAAAACTTCCTTTTTTACATTAAAAACAAGACAACAAATCTGAATGATCACGCAATATTATCTGTGCACACACAAACAAAAACGCTTTTATGGACGTAACGATGCCTGCATAGCTGTAAATCAAAGAAAACTTGCATAGAGAAATTTGTTTAATATAGATAGATCAGGGAAGAAGATAGGTTCTCGAAAACCTAAATTTTCTCATAACCATACCAGCATGAATGGCGACGCTGCCGTCGCAGGTCAAAAATGAAGAGTATTTGGCATCAACCAAATCGTCAGGCTGTACATTTACACCATCAGAAAAACCACTCTCCACCGCAGCAGCCACCTTCTCCTCCACGACGCCAGTCTCAAACTCAACAGGCGCAACGACAGAGGCTGAGGCAGCGGCATCGACGGCCTTAGCCGCTGGAGTGGGAGAAGTGGAACCCCCCTGCTGGTTGTTTGACCACGAGGCCGCGACGATTTGAGCGACGCCGATGTTGCTGCAGTTCCTCCGAGCTTTAGTGCTCAGCTGCCTGACGAAGTTCGGCGGAAACCTAAAGATGAGAGAAGAGGACAGACTGCCAACCGGAAATCCCTGAGTCACCGAGTTTGCCTTGGCGGAGAATCGAGCGGCGCCAGATGTAGGGAACTCCGGACGAGGAAAACGGCCGGAAAAGTCGGGATCCGAACGGCACTCGAACGGCCGGAAGGCGCTAGCGCAGCTGGAGACAGCCATCAGGGTTTTGGTGGCTGGGAGGTTAAAATTGGAAATTCAACCTGGCGGCCTGCCCGCGTCTCTGAAACAAAAGGAATGCAAGGGAGAGAATGAGAGATCAGAAGTCGTTGGATGATCTGTTTACTCTCTTTTTTCCTCACCGAACTCTGAGAATACGCGGGGCGGGCTAAAGACTGGTGTCGTTTTACGGTCGTCTTTTTCCCCTTTCCGCGCAAGTTCAAGTTTGTTGACCATTTTTCTCAATAATTAGTTAGTTTTAGCTGTAAATTAAAGATAATCATGGTTCCCCAAATTTAGTCCGTGATCCAAAATGGTGTAACAAGTCACATCAGATGAGGAACCACAACGGATGAGGGGCAGGAGCGGAAATCAGATGGACGGCTCCTGAACTGTTCACGGTCAAGATTTGATTAAAAAAAATTATACGGTTTAATTATTTCTTGTACTTCGTTTTTAACAATGTGTGTGAAGCCCACAAAATTTTGTTCTAAAATTATATGTTGTACAAAAGTTACGCCGTGTACAAATAAAATTATGTAGTGTGCAAAATACACAAAATCACTAGAAACGGTTGCATCTGCCCGTGGTCCAACCACTAACATACAGGAGGACTTTCTTGGGTTAATTAATAATAATGAGACAGTGTTTTCTTTTTGCTAAAAAAATAAAAATAATAATTGAGTGTGCTTGGATTACAGTTTTCTTTTAAATATATTATTTTATTCACAGCACAATTACAATTTCCAATCAACAATTTATCTTTCTTGTGATTTGTTAATTGTTCGATTAGATTTAAGATAAGCATGTGGGAGATGGGGTCTACAGTTAAGGAGTAGCACTACTTGTACTGATCCTCCATGTAAATAATGCGTGGTAATTTTGGAAGCCAATGCTGAATCATTTGTGCATCTATAGCACTGTTAGCAGCGATTAATCCATCGGGAAGGTCTACTAATTATTTCCAAACATTTGTCAAGGTTTTTTGTTTTTTAACCTGCTTCTGGCATATTAAATCAAGTCTAAAAAATAAGTTTTTATGTTGGTGGTATTTTAATCAAATCAAGTTTTTAGTAATTTATTCAAGTCAAATTATGGTAGCTCTATTATTTAGGAGTTGGTTTTGTGTTAAGTAATTTATTGTGGTGGTGAAGACTTGTTTACCAAATTGTCGTATGGATTAGTTGTGTTTTGCGTCTGTTTTTCTTAAATTTTACTTTACCAATATATATGAGAAAATTGTTAATGTAATTGTTTATTGGGATGTTTTTAAAATTTCAAATATTGTTAGAGGGTTTTTGAAAATTTAAACAAAAAGATTCCAAACCCACCAGCACTACCCGTCTCTCCCCTTCTCCCTCCTCCACCACAGTCATCACCATCCCCCCTTCTCATCCTCTCTCTTTTTCTCTCTCATTCCTTTCCCCTCCCCTCCGCCAAAAGACCCTCTTTCTCTCCCTCTAGCAATGACCAGCAAGTCGCAACCTAATTGCGGTTAGAAGCCGCAACTGGTGCAACCATATTGCGATAGTCGCAACTTCTGGCTGCGATCTAGTTATGACATGTTGATCGTGGCTAGAGAGAGAGGATGGGCTGGCGATAGAAGAGAAGGGAGGGGGAGGAAGAAGGAATGAGGGAGAGGAGAGAAAGGAGGCAAAAAGGCAGAAGAGAGGAAGGGGAGAGGCGGCGGCGGTGGGTGAAGGAAGGGAGGAGTGATAAGTAGCAGGTGGAGGAAAATAAGGATGATAAGTTTATTTATTTATTGGTTAGTCATATTTGAGATTTGTATAGATTAGATATTTCTAGAAGTTTATTATCATAGTATTGTATTTGCAAAATTTGTTTTTGCAAAAAAAAAAGAAAAAAAACTGAATCCATATAGAATCCTAATCTATAACTAGGGAGTTTTATTGTAGTCATCAATTGAGAAGGGTGAAAATTTGCTCAATCCTCCTACACAGATTTATTCCTATATATATATATATATATTAGTGGATTTTTTTTTTGGGTTCTACCCCTTCCCATCCTTTTCCAGGCCTTTTTTATCTCTAACAATTAGACACAAAATTCAAACCCTAAATCTAGTACGGACGAGGGGTCTTAAAAATTCATATCATGAACCTAATACTGAGGAGGTCTCTAAGATCCTCTTCTGGTTACATTTATCAAGCTTTGTCTGTGTCTCCGTGGGTATAATAGGATTTTTATTTATTTGGTTATATTCAGGCCCTGATCAATCATTTGGAATATGCTTGGAACAAGTACTTATCATACTTAATCAGAAAATTATATTCTGGTCCTGATCAATCATTTGGAACATGCTCGGAGCAAGTACTTGGTATGCTTTATCCCCGGAAAAAAGTTATTCCACTTTTTGGCTTGTTAGGTGCTTATTGAGTGTGACCTTAGAATATCAAATGCTCAAGTACAAATCAAAGTTTGTTTTCCTGGATATCTTCAATTTGGTTAAAGGTGCGAAGTTTAGATAGTTTAAACAACTTAGAGTCTGGTTCGATTGCAACTTTTTTGGAGTTTTTTTAAAAATATATATTGTATTATATGAGGTAAAAAAACTTAATTGAAATATGTGCTAAAATATTTCGAACTTTTTTTCCTAAAATTTAGAATCCAAATGAAACCCTATGGTAATAGTTTCTTTTCTTCATAAGAATGAATTAACATAGCAACTAAATGAATTATATATAACACTTAAAAAAAGTAGATTTCAAAGCAGTCTTACTCTAATTAGGGCTACAAATGAGCAGAATTGAATCGAACTTTGGCCTAATCGAATTGAATCTCGACTTAATTTTATCAAGTTCGAACTCGAATTCAAACTTAACGAACTCTTAATGTAAAGTTTGGCCTTGAGCTCGAGGTTAAAAAATTTAAAAATAATTATTTTTGTAAAAAAAATAATAATAAAATAATAAATTTTTTCTTAACAAATAATAAAATATTAAGAATATACATATAATTTTACTTTTAAAAAATAATATATATCTATAAAATTGAGTCGACTCGCATGCTGACTAATTTTGAACTCGAGTTCGACTTGATCTGCTCGAATTCGATATTGACTGAATTCGAGGCGAAATTTGATTTGATCTGCTCCCGAGCAGTTAAATTCGTGTGTAGCCCTACTCTAGGAGTAGGGATGTACGTGAGCCGAGCTACTCGCGAGTAGTTTGATCAATGGCTTGACTTGAATTCGGTTAAACCGAGTTCGAGCCTAGTCTGGAGCTACTCGAGTACACATTCGAGTCAGATTTTGCAGTTCGTGGTTCGACGAGTATAAATAATTTAAATAATATATATATTATAATTATAAAATGACCGTTATAGGTATAATTTATACTAAATTTACAAGTAAGGTATCGAGTCAAAAAGCTTGATTACTCGACTTGATAAGACTTGACTAAAGGTCGAACCTTATCGAGTCGAGTCTCGAGCTTTTAAAGATTTCCTCCAGTCAAGCTCGAGTTTGAGATTTTTTGACTCGATCGAGCTCGAGCCAAGTTATTTATAGATCATACTCGAACTCGACTCGGCTCGATTACATACCTATATAGGAGTATTGGTTCAAGAGGCATTACATCAAAATACAAATGGTTGTCTCTTGAAAACAGCAATCCGACGCAATAAAGGCGAAAAGCCGATGAGAGAAAGCCGGTGGCAGAGAAAATAGCGATCCGAGACAATAAAGACAGAAAGCCGATGACAAAGAGAAGATTGTGGATGGTTGGAATTGAATGAGAGAACACCGAATGATATAGAGGGAGTTGGAGAGTTGGGAATGGAAGAGGGAAATGGAGGTATAGAATTGAGGATGGTGTGGGTTTAATTTTCAGAAATGGGAGATATTTTGTTCTCATCCAATGACTTTCTTTCTTTATCTTTTGTTCCATACGCAACCTTGTGAGTATCAGCGATCAACGGCTAGGATAACATATTCATAAAAAAAAAGGTATAAGTAGCCAAATTGTCGATTTTTTTTTGTTTTGTTTAAAAAAATTGTCTCTAACACAAACAAATATTGGATAAATACGACGACCTTAAGTCGAGAACAACTCCCAAACGCATCCCGCTTTTGTGGCAAATATTTTTCAACATTATTTGAAGAAATTTGCCGAAAACAGTTAGATATCATATATGAGTTAATGCCAAAAAAAACTTTCGACGAAAGTATTTTAAAGGCGTCTATGTTCATCAATGGGAAGTATCAGTATATAATTAAGTTAATTTCCAAAGTTAGTCATTGGGAAAAAGGATCAGTATATAATTAACATCAATGTTCAAAAAGTAAAGTACGGTTTGGATGCAAGCTATCTTCAGATTTTCCCCGAATAATTGAGTAGCATAGCAACACCTGATTTATGACTGATGTTCATCATTTGAGTACGTTTTGGGTGGCATGCAATTCTTTGGATTGTCCCCGAATTTTTATTTTATTTTTTTAAAAAGATGGTTGCATAATATATGACGGGAATATTGAACAGAAAATGCTGCAAACTTTCAAAGCAAAAAGACACAGCACTTGTAGAATCCAAGTTAATTTCTGGAAAGCCGAAAACTTAGGGATGATAAATCAGTATGTTGTGCGGTTGTGCCTTCCACGCCTTTCCAACTTACTTCAGAGTTCGGAAAGGTTTCCCTATTTGTGTTTACCTTCCGTGTCGTGACACCGTGCCTGCAGAAAACGATTAGCGTGAAGTCGCCCCATTACCCCATTTACGGGTTAGGTTGATTTTTGGGGTTCATGTTCAACTTGCGGATAGGAGTTGAAGCAATGCTTTCACATGGATTATTGAAGTCCAAAACTTGGGTATATTCGAGTACTCAATGACTTAGATTATGTCACGCATTAGATAAGATGGTGTGACACAATTTGATTCATTGGGTTGTTGAAAATCGAGTTTATCCAAATGTGAATCTTGAATATTATTAAATATTGAGGCGGACATTAGATTTAAAATGGAGCTTTGATACGTATACTGATAAATCTTTTAGCAATGCACGTGCACTTTCGGAAATTATGAACACAACTTTACCACAAGAGTACTTAAAAAAAAAGAGGTGAAATGGTTTGTTGGCAATAATATTATAACCACTCCATTTTATGATTAAATTCTCTTAGTAAAATTAGTGAAGGTTTTGATTTTTATGTTCATGACTATTGAATTATGAGACTAGGGTTTGGCTAACGGGCACCTGTGCTCCATTAAGAGTGGCCTAAGATGTTGGTCTTTTAGAAAAGTATAGTTAATTTGGGATTGCGTGTGTAGCAAGTTAGTTGTAATTTAAACATGCTAACAATTGCTCACTGCATACTCAATTCACTAGAAAATTTCGCCAGACTACCGTATTTGTGGATGAGGTACTAATTAAACCTCGTTCTTGTTTGCTTCAGATTTCATAAACTCTAATTATGAAAAGTGATTATAGAATCCGCAAAAGTTACTCTTTAGTTGATTAGGATTAATGTATTTCAACTTTTTTAACTGCTAAAAAATCTATAATTTGAGTACAAAAGCAAACAAGAAAATGAGAACATCACAAAAACTGAGTATTTCAAATCAAAATTTATAATCAGTTAAGAGTAATACTTTTTATATGCTATCAATGTATTTTTATTTTTTTTACATACATATATATATATATATATATATATATATATATATATATATATATATATATATATATATATATATGTTAGCAGGTTTAGGTTATGGATAAGTGCTTTTTCGTTGTGAGGCGAAGAATAGCCATGGAACTATGGGCTTGGGCAACAGAGGGATGTTAGAAAGCAAGTAGCTGGACCGCGGATAGAAGCATAAAACAGAGCCCAAACCACAATCTTGGTTAGATGGAT
Source organism: Coffea arabica (assembly GCF_036785885.1). NCBI lineage: Eukaryota > Viridiplantae > Streptophyta > Magnoliopsida > Gentianales > Rubiaceae > Coffea > Coffea arabica. Next base: position 3,766,595 of record NC_092323.1, on the reverse strand, counting down.
CAAGGATAGATATATACACACACACACACACACACATGGGCAGACGGTAGGATAGAGGGATGAGCCCAAAAAGTATTCATGTGCTAGACAAAGAAGTTAAGAAGGGGGCGGAAACCTCAAACATTGGAAGTTAAGAACTGGTAGGAGTAATTGGGTAATGAAACCCTAAGCAGCTCGCTGAAGCTCCTCTTGTGTGAGTTATAAAACGCAAACGGCACCTCTCCAGCTGTGAGTCCTATGAATCTGTCCTGGAGATCATTCCGACAGTAAACTCCACTCCCGGGAACCTTTTATCTGTTGAGTACTAAAATTGATTGTCAACGTTGTTCTTTGTTTTCGTAGATCTTTTCTTTTCTCTGCATCTCTGATGAAAATGGTCTTTTGTTACTTGCCAGCTGCACTAAGTACTGAGGCTCTGTGGCCGTAAAAAGATGGCCAAGCTGCCTAATTTTACAAAGTGCAAACACTAAACAAAGCATCAATGGGCTTCGCTTTGCAGCCTAAACTCTCCTTATGCTTATGCTGCCTGTTATGCCCATACATATGCTCAATTGCTGGTGCCTTTTGCCCTTCTTTTGTTCCTGCTTTTGTTTTTGGTTTCTCATCAATCGAAATAAAACGGTCTGAATTGGCAGATTAGTTTGAGAAGAGACTCCAAAACGCAAAAAAAAAAAGGGTAAATTGAAATGTGTGAAAGTCATGAGTAATGTAGTAGTCGTAGTAAAATTTAAGTGTCATATTTTAATTCCCCCTCCCTCCTTTCGCTGATGGTGACGAAGATACTTCTGGCGAAATATTTGAGCAGTTTACGGGATATCAAATATGGTTTTCGATGCAGTTTACGGGACATCAAATATTCTGACATCTCAGAATCTATTGACATTTCATATCAGGTTTCATTTCAGTTGTTATTACTTAATCTAAAATTATGAGCTGTCCTCGTTGTCCCTGGAATGGATCCTGTCGTGGGCGTATTTAAGGAATGGATCTTTGGCTCTAGGAGCATTTGTCTTCGAAGTCACCATCAGCAGTCAGCAAATATTATTGCAAAATGTTATTTTTACTGCAATAAAAATATACTGTATATAGGTTTTCCGAAAGAATAGTCCAGAGACAGCATGGCATCTTCCTACTAGTACTACTATACCCTGAATGGTCTGGGGACCTGTTCTCCTGCTGATTTCAAGCAGAAAACTGAAACTGGGACTTGGTGTAAAAGTACAACAATCATTTTGTTCAAGTCCAATTCTGGATTCGGACATCTTTTCCAAGATATTGCTGGCAGTGTTATTACTCCTCTTGTACTAAGGGAGAAGAAAAGGAAAGAAAAAAAAGAGGAGGAAAAAAAAAAGGTCCAATTCGGGATTAAGACATCTTCTCCTAGCTATTGATGGCACGGTGGTGCTGCCTTGCTCATTTTGGGAATGCTTCTTACTGCAAAAAGCGAATTTGACGCGGTTGCTGAGCTATGAATGGTCATTCGAGTAAAGGGGCGGTTTGGTGTACAGCGCGCAGAAACATCCAACCACTTCGTACGCTCCATAGATTGTATTGAAAAAGCATGCAAATTTCAAACTCAACCCGAACTTGGTCTTGAAAGAATTGAATGAAGCTGGAGAATACCTCCAACCAACCTCTCTTTTTTCCCAGGCTGCATTTAGACCCCTTTTTAATTGCTCATCAGAGGGAGAAGTGCATCTGCAAAAGCGGCTGAGAGGCTTTCCATATCCAGGCTTCATAATTTCTCTAGCAAAGTACAACATGTACCAGAACGGCAGAAAGTAGGCTTCTGGGGTTCTGCTATTTCTCACTCATGTAGTACTCGTATACCCACCACTGCCATCATCACTCAAATGCAGAAACCGTGACGGATTCTGATGGTGATACGTTTGGAAATTAATCAATCGGGCTGCATTTCCAATTCCACTACTTCCCTTTTGCCTTTGCCTGTAAAAGTAAATTTGTAAGTCACACAGGTCCTCTCTGATGCTATGTACTGCGAGCGTATCTTGCAGAGTTTCTGCAAGAATCAAGTCAATTCGGATGGACAAATAAGACATTAGCTGGTGTTGGATCAACGGACATTTGACAGATAAATTGTAAGCAAGCTCCAGTTCCGGAACTGCATTAGAACCCTGCAGACTGGAAATGTTTTGCAGGTTTCTGAACCAATGCTTTTATGATGGAATTTAATTCGATCCCCTGGATTGCCCTGTCCAAGTTTAATCTAGCAAATTCGAACCTGGAGTTTTTCTTTGATCAACCCGCACTTCGTTTTTGTGTTACAGTAATATGCATAAGCTATATATTGGGAACAAATAAATCCACATAAGTGGGGCAGTCACTATAACTTACCAAGCTATCATATACACGTACTCGTTGAGTAGCTTTCTGGTTTATTTTTTTGCGCCGGCTTTAAAATAAGACAGTTCGATACCTCCGGAATTTGTTTCCACATGGCAAAAGAAAATCATAACATCAAAGATCTTCACTGCAGTCTAACTATATGACGATCTAAGAAATTTCAGATGTGCACGAAATTTACTGCACAAAATCGGTTTCACAGTCTCATCTATCTCTTGATTTCAACTTGAACTCATCATTGCCGTCTAAAACGTACTACAAGAATAGGTTTGACAATTGATGTCGGTACATATTTTCATCGAATTGTGTCTACATTAATCTTAGGGCGTGCCACTCATAAGGCTTTGAATTGTGTCTGCATTAATCTTTGCACATAGCACTCAGCTTTTTTCACATTAGAAAAGTGATGAGATTTCTTTAAGAAATTGGGCAGAGAAAAGAGAATTTGAATTCAGCATTTTTATATTCGGCAATTTCAACCTTAATCACTAGACGAAACCCTCCACGAGACAGCGCTCAGAATATTGGTTGCAGAACAATTATTAATAAGAACAACAAGGTATGCGTAACTTTCATGTAATTTGGACATCAATGACCAATGGGAAGGAACTAGGAAGAGATGCTATATTATATCTCCTAATCAAATCTAAAGTTAGTTATCAATAAGATTAGACCTATTAATTACGAATTTGATAAGCTAAGCAATGGTGAGTGGCTAAGCAGATCAGCGAGCGTGCAATAGAAAATGCAAGAAATCCATGTGACAAAATTACCATTTAGTACATTCAATAAGCCCCCGGATTGGTCGTGGCTTCTCTGACTCAAGGAAGCCCATGTGATATGGTCTTTAATATGACTTGACGATATAAATGCTCCAAGCACGCGCCGGCGCTGCTTCGGGAAAATTGTACTCCAAAAAAATAAAAAAGGCGATTCATTGCCCGCCTAAATGTGGCCAATATTTTTTTTTTTTTTTTTTTTTTTTTTTTAAGGTCAACTTTTCTCACAGCCTGGCTTCATTATTCATCTAATTAAATGCAAGAGAAGAAATTATCCTTCCAGAATTTTGATGGCATTATTTTCATCAATTAATCGAGACGTTACCAGACAGCTTTTAGCACCAACCACAAGAAAACACATCATCACTTGAATTACATCAAACTAAAAGAACGTGAAACGGTCTAACAATTTAATTGCATCCGATTTTTAACGGTATTTCTTTTATTTTGGATAAATTTAAAATATTATCGGTCCATAAGTTTTTAACTTTTGAAAAAAAAAATGAAAGATTTCAGTCATTTATGTTTTTGGCAAATTTAGGCACAAGTGCTACTACATAATTACATAATTTAGAGATGAATAGCATTTTTTATAAGCTTTTTTTTTTTGTTTTAGTATAAATGGAAAATGTCAAATTCCCTTCTCTCATATCACGCAACCCATCCTTCTCTATGAGATGACTAGCATTTTGACAAATCATATACCTGCAAAAAAAATTTTGGCCATTCACTAAAATGTACGATAATCGTTTATGAACGTGTATTTATAACTTTAAGCTGCAACTCTTAATTATATATCTCCAAGTCCGCTAACTAGATGCCTCCGTTTGTTCTCATTCACGTAATTGTTTTGGGGGCCAAAAAAAAAAAAACTAAAAACTTCAGTAGCCATTAAATCATTCTAGTAGTGTGTTTTTGACTACTGAACTATTTGAAATTTCAAAACACCTACTGAATTAACAGAAATGGCGCATTTTTTGTCATTTTGTCAATTTAATCGTCAATCCACTGTTTCTTATTAAAATTAGGGATCCTTGTATCAATTGATGAAAAAATCCATTAAAAATTTAACAAAACCATTTTCACGTTTAATATCTTACTATGATATATATATATATATTTTAAGCATTCCTCAACCTGGTTGTACCCCTCCTCCAAAACACTCGCAAGTCCGTGAGCCACTACCAAGATTTGAGACTCGCAATTAGGGGTGATCAATGAAAGGGCTGAGTGTTTCTATTCATTCCTTTTTTTTTTATTTTTACTTTTGGGCTGCTTAAACGTTAAAATTCTTCCAATTTTACGGAAAATAACCGGTGTAACAGCATTAGCAAGTGGTCATTAAGGTATTCTTAAGCTCATATGAACTTATTGTGGCTTTAGAAATATATCTAGGTAACAGCTAGCATTGGCAGCCGTAATTCTAATTTCCCCGGAACAGATTTTCTCCAGCTTGATTATCAGCAAACGAGCTTTCAACGTCCAACTACCGAAAATGAGAACTTTTTCGTATTAATAATTTGGCTGCTTTTAGGTGTTTAAGTCAAAGTTCAGGACTAGAGATATGGACTGGAAGATGGAGCTTGTATAATGAGTTGTGACAATATGAGGAGATGGTTATCCCTGGAATGTCTGGTGAAAAAATATTTGATCGGCACACTGCCCCTGTCCAAAAGGGTAGCTTTGAGAAAAACAGTAACCTTTGGATGCACTGACTTAATACTAATAGTACTAGTAAAACGAGGAAGCTTTAGCCAAAATAGTTCCTTCCCTGATTAAGTTAGGTTGATTCAAATTATTACCTTTCTCTATTTATAATAATATTGTATGGATTCACATTTATTTCTTTCTATTTCCTCACATGTGTGTGTGTCTATGTGTGTATATGTGTGTGTGTATATATATATGCATGTGTATACACTATCACTGTTGAATCCATGATACATGGTTAAAATTTGAGTTTATCATTCATCCGACGCTAACAGTGTATATACTGTCAGTGTAGAAAAGATTAATTATATAAATATTATATATATATATATATATATTTCAATTTAACTACACTTGTCCTGAAAAAAACTAATAAACGGGACCTTATTTAATTTAGTATCCCAAAGTTAATTAGACACACCAACACTTGGAAAGTACCCCAAATTTGAACTTTGAACTTCAACAAACAATACTTTGAACTTTGAAGGACAAAGTAAGAGTGTACAAAGAGAAATCCGGTGAGACTTGATAGGCCATTGACGACGTACAAGCAAGGTTTGTAAAATCGGGATCCTACGTAGGATCGATTTTAGTTTCACAGGATCGGATCGTAGAATCGTAAGATCCTACCAAAAAGCTCCTAATTGCAATTAAAGGTTGCAATTCTTTGATAAATTACAAATATACCACAAATATTTTCATTTACTTGCAGAATGAAGCTTCGTATTTCACAAATTTACAAAAAAATTGTAGGATCGTACGATCCTACCGATCCTACATGATCCTACCGATTCTGCTACGATTCTATGCGATCCTACAGAGATTAATATGATTTGCGACTTTGAATACGATCCGGATCGATTTTAGTTATCCGGATCGCGATTTTGACAACTATGCGTACAAGTAGTGTGGATGAGCATGGGGCCATTGGCATCCCAGAGGACTCGGGTCGACCACTTCCATTGGCACATGCATCTTCCCTGCCATAGCAATCTCTCTGAATTAAAATTCGAGGTCGATTACGACCTCTCGACACTGAGCCACGTACATAAGTTAATACTTTGCACAGTAGAAATAGCATGTGGAGTAATGAGCCAAGTTTTAAATCTACGTAAATTTCTTTCTTTTTTTTTTTTTTGATCTAAGCATTAAGGGTTAAGCTTGTTATTGTGAGAATATCGCTTCTTGGACGACTTTGATCGATATTGTTGTCCAAATTATCTTAGATTTTCATGGGAAAAATATTGACACGTCGATCAATCCCTAGGGCAAATTTGATGTACGCTTAGTTTAGACTTTAGATCCCATTTTTCATAGTTAGAAAGGTGAATATATAATAAGGTGATTGTGGAGGCCAATTATGGATTTGTCCACCTCGGCACCGTCTTGGGGTTAAGGGTGAGCCCTTTAAACCCTGTTGGTGTACCTTGGGGGGCCTCTCCAGGATTCGAACCCTTGACCTTAAAGGTCTTTGGATTGAATGCCTGGTACCCATTGAGCACCCCTTTAAACCCTGTTGGTGTACCTTGGGGGGCCTCTCCAGGATTCGAACCCTTGACCTTAAAGGTCTTTGGATTGAATGCCTGGTACCCATTGAGCACCCTTAACCCCAAGACGGTGCCGAGGTGGACAAATCCACAATTGGCCTCCACAGTGATCGTATGAGTTTCTAGGACCTGACTACTAATGCAAGTCAGATCTTTAAACTCTGTTGCTTACAAACCCTAATATACCAAATTAAGTAAGAATAGGATAGATCATTGTCGAGAAGGACCGGCAAATGTCTTAATATGCCTGAAATATCACAGCAGAACCTAATCTGTGAAAGCTATGGATGGAAAAGTAAGCGGGTTGAAGTTAGAAAATCTAACAGTATCAGGAAGGCAGTAGAATATAGAAGCAAAGAGGTTTGTTTCCTCACATTGGCTATCCTCAATGGTTGTTCTGCACATGAATCATAATGGAGTAGTTATTGATGCCCAAAATTTGCAGTATTAGTAGCAGCAGTAGTATGATTTTTGAGTTTGGGGGGTTTGAATCAAGTAGGCTTCGGATATTTCTCCATACCAAGAATGTGACGCGTAACCAACAGCAGTAAAGACCATCATAAATACGCCTTTCTTTCATCCGGACAATTATGTAGTCGTCGGCATCTATTCGCGATGATCAATTCCATTTTCTTTGCATGAGAATTCTCCTTTTAGTTCGTTAGGAAAATTTTCTTGTGCAGATTGCAGAGCCAGGGAGCATCGTCTGCTGCTGACAACCATGCGGTTATGTGATAGCAGGAAAACTACTCATTCATTGTTTTCTTTCATAGAATTAAAAATAACTCAGTAATCTAGATCGATTTATTTATTTCTCCTTCTCAACCCCGGAATTCAGGAAAAAAAAAATCTTTGTAAAGAAAGCAAGTAATTGATAATGTCAGAGAAAGAGGAGAATCATCAATTGACACCAGAGAGTAACAATTTTGGAAGGAGTAGAATAACACAGAGCTATTGACAATGGACGCGAGAAAGAAACCAGAGAGACTCCGGAAACTCGATGAATATACCTAGTTAACTTCATCATCCCTACGAATGATGAGAAATATTACTGCTCCGTAGCATGCATTTGACGACCGTGACTCAAATCAATTGATGGACAATTGAAACAACACTTCTTCGTTTTGTGGTTATAACAGTTGATGATCATAAGGCTTCTCATTAGTCGTAACTTCTAAAACATAGGCGAATCAGAGGGTGAAGAATCCACCAAATTTAGAATGCTATTCCAGTAATTCTTGTTATCTTCCAAGTAGTCATGACTTGCATCTCCCGAGCCGGCACTCCCACTAGCATCACCGTTATCAGACTCTCCGCAGCCCTCGCAAAAGCTCCGGTCGCCGCCACCGGAACTACTAAGCAAGAGGTCCGTGAATCTCTCCACAAAATTGCCGCCGCCAGAAACATGTTGATGAGAATCAGGACTTGGCCTGAGGGACTCCCCCGTCCATGCACTGTTATGAGTATTGTCCACAGTGATGGCCATGTCCTGAAGTCCAGAAGTGAACGACATGGAATTATCAATGCCTTTCCAATCTTCTTCACCCTCTTCCTTCATCATTCCCCCCTCGCAAGACCCCGATGAATTCCCCACGAACTCGATGTAAGCCGTGGAACTATCTCCAATTCCGTTGGATGACATTTGGGGTGCGTTCTCGGAATAGCTAAGTGTAGATGTGGGGGACTCCAGGTCACCGGCTAGCCCGGTAACTGACGCCGCGGCACCACCAGCGCTTGTACCGGCTTGATCATCGTTGGGCTTGGTCCATACACCGTTCCACGCCTTGAGTATGTCGAGACAGCGTGGCGGCCCCGGAGGGACCAGGGCCGGCTTGGTGAGAGGACTGGAGGGGGAGGAAAACTCTGGAGAAGCAAGGGGGTTGTGGAATGAACTGGAGCGTAGCTTTGATTGTCTGACCAATCTGGCTTCGGCTTCTAGGCGGGCGCTTTCCCATTGAGCCATGTGGCTGAGGTTGGCTGCATGCTTGGACTGGCCGTCGTTGGACAAGATTGCGTCGGTTTTGGGCTTGTGGGTGACTGGATCGATCCCCATTTTGGCCAGTCGTTTCTTGAGATGCGTATTCCAGTAGTTTTTGATCTCATTGTCTGTTCTCTTGGGCAAGTGAGTGGCTATAGCCGACCACCTGAGAACAATTAAGGGAACCGGCACATAAGAAGACAAACTCAAAAACAGCAAAAGAACAAAACCCTTGATTATATCAAAATTTAACATCAACCGAATACCAAAAAGCAAAAATTTTCAGTTCCTTCCGTGACGACAAAGACAAAAATGCCCGACCAATGTACAAGCAAATGCCGAAATCCTGTTTTCTTTCGCCACGTTGAAGAAAATTACAAGATCCATGAGGCAGATCACTAAAACAGAAGAACCATACGCCACATTTTTAGCCTTGTGCATTTCCAGAGCAGAATTACTCGTACAGTAACTCGTCCACATAAGTATATGTTATGGAAGCAACTAGCTAGGAAGCACCGACCCTTGAATTGGAATGATTGAAGCAGTCGTTAATTAATGAGACTCTGATGAAATACATTTGCTTTACTAATTAGCAAGCTATTTGAGAGGCTCGTATACATAAATTACTGCCATGAAATAAAATCCGATTCACAAAATGGGCAGTGCCATAAGTAGACTCAAGAATCCCAGAATTTTAAGACTAAAAAGAAAAAAAAATTGGGAATACATACATAGGATCCCAACCTATAAGAAATATGGTCTCTTGGATTCCCTGAAGCTAATTACTCATTGTACTTGTCAACAACAGTGTTAAAATTAATGGAGGAACATAAGAAGAAATGGTTCACCTGTTTCCTAAGAGAGCATGGAGTTGAATGATGGTTTGTTCCTCCTGTATACTGAATTTTCCTCTCTTAATGTCGGGTCTGAGGTAGTTGGTCCATCTAAGTCTGCAACTCTTCCCACATCTTTGAAGGCCTGCAAGCGGGGAAGCATCATACATACTTTTAGTACACTGATTATCATCATGCAAAAGCTAGCCGTTGATTGATGAAGCATGATTGATAATGCAAAAAAAAAAAAAAAAAAAGTAGGAAGTGTTAAATTGAGTAAAACAAGTCACCAGCTTTGGCAGGCAAGGCACGCCAGCTTCCATGTCCATGTTCTTCGATGTAAGCCAACAGTTTCTGATCTTCTTCAGGAGTCCATGGCCCTTTCTTGAGGCCTACTTTATCACAGCATGGAGATCGCCCCATTTCGGCGACTAATGATTTTGGTGATGATCAGCAACGAAAAGATTCTGGCTCTTGCGGCTCTTTATATACTGCTGCTATACTCACACAGTCACACCAAAGCACGGTTTCTAAAATGAGAGATGAGAGAGAGAGAGAGAGAGCTCAATGTAGTGTAATTAACTCTCCATGTCTTAGGACTGAGAGAGAGAAAGAGACGGAGCGGTAAGTAAATACAGGGAAAGAGATGGCCAGGAAGAAAGGTCAGCGACATAGGTGGGATAAAGATATTTAATTCGATCAACCATATGGCCATGGGCTTCCTTTTGACACGATTGCCCTCTCCTCTCCTCCTCCTCCTTCTTCTTCTTCTTTCCTTCTTCTTTCCCCAAAATACTCTCTCTAAACACTAGACTAGTAGGCTTTTGAGGGACTTGTATACCACACGTACTCATTCCTCAATCATTCTTCTCCCTTTAAATCTTGCTGTACGTATTACAGTATATGAGGAGACACTTGGTATTAAAATTTTGTATTATATTTTCATTTTTCAATCTCACCCATATAAGATTCAAGAATTCCTAAAAGATGGTAACTATTTAAGTTTAGTGACTTCTAACAACTTTTACTTTCAATAACTTCTATTTTTTTGTTTGTTTGTTTGTTTGCCAGAAAAAATCATACTTTAACTTCGTTTTATATCGAAAAAAATGCCCTTCTAATAACTTTTATTAATTTTAATAAAAAAACTTAATTTTTTTCCTAATTTGCACACCCATAGAGTGTGCTTTTTTCACTAGTTATCTTGATTCGTGTGAAACTACCTTTTACTCAATGGGCGTGGTCATTGGAACTATCCCTATTTGGAGCCTCTTTAGATTTTCTATTGACGTAAAAACATGAAAATATCCTTATAATTTCATTTTAATTACAACTTGACAACGATTGTGCGATATGGAATGAAGTGACAGGGATATTTCTGTTTGATTCACAGCGTAAAATTGTTCAAGGAAACGCCAGTAACTAACAAGAAACAGCTAGTATTATAAATTCTTTGCATTTCAAACTCTAGACAGTCTATATATGCATATGATTGAGTTGTGAGGATCCCATTTGAATGGAACAGAACTTTTGCCAAAGAAATAAGAGTAGTGATCTTTTGCCTTTGGTCACAATAGCAGGTAACTTACTTGTCACTAATTTCTTCTCATGATTGTATTTTTTTCTTTTTTTCTCATGATTGGATCTTGAAGTCCTATAACTCGTAGAATAGGCTAGTATGACCGTATCAGTATCTGTCGGCCCATGAACAGAGCAAGTATTTTCAATTCTCAGTGGTGCAATCCAATAGCAGTAGTTGTTTGACTGCAAATTCATCGACCGCAGAAAGGGCCAAAAAAAAAAACAAACAACAAAAGGAGTTTGGCTGTTAATTCAACAAATCATCAGCCTGACAGGACAATTATATGAAGTTCAAATTCATGATTCAGGAGGAATAGTTGAAGTTGGATGTTATTTCGGGTGTGTCGTGGCTGAAATTATTTCGGGCTTATCTTCTTCGCTGTTGATGATCGACAGGGACTGTGCCAACCGCAAGAGGACTAATTGAAAAATGTGATACGGCTTTCACCACATAATTCATAAAGTAACGACATCAATTAATATCTTTTGCTAACCACCGGCTCTTGGACTGGTGGCCACCACCAAGCCCTTAAGGCTTTGGTGGAGAACCTTGCCTCCCACCAAAAATGCCACTCTTGTGGCTCTGTTTCAAATTCAGACGGATGCACTGGTCCGGTGGTGATTCTGTCCCCATTGGTCCCTATAAGCTCAGTTAAGTCTCCCCCGTTGATAGAGTAGGAGTAGGAGTAAGAGTAGAGATGACAATCGAAAAAAAAAAAATTAATATCTTTTGCTTTTGTTGATAGTCACCAGCTAAAGACTAACTACCCTGTACTAATAGTAATAGACATTTACAGCAAGTAGATTTTAGGACCATTTTAGTTTTTGGAGCTGCACGTACAGTACTCCTATGAGTTAAAACAATAATGAAAGCGTCCCATTTTTTTTTCTCTCTTCGAAAGTATCTATTTCTTTTTGTGGGGGGGGGGGGGGGAGTTCTTCTGTGGTATTTTATTTAAACACGTTTTTTAATTATATTTTTATAAAATATTACCAATCGAAAAAACTTTAAAATTTGTGTGAATTATTATTATATTTTTATATGATTTATTTTCCACATTATCCTTGTAAAGGAGGAATGAATTTATTTCACCTGTGTGCATTTGGCGAGGCACAGAGGCCAGTTTCTGTGATTCATGGATTATTACTTGTTCATTTTATAAGAGATAGATTTTAAATTTAAATCTTTTATTTACGATCTTATGCCTTGTTTGGATTGCTTGTTTCCGTCCGAAAATATTGTCGTTTTTCGTGATCACATTTCCCTATCACCTTTTTCCCTCACATATATCAAATCGCTACAGTAATTTTTCCATGAAAAATGACGAAAAATACAATCCAAACACAATAGATTTTAAATCGAGACTTTTTACTTATAATCTTCGACCTTATGGTCCAATCCAACCACACCGCTCTCTGGTGCAGGGTTACAAGTTTCCCCATGTTGCCTTTGTTTATAGCCTGGCAGCCCATTGTCGCAATCAATGCATTTCCTTCACCGCAGACATTAATGACGCAGCGCAAGCTTTGTCCGGACCTCAAACTGATTAACTTGTCCTGTCATATTCAATGTTGTTAAACTTGGACTAGGTAATGATTCGGTTAAACTATTATATTATGGATTAATGTATCGAATCGATCGATCATTTACGAAAACTCGTTAATGTTAGTATGATGTCATAATTTATTTATTATTTTTATAAGTTTCAGAAATATTGAAATTAAGTTCTTAGTTATATTCAGTCAAACATACAAAATGTTCCAAAAATATTAGACTTACAATCAAATACACACATAATAATTATACATAAAAATATAAATTCATGACTAAAATATGTCCATTTTTTAAAATATTTGAAAAACTAAATTAAAACAAATTAATGTAAGTTAGAATCACTCTTGCTAAATTGATGAGATGACAAAGATGAAAACATCTTGATTTAGAAATCATTCAAAAATGCAAGTGATTTTGGTATTTACACTAAATAGGTGGCATTTTTTTCATTCCTATTAGTAAATAAAAGTGTTACAATTTAGGTAACTCAAATTATGTTTGGAGAAAATAAAAAAGAAAAGTTTGAGAATTGGGTCAACAATCAAATCGGGTCACTGGTTTAACCGATCTTTTACATTTTTTATTGATTTTTGACCAAAAAGGTTTTGTTCTGCAAACTAATTCGAAAAGAAAGCCGATTCACGGTCGAACCGGTCAAATCGATCGATTCGGTCTGAGTTTAACATCAGTAGTCATATTTCAGGTTTTTACTACCTACATACAAGCATTTGACCTTACAAATCCATTAATTTTGGCCACTGCGAAAAAAAGGGGTCATTTAATTATGTAATTGATGTATAAAGGGCAAGCAAGGCAATATATATATTTTTTATTTTGGCTGTCTGAGTAAGATTAATCTGTGAATTTGAAGTCATAGATTAAATACTCAGTATTGGCCAGTAACATTCTTTGCATGAATTTTTTCTCCAATCTACACCCAAAATAACTTTTTAGACATTTCTTTTTATTGCCCGTCAAAGTTAAACACAAAGGGCACCATTTGGATCCCTTTTTTTTATGGATTTTATTACTTGTACGGTCACCCAATTGCATCATTAGAAAAAAAAAGTTTGGTGCTTCAAAATGTGCTGCTTTGGTGAATGTTATTTCTTGTTTTACGTTTTCTACTTGGGTTGTGGTGACACATATTGCAAAATGACGTGAATATTGAGATACACAAAAATTTATTACGTGTCTGTTTGGAAGTTTCTTCTACCTTCAAAAGAAAACTTATTTTTGATAGTACTATTTTTTTCATTTAATATAATACATTTTAATGTTATAAAGCAATATCAGAAATTTTTTCCTCTTTAGACGTATTATAGCATGTGATATATATAGCCCTTAATTGTAGTTTACAAACATACACGTTTATTAAGTCTATCTAAATATTTTCCTAACAAATAATAATATATGCATGCTGGTTACACTGCAAACCGGCCGGCCGGTCGGTAGGTCCATGATATATATATAGAGATTATTAATAAATAAGGTTACAATGGTAAGTTGTTGCGAGGTAGGGAGATTTTAGTGGTGTGGACCTCTCCACCTGCGAAGGATATCTTGGGTGATTGTTTGTTGCCGAAGTTAGGGAAAAGGGCCCCAGGAGCAAAAGGCAGCAAAGGAAACAAATGTGCTGCCGGTGAGGGAAGAGCGGGGAGGACAATGGGGTCTCCCACCTTAACTTCTCTTTCCGATCGCTGCCAGCTCCAGCCTTTTTTTTGATACATATGGTCCAACATCGTCTTAAATTCTTCCATTGAATAATCTCCCCACAAGGCAAGACCCTTGGCAAGGAGCTCCAACGTGGCCAATTCCTCCTCAAACAAATTAAATATTAAACCCGTTGGAAAATAATCTAAAATAATAATAATAATAAATGTTGCACCTTTGATGATTAATGCATATAATGGCCATCCATGTTCTAGTAAATTAATTTGACGCAATGATTTCGAACACCATCGCCGTTTATTTTGTTTTAACAGTAATCTTGTAATAATAATGTAACCTAAGTCTTGCTGCTTGCATGCAGTGAAAAAAGGAAAAAAAACACATACCCAATTATCATTCCATTTGACCCCAAAGGAATTTGATGATTATACACATGGTTATAAGACAAACAAAATTACTAAAATTTAGTTGAACTTCGTAAGAACTCGTTTGAATTTGATTCTTCAACTAATCAAGTCAAGTTTAAACAGTTAGTATTTCTGTATTTGGCTTTTCAACTAATCAAGTCAAGTTTAAACAGTATTTTTTGTGTTTGATAAAATTGAAACTCGACTAGAGCAATGACTTGATTAGTATAAGATTAAAATTTACAATTAAAAAAATTTCTAGTTACTAGAACTCTATTCAAGTTTAGCTTAATAAAAACTCATCTGAATTTGATTGTACGGATAATCAGATCAAACTTGAACAAAAAAAAAAGTGTTCGACTTGATTAGAACTCGTTCGAATCCTCACATGGTTGCATGTACGACTGGAAAGGCGATTTCACTTTTCGACGGACACCATAAGCTTTACATCGAGGTCACTAATTTGAGTATTATGATCAATTTGGTATCCCATATAAGTGAGGCAGGTCATGTGGGTTCATTGAATGACCGAATGTGGATCTTTCTCATCTTTACGAGGACGGTAATTCGTTAAAAATAAATGGACCAATCTCATTATTTTGCACTCTTCATATTTAATACTGCTACTAATTAATCTTCAATTTTCATCACAACTCGTTATTTGCACTTTCTTATATATACACTTAAAAAGTAATCAAATTTTGTGAACACAAACTATGAATCAAAAAATAAAGCGGGTTTGGACGATGCCACTTTTACCACCAGTGGGGACTTGGAGAGTTCCATGCGCATCATCATGCCTTTGTTTTGTCAAATTTCATAACAAAATAATCACTTGAAAAGTGAAAGTTTGTACATCTAACCATTATTTAATCAATCAATTTGAACACCTTTTATTTTCATATATTTAAAAGATAAATATATATATATATATATATATATATATATATATAGTTGTAACTCAGAGAGTAAATAAGAAAAGCAAGTTGGAAAGGGAAGTTTATGGAACTTGGACCATAGCGCCACCACCAGCCAGGCAATGGGTTTGATTTGATGGACTCAGGGAATGGACCGCATGGTGTAGCGATGGGTGCATGGTTATCCCCATTGTTGTCAGATGTGTCAGACAAGGTTCCTGAGATGAAATCAAATTGGAAGTTGCTTTCAATTTTTATTTTTTTTTAATGATTTTACATCAATGTCCAATCTTCTACCTAATTGTGGTCATTAGGCCATCTGATTAAGGTAGGGATGGGTAATGATTGTCAGGAAATACTCAACACTTCGTCACCCGTCTCTGGGGCTTTCATGCCTGCCCCATCTCAAACACCGAGAGAAAAAACTAACGAAGCCGGCGCTGGGGGGACAACGGCGATGGTGTTTGTTTCAAGACTCGGAGACTTGACGATTTTTCTTTTTGTCTGCTTTATAATTACGTTTTAAAGATTAATTTTTTATACATTACTTGTGTATACATTAATTATTGTCAACAATCTTAGATGTATGACAACTAATTTAAACACCAATTTTATTAGAACATAATATTATATACAATATCAAAAAATATATATATATATATGATCTACTTTTATTTGTACATATATGGTAAAATTTGGGCACCAACCCTTTGTGCAACATTATTCACAACTGAGTTGTGGAGGTCCTTTTTGGCTATTTAAACCTTCATCTCGGACGGGGAACACTACTACGAGGACCTGATAGCTCCTGCCTTGAGCAAAGGTCATTCTTGTTAATATTCTGTAGCACCCTTGATTTGATATCTAGCACGGACAGTGATGTAGTACTACTATCTTTTTTTTTTTTTTTTTTTTTTCTGACGGAGTGGATGTCCGGGTCAAGTTCTTAAAGGCGGCCTGGCTAATCCCATTTCAGCCCGGCCCAGCGCCCCAACCAGACCTAGCACGTTAGATGCACGGAGAAGCCGATGTTGCTGCGGAGGTTCGACCCCGGGACATGAGGACTCAAGGAAGAGGCGCCAACCACCAGCTCATTCACGTGGGGGTCTAAGAAACAAGAGATATATTGACATCAGATAAATTCCAAAAAGAAATAGAAGCATTTCCCTAAAGAAAGAACTGTGCTTTGTAAACTGTAATAGTTTACATCTTTCGCCTTATCGTTCTTTGCCTTTCTATCTTATCTTCCTATTATGCAATAATCTAGTTTTAGTGCATGTTTTCTCATACAACCTGTTGTATTTGTTATACCTTCTCTCTCTTTTTGTTACGACGAGTGAGTGAGTGGTCTTGAACTCGAAATCTTTTACTTGCTCTCCTTTGTTTCGTATCATCCAACTCATCCATTTTTCCTTTCAGTTGTATTTGTTCTCGTTTATTAATACAAGTGCAGTTTATTTTAATTATGTTGTGCCTCCATAAGCTTTTTATATATTTTTATATATTTTAATTGCTTTAAATGTACTTGTGATGCACTCGAATATTGATAGAAGCAGCATGTAGAGCATTGCTTGCCCTATAATCTGTTGTGCTCTCTCTCTCTGTCTTTTTTTAATCAATTATTAATTTTTTTTGTAAGTGAGAGGACTTAAAATTAGTACATCTTAATTACAACTACTTTCATCTTACCACCCAATTATTAGATTAATAATCGTCCTTGTGAGCTTGCAGTAAAACTCCATCTTCGTCCACTATTATTTATCAAAATTCAACTATAAAAAATGACTAAAAATCACGACAGTGTTTTGCTTGTATCTGTCATATGAGTCGTATGCCATTTATTGTAGGATTTTTCTTATTTATCATTTTTCTGTATATTTGAGACGTAGTTGAAGAGGCTGCGTTCACGGGATTCTCGTCCCAAAAATGGGGGCGATCGTATTGGGCTTAGATGTTTGACCCATAATCTGTCCTTCGGCTTGCTCGCCCCACACATGCTTTGTCCAATCCTACGAAGCAAAAAATCGCACGGTCCTGGCAAAGAAATCTGGCAGACAAATGTTCAAACCAACTTAAGTTGAATCTGGGCCTCCGGACTGAATGGGATCTGTTATTTAGGGCCTAATTGGCCGACAACATCCACCCAGTATGTGGACTACTATCATTGATATACCTTACACCACCAACTGGACATTGAAGATCGTTTTTAATTTTAAAACTTGTTCTTTTAGTTCCTTTTTTTTTAAAGAGAATTTATTTTCAAACTTCAACCTCATCAAGCCAAAGAGAATTTAATCAAAAATAGGTTCTTATTTGCAAAACTCAACCTTCTTGTTGTCGTTTATCATTGATGGCCCAAGATGCCAGCTCTACAGTGGGCCGGCCGAATAACTAACAAATTTGGTCACAGTATTGGGCTGGACTGTTTTAGCTCTCCTTGAGCAAGTAGCTTTGCTGTTGCTCGCTCTACTTTATATTGTCCAGAATTTGGAGTATTATAGCCGAGAAAAAGCAAGTTTGTTAGAAGAAAGACATTAATAAGAAGAAAAAAGAAAAAGAAAAAGAAAGGTTCGTAAGCAGAAAATCTCTTTTGTCAATTTTTTTTTTTCGGAGGTAGGTCAGCAGAAAATTGGGTAAGAGGAATTCAGCAGAGAAGAAAGATCCACGTAAGCTAAAAGCAAAAACTACACAGTTAGGTGAGCTAAACTTTGTGTCTGACTTTCCATATCCTAAACGTCTAGGTTACAGTCACCTGGACACCAATTCTCTCTTTCTCTCTCTCTGCGGCTGCGGCTAAGCCACGGCCACTTGGCAGTTGGCCTATGGGACTTTTGGATCCAACATGTTGCCGAAAAAACGTATGAGTTGGGCAGTTTTTAGTGGCTATACCCTCTTTTCTCATTAGTTTTGGTTCCAATGATTTGTCATAGGCCGTTGAGTGCCCTTGATGTATACGTACGTATTGTTCAGTACTAGTAGTTTGGTGGGTTAATTCTATTTTGCTTCTTCCTTTAACTATACCTGAATTCTTTACTTTAAACCCTAAACTTTAAAGCACCGTACTTTAGTGTTTAAAGCATAAAATACGTTCCACTTAAATTTTTAAATTGTTGACGGGATTTTATTACACTTTGAAAACTAAAGTATGACATATGTTATGATTAAGAGAGACAAATATTATACTAAAGTGGGGTTTAATTCCGTTCTTTTTTTTTCTTTACTTCTTAAATTTCACATTCCCCGGCCTGTTAATTTAAGAAAAAAAAATGTATACATATAATATTTTAGGATTTAAAGTAGGACAAAAATTATATTATAGGGACCGGAATTAATGCCCCCGGTTTAAGATTTGAAAATCAAAGTGAGAACTCGGTAGAGTTAAAACTAAAAGAGGTACGGTACGAAAGTGAAATAAACCCTTAATAGGAGCGTAGGAAGGTGCTGCAAATACATTGGCGGCAGCCGCAAGGAGAAGTAGATGACACATGCATGTAATTATGTGATGACGCAATTATAATGTGAAGTATGGTCATGGGTTACGTCAACAGCGTATTAAGATGTTTGATTTTGTCGGCATTTCAAAGCCGGCGAAGCCCTCTCCTCATATTATCAATCAAATACTCATTCCCAAATCCCACGTAACAGAAAGGAAGAGATAAACTAAAGGCGGAAAGGCACTCAGGAGGACCCCCACTCGTTTCATTAGTTCCTTCAGCATTCAGTTTCCCATCGGACTTGATCACTTCCCGCTCTTGTCTTCACAACCAACTAGACGTCAGATTAGCCGAATATGCTATTCTTTGATTAATCCAATCAATACATCGAGTCCTCCCTCAAGAGCCTTCTTATCTTCTTTACTGATTATCAGAAAAAGCTGATGGCCCTAAATATATAACATGCATGAATGCTTATCCTAATTTTCTCTAAATTAACCAAGTGTTTCGTGAGCCTTGATTAGTTACCCAAGATCATAATGATTTAAATTAACCTTTCTTTGCGAGTTTTGGAGTGTCACCTGAATTTGTTGTTATAGTGAAACGATGGCAGTACATTTTTGAAGGAAAGTATCAAAGCATATAAACTACCCTTGACCAGAAAGAATAATCAGTGACGACCATGGGTATGTTTGTGTGTTTCCTTCGTCCAGGATATGGTACGCTAAGCAACAAGAACACTGTAAACGATAGGAATTGAAAGAAAGGAGTTTTTTTTTTTCTTTTTTTTTTTGTGTTTTTGTTGTTGTGGGGGGGAGGGGAGAGGCTGCCTCCTCATCCGATCAACGGCATTAATATTGTCTGTATCCTTTAGCCTTTAGAGCACATTGTGCACATTTTTCTTACAATTTTCTGTTACAAAATAACACATTCTGGACATGCTGACTGACTAGTACAGTTGATTCTTTATTCATGAGACCGCATAATATATATGTTAAAAAGATTATCGCTACTGATTAGTTGATCTAATTAAGCAACCTTCATTCAATCATTAAAAGCTGTCAGAAAGTTTATTATTCTGGTGTTTTTTAATTAGTTGAAGTTTGATCAGCCATATTCCTGAGGAAAAAAGAAAAGAAAAGGTCAAGCGGCATAGCTGATATGTATGACGTTAGTAGGAAAGTTACGTCTGAAAATAGGACACAGTCGAATAGTCAAGGTCCCCGTCTCTTCCCTACAGTGCCAGACGTAGGTACATAGTCCTCAAGAAATTTGCATGGTGATTTGCGTGGCTCTTGGTCTATCCAAACCAAGGCACAAATATCCTTAACTATTCCAAGTTTCTAAACTCCCGGATTAATCTTGATCTTCCTCCCAATCCAATCGTATTATAATAAGCAAATAGTCAGGAGAGTCATCATTACGAATACATACATACATATATATATATATATATATATACAGCAACTAGTAAAACCTTAAAAGGCCGCCTGAATATATTAATGTGCAAAGGTATGATTCATGAACCTGGGACTGGGACGATAGTTGCAACTTTAGATGGAGACTGCCAACTCTCTCTTCCTCTATCTGTTTCTTTCTTTTTTTTTAGTGCAGGAGCTTTTGCTTTCACTTGTTTCTCGTGGGGTCATCGGGTCCTCAAACCAGAGTCATATGTGTTGGACCCATTAAAAGGAGCTCAGTTATCCCTCCAAATACAGGATGATTAAAGGAGAGATTAGTATGAAATGTTGGCATGACGTTTTGTGTAGAATCACCAGTCAATTTTCTGGCAGTGGCACAGTACAAGAAACTGAGTTTACTTTTACACGGATCTTGTAAGAGGGTTTATTCATGTAGTCAAAAGAAATTAATCATCATAATGTACTTTGATTTCCTTCGAGACAAAAGAAATTATACCACTTTTACCGTAAGTAATCCACAATTTTGAGCTAAACTTGGACCAGATAGTGACTCGTCTAAACTATTAGGTCAGGGGTCTATTGGTCGGATCGGTCGGACTGTTTTTAAAAACCCATTGATGCCAACATGATATCATAATTATTTTATATTTGTATAAGTTTCAAAAATATTGAAATCAAGTTCTTAGTTATATTCATTCAATCATAAAAAATGTTCCAAAAATATTAGATTTGCAATCAAATATACACCTATAAAAATGTAAATTCATGGCTAAATATGTCCATTTTCCAAAACTACATGAAAAACTGAAGTAAAACAAATTAATGCAAGTTGAAATCACTGATGTTAAATTAATAAGATGAAAACATCATGATTTAGAAATCATTTAAAAAAGTGAGTGATTTTGATATTTACATTAAATGGGTGGTGTTTTCTTATTTCTATTAATAAATGAAAGTGTTACAATTTAGGTAATTCAAATTCTGTTTGGGGAAAACAAAAAAGAAAAGTTTGAGAACCGAATCAACTAGTTGAATCGTGTGATTGGTTTAGTCGGTTTTTGATGATTTTGACTCATTTTTTATTGAAGCGGTTTTACGCTACAAACGAACTCAGGAAGAAGGCCGGTTCACGGTCAGACCGGTCGAATCAGCTGGCTCGGTCTGGATCTAACAACACTGATGGATAGTTGGATACCAGTTGACAATAATGAGAGTTGAGTTAACATTTATGAGTTAGCCAAAGAAAATGATATTTACGATATTTACGGACCAAACTTTTCCTAACCTTTCTTTGGTTATGTTACGTAACGCAAAAAGGCAAGAGAAATAAGCTAGTAAGGTACTGTTACACATTGACTTAAGAGTGTTCATGGCCTTGTAATACTATTTTGACAATAGTATGATCGGATAAATGTTGACAGAAAAAATAAACCAAGCATCATTAAAATTTTACTAGCTTCAGAATTAGAGATGTTATAGGGTAATTAGAAGTAGAATAAGAAGCGGTAGTAATTAGTAAAGCTACTTTTAGAGATTGAGTTAGTTTAGAATCTGGCTAGATTTGAAAGATTGGGGTCGATAGAATAGTAATCTTTGATTCCTCTCGTACCTTTCTTGTTGTGTTTGTGATTAATCAGCGGATAGCTTTGCCATGTTGTTTTTGTGATTAAAAAGAACCAATAACTTTGCTCTTGTATGTTCACTACCTTCTACTTCTCGTTTCTTGATTATCAAAATTGCAAGCTAGTTTTACATTTCCCGCATTATTTTCTGTACTAATCATAAATCAATTTAATATCAAGGAATACATTGCTTGACTGCATCTTAGCGAAATGAAGACTGTTTATGTATAGAAGGATGCATGAACAATTTTCTCAAGTTTCTAGGCCAAAAAAAAAAAAAAAGAGATAGTTGCTACGAGTTGATTTAGGGAAAACCCTATATCGTCCCATTGGGAATCATCAGATGGGCTCACAAGTCCTGAGACAAACGATAAGGGTGTGCACAGAGAGCGACGGCGACGTGCATGCGATCAGCGCATGGCGTGGTCATTGATGGAGGATAGATGTTGATGTTGATGACGTGCATGGTAATTAATGGAGCATGGATGTTGATGACGTGGCAAGAAAATTGCGGCTATACCCAACCCACATCTCCAACGTTTTGTGGGCCTACTGCTCTTCTGGCATCTTCCCGAAGGTGGGGCTACGGGATCGGGCCCCTATATCGCAACGTTTCGAGCCTTGAGCAATTGCAACAAAAGACATGGGTCCTCGTTGGCCATCCTTAACTTCGATGGCTTTATTTAAACTGGCCTGGGAGTCCCAAGTTGTTGGGATCCCTGTCCGTTTGGACTTTGGACATGAGATTATTTGAAAAATAATTAGTATAATATTTTTTTACGATGTGACATATATGAGATAAAAATATGATTTAAAAGGCAGAAGGACGCATAAAAAATGTATTTATAATATAATCAAATGATTTTTAGATGAAGAACTCCTATCCAAACATACCCGAACCCAAATACACAACAACTAGTATAATATCTTTACCACTGCACTTCATCACTTTGGTTCGTATGAACGAATCATTTTGTCATAAAAAAAAGTTATGTATTCGAACCTCATTTCTGATATAAGGAGTGGGTTGATGGATAATTTTGAAACGTCTCCTCAGCCAGAATAAAAAATTCGAGTACAATATCTCTAGTAAATATCTGAATAAACAACTTTATCTCTGTTTGGATAGGGGATTATTTGAAATAATTATTATAACACTTTTTGTGATGTGATGTATGTGAGATAGAAATATGATTAGGAAAAAAAAAATGTATTGAAAATTATATTTGTGATACAAGTAAATAATTTTTGACCAAATAACGGCTATCCAATCACACTTGGCAGCCTTTATATCCTTTTTCTTTTTTCCACAGGAGATTTAATGATGCCTTTCGGGAAAGCCTGATGAAGAATTGACGCTCATGTCATGTGAGCTGTATCGCCTAATTTTACTGTTTCTTCAAGTGCGTGATTCTCATTACTTCTCATAATAAATAAATTACAATTCCTCTCCGTCTTATGCATGTAAACAAGAAAAAAAAAATATTTCTAATCAAATTTCTTCAACATTAAATTAAAAAAATCTTCAATCTTAATATGAAAAACTCTTATGTATAACAGAAGACTTGCATGTAACAAACCCTGGCGATGAAGGCAAAAACTAGAGGAGGGTTTTAACCTGGGATACCTTGGCACAATTATTGTAATACTAAATAGACACCACATTCTACACTGCAGTTTCTTTTTGGAGCTAATAGATTGCATGCAGTTCTTGCATAACAATGACAATAACAATAATTGATTTCAGAAAAATCTGTACACAAACTTGTTCCGCCAACAACTTCAGCCAGAATTAAGACTCCATCTTTTCAACATGATCTCTTCATCTCTTTTTTTTTTTTTTTGGGCTGTCTCTTCAAATAATCAAATTCAATAATTCCAGAGACACTCGAGGTCCACGGGTCCAGCTGAAGTGATTGGACATTCGAGATAGCCAAAAGGCCTGAAATCAGAAAGAGAAGAGGACATATCTGTGCTAATTCCACCAGTGCTCTGGGAGACTTCAGATTTGGCATTTCCATTTGATTCGTAATCATCGAACAAAAGCTTCAGTATGGACTGATCTTGCATGAAAACAGAATCTGTATAGTGCAGGTGATCCATATGCGGCATGATCTGAGCAGCAAGAATTGAATTTGGAGTTGAAAATTTAGGCGAAATCAAGGAAGCAGGGGAGAAAGCAGAGATATTTGAAGCCGAAGTTGCATAAGGAGTTTTGATCAAGTCGGCGTACTGGGGCTTTTGGTCCTCCACCTCCATTGGGTTGGAGAAGCGGGTCACGTTGGATGCCTCAGCAACTGTGGTTCTCGTTTGAGCTTCATCAGAGGACAGATCCATTAAGGGAGGCAGCTCCGAAGAACTCGAATCATCACGACAATTTGTCGCCCTGGTTAGCCCTGAAATGTGTATTTTCTTCCCTTCCGAGCTCTTTTTAAAGATTCTACAGATTACCCATTCATTCTGGGAGGATAAAATCAGAAACATTGACCGGTAAGCATCGTCCAGTAGTCAATAGTAACAGAAGAAGGGAAACAGAGGATCGATGTTCTTACCTTTTCTGCTCTAGAGGCACCATGAATGGAATTCTTCCCCTCTGGTCTGTACTCATGCATGACCCAATTGGTCTTCTCTCCTTTGGGAGCTCTCCCTTTGTAGAAAACCAGAGTCTTCTTCATCCCCACGAGCTTTTTCACTTTGAAAATTTCCTTATCTTTACCAGTTGCCTTCCAATATCCCGCATCAGTGGCTCTATTTGTCCTCATCCCTGTTGGGTACTTTCTGTCTCTGACACAAAAGAAATACCACTCTTTTTCTCCCAACTTCGCTCTCCCTGCATTTTGCAAGAGCTAATTAGATTTTGTGCATGCAGAAAGAAAGAAAAAAAAACTATTTTTAGAGAATAGTAGTATAGAAAATCACTCACATGGCAAATCCCAAGGCTCAACCTTGTTTAAGTCCACCTCCCCAATTGCTATTGCGCTGAAACTGTAGTCAAGAACCTTTGGAGATAAATAATGAGTTATGAGCTCTTCATCACTTGGATGAAATCTAAACCCTGGAGGCAATTCCATCTTTTCATCATCATCTGTTACAGCAGAGACATTTTCCATTTCTCGCGTCACTTATAAGTAATATCTACCTCAAGTAATATATTTCCAGCAGGTAAAGTTTGGTTTAAAAGTTGTATCCAAATTCCCTGTAAAGAACCTAGCTAATTAACAGTCTTTGAAAGAGGATTTAGGAAGAAGAATTAACCCTCTAATTAAGCCCAAAGTTCTAAACTAGGCTTTGAAGACCTCTAAAATCCCACCGTGGAAGACAATCAATACAGGGGAAAAGAAAGCAAGCAAGGATTGTTATGGATTCTTGATATATATGTTTTGTTTTTAAAAGAGAAATGAAGACCATAAGCATAGAGAAGTGGGTTTGGGATGTGTAAAGGTTGAAAGTTGGAAATATGAGGAGCACAACTGCATAAATAGAGAGTGCTTTCCCACATGAGATGAGAGAAAGAAGCGTGGTTTGTAAGGCAACTTAGGTTGGCAGTTTAGTCTATCATTTGACCTGGAACACCTTATCTTCCTACTCTGCTATCGCATATGATTACAACTCTAGTTGCATTAAATTAATTCAAGTGCACAATCATATGCGTAGTTATTAGGTAAAGAAGGAAATTTTAAAGGTTCAGACTTGCTCAGTTAGTTGGCCATTTGTTTAACCAAAGTCATCTACTTGCAACAATCGCATAGCAAAGATAACTACTCAATTTTTGCAGTGCTCACCCTCGTTCTTCTCGTTTTAAAAATAGAAGAAAGAATTACGTACTGCCACTGGAACATATTATACACTTACTATCATATCATATCAACAACCTCGTAGACCACAAAAGCCCACGTTCAATTCATGGCATAATCATCATCAGTTGATGGCTTGCCTAGGATCTTTAAACCTGGTTCATTAGTTGATAGTTTGATTTACATCGTATTACCCTGCTCTTCTCTTCTTAAAGGTACGTTAAACAAAAAAAAAACCCGTCAAATTTAACAGGCTGCAGCACTAAATCAGCTATCGACTTTCAGGTGAAGTCAGAGAAGAAATCAAAGGATTTTGCCAATATGGTTAACTGAGACCACACGTGTGACTAAACCTGTACAAACCCGCGCCGGATAAATATGACTTGTTCCTTCCATCTGCTTTCTTGAATTTCCAGTACGGATGATTGTTGGAAAAGGATAAAGAAAACTACGTACAAATGTTGAGAGACAATAATATCGAATCACATACCTAAAAACGTTTTTTTTTTATTTTCTTTTTAAAGCAAGAAAATGATGAAATTTAAGAAGCGAAAGGAAAAAGGATGATTGCATCAATAATGTAGCCCAGTGAACTCAAAGTGACCTGAAACTCTTCGCTTTGAGTTTGTGTTCAAACTTGAGGTTCTAAACCGTACTTACTTTCTTTATGTGCATTCTCCATGTCATGCACTCTGTCAGAACTCAGATGACGATCAATTAATGATAGTCTGCTGAAAGTCTTCAAATTCAGTGTGAAGTCTGAGGTGTCAACCTTATCATCATCGACAAATGAATGCATGATTGGCATGCCAATGTTAAGGTTTTTTTTAAAAAAATAAAAAAAAATAGGGAACGAATGATAGGGGGCTGAGGTTTGGACGGGAGGCCTTAAAATTCCGGATTCCTTTGCTCTCCGCATGCGCCTACTCAAATCAAGATTCAAGACAGTAAAGTATAGTATAGAGCACAGTTACGTTGCATACTTGTATAGCTGCACCCGGATTTTCAGCAAAAGTCATTTTAATAATGAATGTTAATTTTTGAACGCAAAATGAAGAAATGTCCAAATCTTCCTGCCTTGCTTTGTAGACTTTTTAGGTTGGATGGTTCTATTTCCATTCTCAAGTCCACTCCCACTCCCTGCGGTGTTTTTCGATCTAGGCAAAGTAAGCCATAAATTCTTTATGCATGGGATTACGTTTCACTATTCGTTGCTTGATGCATTTGGGGACGAGATGCAACCGACTTCCCTCATCGAGTGGTTGGGGTTTGGCAGCAATATACAGTTGTTTGCCAGTTTTGAACTGTGTACTACAACTGTTAAGTTACTGGACAGGACACGAGTTCTGCCTGCAAAATACTAGTGTAAATTCTTAACACTACTATTTAATAGGTTTCTTATATTTTTGTCAAAATATATATACATATATATATATATATTTGCATGTACTGGCTGGATTAAAATCGTACTCATTTTTTATAATCATCTTTTACTATTCATTATCAAGAATGATTAATTTGTCTCCGTTTCACCGGGGTGTTTGTTATCTCTCTCATACGCTTGATGCTCAGGGCTGGGTAAAAAGGGTACTTCAGCATAAAACACAACCTGCCTAACCATCATTATTGACTGATGACTGACCGACCAAGAGAGAAAACCGTCAGCATCCCCGCTAATCCCACAGCAACCTCGTTCTGATCCGGACTTCACCTCGAAGTCATACTCAAGAGACAGTTGTTTATGCTTATTAGTATAGCTTCTATAAGATCAGGTTTGGCCTGCAAGAATCTTTTTCCGAGTAGGATTATAGTCAAAAATAAAAAAAAAAATAACCCAGACGCATGGTTTCAAGAAGTCATTTGGTTTTGGAAGTTCTAGCTGAAGTCCAAAAGCAATTTCCTTTCTCTATTCTTTTTTTGCTTCTCCCTCTAGTTCATAGTCTTGGCAATAGAATAGAAGGTACGACAGTAACTTTTGAAAAATTTTACTAACAGCAAGCGTGCAAAACTAGGGAGCAATAATAGAACACACTAATAATCTGTCGCATGAGACATCCCATCATCCAATAATTGACAAAGATGTAAACAAATCAGTGGATAATCCTAGCTACCTAACCCCAAGAAAAGAAAAGAGTAAAGAATGAAGGATAGGGGTTGGGCTAGTGCGGGATGATTAAACCGGTCAATCGGGTCATCTGAATCAGATTTTAATAAGCCAAACTTCGACTTATAAATTAATGTTAATTTCGGATTTCGAGTTATGAGTTTCGAATTGATAAATATGAAAATTATATTTGACTTACAAAATGTTCGGATTGTGAGTTTAATTCAAATTTAGTCCAAGTTTACTTATTACTCTTTAATTTTTTTAATATAATTACTATAACTATTAAATTCTAAAATTAGTTTAACATCCACAGAACTAGTTTCGAATTAGACCTGTCAATCGGGTCACCTAAATCGGATTTTAGTAAGCTAAACTTCGACTTATAAGTTAATGTTACTTTCGAATTTCGAATTAAGAGTTTCGAATTGATAAATATGAAAATTATATTTGACTTACAAAATATTCGGGTTGTGAGTCTAATTCAAGTTTATTCCAAGTTCACTTATTACTCTTTAATTTTCTTAATATAATTACTATAACTATTGTTATGAAACAATTAAAAGTATGGATGTCCCTTTGTATTCCCAAGAGAATTAATTCTTGATTTATGGTTACATTATGTATAGAAGTTACAATCTATAAATCTATTCATGTAGTGGAGAAACCGTTTCATAGATTTCTTCATATTCTTGTAGTAATAGGTGTTTAATAGAATTGATGTACCTTTAATCTTGTAGTACCTATATATAGAGGTACATTGACACCCTTTGGGAAGACTTTTGTATTAGTTGGAATCATAAAAATATCATTCTCCATTTCTCTACATCTTTCTCTAATATCTCCATTTATACTATAGTAGTTTATTAGTTTTACAACACGTTATCAGCACGAGTCTCTCGAGTCTCTATTTTTTAGCAAAAGGTGAAAACAGAGCCTCTACCTTGAGTAAAAGTGAAACAAGAGATTTTGCCCATATTTTTTTGGTAACTTCGGTCTACTTATTGAGGTAAATTTTTGACACATAAATTTATTTCAATTTCTTATGACTAACATTTGAATGATCAAAAAATACAAGTGTCTATTGTTGAGCAATCATTAAACACAAATATATACTGTTTGACATCTCTGAGGTAATATTTCTCCTTTTAATTATACTTATTTATCTTTAGAATTATTTGTTATAAATACTTATATTCTGATGCAATGAATTTTGGAGATGTTATTATAGAAAATCAATTATATTTCAGAATCTACTTGTCCTTTGAAATATTTAAAGAAAAAGATTCGATCACCTGAAGATGGTCGTTCTTAAACAAAAAGATTTGGCCACCAGAAAATGCTCATTATTTCAAAAGCCTGGTATGATAAATTTACCTATGGCTACAAGAACATAATTCTGTAATTTTCAGAATTACTTCTCAGTTGAAATTGTGTCGAAAAAATTTTACTCATAAGATATATTGAAAATGATATTCTCCACAATTAATTTCTCGAATATGCTCCTGTAGTAGTAATATTGAGAGAAAATCTTAGAAGTATTCTGTACTTATTGTATGCTAGTTCTAGTCCATTCCCAGAAGTGAATGTGACTAAATTTTAATTTACTAGTTATGGTTGATGCCATAACTATGATTTTGGTAAATATGTATTTTACCATGACAAGAGAAAAAGTTACCACTTGAAGTGGGATAATAATGATAAGGACAAGAAAGTAAGGATCCTGAAGATAAACGTCCCGAAGTACATTTGACGAATCAAAATTATAATAGCATTTTCACATGACAAATTTCTTTAAACGCCCTGAAGGTGTATGATGATTGATTTAATTTATAATAGTAATTGACTTTTTTTCCTGAAGAAGAAATGGATGTTAAATATTTGAGATCAAAAGATTATGGTGATGATATTTGTCCCATAAAAATTATGGTGACAATGATATGTGTCTCATTAATAAGTGCTACTACATACATTATATTCCAGTAAGATAGACAAACACAATCAATAGTTGTGCTCAAATGATTGAAAACTCCAGAAGAGTCACTACTATATTTCTCACTGTAGGAGAAAAAATTATCATAAATAAAGCACTACTTTTTATGATATCTCGAAAAATTTATTGAATTTGAATATTCGTCGAAATGGATATCAAATTGAGACATTAAATAAGACAATGATAAAGATCATGTTTAGAAATCAAATGAGATAAAGGTTAATTATATCATACTAATCATTCGAGAGAGAAATGGTTATGGATATAGTTGTCTTCATTCTCATTTGATTTATAATCATCACCTGCAGTAAACCAAAAGTTTACTGATCCCAATAGATATATAATTTGACAAAAGTGAAAATATTTGAGAGCCGACAAATATTTATACATATCCCCTTCATATTATATATGGCTCTAAAAAAAATTTAAAATTTATGTTGGGTATGAATCACCTTTTACGATTAAGTATTGTAAAATATTGATGGGTAATCTATTGAATGATTTATTTATTCTGATGAACTACGATTCCCGACATTAGGGGGAGGAAAAAATCAACCGAAAGAAAATCATCTGAAAAATTGGATTTCCTCGATCCTCATACAAAATAATATGAACTAAAAGTTCAAGAAATTCTTCATTTGTAGAAAGTTATATTTATCGACTTCAAAAGAGTTATTAAATCAACTAGTCCTGCAGGAAATATTCTGGTTAAAATTAATGTCCCTGAAGGGCATGCACAAGTACTACAAATAAATTTAAGACCGGCCTACCTAAATAAGGTATAAATTGATTTCAAATATCTCCGGAGATTAAATAAATATCATGACAAATTTAACCTCTTGAAGAGGTCGCTCCTGAAGAGCCAACTCCTGAAGAGAATGAAATCATATAAAATTTAATTGGAATCTAATGAAATGTAGCACTTGATATTATTGAAGTTGATGAGAATCATGAATCTAGATCAGTTGATGAATGTCGGTATAGAAATGATTGGGCAAAGTGGAAAGATGCGATCCAATCTAAATTAGATTTATTGGTTAAAAGAAAAATTTTTGGACTTGTAGTCCAAACACCTAAAGGTGTAAAGTTAGTAGCTTAAGAATTTTCACAAAGGCCTGAATTTGATTATGATGAAACGTTTTCACCTGTAGTGGATGCTATCACATTTAGATATCTTGTGAGTTTTGCAGTACATGAAAAACTAGAGATGCGTTTAATGGACGTTGTTATTTTATATGAAAATTTTGAAAATGATATTTATATGAGAATTTCTGAAAAATTCAACATGCCTGAAGCATGCAAATCAAATGCTAAAGATATTTATTCTATTAAATTATAAAGGTCTTTGTATCGGTTCAAATAATTTGGACGTATGTGGCATAACCGCCTCAATGAATGTCTAACTAAAGAAGGTTATACCAATGATCCAATATGTCCATGTGTTTTTATCAAGAAAAATGGATCAAATTTTGTGATAATTGTTGTATATGTTGATGATCTAAATTTGATTGAAACTTGTGAAGAGATTCAAAATAGTGTTGAATATTTGAAGAAAGAATTTGAGATCAATGATTTTGGAAAGACAAAATTCTGCATTGATTTACAAATTAAACATTTGAAAAGTTAAATTTTTATCCACCAAACTGCATATACCCGGAAGGTATTAAAGCGGTTTTATATGGATAAGACACATATATTAAATACTTCAATGGTCGTCAGATCATTATATCCTAATAAAGATCCTTTTAGATCGCGAGAGGAAGATGAAGAGATACTTGATCCTGAAGTACCATATATCAGTGCAATTAGCGAAGAATATTGGAATGCGACGATTAAAAGATCTCAAATGATGTTTGCATCAGAGGAAGAAATTAATACACAATAATAGTGTACTCTTTTTCCTTCACTAGGGTTTTTGTCCCAATGAATTTTTCCCTGGTAAGGTTTTAACGAGGCATATTCTTTGTGTAATGGACATCCAAGGGGGAGTGTTATGAAACAATTAAAAGTATGGATGTCCCTTTGTATTCTCAAGAGGATTAATTCTTGATTTATGGTTACATTATGTATATAAGTTACAATCCATAAATCTATTCATATAGTGGAGAAACCGTTTCATAGGTTTCTTCATATTCTTGTAATAGTGGGTGTTTAATAGAATTGATTTACCTTTAATCTTGTAGTACCTATATATAGAGGTACATTGACACCTTTTAGGAAGACTTTTGTATTAGTTGGAATCATAAGAATATCATTTTCAATTTCTCTACATCTTTCTCTAATATCTCCATTTATACTATAGTAGTTTATTAGTTTTACAACAACTATTAAATTCTAAAACTAGTTTAACATCCACAGAACTACAACATTAAAACTACACACGAACTAGTAATAGTTTATTAAAAAGTATATAAACTAAAAAATGTTCAGCAATAATAAATCCAATTAGTTCAAAATGCATGAAAAATAGTA
This sequence comes from Coffea arabica, assembly GCF_036785885.1. Lineage (NCBI taxonomy): Eukaryota > Viridiplantae > Streptophyta > Magnoliopsida > Gentianales > Rubiaceae > Coffea > Coffea arabica. The sequence continues at coordinate 3,734,413 of NC_092323.1, read as the reverse complement.
CTAAAATATAATGAACGCTCAATACATCTTCAAAGCTCTTCAATTTGCTTGTACAAAGATTTGTCATTCTAAATCTTTTGACATAATTTTGTATATCTAATATTTCTTATATATACTAATATAATTTGACACATAACTCATAAGTATAAAGTATTAATATTATATATTTAGACATATAATCGCATATATGTATATGTGTGTGTGTATATATCAAAATATGAATATATTATATATAATTTATATATATAGAAATGGATTAAAGGATCGAGCCTATATTCGGTTTGAGCCTAATAAGACCTAATCTCGGGTCAAATTTAATTATGACTTGATATTTAAGTTCAAACTCTGACCAACTCAGTGAAAGGTAAGTTTATCGGGGCTTTTTTTCGGATTGAATAGGCTAAGTTTGGGCTGACCTGATTCTATTAACAGTCACTGGATGATTATAATTATAATAACTACGCATCATTATCCTAGTTTTTGGACGTAATACTGGCAGTGCGTAATACGAAAATGCTTCCCTTTGGAGTTTGTCAGGAACCATGCATTTGCCGAATGAAACCAACTTGAATATCCCCAAAGTTTAGCAACTCGATTGTCGCAATGAATAGTTCCATGTTCTTGATCAGGCTAAATTAAGGACTTGGCCCTGTAGCACATAATTGAAGTAATATGTTCCTGAGACTAAAACCTTCCTAGGTTCGAGATATTCTTCAACCCCACCTCCCCCAAAAAAAAAAAACTATATGGGTCGTAAATCTTATATCACGTAAAATGGAGACGAGTGTCTATCACCTTCTACCAAAACAAAACAAAAAAAAAAAAGCAAAAGAAAAAAGTCAATTGTTATCATATGCTAGTCTTACCTTGAAAGAATTAGCAAAGGCTAACATGTCAAAATAGACGTCTATAGCTGAACAGGGCAACCGGAGGGTGATCTTTGTCAAATGCGTGTTAGCACCTTTAACTAGTTTTGGGAATTTCAAATTCCTGGGCAACTCTTTTGCGTCAGACGGACTAGATTAAAATAATACAATCATCTTACTCTGGCGTGAGAAGGAGAAGAATTGACTGTGCCTCCACCGCCGACGGACAGCCATCATCCCCATATTCTAAAATGGGGAGTTCCCATTGGACGCGGATCGATCAATTATTCAGATCGATGGTTAAGCGATGAAGTCTAAGTAAACAAAGAAAAGAAGAAATCGATGAGGTCTAAGTAAACCTACCGCTTTAGCTAAGTTTTGACTAGTGCACTTTAATAGTATTTTTTAAGCTCAACTGGCGATTTAGATGATAATGTCTCATCACTTCCAACATGAAACCGCCAAAGGGAACAAGCACGTGCCCTAATTTTATTCGTCTAATGCCCCCAAGTTGCGTGCGATGATTTTTTGCGGGGCTCTAATCTTAGTAAAGTTTCTCAATTTAGGCTAACAATTTTGAGATAAAAGCCTCCACTTTTGGAATACTACCGTAATATCTTTGATTTAACGGATAACAAACACTTTACTAGGAGTATTATTTTTCTTTGGGGCCTTGTCCGTTGATTTTGAGCAAATTAAACAAGGTCTATAGAAGCTAGAGAGGCACGATAAGAAGGTGGAAGAGTAACTTTATTCTTTCTTTCTTATTATTATATATATTTTTTGGTTTTTTTTTGGGGGGGGGGGTATTGGGGGAGAAAAAACCTTGATTATCATATTTTGAGCTGAAGAAGAAACATATATGGCCATGCAAGGATATAATTACTTGCACCCTGCTCTCGAGTGAGCTTGGGTGGATAGAATGGGTGTTGGCCAAAACACAAGTATGCCCTACTCATATTTAGGGTTGCAAACGGGTCGAGTCGAGTCGAGTTTTGATCTAATTGAATCGAATCTTAACATAAGTTTATGAAACTTGAACTTGACGAGTTCAAAATATAAAACTCGAACTCGAGTTCGACTCAAATTCGAGTTGAGCTCGAACTTAAAAAAAATTTAAAATAATTATTTTATTTTTAAAAAATAAATAGAATAATAATTTTTCTTAACAAATAATAAAATATTAGGAATATATATGTAATTTTACTATTAAAATAAAAATAAAAATAAATAAATATAATCGAATTCGAATCGACTCGCAAACTAACAAATTTAGTATTTTTGAACTCGAATTCGACTTAATCAACTTGAACTCGATGTTAACTGAACTTGAGTCGAGCTCGAACCCAATTGAGAGCGTCAGCCCTACTTATACCCACCGCTAGTATACAACAACACTATTAAAAGGAGACAAGCGATGCTTCTGGTTAGTCAAAACTTAATTAAGAAGATGTGCTAAATGAGAAACCAAAAGTGAGCCTTTCTCTTTTCGTCTTTTTGGGTGTAGAACTGAAGAAGTAAGTTAGGCGGTGACGGAACACCAAAGATCCATCATTCATTGCACAGAAGCCAATTATTACTCTAACATTTTAGGTTGAGGAGGGCAGAGGGGGTGCACAAATGCACAGAATCATGCCACCTCTTTAAATTGCGAACCAAAAGAAGGACTAGTGAAGGATAACAATCAATTATCGTCTTAGAATGGAAAGAGATTTTTACGTCCGGTATGCTGAGTGAGTGAATATCAACGAATCCCTGTCCCAACTACGAAGTAGAGCATCAAATGATTTGGTTTTAAACCAAAAGACAAATGCTAATTGGTTAAAGGATTAAGGACTGAAGGTTTATTGACTCAATCAACCCACCACGTGACGGATGATATCAAGGATGCATTAATGTGTCCAACGCGTGCTTATTTCGGCATGCACAAGGGTAACTTTTGCATACCGCACGATGAAGGCAAAGTTGCAACCATCTAGCGAACTGGCTCAAAGAATTGAGATCTACTCCATCAAGAAATCAAGGTCTTTTACCAATTGACCAATCCTGGTCTTAATAATATATTTTGTGTGTGTGTGTGTTTTTTTTGTGGGAAATGGTACAACATTTAGTTTCAATTTCCATTTATTTTAAATTTTTGTTGCCTTTTTTTTTTCTAAACAAAGAAAAATCACTTGTTATTTGAGGCATGGTAGGACGTCTGTTGGTTTTGCTAATCGTAGGTTCTTCTTTCCATCAGAACAATAGAGCCGTTATGCTCATTATTAAACTTGTTGAAGGGATGAAATATAACCTTCAGAATCAATAGTCAATCCTATTTTCGATAAAGGGCAGTTGACAATTGAATTTGATTTTGACCAGTATTTTCATATTCATAATAGTGTGAGAAGATGGACCGGCTCCAAGTTGTTCAAGAAATTACAAATTTTGGTCCACAAATAGATATGTACATTCCCTCCGCTTGGCTCAAATTTGATATTCCCATGTTTAAGTTGTCTAAACTGTTTTCACAAATGTGAGTTCTAAATGTGAGTGGTTGGCTTTGAGTGCCAAGTTTTGTTGGTACATCATGCATGTGGCTTTTTGGCCTACAAGTAAATAAGTCCACCATAAGCCAAATACTAGTGCTAATTTATATTTAGCCATTACATAAATATTTCTATTTGCTTGTGCGCTAATTAGTGGCTCATTTTGCAGCCAGGCTCTTTAATTAGCCTGAAATAATATGATATACTGATACTCAACAATTTATTGGATCCTAATTTGACAAATACACAATCAAAGTAGATAAACAAAATGATGAAAAATTAAAAAAAAAAAATCAATCTAAGCACTCAATATTTAGGGATGACCCAGAAAAAGTCACCCCCAGCACTGCAGCAGGTCGGATTTTTGAGCCATGAGAATCCGTCGGTTGGTGCCACACGAATAATTGAACTAATGGCGAGAGAGAGCAACGGCGGACATGGAAATCAAGAGCAGGAGCACGACAACTCCAATGAAGGAACCAACCAAAGCCCCCGCAACTCTGTCGCAGAAGGAGTTGTGCTGCTGACAGATGGCCCCACCATTGCCCTTGTGGGCCAAATGCACCATGGCGGCTGCTGAGGAAGCTCCACCCGTCAGATATGCCACCATCACCTAACAAACATTACACCATCACTACGTATCACTACATCGCTTTAGTTAGTTAATTAAGCCTAATAAATTGACCGTTTAGCCAGGACCAGGAGTTTTTATCTAAACTGCTTCATTTTTTCGTGCTGGGCTCAACCAAACAACGTAAATAGGAGTTTTTTTTGGGGGGAGGGGGGTGGGGGGGAGAGGGGGTGGTTGTTTACCGTGTCCAAAATGATCAAAATCACTCTAGTTACTCGGGCAGAACTCTTCAGAATATGGAAGATGGACAGTACGAGAGAAAGAACCAGGTAGCCGCATACTATTGCATTGGTAACCACCAGAAACCTGCCACATATATTTGTTTGAAACGAGAACTACTTTAGAAAGGAAAGAAAAAAAAAAGGGTTACTGCTTAAATGCAACGCAGCAAGACAATTGTCTTGAGGGGATGATCATCATTGATCAGTGATTAATATGATACTCCTAATTAAGAGATGCGGTTACAAGTTAAAAATGACATACGTGAATGTAGGAAGATCATCATATCCCGCCCCAAAACGAAAGAACCCTGCGAAAAACGGGCCAGACCCGTTGGCCGTTCCCACGGCAAGAGCACTCCCAAGGGTGCCAATTGCCGCAACCATTCTCATAACCAAGTCTAGTTTGGAAATCCCTCTGTTAGCCCCGGCTTTTGGAGCCGACTCATTGGACTCTTCGTCGACCTCAGGCTCGGGCGATACCTTTGTCTTCTTTTTGAAAGGCATTTTGCAACCAATTTCAGGGAGTATGAAACTGGGGTATTTTCGTGGTAGATTAGATCATTAGATTATGGTGCGATTAAACTGAAGAATGCAACTTCGATTTATACGATTCCTGTTGTTGAGTTGCGCCGCTGGTGAAACCGGAACTAAATTGGGAGGTAGACTCCCACTCAGTTTTTGGCCAACGACCAAAAATGTCCATTAATTGGTGGTCAGGTACCAGATGTTGGTACTTAATCCAATTTTGAATTTTCAAGCAGTCTATTCCATTGATGTCCGTTTCCTACCTTGGCCTTATAGTGAACGAAAATATAGGAAATATACAAATTTAAGATAGGCTCCGAAACATGACTCGCTGTATTTGAGGTAATTTTTATGGATATGAGCCCAAGATCATACTGAGGTGGCATGATCCAAGACCATTATGCTATTCTAGTCCAATTTGTGAAATATTACATTCACTCTACTCCATTTTATAAAAGAACCCAATGCTAGGACCATTTAGTGGTACCATGCAGCCCATCGTGTGGCGTTTGGGTGCGTTTTGAAAGAATTATATACGTGCTAAAAATATGAGCACAACCATGCCCATTTTCTTGATTGGATCTCATTATCAAGGTTAACGAACAAGCCTTATATTTATTATTTACACTCTATTTTTTTTGTTATTTGCACTATCACTATTTTTTTTATTACATAGTCTAATAAATAAAAATTATATGATTAGAATGATAGTAGGAGTGTGATTAATAAAAATGAATAATCTAATAAATAAATATTATATGATTAGAATGATAGTGGGAGTGTGATAAAAAAAAAAAGAGTGCAAATAACATTTCTCTATTTATTATTGCTATCGATATACCTTTTTTTTTTATCTTTTGAACGGAGAAGAGAACCTGTAGAGGATGGAAATGGCTCAGTTGCTACGTTTCTTCAAAGGAAGTAGGAGTAAGTAACAAACATGAAAAAGGGAAAACTCATGCCCTATCAATTACAATCAAGTATAAAACTATAGAGCCGAATGATACATGCTACAACTGTTTAAATAATGCCTTAATAAGACCAAGAATCTCCAGAACAATTTAAGGTAACACGTACGCTAGGACATTATAAAATCTACAAATTTTGCTTCTTATTAATTTCCCCATTACATTCCTCAAGACACCTAAAAGTGGCTTTACCAATTTGTAGCAGCGCAAAGTTTTTGGCCCAGTCGAGACGTATCAGTTAGTAATTTGGAGATTAGTTGCTTTTAGGCAGGCATTCTTGATCCTTACCTTTTATTTGGAACCGACTAGAGATGTTGTCGAGTCGAGTCGAGTCGAGCTCCAGTAGTACTGAAGAGGTGATTTTTGGCAGGTAATTAGTCCAACCGAAATCAGCTCTCTTGTTGATGTGGTGAGGTGAACTCGATTATCTCACCTCGGGTGGAATGAAGTGAGGTTGCACGTTCGAAGTGGATGGCGGGGCTTCTCCCCTGGTCTCACTCCGACGATCAAGTTAGTATGAGAACGAGAAAAATAGTAGTATATGAGAATGAACAGTGTGCTTACTTGTTAGGAGTACATGGGGGGTATTTATAGAGTGAGAGTGGAGGGCAGGACGGGGGTCTTATGCCGACGGGACCCATGCCCTGCCATTACGGCTCTGCTCCCTGTCAGGTGGCCTGACTTTGACACTGTAGCCGCCTGGACAGGGTGACGAGGAGTCTTACGCAGTAGTCATTAAGTGCGACAGTGCTTTTCAGATAAAGCACTGGTCCCGGGTGATGTCAGGTGGCTTGACATCATCAGCGTGCAGTTGAGGTGGAGGTGCCGAGGTCACCTACACGGTAGACTAGAGATCCGGCCGAGTTTAGGGGATATGCCCAAGACACGGATGAGCTCCGATGAGGGACGAGGTAGGTTCACCTCGGACATGCGGGGTCGCCGAGGTGAGCATCCTCAATAAGCCCCCCAAGCCTCGGGAGCTCCGGGTTAGGGAGGTACCGAGGCTTCCTTGTGCCGAATTCGTAAAGAGTCGGGGTCCCGAAACTGCTCCGGAAGATGTGGGGACGAGACACGTGGGCTAGTCAGTTGACAGGACGTGGTCACTGGTAACCGTCGCGTCGTGAAGTAGTGGGACGTTTCGTGCAGAGGGTGTCAGTCGAAAGGACGGGGCATTAATGAGGAGAGAGGGAGGCACGGCGTTTTGAATTCGAACGTGGCCGTCTTTTCGCATTCTTGCCGCCTCTTCGGATTCCCCCCAAACCCTTATAAATAGGGGGTCCTTTTCACCGCATGGCCCATCACTTTCTTTCTTTGCCTGCGACTTGCAAAATTTACGAGTGTTGCCGAGGTGAGTCCAGCCCTGCCAGCCGAAATCACAGCCGAAGCCATCCACTTCGTCAGATTCCGTAGTCAACAGTAAGTATTTCTATTTTCATCTCATCATTCACATATGGCCAAAACGGCTAAAACCCATAAGGAGACCGTAAAACCGAGCTACCAGGCCGAGGAGGTGCCTGACACTTCGGAAGAAGCAACTTCATCCAGTTCTGGGGGATCGACGTCCGGTGCTGCGGGGGGTTCAACCGAGGTGGAGATCATCGAGGCAGCCTCGGTGTCAGAGTCATCCGAGATGAGTGAAGTTGGTTCCGAGGTTGTCTTCAATAACGAGCTCGGAGCTCAGATACCCCATGATGAGGGAGTACTGGAGCCAGTAGCTCCGAAAAACGCGGCCAAGATTGACTTCGGCAAGATGCCGAAGTTCAGAAGTCGAGTGGGGGAAGACAGGGCTCAGAAGGTGATAAGAAAGTACCCTTTCAGACCGGGGTACATCATCACCTCGCCCGGACCAGATGACTCAGCCGAGAAGCCCCCCATGGGGACGGTGGCAGTCTACATCCAGCAGCTGGAAGCCGGGCTGAGGATGCCGACGTCGAGGTTCTTCAGGGACACACTTCGTCACTTCGGCATGAGGATTACTCAGCTCGTCCCAAACGCGGTCCGCATTCTCGTAGGATTCGAGATGCTGTGCCGACATCAAGAGGTGACTCCGACTGTGGATCTATTCCGCCGATGCTATACCTTCAAGGCTCATGGGACAGACAAGGGATGGTTCTACGTCTGCAACCGGAACAAAACCATCTCGAAATTAGTCATCGGCGCCCCCACTTCAATAAAAAATTGGAAGCGTGACTTCATCTTCGTCTCGGCCGTGGACTTCCCACGGGATTTTTGGTGGAGGCCCATCAAATCGAAGGCTGACGCCTCCGCGGGGGATCTCGAAGAGGAGTCCTTCCAAAAATTGATGGGGTCTGGACTTCGGATCTTCAGCTGGGACCACCCCGAGGCCGTGCTGGTCGATGGGGGAATTAGCCGAGCTCTACTACCTCCCAACAAGACTCCCTTCTTTTCCATTAAACTTAAAAAACCTTGTAATTTTTCTTTCATGACTTTTTCTTTTACCTCGGCTATAGCAAATGATAATATTTGTTCTTTGTGCAGTGACCAAATTGTCCGACATCATCACGTCGAGCTCAGGTGCCGAGGTGGCAAAGAGATCGAAAAGGAAGAGCTCGGACGAGACATCGGCGCCTCCGCCCAAAAATAAATCGCAAGGGCAGTCTTCTAAGACCTCGGTGGAGAAGACCACCCCCACCACCCCCACCACGGCAGCCCAGAGCAGCTCGGCTGCTGCGGCTACAGGGTCCACTTCTTCAGTTCCGGAAGGGGTGCCATTAGGGGTGACCACGGCACTTCCACCTCCACACGGCCGAGACAAACAGTTGAAGGCTCCAGTCAACGCGGTGACGGCGTCTTCGCTCTGGAACCGTTACCAAAGCCCCCCAGTGTTTTCTGGGAAAGGAAAATCTCACCCCGGCGAGCATTGATGTCCGGACTGGTCGCTCAAGGTCAACGACCGATGCAGCCACCCTCGGGCTGCACAGGACCTGGTGATGCAGTCCACCCTGCCAAGGGACTTGGAGTTCACAAGGAAGCTGACTCCGGCCGAGATGCTCTAAAGCGTCATGGTGACCACGGCTTCCAACACAGCCTTTGTGGCCGAGATGGCACATCGGTACTGTGAGTTGCTTGAGGAGCAGAACACCGGCAAACTGCAAGATCAGATTGCCAAGTTAAAGAAAAAGCTGGTGGTGTCTGATTCCGAGAAGTCCGAGCTTCAACGACGCCTTCAAGAAGCCGAGACTAAGGAGGAGGAGGCCGAGGCCACTGCCAACAGCCTGAGGTCGGCTCTGGAAGAAGAGCAGAAGAGGTCAGAGGAGGCGAAGAAACCCACGAGCAGGCTCTCGAGAGTGCGAGGATCTCGGCTGTAGAAGATTTCCGGAGGTCCGAGACCTTCCTTGGGGATCTCGGCCAACTGACAAGGCCGAGCTTCATGCTTGGCTTCACGTCGGCTATTGATGAGGCCGCAGCTCATCTACCCTCTGAGGCTTTGGAGTCTTTGAGGAACAGTGCCAACTATAACGAGAACTCCAAGGAGATGTGTGATCGGATGGCCGAGGGCATCCAAGCCGGAAGGAACTTGGCCGAAATCCAAGATGAGTTCAACAAATGGCTAGCTGAGCTCGACGAGGTCTTTGAAGAGGAAGGAGGAGAAGGAGTTGGGGGCGACGTCGGCGAGGAGGGTGTCGAAGAGCAAGGAGGAGGAGGAGGAGATGCTCACCCCGGCGGGGAAGAAGCCGGGGAGGCAACTGGCCAATAGGGAGCCAAGGCGGAGGCTTAGCTCATAGGGCTTTAAATGTAAATCCGAGGTGAGGAGAGCATTAGCAATACTCCTGACCTCGGTTTTTTATATTCTTCTTGTAATGCCTTTTCTTCATTGAATGAAAGATTTATTTCTTCTCACTTCGGCTCCTTTGATTTCTTGCTTCGTCCCCTATTTGTCCCCCTTATTTTTGAATAACGGATGTGGAGCATCTTGGTATTGAAAAATAACTAAGCGGCTGAAATGATAACTTTGTAAAATTTTCAAGCATAATACAGTCTGAGGTTCTCGGCGTGCCAAGTCCTCGGCACTAGAGTGCCATCTCGGTAACTCAGTTTACAATACCCACTTAGACTAGATTCCACAATTCGGTAAGGGCCTTCCCATTTCGAGCCTAATTTCCCTTGCGGTTCAGCTCGGCTGACCGAGTTTTTTCTAAGCACTAAGTCTCCTGGCAAGAATCGCCGATGTTTGATGCGGGCATTGTAGTAGTGGGCCATGGTGTTTTTGTAGAAAGCTATCCGAGCTGAGGCAAGGTCTCTTTTCTCGTCGATGAGGTCGAGATCCAGCCGCCTCTCTTCTCCGTTCACCTCGACTACATAGGTTGTTAGACGAGGACTGGGTGTGAGGAGCTCCGCAGGGATGACCGCCTCGGCTCCATAGGTCAAGGAGAAAGGGGTCTCTTGCGTGGATGACCTCGGCGTGGTCCGATATGACCACAGAACACTGGGGAGTTCCTCCAACCAAGATGATCCAACTCGGTGTAGTCGGGTCTTGAGTCCATGCAAGAGGGTGCGGTTAAAATTTTCTGCCTGACCATTAGCCTGAGGGTGGCCTACCGAAGTGAAGTGTTGCTTGATGCCGAGGTTCTCGCACCAAGTCTTAAATGGGTTCTCGGCAAATTGTCTCCCATTGTCCGAGATGATTATCTGAGGTATGCCAAAACGACAGATAATGCATTTTCAAAAAAATTTTGGAATGGCCAACCCTGAGATGGTCCGCAGAGGCTCGGCCTCGACCCACTTAGTAAAGTAGTTCACAGCGGTCACCAGAAAGGTATAGCCCCCGACCGCTTTAGGGAATGGACCGATGATGTCTGTCCCCCATTACTCGAACGGCCAGGGTGAGATGATTAGAACCATGAAATTCGAGGGTTGGTGAAGCTCAGGGGCATGGACTTGGCAGGACGGGCAGCTGAGAACAAGATTTTGAGCATCCTGTCGAACGGAAGGCCAGAAGTACCCAAGAAGTAAGGTCTTCCTGGGTAACATCCTGTGGCCGACGTGAGCCCCACACAGGCCTTCGTGTATCTCACGGAGGACCTGGCGTCCTGCCTCGGGTGTAACGCACCTCAGCCATGGGCCAAGATATGAGCGCTTATACAGTTCTCCATCGCGGAGCGCATACCGAGCAGATTTGCGTTGTATCTTTCTCGCCTCGACTCGGTCCTCGGGGAGGACTCCCTGCCCTAAGAAAAGGATGAACGGACTCATCCATGTTTCTCCCGTGTTCACGGGGCAGGCCACCTCTTCCATGTATGCCGGCTCGCTCAACACTTCAACCAAAACGGTCTTGTTGAGGTCAGAGAATGAGGTGGAAGCCAACCGGGATAAGGCGTCGGCCCGCCTATTCTGGGAGCGGGGGATTCTTTGAATATCGAAAGATTCGAAGTATGCGATGAGTTGGTGGACTTTGGATAGATACCATTGCATGGTTTCATCCTTGGCCTCGTACTCACCAAAGACTTGGCAGACTACAAGTTGGGAGTCACTGCGGACGTGGATCCGCTGAGCACCAAGCCTGCGGGCTAGCTGGAGTCCCGCGATCAAGGCCTCATATTCGGCTTCATTGTTGGTGGTCGGGAAGTCAAAGCGGAGGGCATACGAGCACACTTCTCCCTGGGGGCCCTCCAGGAGCAGTCCCGCCCCACTGCCTTCTCCAATAGAGGATCCGTCCACATACAACGTCCACAAGTGCGAGGTGGACACTTCGGCAATGGCGGAGGTGGATTCTCGACCTTCCGTGAAGGTGAGCTCGGCCAAGAAGTCGGCTAAGGCTTGAGCCTTTATGGCGGTGCGCGGCTCATACGACATGTCGTACTCCCCCAACTCAACGGCCCACTTAGTGAGGCGCCCGGAGGCCTCGGGCCGCACCAGTATCTGTCGGAGAGACTGGTCGGTCCTGACGGAGATGGGATGAGTTAGGAAGTAGGATTTTAGTCGCCGGGCGGCGTGGACTAGTCCTAACACAAGTTTTTTCACTTGGGTGTATCGAGTATCCGGCCCACGGAGAGCTCCGCTGACATAGTAGACTGGCACTTGAGTGCCCTCATCCCGGATGAGCACAGCGCTGACAGCCTCGTCCGCTGCGGAGAGGTAGACATAGAGCTTCTTCTCGGGCCGAGGTGAAGCGAGGGTGGGTAGGTGATGCAGGTACTGCTTCAGCTTGTCGAAGGCAGCCTGGCACTCCTCAGTCCAGGCGAACTGATCGGTCTTTTTAAGTACCTTGAAAAAGGGCAAAGCTTTTTCTGCGGATTGGGATAGGAAGCGGTTCAGTGCAGCCAGGCGTCCATTCAGCCTCTGGACTTCCCGGAGGTTCCGAGGTGGGGACATGTTCTGGATGGCTTTGACTTTGTCGGGGTTAGTTTCGATTCCTCGGTGGGAACCAGATACCCCAAAAATTTTTCTGAGGTGATACCGAAGACACACTTCTTGGGATTTAACTTCATCCTTGAGTTCCGCAGAACGCCGAAAACCTCCCTTACATCTGATAAGAGGGCCGAAGTGGTTAAATTTTTGACGAGAATATCGTCCACATAGGCCTCCACATTTCGGCCGATCTGATCCTTGAAGAGGCGGTTGATCAAACTTTGATAGGTCGTCCCGGCGTTTTTTAAGCCGAAGGGCATGGTAGTATAGCAGTACACACCTTGGTCGGTGTAGAACGCTGTCTTCTCTTGGTCCTCCTCACTCATTCCTATTTGGTGATAGCCTCTGAAAGTATCAAGGAAGCAGAGGATCTCAAGTCCCATTGCCGAGTTGACGAAGGCGTCAATTCTCGGCAGAGGGTAGCAATCTTTGGGGCAGGCCTTGTTGAGGTCTGTGAAGTCCACACACATCCTCCAACCACCGGTGTCCTTTTTGACCATGACTGGGTTGGACAGCCAGGTAGGGTATTGGACTTCATGAATCATTTTGGCGGGCAAGAGTTTGTCGACCTCATCCGATATGGCCTTGCTACGTTCGGGGCCGAAGTGCCTTCGTTTCTGCCGCACAGGTCGGGCCTGTGGGTTAACGTTGAGTTGATGAATCATGAACTCGGGTGGCACTCCGACCACTTCATCTGCGGACCAAGCGAAGACGTCTCGGTGGTCCTTGATTAGGGAGATCATTTCTTCTTTCAGGGGTGAGGGGAGTCCGGCCCCTACTTGGACCAATTGGTCAGGTTTCGCTTCATCCAAAACCACTTGTTCCACCTCATCCCCGGGCTCAAGCCTCTTGGGCTCTCCTGCCTTCTGAGGGTCGATGCAGTCTATGGAGAGGACCGCTGGCCTCTTTTCTTCTGACTTCGGCGATGGTCGGGATGTGACTGCTGCTTGAATGGTGGCGAGGTAGCATTCCCGGGCGGCGCCCACGTCGCTGCTCACCTCGGCCACCCCCTCATGTGTTGGGAATTTGAAGCTCAGGTGGTAGGTGGAGTATACGGCTCTCAAGGCGTTGAGCGTGGGCTGGCCTATCAGCATGTTGTAGGGAGAGTCTGCTTTGACCACTGCAAAATTGACAGGCACAGTTCGGCAGCGTGGATGACGCCCGATTGTTACCATCAGGGTCACCATGCCCTCCGGGTGGATGACGTGTCCCCCGAATCCAACGAGGGGAGTTCTGACAGGATGAGTTGCTCCCTGGTCAATTTCAAACTCTCGAAGGTTCGGTAGTACAAGACGTCTACCGAGCTTCCGGGGTCAACATAGACCTTTTTGACTATATAATTGTTGGTGAGGACTTCGATCACGAGGGTTTCGTGGTTACTGGAAGCGGCGGGGACGGGGTCAGTGGGACCATAGGTGATGACCTCGGACAACCGAGAGCTCGGCTCGGCCACCTCCATCCCGGCCTGGCGGTAGGTCCGCTTCCGGGAGTTCTGGCTGTCTCCTCCCGCGATGGTGTTGATCACCCCGGCGATGTTTGGGCCGTAGCCCGGTGACCCATCGCGTGGAGGCTGCTTGTCCTCCCTATGGTCTTCGGGACCTCGGCAATGCATGTTCGTGTCCCGTCTATCGTCTCGGCGGGGGCCCCGGTTCTCCCGGTGGGAGACGTTTCGGTTGAAGCCTCCATCCTTGCGGATGAACTGTTTCAGGTACCCCTGCCGGATCAAATTCTCGATCTCCCGCTTCAGATCATTGCAGTCTTCAGTCTCGTGCCCAACATCCCGGTGGTAGGCACAATAGAGGTTGTAGTTCCTCTTATCTCTCCTCCCTGGAATTTCAGGTGGGTTTCGGCCGAGGTGATTCTACCTCATCACAGCCAGGACATGAGTCCGGCTGGAGTTGAGTGGTGTAAGCTCGGCGTCCGAGGTGGACGACCTGCCTTTGACGATCTGATCAAAGACACTTCGGCGGTCTCGGAACTGACCCGACGATCCGCTGGGGCCTTGTTCGGCCCGACTGGCATCCTTTTTCCTCCGGGAATCTTGCCCGGTACGAGTGGCTTGAGCCTCTCGCTTCATGCGATTTAGATCTTCACTTCGGATCCCCTGGTCTACTCGATCCCAGAGTTCCCGAAGCGTGCGGAGGTAATCCCGGTGTATCTCAGTATTGAAGATTCCCGCGATCAGCCCATTGGTGAAGGCAGCTATGGTTACCTGCTCATGCTGATCAGGTATCTGCACGTTCTCCTCATTGAACCTCTGCACGTAGGAGCGCAGTGACTCGCCGGGGGCTTGCTGCAGGTTCAAGAGGTATGCCGAAGTTTTCGTGATCGGACGAGATGATACAAAGCGATGGATGAACTGATCTATCAACTCATCTAGTGAGGAAATGCTCCTTGGTTCTAAACCCCAAAACCACTTTCGGGCCGTGCCTTGTAGGAAGATGGGGAAAGCTCGGCAAATTACTGCGTCGGGGACGCAATAGAGCCAAAAAGCGGAGAGGAAGGCGCGGAGGTGATCCTCAGGGTCACCTCGGCCATCGTAGGAACGCAGGGCGGGAAGTTTAAAATTTGGGGGGACCATCTCCCCATTGATGTCATCCGTGAAGGGCGGTGCCCTCAGATATTCGGCTGCTAAGCCTCTGGGACGCCGAGGTGGGTCCTCAGCTCGTTTTTCCAGAAGACCCCGGGAAAATGCCCGGGAAATGGTGGCAATTTTAGAAGTCGCCTTGGAAGAGGCGCGCCTGGAATTGCTCCGAGAGAGGTGCCCCTCATCGGAGTCTTCGCCGGAAGGCACTTCAGGGGACTTCGTCGGTCTCCTCTTGGAGGATTCAGCTTTTTCCTTCCCCTGCCTCTTGAAGTACCTCCCCAGTTCTTCAAAAATGTTAGGGTTATCAGCCACGAACTCGGCCATCTTGGCGATGGCGTCTTCGTTGTTGGGCTGGGTCCTTGGGGACCCTTGTTCTTCAGAAATATGATCTTGCTGGGCTCTCGATGTCTGCCCAGCCCCAGTCGAGGGGACTCTTCCACTTCTGGAGCGCGTGGATCTCATTTTAGCAGTAATCTCGTTCCCACAGACGGCGCCAATTGAAGAGGTGATTTTTGGCAGGTAATTAGTCCAACCGAAATCAGCTCTCTTGTTGATGTGGTGAGGTGAACTCGATTATCTCACCTCGGGTAGAATGAAGTGAGGTTGCACGTTCGAAGTGGATGGCGGGGCTTCTCCCCTGGTCTCACTCCGACGATCAAGTTAGTATGAGAACGAGAAAAATAGTAGTATATGAGAATGAACAGTGTGCTTACTTGTTAGGAGTACATGAGGGGTATTTATAGAGTGAGAGTGGAGGGTAGGACGGGGGTCTTATGCCGGCGGGACCCATGCCCTGCCATTACGACTCTGCTCCCTGTCAGGTGGCCTGACTCTGACACTGTAGCCGCCTGGACAGGGTGACGAGGAGTCTTACGCAGTAGTCATTAAGTGCGACAGTGCTTTTCAGATAAAACACTGGTCCCGGGTGATGTCAGGTGGCTTGACATCATCAGCGTGCAGTTGAGGTGGAGGTTCCGAGGTCACCTACACGGTAGACTAGGGATCCGGCCGAGCTTAGGGGATATGCCCAAGACACGGATGAGCTCCGATGAGGGAAGAGGTAGGTTCACCTCGGACATGCGGGGTCGCCGAGGTGAGCATCCTCAAGTACCATACTCGAGCTCGAGCTCGAAGGTTATGAGCACTACTCGAACTTGTGCTCGAGCTCGAACAAGCCCCACACTTCAAACTCGAACTCGACTCAATGTATTTAAAAACAGCTCGAGCTCGGACTCGTATAAAGATTCGAGCTCGAGTATTCAAGCTAAACTCGTAAAATGAGCTCGATTAATGTTTTCAAATTAAGTTCTCTAAAAACAAGAAATAAGAATTCCTATTTTATGAAATTCCTACTTTGCCCACACAAATAAATAAATGTGGTAGAATGGTTCATTGTAAATTTCATAAGTTGCTTATCTGTATTAGTAATTTTATATATATTATATATAATTTTTTTTTTATTTTTTATGAGATACTCGATAGAGCTCGTCGAGCTCTCGAGTATCACATATATAAGACCGAGCTCGACTCGCTAGCTTTATCGAGCAGCTCGAGCTCGAGATCGAGCTTGATCTCGGTCAAGCGAGCTGCTGACCGAGTAGCTCGCGAGCTCGAGTCAAGCTATTCTATTCAACTCCACCCCTAGAACCGACTAAGAAACTGATACGAGGTATCTTCAAGGATAGAATTCACATATATAAGACCGAGCTCGACTCGCTAACTTTATCAAGCAGCTCGAGCTCGAGATCGAGATCGATATCGAGCTCGATCTCGGTCAAGTGAGCTCGAGCTCGAGCTACTAACCGAGTAGCTTGCGAGCTCGAGTCAAGCTATTCGGTTCAACTCCACCCCTAGAATCGACTAAGAAACTGATACGAGGTATCTTCAAGGATAGAATTGCATGGGAGGAAAAGAAATAAATCTGTAAAGAGAGCCCAAAACACGTTCTTAATGTCGTACGTACTATTGTACAAATAATCAATCAATGACTCGAAAATATTTCACAGAATATAAAATAAATTGAAATACATTGACCACCTTAATTTCAGGGCCATGGCAAACACACCATGGCTCCTTTACAACCAAGAAACAGGGGAAGGCAAAGCATTGAAGGGACACAAACTGCTAAAAGAAACAGGAACAAATGAACCAACCATGTGATGTGATTGATAATGTTGTCCTAGGCATTTCATCCTCGGATCCTTGTAGACTTGAGCATATATATCAAGTTAGCGACGAGAGAGGGCAACAGCAGACAACAGGATTAACACAACAAAAATAAGTATTCCACCAAAAGAGCCAATCAAGGAACCCGAAATTCGTTCGCAGAAGGAGTTGAACTGCTGGCAGATGGCAATCCAGTTTGCCCGGCTATTGCCTTTGTGAGCTAGGTACACTATTGCTGCTGCAGCTGATGCTCCTGCGGTCAGAAGCGCCAGCATTCCCTTCAACCAAATTTTGATATGTTAGTTTACATACTGATATATATATATATATATATATATATATATATATATATATATATATATATATATATATGTCAACACCAGACAAAAAGAAATACTACTACTAATTAGGAATACTTATGCTAGCTGTTCTTTCCCTCTGTAATATATATGATTGGCAATACACATACACACATATACATGTTTATGTATATGCACACATATGTGTATTGCGCGTTGTCAGCGGAGGTAACTAATTAAGTACTACCGCGTCAAAAAATATCAAGACGATTCGACTGGCATGCGCCCTGCTCCTCATGATGTGGAAGATGGATAGTGCCAGAGAAAGAACCAAGTATGCACTCACCACAGAGTTCGCGACCACAAAAAACCTGCATTAAACATCAAGAATTATATTTGTTCAAATCCATACGGATAGTGGGAGCACTTTTTTTTTTATTTTTGGGAAGGGGGGGTTACTGTCGAAGTTGGTCAGGAATCGGGACAACTAACACGATATACTAGTAAATTGAGCACTAGTCCAGGAGTACGTACGTGAACATTGGAAGATCAGTGTATTTGGCCCTAAACCGAATGAACTGTGTGAAAAAGGGGAGTGTCTCATTAGTTGTTCCCATGGCAATGGCACTCCCTAAAGTCGCAATAATCGCGAAAACCCTCAGAAAGAAATCCACCACAGCAGCTCCTCTATTCACTGGACCTGAAGCCGCACCCTTGGCCACTTCACTGCCCATCTCAAGAGCACCACTCCTCATTTTCCTACTAGTACTGGAAAAAGAGAGAGAAAGAAAGGATAATCGCTAAATGAATTTACTGGTAACGAACGTGAAAATGTAGATGATGTTATGTACGTTCTGGGTAGAAGAGGGACGGATGCACGGAAGGAAGTTATACACGAGCGGGGTTGGCTCACCCATGCATCACGTTAAAAAAGGAGTTAATCATAGTGGCCACTTGGCCGGCCCGTGCTTGGTTTACTTACTAAAGTGGACTCTGTCTCATTTACCTGCCCGTATTTGCTCTTCCCCCTTTTTTTTTTGAGCCGGTCCGGAAGCAGTATATCCTCCAGATTCCAACTCCACCAACCTAGCCAGTTTTCCTTCTTAGGAAACTCGGGATCCTGCCCCATTTTGGAACGCGTTCTTGTACATGTGCATGCGATTAACTAAACCACTTTGAATAGCCATCCCAACAAATTCTCTTTCCCTCACAATCATGCAAGACAACCTTTCATGATAAGCTGCCGGACGTTTCATTGAAGCCTTGTAATGGTAATCTGCCAGCCTCGTACCTTTTTCCATATTAGTTAAAGCACTGACTACCTTTCAAAAAAAGAAGAATATTCTCTTCTAGTATATTGAGACTAGGGTGAATTTCAATTTGGCCCTTCAAAGTAGATCAAAGCTTCAATTTATTTTAGCCTCTGAAAGTGAAAATTTTGTTTCGCGTAAGCCCTTCCATCATTTAAATTGCTATTTTAAATATGATTAGAATAGCACTTCACTATCCTTTTTAACTCATTTAAATAGACATTAATTTCTCCAAAGTCCCTAAAAAAATTGGGAGATGTCACTATACTACTAAAGTTGCTTATGCGTTATTAATCAAACTTGAATTGACAGGAGGGCTAGTTTGAAACAAAAAAAAAAGCCAGTTTAGAGGGTTTAATTGGAACTTGCTCACTTTTAGGGGCAGAATCGATACATTGGTCTATTTTGTAAGGGCTAAATTGAAATTCATCCTTCAAGACTACTAGAACACCAAACTAAATGAGAATGTTTACACAACCTTAATTAGCATCGTAATTTCTGATCTTCCTATTTTAGCATTCAATCCATGGGATTTCTACTCTCGAGACCAAAACATGTACAGTCCAACATGTACTCAAAACATGTTCAGCCCAACCTATTGTCCACTTTACTACATGAATGTTTGCACTTGATGGGTCGATGTGGATGTGGGCCAACCGGATTTACGCCATTGTCAGTCTCAGTTCATGAGCAACGACATGTTAGAGTGGTCTTCAGATTTTTCTTGATATTTTAAAAGTTTCCCTTTATTCTTAATTGGAATCTATTCCTTATCCTAATTAGTAGAATAGAGTCCAACCTTCCTTGTCTTTAAAAGCTTGTAATACATGGCCTGGAAAAGGATTGAGTGAAAGTTTCTGCTTCTAATACCTGAATTTAGATTGTTTTAAGTAGGGTGTCGGACTGATGAATTAGCCAATTTCTAAAGTTCAATGGCAGCCTCAAACGAGGAGGAATCACAGAGACTTGTACAAGTTTGCAGCTTCTTGAAGAAGTGATTCAAAGTTTTTTTTAAAAAATAATAATAATTCAGAAAAAGCCTTGCTCCTGTTTTTGAAGATTCACTGGTGGAAACTGAGAATACATGCTGATGATGGTAAGAAGAAGCCAGCATTTGCTGACAACCAGCTATACTTCTCCACTCGACCATCTAATTTATTCCACTTACGAGTCTTGAAAGGAAATCCAACTTTTAAATGATAGTAGAGCAACATCAGCATCTAACGATTCCGTGGCCTTTGGCAGAAAAAGGGCATGATCCTCATCGGGCCTCAGCCCACATTAGAGTTGCATCAAGAAATGACTATCAGCCGTAAAGATTATAAACAAACAGGTTATTGCGGTTACGGAGATGCATGCAAGTTTATGCATGACCGTGGGGGTTATACGTAGAATAAGCTCGCGGGGATGTATACAAGAGGAGTAGGAGGAAACGTTGACAGTGACTATGATGAATTTGCTAGTGATGACTGATGGGGTGCAAAGATGGTTGGGCTGCCTTTTGCTTGTTCCATTAACTGGTGGCATTTGTAAATCCCTTCACTACTGTTTCTAGATAAGCATGAAACTGTCAGCAGAAGAGACCGTATTTGAACTCACGGCCGTGCAGCTTCCAGTATCTGCAGTGTCTTTTTTCTTTTTCTTTCTTCTTTTTGGGTTTTTTTTTTCCCTTTTGGCTGATATTACACGATGAAGCTGCATAGCTGATGCAGGAAGTGAGATTTATGCTACCTTAGGCCCACTACTGAACAGATCAAGACAATAAAAAGAATGCTTCTTATCAAGAAACTAGCCTTGCATCTATCTGAATTTACTGACACAGAGTATACCAGAACTTAAAAATCAAGAAAGCTCAAGTTAGCCTATTCTTAGCGTTCAATCCTTCCTAGGAAATCCAATTCCAGAAAGAAGCTTTGAGAGGAAGCCGCCACTTTTAGTGCTATCATCTTTGTTGACGGAACTGCTGAAATTGCTTATTAATGACCAATGAGTCTCGAAATCAGGCTCCTGGCCACACTGTTGCATTGCTTTTAAGAGTTGTGATGCTTTCCCAAGGTTATTTTCAGATCGATACTTATTGATCACAGCAGAATACATCTCCCTGCTTGGAGTTTCACCTCTCTGAACCATGACATGAAGTAGCCTTTCTGCTTCGACAACTCGTCCGGCTTCACTGAAGCTGCTGACAAGAGCATTCCAAGTCTTGCTGCTTGGAATTAGGTTTCTGCACAACATCTCACTGTGGTAATCCAGAGCTGTATCCAACTTGTGATTTACGCAGCAACTGAGGACGAGATAGTCAAAACTGGTAGAATCAAGAATACTTCCATTCTTTATCATTATATTCAGAAGATCACTAGCCTTTTCCAGTTCTCCATGCTGACAGAGCCGCTTTATTATATAATCATAGTTGATACTTTTGGGGATGAGACCTTTTAATGCCATCCTGTCCAAAAACTTCACTGCTCCTCGAAGGTTACCGGTTCTAAGGAAGGCCTCGACTATATTAAGTTGAATAACTGAACCATGAATCCAACCTCTCAATTCCATTTCTTGACTAAGTTGCAAGGCTTTTCCCAGCTCTCCAAGGCAACAAAGGATGCACGTCACGTTTCTCAGAGCACGATTACTTGGTCTAAAACCTTGTGTAATCATAGTTTCAAGATACCTCAAAGAACGAGGCACATCATAAGATGCGCCTTTAACAATGGAATTGTAAGTTACCGCATCAAATTGCAATCCTTTACTCTGAATCCCATCAACTATTGTGTCCACAACTCTAGTAGTGTTTTGCACTAATGATAAGTGAAATAGCAAAATATTATATGTAGCAATCTGGGAAAGGCTGTTTTCTTTAAGCATAAGCTCTTTTAAGCTCAATGCAGAAGAAAACTTGCCTGCTGCACAAGCCAGTTGCACCAAATTGCAATAAGTAGATGTTGACATGCCTACTTTCTTTCTTATCATGACACCAAGAAGCTCTCCCACTTTCTTCAAGTCATTAACTTGATAATACCCCTGAAGAAGCATATTATAAACTTCCTTGTCCAGAAGTTGCCTCTTCAGTGACATCTCCTCAAGTAAATGGAAAGCTTCTACCAACCTCCCCACCTTGCAAAGTCCATTGATCAAAGCATGGTAGACAGAAAGCTGAGCAGAAGATTGTTTTTTGATGCATATATCTTTCAGCAAAACAGCTTTCTCCAAGTTACCAGCCTTACAGAGCTGAGGAATTAACTGAAGGGATACGTCCAAGCAAGGATCAAACTTCTTGGCAACCATGGCATCCACTAGCAGAGAAGCTTCAGCAAGCCTTTTCTCTCTACAAAATCCGCTAAGGAGATGGTTGTAAACCACATCATCCAAGACAAGGCCCCGCTCCAAGAGTTCCTTTGCCAATACATCAGCAATATTGGTGAAACCTCTACAGCACAGCTTTTCAATGAGCGCGTTACAAGCATCCAATGGTTTGCAACGGAATCCCATTAGGATGGCTTCAAGCAGTTCCACAGCCTCTTTCAGTAGTTTTGGTTGGCATAAGCAATTTAGAAGGTCCTTACCGTCCTTCAAGGCAGGAAGCCAGATGCTGTTATGTGCAACCTCCCAGCAGAGTTGGAAGCTTCTCAAATTTGCTCTTTTGCACAGGCTTATCAGAAGAGCACTATATGTTTCATTCTCAATTTCTAACTTCATTCGTATCATGTTATCAAATATCAATTTTGCCCAGCATGTACATCCCCTTCTGCTATACTTCTGAACAAGCTTGTTTAATGCTCCCTGATCAAGTTGATAAATCAAGTAAGGCAGTTTCTCCAGGACACTGTTAATCATCTTAATATTTATATGGGATCCAGAAAGCCTCTTGATTAATATTGATGCAGAAGAGGTAGATAATACTTGGCCCCATTGAGACATTTCATCCACCATCTTCACCGCAACTTTAATATCACCATCCATACAATTCTTCAACACAAGGGAATTGAAATCTGGAATCATGGCATCATGAAGAACATTAACCATTATTTTGTCAAACTCATGAAGATCCGTCTCCAAATAAAGTCCATTCCCAAGATCATCAAAAAACTCAGTCGTTGAAAACTGCATATCATTGTCCCTTCTAACCTTTATGGCCAGTGAATTAATCCCCAGCGAGGTTAATGCCATAGACAGGTGATCTTCGGGCAATGAGAGTCGAATCAAGCCACGACCTGCCATCTCACCAACTATGGCCTTCACTTGACCAAATTGTCTCGCTTTTAACAATCCTGACAACAGAACCCTGAATGTTGATAACTTGGGCATCACTCCCCAATCATTCATCTCTACAAGAACATCCAGTGATTGCTTCCACAGGCCCTCCATGAAGAGGGCACTCATAAGAGCATTGCAGGTATTTACGTCAGGCTTGAGGTTTCTGGACAGCATCTCTGAGAGAAAAATGAAGGCATTCTTCACACTCCCTTCAAAAGAAGTCTGACCAATCAGAATTCCAAAGGTTATTTCATTTGGAGAAAATCCTAACTGCTCCAATTCTTGCATGAATTCATTTGCTCTCTCGGCACCAAAGCTTCTACTCAAAGAACATATGACCTTGTTGCCTACTGCAACATCAGGCACTCCCCTAGTTTCAATAAGAAAACTCAGTATGTCCTCATAGTCCTTTTTCTCGCAATATCCATTAACAATAGCATCAAGAACAGCATTAGTAGGTTCGATTCCAAAAGCTAAAATGCTCTTGACAAGATTCCTGGCTTCTTGAACCCTTCCTTCTATGCACAGAAGACGTGCAACATTCTCACAAATGCGCTTTTCTCCTGCGCTTCTTTCCATCCACACCTTGATCATATCCACATAAGCTTCATACGCCAAGTGGGTTTCATTGATTTGAACCAAAGAGTCAAGAAGTGATCGGTAACATGAAAAGGATGGGGATAAACCTAGCCTTCTCATTCGATCATAATTCAACAAAGCCCTCTCCAAGTCACAATCCGCTAAATACCCTTCAATCAAGTGACTGAAGATTTCATGATAGCCCAAGAAAATTGCTTCACTATCCAACCTGGAAAGCAAGCACTCAGCTTCACTAAACAACCCCACCCGCACAAGCATTTTGGCCATAATCTTGCAGGACTGAGGAAGATGCTGAAAGTCCGAGGTCTGTTCACCAGCCCACTTATAAACTCCCCATAAAGATTCAATCTTTTTATGCTCAATGTCAAATATCCCACTATCAGATTCAAAACCCAGTAATATGTCAAGAACATCTTGAGGTCTCAAAGCAGAAACCCTCCAAAACCTCCGAATACTTTCAGGAGATATATTAGACAGTCTCAAAAAGTAATCTTTTAAAGAAAGATTGACTGAAGGCTCACCTTTATTCTTATTGCTATCCCAAATATTTGTAGACTTTGATATGACTGATCTTGCAATGCTACGGAAGTTAATTGAGGGCAACCCTTCATTGGATTCGTTTGTTTGAATCAAAGAAGGTGATAAAGATAGTTCTGGGGACTCAACGCAAGTTGTAAAGTAGCAAAAGACAGAGACCTGGGAGAGAGATTGAAGTCGGACCTGCTTGGCGGGAGGTTTGTTTAGCTGGGAGCTGAAGAGCGTTTGAAGCATTCGCTTGCTGTGCAATGATATGGGTCTTCTTCTCATCAATGTTCATTGTTGGATTTTGCCTGGAAATCTTTTCTTCCTGGTTTATTGTTTAATTTGGTGTCTGCAAAGGTAGAGAAGACGAGGTTGTTTATGAGGTTAGTGTGGGCCTTTTAAATGGACTTCGGAAGTTGTTGGACATACTTCGTTGAATGTCGTTGCCTGAACAATGGGCTCAGATCCAGGTATCAACGCTTAAAACTGATCTTGCAGTTTAGACCATGAAAAGATCGTACGAGCAAAGGGCCCGAAAGCAGAAACTGAAAGGATTCACTTTATATGTACAAGGGAAAATTTCAGAAACCTCCCTTGAGATTTCTAACAATTTCACTCGGCTGCCCTCAGGTTTTAAAAATTATACTTACCTCCCTTAGAATAGTAAAATACCTATAATGTCCACCACTTGGTAGACAATTTTAAATTTAAGGCAATAAATTTACAAAATCCAAAAAAATTCTATTTTCCTGTCTCTTATCTATTTTCGCTTCTCTCTTTTCTCATTGATATAACATCTTTTTATTATTTTTAATTTTGTTAATATTAGCAAATTGAAATTTACAAAAGCAATAGAGAGCAGATTATGTGTCAAATTAGAAAGAAATGAAGAGACTCACAGTGATAGAGAAATAAATAATAAAATTGATGATTGAAATAGGAAGAAGAACTAAAGATGTGAAAATAGTCATATTTTATTTGTTGTCAAAAAAACTTTAATAAAATGTCAATAATTACATATGGATTTCTTTCATTGGATTAGATTTTTTTATTAAGATTTTATTATGGAGGTAGAATTTATTCTCTACTTTTGAGATATTAATATTTTTAAAACCATAGGAGGGTTGTAATGACAGTTTTGGATCAGATTAGCTTGTATTGAAAAGGTATTTGAATATTGATATTTAATTTTTGGTACAACCAATTGTCAATTGGGTTTGTGTGTGTGTTTTCCTTTTTTTTTTTAGTGGCAAGTATTAATATTTTATATGTAATTTAGAATTTTTTGAACGGCTACTTGATTTTAGAACTTATGATTGGATAGTTGTTAAGGATTAAGTTTGTTAATTTATATAAAGTGTGGAAGAAAATAATTGAGTATACTATATTTTTCTTTCTTAATTATGTACAAAAGGGTAATTTAGAATTTTTGTGAAAAAATCTATCTTGTTGGACCTACATTGTTACTAAATATTAAAAATATGGGAGATATATGTAATTTTTAAAACCTAAGAAGAACTCTTTGTAATTGTTAAAAACCTCAGTGGAGGTTTGTGAAATTATCCCTATGTACAAAGTACTAAGGTTGATGTCAAAAAGCAGTGTACTGCTTCCCGTGGCTTAAGAAGGAATAGTAAAATGCCCGCATTTTCTTTTTCAATCTAGAGGGCCTAATGAGAATCATGAAAAGATTTACGTGTTAAATGCCTTAGGAGTAGACTTTGCTCCGTGGAAGTAAATAAAATCCTTGATCAGCTCTGGGGTAGATCAGCAGAAAATTTGAAAACGAAAGAAGGACAAAAATTAATGATGATGAATGGTCAAAACAAGGATGAAGAAATAATAATCCTACTTTAAGAGGAAATGAATAATTAAAAGGTTGCGGTTTGCCAAGAGACCAAAGCAATTAATCCAGATTCATCATCTCAAGGAGTTGACTTTTGGGGTTCGCCTGTGAGAATTGAGATTAGTCTCACCATTATAGGACCGGCAGGCAGGCAAACTCGTGTGTGGTAGAGTAAACGGGGAGTATTTTGTAGACTTGTTTCATCGTGGGACCTGTGGCTCAGAGGGAGGGGAAAACAAAGAGCAGAACTGAAGGGCCAAGAAAATGAATCCAAACACAAGTTCCCTCCTGATTGGGATTGTTGGTGCAGCCATCACTCTGTCTGCCTACTCGCAGACTCTCATCTCTCCCACGCAGTGCATCACAGTTGGCCTCTTCGTTCTCATCTTTGGTCTTCTTGTTAAGGAAGGTCTCATCTCTATTTGACGCTTTTCTTCATTCAAACTTATATCCGGCCTTATATTTTGTAAAGTAGTGAATTGGAATTAAGATGGAATTCAACCCTTCCCCTAATTTGTACTTTTTGAAGTGCTATTTCCCTGCGTTTGTTTATGCAGTACTCTTGAGCTCCTTGTTTGATGCATCATGCAAGATTACTATCATGTTTTTTTGCCTCTTTGATTTGTACTCTCTCGTTTGACAATGATATGTGGGATCTTTCCTGAATCATCTTTAGCCTCCTCTTGCAGATAAAGCGATTACATTAATGTTCAGTGGCAATCATCTGCCTTTTAAGGGGAAAAAAAGTCTTCTTTTATTATTATTTTTTTTACCCTTTTAGCTATTATTATTAGTTAAGAGACAAAATGTGCCAATCGGAAGAGGGCCTGTTTAGGGATCTCTACCAGTTCAATCGTTATGCTTTGATCATGTCTTGCTTTGTCTTTGGGCTGAATTTCGTGAGTTATTAGGAATGCTCTGAAAAAGAATGTGTCTATGTCCTACTTAGAAGTTGCGATTGTAAAGCTACATGATAGTTTTGAGGCTACAACCACCCGCATAAGTTTGTAGAACGCATTCAAGCAAGAGAACATCAATTTTGTACACTTTTTTCAATTAGACCGAGCTTGGCCAACTTCTTCGAAGGAAGCAAAATCACAGGTTCGCCATTTTCCTGAAAACATGTCAGATCAATAAAGAAACACCATATTATTGCCAAGAAGTAAATTACAAAAGCTGATGATATTTCCGAGCACAAGGAGTCGTGAAGAGGGAAGGTGGGAATGTACAATTACTGCATTTCTACCTGGAAAATTGGCATAAAATTTCTCAAATGCTCTGGAACTGGAAGGCCAGCATGATCCCGATCAGTTATGTATGGCAGAAGTGAAATGCTTTGGGCAAAAATATTCGGGTAACTAACGAAGCAAAAGTCCAACTAAACATTTCACGATTCAGAAGAACTCGTGGAAACGCATTTCTGGCTGAGTCCTGAGTGATCCGTAAGAGCTGATGGCACTTCATTTTGTCATCAAAACTCTAGCATGAGAAAAAGAGGCAAAGATGTAGCCAATAACAACTTGCCGGATGTTAGTACTAACACTGTGTATAAACAAGCTCACCGGCAAGTCATCCTTGGCTGCATCCCCACGACCTCGTTTCCTCATGCAAGACCTTAGATGATGATAGTATCAAATTAACCCAAAATGTAATTCGACCACGTCATAAACTATGTGGTAAAAAAAAAATTTTTGCCAGACAAACATTTTTTTGTCTCTAGGGAACATTAACTCTAGGCAGTCCATCCAATCCCAACAAAGCATACACATCTCTCTCAAGTAGCACTAAAGTAATGATTGGAGGACTTTCCCGAAGAAGAAATTAACATTCTCTGCTGCAAATTGCAAAATGAAGCAAGGGGTTTCCTTATTCAACCTAGCAAATAACAAGCGAGCATGATTGCACCAAAAACAGGGAATCCACGCATGCATGCTTGCTTTAGAAGACAGAAGCCGATTGGGCTAGAAAACCCACTTGAGACCAGAGCATAGAAGAGGAATGGGGGCTTGAAGTTGAAGCAAGAGGTGGCTAGCTTTCTGGAGCTGTTTATAAAGAAATTGACTCTTGTCATGAAAATGGCAATCTATTTCCCCCACCATTATGATAGCTTCTTTAACGCCATTCATAGCCTTGGCCAGTGATGGTCATGCATTGCCAGTGAATTACTACTTATTATGACGAATTCTTTCCCTCGCACAAAAACAGGCTTTGAACGGTCCTACTCGTTCATTGTCCGATGTAGAAAGAAAAGTTCAGGGAGATGATAAGGTTAGATGTGACCATCCACTGTTTCTATCAGCAACATAAATATTTCGTGAAGAGCTTTCCCTCTCAAATGTGTACGGACTTCTCGGTAGAACTGATGAGGGATTTGCTTGGTAATCAAAGCGCTGTCAGCATTCAGATCCGCTTCTGAACCTGCACGGATTCTGGGGCTCAGATTAGGTGAGTGAATTAACTTCAAGTGCTACTTCAAAAGATGTATCGGGGTAACTCTAAGTTCTGATATTTCTCCAGCAGTGAAATTTTTACCATTATACATAGAACTGATCACATTCTTGATTCTTCCACTGCCTCTGTGAGACAAAAAGATCGTCATATTAAGTTTCTAACACGGTTGAAATCCGCGAACTAAAACCAAAGATAAAGCGGCCAACAAGGTCATGCCAATTTCTTTGTTTAAGGAGGACTCTCTTTCTGGTAGCAGTGAACTAGTGATAATGATTAGATCTTTCTGATCATTGATAAGTTGGCATCTTTTTCTCGTGAAATCACCGTACGCTCTTCTCTTCGTGTTAATTAGTACTATATGAAAACAGCAACTAAGGATTTCCCCTTTCCTCTGTTGTATGGATAAAAAGTTTCCAAAAACCAAACACATACATGCCTAAATGTTTGTCCCCAAAAAAAGAAAAAAAAAACGCGCGCACACACACACAGATGTGCATAAAGGAAGTCATTTTCATTTTAGTTTCTGATTTAAAAGGGTTAAGACATCCAACCAAGATAAGGACATTGTGCAAGATAGCTCATAGCCTAAGGCGAACAGCCCGACTTCTGACAATCTCATTGAAGCAAAGACGCGCTTAAGGAGACAAATCACGAAACATACACCAACTTATTTGGTAGACGAAAGGAGGCGCAGGAATTCGGGCGAATCTCGCCATTTAATTTAGTTTGTCGCGAGTTTATTGGCTTCAGAGCTTGATTCCATTACCTAGATTTTGATGAAAACTAAAGACCCGTTTTTGTAGGAAACTAAACATTTTGAAAAGCCATATTTTCTTCCAAAAAAGTTTCTACATTTTTTATGAATACATTTTTCAATCACTTTTTTACTTCTACATTATATTTTTTTACGAAAACTCCAAAAAAAAAATTGCAACCCAAACGGAAAAGCCATTCACAATTGACATCTCAGGGCAGAAGTTCTCCATCTTTTTTTTTCCCAGAAAAATGAGCTGAGAGCTTCAGCCCATAACTCTGAAGTCTGGCTGCAGAAAATCAACAAGGACCGGACCTTAGTTATAACGAGAGAACCGCAAAAGAGCTTTTTACAACTGCAACACAATCAAAGAATTCTTCCAACTGGCCATTCCCGATCACCAGATGCAAAACTGGCAGCATATCCATGATGGCCCTATCATTCTTGTCAACCTCATTTGCCTCAAACCTACGGGACTTACCATTGACACCAAGCATGCAATGTTCTTCAATGAATGTCACTTGCGAAGACGGACACATTAGAAGAAAGCTAAGAACTTCAAAGTGCACTAGTGAAGACAACCATGGCGCTAAAACATGCAGCCCTACTCACGTGAGAAGCCAATGCATTGGCTCTTATACAAGAGAATACTTTCATAATTCCCAACTTGCCTTAAACAAGAAGATAGAAAGTATCTAAAATCTAGCAAAATAGAGATTACAGGCTTCTATACAACAGCATTACCAAGAGAAACGCGTTCCAAAAGGGTCGATAAGTTCCGCCCCTTCTCAATTATAATCCACAGCAATAACATATCAAAAGCTACCTCAAGAGGGGAACCCCCAAGCCCCCCAAAAAAATAAAAATAAAAAAGTAAAAAAAAACTCTCTTAAAAGGACTATCACTTTGAGTTTTCCAGGAGGAGATCATTCGAAGCAATATGACGCTTCAAGCATCTCTGCAGTTGGAGAAGGAACATGTTTTCCTTTTGGCCTCAGGGAACTCCCCAAGGTGGTGGGTATCACAACAAGAATATGATAACAATGGCGAAACCACAAACTAGATTATTTAGATGATAGTAAACACAATTAAGATCTTGATCAGTGATGCATATGTACTACTCCAGAAACACTAGAGATGTGACTTGTTAGTCTTTGTAAATTTTCTACTCCCTACTATCGTGGTAACCCTCACAGAGTTGAGCAAATATGACTAAACCCATTGATACACAGAAAGCTGTAAAACTCCCCCCCCCCCCCCCCCAAACAACACCACAAAAAAAAATTATAGTGAAAAACATGACCAGAGTTTTTTAAGCCCCTTAAAATGCAAACATTTGTATTTGGCTTTCCTTTTTACTTCAATATTTTCCTTTTTACCACTTCTCTAAGCAGCTTTGTGGATTAAGTGATACAGAACAAGACTTTGAGAGGTTGCTGGTATAGTGGAGAAGCTATGCTCATGCATACAATCCAAGGGAAGTTTTAAGGGGTGCCAATTGTGAGGAAAGAAAATGGGACACAGTTACAAAACAAATAAAACTAAACTAAAAGCAAAATGCCAAGAATTTATGGGGCATCTTTACCTTCAAACATTAAAAATTTAGGTGCAGTGATTATCAAAAAATGTTCTAACAGGTAAACTTTCACACTTTCCTAATCTCAGTTCACTTAAATATACACTGATTGAGTTTATTAATATTACATATCTTCTTTGAGCTTCGACCAATGAAACCATAGGAATATCTAATTACCTTATCGCTTTCAACATTTAATAATACCTCATTCTCCCACAACTACAGATTTAAGACTCAATGAAAACAATTAAAGAAAGCAAGATATACAAGGAGGTATAAGAGTTACCTGTCATTTTCACAAGGAAATATTTCATCTGACCTGCCAAATGCAGTAAAGACTTAGAACTTCCAAACTAAACCTGAAATTGCTTTCAAATCTTTGCAATATTTCAAGAAATATAGAACCTACCACCAGCTTCATGAAAATCCACTTTTCAATCAGTTATCAAAAAAAGCCTTCAAAGCCGTGCATTCAACTTGCAAACAGGTCAGGATGTGCATTCTGATAGCTAGAGATGTGAGCACCTTTAGCAGAACAATAATTCAATTTCCAGACAATTACATTTAGAAACAATGACCATTAGAACATGCACAATGGTAGCAATATAATCATTAAGTCATGTAATAGCTTGCACAATCCAACGAAAGTTCAAGGAAAAAAGCTTTCATCTGAATGAGTCAATGTCCAATTTTCAGGTTTAGAGGACAGTTGGAATAATGAACAAACACATAATAACCCAGAGACATAAAAGTCTAAGAAAATCAAAATAGCAGCCTCGCAAAGTTTTCAACAACTTGAGATTATTAACCCAGACAACAGCTATTCAATAAATAGATAAAATCAACAATAAATGCCCCAAACACGCAGTTGATACTAAGAAATTGTATCATCTTATACAACAAAAAGGACAACTAAGAATGGACAATGGCAAGCTGGCTACACAGGTTCTTGGAAGCAGAATAGTTTAAGCTGGTAGACTATTTTGTCGGGAGTCGGGACATGGCAATTTCAGTTGTAGGTAAGATCTTCAGATATTGAAGCATCAGGGTTGGCCATGAGTTTTCCAAGCCGTGATTCATCTGGTCTTCAGGTTTAGGCAGAGGCTGGCTTCAGAATTCAGGCTTCAGTTATCTCAGCTGTTTTGTTGGGAAGGGAAAGTAAACAAAGGGAAAAGAAGATTATCAGTTATTCAAATGGGAGTTAGGCTACTTATCATAATGAAATAAATGGGAGATAGGATGGGCCAGGATAGCAGATTTTCATAATCCTACAATTGATTGGTGCTCAAAAAATTGCTGATTAAACTGAAGGTGGACCCAAAAAGAAAACCCAGATCTACCTGCATGGTCTATGAAACTTTAGTAAAAACTTTTCCTCCTGGAAACAGGGTTCTGCCCAGATAACCTGGCAATAGAAGCCAATAATTAAGGACAAAAATCATCCACATAATCAGATGATCGACAATGGATTTCCAGACTTCAATGCATGAAAGATAAGACTGCATGTTAAAAATGATATTCACCAAGCATATGAACCTCTTAAATAGCCATACTCATTTCATTAAAATCTGATGTCAAAAGACATCAAGTGAAAACAGATGGGATCCGTTTTGTTATTCTAAGCGGTTTTTCTATTTTGGGAAGCCGACCCTTACCCAGAACCAGCAGACCGTCCCGAAGAATATCCACCATAGGCTCCATAACCTGTTCCACTCGCACCGCCCTGCAAACAGCAAGCAAAGAGTTTCACTTGCCTCAATAAAAAATTAGACTATTAACCTGAGATAAAACTAAAAAGTATAATACTTACTTGGAGACTAGCATAATTTCCATATCCATCAAGAGGTTGCATATCACTAGAACTACCATAACCTGCTGAATAAGAATGTCCACGGCCATGCCTTTTCGCATCTCTGTTTTCATATCTAACACTATCTGAACCATCTGTTGACATGGGAACATAAGGTAGAACAGGTACAAATGCAGATACAGCACCCTCTCTTTCAAAGAGATTTGCCCTCAACCGAGAAGTAACTTGTATAAGTGCATCCTTTGCAGTATCAAGATCTCCCGATATCTGCGAGAATATATAGCATAAAAGTAAACAAAACGAAAAATAAAAATTGCAGGTGTACTCTTCACTGTCATAAGAGATGGTCAATTTTCTTCAGAATTCACATACGGCAGAGTGAACAATCTGCTAACTTCAAAACTAAAGAGTTTCAATAACTCACTAGTATCTGCTATTGGATGACTACCAAAAAGGCCTGAACTGACCCATAAAGCAAATCGGCTAATTTCAAAATCAAATTTCTGAATAGCTATACCAGAGCATTCACGTGCCACATAAAATCTTTACCTGCACCATCTCATCATCCTCCGCTGCAACTTTGGGAAGGTTATCCTTGGTCAGTACACGAATATTAGCTTTTGTGATTTTCCTCATGTCAGTAATTATTGAACCTCCTTTTCCAATAAGGCAGCCAATTCGAGAGGTTGGCACAAGTAACCGCGTAGTGTATGAAATAAGACCAGAATCTCTTTCAACTTTCTCACTGCACCTAGGTTGCAAACGTAATGCTGCATCAATTGTTGGAGAGAATGTATCCTCGAAGAACTGATAGGAAATGATAGAAAAGCTCAAGATTAGTATATTTTTTCATACCTACATTCAGAATTATCGAAATCGAAGAAGGGAGAATAACAACTACCTCTTTGGCTGAAATTGATATTACACAATCATCTCCCTCAGCAGCTGAACTGTCAACTTTTATGCCTGCCCCAGATTCTTGTCTGATTTGATTGATAATGGTACCACCCTTGCCAATCACACCACCAATATTTGCAGTTGGGCATACCAATCTAAGAGAAAATTCCTTCGAAGATGAGTCGTCTCTTGGAGCAGAGTAAAATGACCGAGACCAGTCCCCACTCTCCGTCTTGTATCCCCCATAGGGTCCCACCAATGGGGTTAATCCCATTACTGGAGCAGCAGCAGTAGCACCCATAAGTGACCCACCAGATGGGTATGCATTTGGAACAGCTGATGCAAGCAAATGCTGAGATCGGGATGGATTATCATGAAGGCGAGATGCAATCTGATAAAGAGCCTTCCTTACCACAGGGGCTTCGCCAGTTATCTGAATCCACAAGAAAAGGTCAGAAAAACCCTTGAGTGGTCTTCCAACTCAAGTATAACCATGAGATCCAGAAATTCAAAAAGATAAAATGATACCACCGAATATATTGAAATTCAAACTGACAAAAAACTAATTCTGATCAAAATCGATCGACAATGTGCAACATCCTGACCGCTCTCCCTCTCTACAAGGGGGTCAGTAGGAAATAGAGAAATAATATGCCTCAAGGATTTCAGGTTTTGAAAACTCAATTCTTTTGAACAAACCCCCCCCCCCAACCAAAAAAAACCAAAAAAAAATGAAGCTGTTTTCTCAATAAGAAGAAGGAAGCCAGTGGCTTTTAGACCTCTTCAATACTTTTTTTTTTGGGAAGGGGTTAGGGTGGGTGGGAAACTTAAGAAGACTGAATTCCTCACCTGCACAAGTTCATCAGAGCTCAACGCACAGGCAGGCAAATGATCATCCTTTAATATGCGAATCTGTGCCCCGGTATCACTGCGGATGCTTTGTACAATTTGTCCCCCCTTCCCAATTATGCATCCAATTTGGTCAGATGGAACTAGAAGCTTGACAACTACTTGTGCAGTTTCTTCCCTGTCATCATCACTGGCTGTTTCGTCAGTGACAATTTTTTCATGAACCTTAAAGAGAGCATCCTGTGCTGGACAAACACGCTCCTCAGAACCATCAAAATCATTAGTTTCCTCGCTGGAACTGTATATAGTGACAACTCGTTCTTCGCATCCTGGAACTGTTTCACCAATTCTTATCTTTGATCTAGTGTCTGCCCTTAGTTGCTTAACAATCTCCCCACCCCTCCCAATAATACTCCCAATTTTTTTGGCAGGGCACAAGTAGCGGTACACGGTATCATCAGACCCAACAGAGAACGTGTCCTTATCAGCACCAGAATTCCTCCTTTTATTTCCTCCATTATCAGAATAGTCATGAGAACGCTTCCCGTAGCTGTTCCTTTGTCCAGCCATCCTGAAAAAATGACCAAAAGTTGTAATCAGTTCATTGTTAAACACAGAACGTACATCAATATATAGAAAATAGGCAACTCTTCCACGTGATAGGCATTAACCTAACCCAAAAACCTTTAAAAAGGTATTTAAAACTGGTTGCACCGTCTGGATATCTACCATTTATCAGTCGGTAAACCAACTTAACATACTCTCTACAAAAGGTCTACTACCTGGTACGCTCCTACTGTTAAAAAGGATGAGAAAGATAAAAAGTCAAATGTGTAACAACCAACTCAAACTCGCAAGCAATTTCCAGCAGTAAGCATGTAGGCTGCAGCTAAAACGCAAATTTACCGATTTTCTTTTTGAAACAAAACCAAGCCAAAAAGAAAAAAGAAATCCCTCTGACAATATATAGGATTTAACGATAATTCTTATTCTCGTCGCGCCTTTTGAAGAAGAAGAACAAGAAGAAACAGACGGAGAAAAATAAAAGATAGAGAACCAAGTATACGTTTATGCTTAGCAGTAAATTATTCACGGCTATACAAAATAATTGAAAAACAAAAAAAAGCGCAGGACGAATATTCCCAATACAAAAGAAAAGCTAGATCTAAGAATCAAAACGCAAGGGAATCACTACCATATTTACCTAGAATATGAGTAATCAGTCTCTTTCAATTGTTCTTAGATGTTGCTATTATCAAAGAAGGGGGATGAAAATCACACAACAGACCAAATCAACGGCATGAACAGACAGGAGGAAAATAAATTGACAATATTTATCTAAATTGAATTCTACCTTGCCAACAAATGCGGAGACCTGTGATTTATATTTTTTTTTATCAGAAAGAAAGAGAGGATTAGGTATCTGAGTTGCGTCAAGTAGGGAGCCTGGAGTTGGATTTGTTCTGCTGTTTGTGCAGCAGGCAGGAACACTAATAAGTTGCAGCTGGTTCGCACCAGTCTTTTTTAGGGTTTTGGACTCCGACGTTCGATTATAACGTCAAGTGACTGAACCGGCTACGTAGGAGTAATTTAGAACTAGCAAAGTTGGCTGCAGACCCGGCCCGAGGTGAAATCAATGAGCATGGGGCCCATGGTCTCCATAAGTAAGCCTGAGCCGTCTCTCGTGAGTGACACGCCAAACAAAAAAAAAAGGAAAGATTAAAAAATATAGATTTATGACGCGAGCAAAAAAATAAAAATCTTTTTTAATGTAAATAACAAACCACATTTCCAAACAAACCCCCTAATTCATGAGAAAATTACAAAGTCACAGCAATAATCCGAGTTCCACTTCAGTAGCAATGTCGCAAAATATAACCTCCCTAAGATAGCACCATATAAGTATGTAAGAAATTGACAAAAATCAAATTGAATATGATGGTCAAGTATTGAGTTTTTGTAGTATAATGACCCAATTTCTAACATACTTGAGTCCTACACATATTCACCTTTACTTATTTATTTGGTAGCAAACATAAAAATATTGAGAAGAAGAGAGAGAGCTCGATGTGTTATTGTAGTAGCGGTTATAAGAGCATCATCGCGAAAGATAAAATATAATAAGAGGAATTTTTTGCCGTCAATAGATTAGAGATTTGCCCAATTTGAAACCTATTTCTATTATAAGTCGAATGAGAACCGCGACTACACAAAACTAGAGGTGATAAGAAAAACAAAATCTATTGGTTTGTTTGGATTGTAAGTTATTTGGGATTTTTTTACTGTAGCACTTTTTGTGATGTGATGTATGTGAGATAAAAAGGTAATTGAGAAAATAAAAAGGTGTATTGGAAATTGTAATGATGATGTAAGCAAATAAAACTGGGTAAATAATGCTCAATCCAAACTAGTGTTGTACAAGTGGGAGGAGTATTTATTAATTCAATTAATAACAAATGTCAGTAGATTAACTAAAACTTCATTAGGAGTGCAAATATTATTTACCTGGACATATAAAACAAATTGGCCTTATATAATAAAACATGACAAAATAAATTGGCCTAAAAAATGAAATATTGAAAAAGGAGACAATCATAAAACCAGAAAGAGAGTAAAAAAAAAGTTAACAACATTTGCCTCTTTTAAGATGTAACCATGTAACCAAATGAACCATGCGCTTTAGTCAAATAATAGTCAACATCTTTCATTGTCAAAAGCTGTATCACATTCCCCCTTGCCATCTCGAGACATTAAAAAGACATTAAGAATAGATGAAAAAGAAAAACCGTTTGGATTGGCTATTTTTTAAAAATAAGTTTTTCAAATACAATACAACAATAATATATAATAACTAAAAAATATCTCATCCATATAATATATAAAAATTTTTAAAAAAATTATAATAAAAATTTTTTATATACACTACTACACTAAAATTTTTCAAAATCACCCAAAAAAATAACTAATCCAGACGGAGGTTTCGTAAGGTACCCTTTTTCCTCAATCATTTTTACTCGATAACTTTCCCAAAAATGGTCCAAAGATAGCATTGCTCTTTCTTTTCACCAAATAACATCAGCTCCCCCTCAACCTTTTATCCTTTCTTAAACCTAATATATCAAAATCTTAGGAAAGAAAAGGCTTATCTTTTTGCTATTTTTTTAAAATAATCTTGGGCAAAAGAATAGTAAAGTTGGTTTTTTGGCGTATTCACATGAGATTCCCAGACCTATAAGACAAAAGTTGATAGATTCTTAGATCATTGTTTTTACTAATTTCGATTTCATTGATACGAATTTTGATCCAATTTGAACGAAAAAAAAACTACTGGGTTGTCTCTTTCATTAATACGATTTAACTATAGTTTATTTGTGATTTTGTTTATGGGTGAATTTTGAAGTTTTGAGAAAGACCTGAAAAGTAGTAGTGAAGGGAGAAGAGGCCGCACCAAAAAGGGTGAAAAGTGATGTTGGGTTGTTATGTGACCGCAATGCAAGGAGAAGCTTGCTATGGATTTTTATTTTTATTTTTTAATAAAATTTTGGACTCTTGATCGTTTTGTGGAGCAACTTTGACCTTTCACTTATTCAATTAAATTATTCTAAGAGAAGTTACTATCAAGGGGTCTTTTTGGTCAAATTACACGGTTTGTTTAATAATAATAGGCAAAATATAAAAAAGTCCTCTGCAGTAAACCTAATACATAGAAAAGTCCCTCGTAGTTTCAAAATATACAATACGACACCCGTACTTTGAACTAAATTGTAAAGGTAATGGAATCCGTTAAACTT
This sequence comes from Coffea arabica, assembly GCF_036785885.1. Lineage (NCBI taxonomy): Eukaryota > Viridiplantae > Streptophyta > Magnoliopsida > Gentianales > Rubiaceae > Coffea > Coffea arabica. Next base: position 3,696,596 of record NC_092323.1, on the reverse strand, counting down.
AACGGAAATGACTTATTGGAATCTAAAAAAAAAATTTATACTTAATTTTTAACAAATATACCTGTTCTACCCCTTAACCCTCAATTCTCTCTATTTAGAATATAAAACAAATGATTTTTTTGAACTGTCTTTTGCTTAATTATATCAGAGTATTTTGGTCATTTCATCCATTTCCGTTAAGTTTAACGAATTTCGTCACCTTTACAATTTAGTTCAAAGTACGGGTTGTCGTGTTATATATTTTGAAACCATAAGAAACTTTTCTATATATTACTCCCTCCGTCCCGTTTTGTTAGTCTTGTTTTCCTTTTTCGTCTGTCCCAAATTGTAGTCCACTTTCCCATTAAGGAATGTAGTAATCTTTCAAATTGTCTAAAATACCCTTATTAAATATCTTGTTATTAATACATTGTTATTAAATACTAACCCACTACATTGAATACATTGAGTTTTTCCAAAACATAGATAAATGAAAAGTCTATCTTTGTTATTCTTTGAAATTTATTTATATCAGAAGGGAAACAAATAATGCCATCATTATTTACAAAATCATGAGTGAAAATTTGAAAAACCATCCATATTCTCACAATTTTTCTGATAAAACACCAACAAAAGAATATGATCTCATCTCAACGAGTCAAGAATGTGCACAAGTTGTCTTTGAAATGCAGAGGATTTTTTTGCCCAAGTTGAAATCGGTGAAGCCATCAATTGACGTATTTATAGAGTTCAGTGTAAAAATTGAAGATAATTTTGGTGGGAATAACTTGAATCCACTATTGGCGGATGATTGAAAATGAAATGGAGTATTTGGCGCCTGAAATGGATTATGAAGTGGAGTATTAGCGGCAACTGATATTTATTGGCACTATTGGCGGTAATTGAAACAATCAGGGTGCACTAATGGCGGTAACTGATATATATTGGCACCATTAGCTGTAACTGATATTAATTGGCACTCTTCGTGATTAGCATAAGGGTATTTTAGGAAATTATTAATCTAAATTTATGTTTCCAACCAAATTAATTACACTTTCTTAATCTGTGTGAAAAAAAAATCAAGACTAACAAAACAGGACGGAGGGAGTAGATTTATCACAGGAGACTTCTTTATTTTTTACGCGTAGAAATAGAAATATGACCGAACCTTAAGGGAAGTAAATGTAATTTATTATAAAAAAAAAAAAAAAAAACCTGCTGGCGCAATGTTTAAACGCGGATCGAAGGAAAGCAATTTGCACCTCCCCGAGCCCGAGAGCTAGAACTAAGTATAGAGTTGTACCAATGCCTTTGCTTTCCTTGGAAACCAGATCGAGCTCCGCCACTTCTCCTCGATCGAATTGTATATAAAACGCAGACGCCTTGAAGGTGCTGCACCTGCGAAACCTGCCATGGGAATGTAGTGAAGAAGAGCTAATCGAGCTATGCAACCCTTTCGGAAAGGTCGTGAATGCCAAGTGCAACGCCGGCTCTTACCGCAACCAAGCCTTCATAGATTCGTAAGTTGCTTCTCTTATTTCCACTTTCTTTTCTTGTTTTTCTGGTTGCAAATTTTGCTCAATGTGGTGTGCATTCGGTGCAATGAATGGAAATCTAAATCGTTTTTAATTTTGAATTGGCCATAACTGAATTCATTTCGTAACCGATTTCAAATTCGAAAACGGTAATGAATTCGGTCTAACCGAATTCATCTATTAAAAAAAAACTGTGTATGACTGACAGTTTTTCCTCCCATATCCTTTGGATGATGAACATTGAAATTTCAAATGGACGAGTAACCGTTAAGCAAGTGCTATAGAAAGCAAAGAAGATTTGGCATGAATTGGCAGAATATTATTCTCTGGGACGTATTAAAATTTTGGCGGCTAGACTGCTCATCGGTAGCTAGAGTAGTTTATATAATCACATTGCATGAGTTTGAACTCATACATGGAGTAATTATGTGATCAGCTGAATCTTGTTGTATGGTTATGCAGTGCAGTTAAGTGGTGGAAAATTGGCTGATTTCGGGATTTTTGCTGAGGGGCTGGTTCTGTATTGACAGTAACTCTTGTTTCAAGTTCTGATGCAGGTGGACCTTAGTCAAGCAATTAATATGGTCAACTATTATGCTTCATCTTCTGAGCCTGCACATGTACGTGGAAAAACTGTTTACATTCAGTATTCAAACAGACATGAAATTGTTAACAATAAGAGTCCTGGAGATGTTCCAGGCAATGACCTGCTGGTTATTATGATCGAGGGTGTTGAAGCTGGAGATGTCAGCATCCATGTCATTCACTTGGTAATTGCTTTCTGCGAGTTCTTTTATACTAAGATTTGCATTTCGAGCCTAAATTGGAGCTTGGGAGTTCATTCCCTCCCTATGTTTTCTCTCTCTGTCAACATATGTTCACGAGTTGTTCATCACTTGGCATTAGGTTTGATTAGAACAAGCACACGAGCCTTTCTTTAGGAGCCAGGTAGTTCTTCCACCACAAATTTTGTGCAAACTCTCACTACCATTTATAGGAACTTTTCATTGTTTATAGTGGCTGATATCCTTGTTTGCATTTCAATTATTTTTCCTGTAAATGTCAGACAATTATCTTTTTGTATTTTAAGCTCCATACTTTAGTCTTTGCACTTGTCCATCTATGATCAGTATTCTTGGCATCTCTGCCCATGTTTCTTTGGTTTTTTATCCTGCTTTCTATGGCAGTACTCAATTGTCAATTGTGTAAATGTCGGACAATAAGGACTGTATGGTTGAGGTATTGAAAGTGCAAGTTTGAGTTAGTTCTTCTGTACTTGTCACGAAATGTTATAGTTGGGTTTCTTATTTAAATTCTCACATAAGAAGGATGGTAACTTGGACATGCCGTTTAGTATTCCTGGTAAGATCAAATTGTTAGCACCTGATACTTCAAAATATGAACTAAACCACCTGGCCACAATGATCATGGAAAAAAAAAAAAAAAGTGATCAGTAGTAAGAGTTAATTAAAGGGTAAACCAATACATGCAACTATTAATATAGGATCAGGGTCGAGATTTAGTCTTTGGAACAAATCTGGATTGAATTAAACAATTAAAGTAAAGCACCAAAAAATATTTCAAACAAGGGAAATTTCCAAGATAAAGGTTCTAGACTATTAAATAATTATTATATAGTGCACTGCAACTATACATCGAGCTGGCTTACCAAAATTAAATGAAATAGTGATGGTAATGAAAGTTGAATGATTTTATGGGAAATATAGGGCAAGGAACAGCACACCAGAAATGAAAGTAAAAAATGAATAACAATAATATTATTAAATATTAGTAAAGCTATGTTGAGCTATGCTGTGAAGGACTAATCCATAAAATGCACTTGAAGGAAATGTTAAGCAAAACATTGAGACCTTTGCAATAAACTTCTCTGTTATTCATTTGCAATTTGTCAATTTTCTTGATCTGTTACCTATTTGTGCTTGTGAGTAAATATCAATACTCGGCGAAATATTTTGGAGTATCTAAAATTGAATTGTGAACCCAAGAAATATTTTCCTAGGGAGGTTGTGAACCTGGTTATACTGGGGGGGTTGGACTCTTGTCAGATGTTGACACAATGTTAGTCGGGAAGGTAGCAGGCCAGTGACTAGCTTAAGATCACTCTGACGTGCCCCCTGATAAGGCTAGGAGGTTTAGCCTTGTTCAGATGTGAGCATTTGGAGATATTCTGGATATTCCATACTATGCCTTTAGGTAAATGGTGTGTTGAGGTAGCTTCAAAGTCGTGCATGCGGAACTCGAGGGGATTTTGATATAGTACTCTTGAAGAAATATGCTTTACAATGTGTATTATCTTACATGAACCATTGTACTTATTTTCATTAGTTGTGATAATTTATATGCATGGGTGCTTGTTTCCAGCAGAAACTGGCTGCTATCTTTTTGAGTTCTTTCTGTTTGACCTGTGGCTGCTTTATTTGCAGATGGTACAACAGCAGCTGTAGCTAAAGAGCCTTTAGAAGGTCACTGCATATATGATGGTGGCTATTGTAAGCTTCATCTTACATACTCTCGTCATACTGATCTCAATGCAAAGGTATCAAGATGAATTCTAAATTTTTTTGAGAAAAAAATTAAGATGAATTGTATAAAGCCTTTCTTTCTGCAAAAGAATTTGTTCACTGTTGAAAGGGAAAAAGATTTGGTCCTTGGATGCATGCTTCTTCAAAATTTTTGTGGTTTCAATTGGTGTAGGTATCTTTTTTCATCATACTGAAGTCATTATCTGTGTAAACTTTTTAGCCTTACAGTGAAAGGAGTCGAGATTATACAATTCCAGATTCAGGATTGCTTGGTCTGCAGCAAGCTAGCCTCACTGGTGCAGCAACAGTTTGGCAAAATTCTCAGGCTGCTTCACTGCTAGCTGGGAATGGGTTTGGCAGGGGTGGTGCAGCGCAGGCTCAATCATGTATTGAACAGGTGTCCTCTTGGGATCCAATCATGTATTTCAGCCTGTGCATCAACTGAGCGTGCTGCCTGGAGGTGTTTATCCTCATGGTCACCCTTCTTACCCTCGTCGGTAATGTTATACTTTGGTGAAGGTAAGTCTTTTGTCCTCTGTGCTTTTAAAGCAACATAGAAACTTTGTATCTGGACCCAATATGCAGCATACTCTCTTTGGTTTCTTTTTCTTCACTTTTTAATGGATACTGCCTCTTCACTGTAATAAACACTTGTGCCGTATCATGAGCTTTTGGTTCTTTCAATCATTGGTACTGTGAGAATGCTTACTGGTTTTGAGCTGCTTGAATGTCTTGAGAGAACTCCCTGTCAAAAACCGTACAAGGCCAATAACCGTAGAAGGGTATTCATAATCTATAGGGATAGTTATCTAATAATAGCATATACCAGCCGGGGGTTATATCATATAGCGGCTTTTGGTTATGCATCTTTTGACTGGTGATCTGACCACCAACTTTACCCCGCTTGTGCATGCGTTGACCGTTTTCTTAATAATAAATGTTCATACAATTCGTGTTCGAATATACTATTATCCTAGCCACTGTGGACCCAATGTAGTAATAAGTTTTTTATCAAACTTGAAGAGTAGTTCATTTTACTTTTTCCAAGTTCTAGTGCTGCTTGTACTTGCGTTCGCTCTTAGTTGTTTCGCACTAGAGATGGAGATTTATGTGATCAGGTGGATGTGAATTGCTCAATACTTAAAAACGATACTCCAATCATACCTTTATGGGCCTGCATATAATATTCACTATTACTCGAGGAATACAATCCGATCAAATCAGCTTGGCGGTGGTTTTAGGTGTTCAAGCGAAGAGGCTGGTTTCTGAAATATTTATTAGTTGCCGTAAGAGGTCTTGCCTGGTGTCGGAACTGTGCTCAAACGTGAAAGTTGAACAAGAGCGTGTTTATTCTCGCCCAATGAAATTATTTGTTCTGCCTACGCATAAAATGAGGAGTCTTTCCGCCTCTCAAGCTAACATATCAATCACGGTAAAAAGCGTCCTCTAAATCTTAATAATGTTGTTAGTTGCATTTATGGGTCAATTAAGCATATTCTATGAGGATGTTGAGATATTTTCCGGAATTCGTCGGAGGGCAAGGCTGAGTTTTTTGTGCTTGGGGTCCATAAAAAGCTTTGTCAGTGGAACGCATATGTTTCAGTATCTGGAGTAGCGATCAAGCTGGAGTGCAAAGACGGTGACCGCACCGCATTTATTCTTCTCCTTGTTTGGGAGATTCAACTGTATTGAAGAATTGACGCTTAACCATGAACCTAACAAACGAAACTCAAATGACCCTCGAGAAGAGCAGCTCTGAATGACCGGCACCTGATATGACGGCGAACATTAAAAAAGAAAACCCATCATCGAACAGCACGGCGGGAAGAGCATGTCATTTGAACAAGATCTAACGTTTATATGGGGTAACTTGAACCTTTTTCCCTCACTTTTCTTCTGTATCAAAAAGGTTAATACACTTGATAAGTTTTCTTCTAAGATGTTGTCATTTGTCTAGTTGCCATAACTTTGAATTGCAGTACTAGTTCTTAAGATGTCGTTTTGGTGGTTGTCATGTTAATCAGTGGTGGTCCACCTTGTCAGCCACCAAAAGGAAAATATACTGTGCGTCCTGCGGGTTTATCTCTGCAACCACAATGTACAACTTCCGCAACTGTGTGTTTCTTTGATGCTGGTTGGTGTCCAGATCAGAATTAAATGGTGGTTGGACTGTTTTCTCTCATTTCTGGACCCAAATTGGGAGGGAGGGCCATAACTCGTTAGTCATCCGTTTTGGAAAACTGCAGCACAGCACGTTGGTGCAGTTGTTGCGCATTACTCATCCAAAATTTTCCAAGAATCTAAGGAGGGCCAAGTCTGCCGTCTATCACGCCTGCCCATAAGATGTTCACAATTGGTCGCGGAGGAAGTTGAAAGGAGGATGATTTTGGCATGGTAAATTTTACAATTCCGATTGTAATTTACTACTCTAGATTGCTTGGGCGTGAACATTGCAGACTCTCTTAGCACTTCCGCTACACAGACAAGATCATTCACAGTACTGTTGCTAAGAAATGACGAATGATGGCTGTCGGCTGCGAAATGCGTGCTGTAAGTAAGGTACTAAGATGAGGTAAAACTTTAAAATTTGGAGGAATTTGGATAAATAAAGTACAAGAACTAAAATCAATCATATGCAATAACCAGAATTCACTACTTAAATTGGTCATCACCCAATGTGGAGGAAGTTGGTGAGGAACCAGGGCCTGCGCTTGAGTTTAGACATTGTGAGGATAATTTTTACCGAGTACTTAATCAAAGCCCTTAAGTTATTGCAAATCCATTTTATATATATATCCCTTCTTCTTCCTTGAGAAACATCCAAATAAAATTCTCGCAATTATGGAGCTGCGCGTGAATGTAATGTGCATAGGCCACAGCTGACGGGTGGCCTAACGCCATATTTATTTGATGCCGAGCAGCAAACATGTCTGTGTAGAGATCATGTGGCAACTTACTTGCGTCACTTTCTTTGCAACCTGAAACCGAACTATCATGTGCTGCAAAAAATGCACAAGCAAGTGTTTGATCTAAATTTCTCCCTAGTCTCCTACCCTATTGCACTATGTAGATTTAAATGCTAGAGAGACCTGCAGCTGCTGAGTAGCTTTCCGAGTTTCGACCCCATCCATATGCTAAGGATTTTGGACCCTTTTTTCCAATTAATCCTACCAGCTGTGTCCATACATTTCTTCTGTTCTTTTTCCCTTCTTTTGGGTTGGGAATGAGTTGCTTAATCTCTCATGGCCTTTGACATAGACTGCGTGATTTCTTTCATGCTTTTCCTTATCTGAAGTACACAGCACTGGTGAATGGAATGGGTCTGTACATCCAACTAATCTAGGCTTGGATAGAAATATCCCAACTCTAAACTCTAATTCTGGTAGGATTCTTTGGATGTTTTTTAACTTTTGAGAAAATTCTTGAAGTGACACTACTACTGTCTAGTTTCGACAGTTGATTTTTACTAGACAGAACGGTTTACATGCTATCAAGTCTGCATTTATCATTCATGTGGACGTGAATTGATAAAAACTAGCAATTGAATCCAAGCAGTAGTTTAATTTTTGTTCGTCAAATATGATTCAATAGTACCCGAGTGAAACGCCAGCTGCAGAGCCATTTGGGGTGCAGTGTCTCATTGGGTGCTCCTCCGACGTAGGAAAAGATAAATCATTGAGAGGGTCCCCGATCTTTCATTATCGTAGGATGATCCGGGTGCTCCTATATTCTGATGATCATTAGGCAATCTTTGCAATTTTGATCACCTTAATCTCCATTTGCATGCAACTATGCAAGGCCTTTCTTGGGTGCCATTTGGTCCTCTACAGTGATTCTCCACCAACAGTCAAAAGTTATTGGGGTGCAGGCTGCATCAAACTTTTTATTGTCGAAATTAGTGGGTGAGTAAATAAGGACGAACAACTAAAATCTAAGAAATGATTTGCTGAGAAAAAAAGATCGTAACTGTGGCTTTACTTTAAGAATTAATCTTCTATCTATAAACTAACAGTACATATATACTTTTACCATTGAATGCATGATACCTAATCCGAATTTAAATTTGAAATCCAAATTTTGCAGATATATAGTGAATCAAATCGTGATAATGTATACATTATCAGTATATATAAAATTTATTCTTATTTTAATATCCGATTTTCTTCATGAGATCCATTGCATAATTGGGTTAGCTGGATGGAGTAGATGAGTCAATAATAATTCTCTTAAAATAAGATGATTGAAGTTGAAACGCGAATTCCATGGCGGATGACCTATCCAATCTAACTCAGAGGCATACATTTAAGTCTTGGTCTTCCTTATTCATGGAATGAACTGCTCCTTTGATTACGGGGTGGATGACAAGAAAATGAGAATTCGGTGTCAAACCGGGAATCAGCATTACTTTCCTTCCTTCATGTTGACATTTTGGGAGTATTTTGTTGACAACTTTTTTCATAAACCCTTTTTCACGTACGAGTCTCCGGCATTTGGCCAATGGATTCCATTTTTAAGGACATTCCCACCTCTCGTCCTCTGATTAGTAGGTCATAGAGGATATCCACGCTTATCAGTTAATTCTGATTAAAATTAAATGCCTGAAAAAGCACGTATAATACGCTACTCTCCTTTTTGACTTAGCGTGATCATTGCAAACCAAATCCGCGCTTGAAAAGAAAAAGTTGAAGATGCTCCAATTCTTAAATGCTGGGACAACAAGAACATGAGATTGATTATCCACCCAAAAACGTCAAAATATTTTTAACAATACAACTCACATAGTCGTGCGTTGGTGATTTTGGGTTATATTCTCCATAAACATCCATCTCGCTATAAAGTTGCGGCAAAATCATAAAAATACTTTCTCATATATCAGGTTTGTGCCTTTTATGTCTCTCACATGTGAAATGATGATGATTTTTCATTCCTTATATATTGGTTTTGTAATTTTTACATCCCTCAGCGTGTGAAATGTTGCCTTTTGGCACGTGATTTTTTTGCGACAAGAATGTTGCTAAAAATGAATCAAGAGACTAAAAATGTGAGAGATGAAAATTCATCATTTTATATGTAAAGGATATAGAAGAAGGTACAAAATCAATATGTGATCATTCCGTGTATGCGAGAAACGCGGAAGATACAAAGCCCATATGCGAAGGACCATTTATATGATTTTCTCTAAATTAAGTTGAAAATAAGACAAATTGATGGAGTAATTTACTTGGTAAATATGGCAACAATCATCCGGTGAAATTTTGGAGTATCCCATGCACCGACAATGAAAATTTGTCCCGATTTAGATCTCCGTTCTGCTTTCCATTGTTCCCAAATGCAGATGTGGATTATTGCAAACGTACATGGAAGAACCAGCATTCACCGTTCTACTTCAAAGTTTGTTTTAACCTTTTAAGAGAAATCCTGCGTGAGTATTGACCTCTTCCATTCGAACTACGTATGTAGCTGTTGCCAGAACCCAAAAAAGAATTCACTTTCAATGGCAAATTAACGACTTTTGTCTGTACAGCAACAATATTACCAATATATTGGTCCCAAGCAACTGGCGAAATTAAATGTCAAGCTTGTCAGCTTTCGATGTGTTGTCCCTCTCCCCATCTCCTCTAGGCTCTAACAAGTCACACCCCTCCGAAGTCCAAACTCCTATTTATTCCCGTCCGATACCCTCGTCCCTCTTCACTTCCTCACAACCACTCCGAGCTTACTCTCAAGCTCCTCCCTCAAGCCGGTAAGTAATTCTCCCTCAAGCCCCTCCATACATAGCAGTATTGATGTGCCACCACAAGTTCTAGGAATACTGATTGTACTAGTTGCCTCCGTGAAGCAGTAAAAATGCAGCTCCTTGGAGGACTACTCTTCATAGTTGGGCTACTCTCAGTTGTATCATCTGTTCATGGGTATTATGGTGGTTGGATGAATGCTCATGCAACCTTCTACGGTGGAGGTGATGCTTCTGGAACAATGGGTACGTACGTTTAAAAATTAGCCTTGGTACTGCAATGTGCGTGAAGTTCTTCTTTCTTTTTTCTAATACAATTGAATAGAACGTTGTGATTGAAGGGTAGTTTGGTTACTTATTGGTTGCAGGAGGGGCTTGCGGATATGGGAATCTGTACAGCCAGGGGTACGGGACCGCTACAACTGCACTGAGCACGGCTCTTTTCAACAATGGATTAAGCTGTGGATCCTGCTATCAGATTGTGTGCGCCAATGAACCCCGATGGTGCCTCAGGGGAAGCATCATGGTGACCGCCACCAACTTCTGCCCGCCAGGGGGATGGTGCGACCCTCCCAATCATCACTTTGACCTCTCCGAACCGGCTTTCCTTCGCATTGCCCAATACAGAGCCGGGATCGTTCCAGTTGTTTACAGAAGGTAAAAAGTTTACCACTGTTAATCGGTGCATTGTGCTTATCTTATCAGTCTGACAAGCATTAATCGCTCTTGTTTATACGTTGTAGGGTACCCTGCAGAAGAAGGGGTGGAATTCGGTTCACCATAAATGGGCATTCCTACTTCAACCTGGTTCTTGTTACCAATGTTGGGGGTGCAGGGGATGCACAAGCTGTGTACATTAAGGGATCAAGAACCCGGTGGCAACAAATGTCGAGGAACTGGGGCCAAAATTGGCAGAGCAACAGCTACCTGAACGGACAAAGCCTATCTTTCAAGGTCACCACTAGTGATGGTCGAAGTGTAGTTTCTTACAACGTTGCGCCTCCAAGTTGGTCCTTCGGCCAGACCTATAGCGGCCGCCAGTTCTACTAATCAAAACTTCAATGCCCTGCCACAACTTATCCAATTTAAATACTGCTATAGTACTACACGGTAGCTCTGCATTCATATAGTTTTATTGCTGTAAAAATTAGTTTGGGTAATTATTTGGGATCGATGACTTAATTAATTATGAGCCAATTTTTGGGGAAAAAGGGGGCCTTAAGGCTTAAGTCTGGTCCCTTTTTTTTCTTTGTTTTTGGATTGTTTTCGGAGTGTGATTTATGTATGGAAAGAGATGAGGGAGGGAAATTGAGGGTGGTTAAGTAATTATAAATAATGGGCAGTTGGTTGTAATCTTTTACAGTTTTCATTAAGAGGTGAGACATTATGCAATACTTATTTGCTTGTATGAAATGTAATCTGCTTTTCTTTTAAGTCATAACTTCTGTGGGCGATGATGATTCATTGGTTCGAGCAGCAAATTCTTGATAACATCCATTTGCCTATGTAATCATATGCATGTCAAATTTAACAATTTGAAGTTTCCTCACTTTCTTTCTTCAGCTTTACTGCTTATCGAATGTGATGATATTACATCCAGTTTGAGCCACTACATGCAAACCCAACTTCCAGGTCTGACAACACAATGAAACTACGAAATCTGAGCCACCAAAGTCAAAAACTACACAAATTAGTTATTAGGACTTCATTTCTCAGAAAACCAAAGCAAGTGAATTAGTGTATTTACTATAGAGGGACACGCAACTGAGGGCGGTACAGCTTGCTTTTACATATAGGATTGGTTTGGCTCATAAAATGACACAAGATTACATTACTAATACTATATTCCAATGTCATCCCATGTTTTGTTGCTATTTATGTATGGAATGATACGTCCCATGTAACCGAATTAATCCCTTGTATCGGGGATAAAATAATCCCCATGAGGAGAGATTGTACGAGTTATCCAAAGATGAGTAAGAGGTGGGCTAATGACAATTGTGACTTATTTTCCCCTACTATAGAATGATGCTTTATTCTAACAACTATATAAACCTACTCTCTTGCTAAAACATTATCCAAATTTTGGACTAATTTGCCTCCATTAATCACATAACAAAATTTTGGATGAATTAGTCCATACTAATTTAAAAATTTTAAAAATTTAATTTTGGACTAATTTGTCCATATCAATGATATACTATAATTTTGGATTGATTGTTCCATACGATTAACATAACTAACTTTTTACTCGTTTGTCCATATTAATAAAATAACTAAGATAAATTTGCCCCTACCCACAAAAAAATGTTCATTGAACTAATTTGTCCATTTTAATGAAATCACTAATTTTTTTACTAATTTACCCCTATTGTTAATAAATTAAATTTTTAACTAATTTGGCCCTACTAAAATTTTAAACTGATTTACCCTACTAAAAGTAAACGTAGATTTTGTACTATTTTACCCCTACTAGTTAATTAATAAACAATTGGACATGTAAATTGAGACTTGTGAACCCATTTAATAAGGTCGAACTCGATCCAAAACAAAAATTTATATGTTGGTTCGAGTTCAAAGCACACAAAGCTCACATATGTATGTTATTCACTAATATCAAGCTCGTGTTCAAATCAATTATTATATATATTTTTATGTATATGTGTGTATGTGTGTGTATATTTACAAGCCAGGTTTAGGCTTACTAAAACCCAAACACTTCTAATTGTAGGTTTGCTAAAAAAAAGGGCATTTTGGTCTTTAAATAAGTAATTCAACCTCATCATATATCCAACCAAACACAGGATAAGGTTATTTACTAAAACATCCCATCTAATATAAAGACTACTAAATACTGAACAACAAGATTACTCATCCGAAAATGATTCAATCCAAGATGAATAATTCGAGAATAAGTAATCCTCTCTCATCTAGTCTGTGAACCAAACACACCCATAGTTTGTAGAAAACATATAATTTGTTTTATGAAGAAGCAGCTTTTACTCATGGTAGAAAAAAACGGTTTAAATGTACAAATTGGTAAAAAAAATTTACATACATAAAGCCGTCAAATTAGGAGGGAAAAAGTCATCTTTTCAAAAATGTTGCAATGGACATATCCAACAATATTTTGAAAAATGTGTTACCAAATATTTGGTGGCCCTAAATTGAGGGACAAAAGCATGTGCAATGGAACTTAGATCCTCGTTTATATCAGCCCGACTAATCAACTCTCCTAGAGTTGGCCATCAAGTGAAGTCTAAGATGCAACTTGTTGGAGGTCGAGCGTATAATAGTGTACCCCTTTGATTTAGAGGTGAATCATCCGCCTCTTATAATCCCCTGACCCAATTGAAACCTCCTCTAATATAGATTAGAATAGGAGTAAAAGTAGGTTTTGTCGATTGACAAAAATAAATAAATAAATATCAGACCAACTCTTGCTCTAATTTTTGAGGTTTTTTTTGTTTGATAATAGCAGTAGGTTAGGAGGAACCTAAACATTTGGAGAATGTAGTAACGTCCTTTGTAAGTCCATATTTATGGGCTTTTAAGATGGCAGGACCCATAATAGATGTTTTCAAATGTGGGGGACGATGTCATTGTCTTCATTTTTAACTCTGTCGGCAGGCTCTGTGTGCGGATGTTGTCGATGGGTTTGGGTCACATGTTACTGGAACCCCAGTACGATAGCTTTCAATTTTTTCTGTTTTTTTTTTTTTTAAGGATAGCTTTCAACAGGTTTGAAGGAAGATTAGAGCTTATTCCATGATTTTTTTCACTCTTACTAGAGACTCCGGAGCAATTTATTGGTTTTAAAAAGGGGTTAAAAACCTAATTGTCAAGTGAAAACAAGTGCAAAAAAAAAAAAAAAAATCGTGAAAGATTTTCACAAGCACATTAAGTTTTTTTTTTTTTTTTTTTTAAGTTGAAGGTTTTGAACCCATGAACCCTACTTATAATCTCTCTCCCCACATTAAGATAGAATGTTTTGTCTTTCATTCTTGGCTTTTACCTAAAGTAAAATTGTTTTAGTTCTTCTTAAATCGAGTCTATATAACATTTATTTTGGAACGATACTTCTTAATTTAGTTTGTTTAATATCTTGCACTCAAAAAAAAATTTCACATTTTTTTTTTTTTTGGTTTCAAACTTCAAAGCCTGAATGCCATTTTGGAATATGAAGAAGCGTGAACTAAATTGGTGCGGAACAGTAGCTAGGCTGACAAAAAGCAAGTCCTCTAGTTTTTTCTTCTGTTCAATTTGGAGATTGACGAGTTAAATATAAAAAAAAAAAATATCTATACAACAATAAAACGAGAGAGGAGGCAATTGAGGTAGACATTTTGTGTCATTTTTTGAACTTTCAATTTTGTCCTTAAAAAAATAATTTTTATCCTTATCATCTAATCACATTTGCTAATATAATCTCCCATAACTCTTTTAGATATTGTAACTGCCAAATTAACTATAACTATATTTTTAAAAATAACTAATAAATTACAATTTTTTCCATGAAGAATTTATATGAAATTTAATTTTGTAAAAACAAAATTAATATATTCATGAAAGCTAATACTTCTAAACTGCATACACATTATGTGTGCACTTAATACTAGTATTTGATAAATGCTTATCCAAGAGTTGTGCTAGTAAGTAAAGTAGTAACTTCAAAAGATCGCCGAGAGAAAATAAAACATTCTTCTCGGATTGGATTGTTTTTATGTGTCAGCCCAGCTGGGGATTGTTGAATAGTATAAAGCCAAGAGCTTGCTTCACTTGTAATGCTAGTTAACCACCTGGACAGCCCATTTAACCATCTGTCGCTAGTGGATCATACCCATCTTTGTGTTTCAAACCGATGCGGAGAGCTCTTTAGCCCATTTAAGACTAAATTATCTTCCCTCATTATTTCGTGCAACAAAAAGGCCCGATTTGGAAGTTCTATCTATCTGAATGGAAAAGAGTTGTAGCCCTAACAAATTCGACTCGTTCGTTCTGTATGATTTTTCGAAAAGAGAAATAAGTTGAGGAAACCTTGATCTAGTAATTAAGGTGAAGCAAGGCCTATTAGTTAAGGTGAATGTTTGAGAACGTAGAGTTTTTGGATTTAAATCTCCTTCCTTTTTCAAATTCCACCCTTTTTCTTTGGAAAAAAAATTAAAATGCACCACAAGCAGAATTTTTAAAACAAAAAAAGTAAGAAAAAAAATTGAGATTTTTCAAACACTTTTTTTCACTACACGTTTATTTTTTCAATCATTATTTTATTTCACACAAAATATATGGAAAATATTACAATAAATGATTCCACTCCACTCAATAATTTTATTAAGTTAAAATAAGCACTACTATTAGCATTGAGATATGCATTTTCAATTGCTTACACATTTTTTTTTAATAAAATTTCCAGGCTATTTGTTGCTAAAAATTTGAGTGAATAGTGTAATTGTGTTTAAATCAATTTAGCAATCACTGAAATATTGTTATTTGTTAGGTTATAATTGTTACTTGTGTTCAAGAATTAGTCAAAAGTATTTTGGTCTTGTATATTTATATCTATACTATATTCTAAAGGGGTAGGGCATGGTTGGTGTAAACTTTTTTGTGTCACTTTACGTTCTCCTTAAATTACAATTGGTAACCACTCATTTCTAACTTCCAACATATCATTCTTCCAACTAATATGTGTTCTTATCATTTTGTTTTTCAACTTATTTAATGAACCTTAATTTTTACTAGTAACTACCAATTTTGACTATAAATTACTACCGCATAATTATTTTTATATATATTTTTTTATTTTAATAAATTTTCCGCCATATTTACTATTAGAATATAAAATTCATTCTCTTGAAAATAATTTCAAATATACTCAAAAGTTTAGCACAAATTTATTTTATTAATTGGACACACATTCGTGCATGTCTTAAATACTAATTTGTCACCATCGCTACGATCTTCTATGTTGGCGATAAAGCGAAAAGAGGATGAAGGGTTTGATATAAATAAATTGTGTCATTTAATATAGTACCTAATTTATCCCTATTTCTAAACACAATTAGATTATTTTAACTATCCACCTTCATGTATTCACTCCATATCTATTGAATTAACTAGCATTTCCTTAACAAAAAAAAAACTACCACCCTTGCTAAAATGCTAAAACAATTACACCATTTTAAACTACTTTTTTACAAAAAATAATATTAATAATTGTTAATTGATTGCATACGCATTGGGTATGCTTCAACCACTAATAACAATAACAAAGTTAAGCAACGGGTCCATTTTATTCAGAAGGAATGATGAATTGGACGGTTCGAGAGAAAGAGAGAGAGATTGTAGGTGGGAGTTCACAAGATTGAGCCCTCTCTTTAAAAAAAGGAAAAAAAAAAGAGTCCATATAATTTGATTTAGTCCATTTCCTCTGTTGCTTCTCTCGTTCATTCACTTGTTCCAAATTTTGATTTGAGAGAGTAAAAAATGATTTTCTATTTCAGACTGGGCATTAAATGTTTATTTTTTTTCCTTTTCTCGTACAAAACTAACGACTTTGATTATTCAAAGGAAATAGTCAAAAAAGGAGATCAGGAAACGGATTCAACTCATCAGTTTTACCACGGTCGCAATTGTTTAACTTCCTTTTCTGATTCTACTAAAAGTCTTCTGAGCATAGATTATTGTACAACCAAAGACCAACTCCTCCTCCGCCCCTTCCCATAATGCAAGAAACGTGGGAAAAGAGAGTTCGAAGAAATCCTACGGAAGAAGCTGAGTACTTGAGGAAAAGTTGCCACCTGCTTCCCAAATTCCACGGAAGATAGTAGTAGAGCACTTGTGCGTAAAATTCCGGGTCGTGGAGACACACAAAACATGACCCTGCATGGAAAAAAAAAAACACGATGGCGAGTCAAATGAAAAGTACAAGGCCGCCAGGAATTTTCAATTCCACTGTCCTTCCTTTTTACATTTCTGTGGAAATATCAATTTCAAGAAACTTCATGTCTATTTCTTCTAATCACCCTTTGGTCAAAGTAATCACAAAAAAGTTTGGCCACATTTCCCTTTTACTTCCGAGCAATTACGCATTATTTTTTCCCCGGTACTACAAAAAGCAAGTAAAGAAATAGACAGGCCAGGCCCGCCAGCCGCCGAACCCACCATATCTCATTAAAAAACTTACAGGTGTTACCAAAATTCTTCACCACCCGTATTCGGCAACAGCAAAGAAACTTCCCTCCCCGCCTGCCTCAAATGGTGACTATTTCTACAAGTCAAGACGTCGGGTTTCTTCGATCCCACTTACCAATTCCTTCCCACCTTTCAAGTTTCAACAACTGCATCTCACCAGCAACTTCCCCACCCCTTCCAAAAAAGACACACCCCTTCAACTTCAGCTCTTGATGGCGACTTTCAAATTAACATCATCCTTCTAGCCCCCATCCTTCCACGGAATATATATTGGCCCCCCAGCCCCCTCCTAATTCCCACACCAGTTTGGACCAAGACTTCTTCATTTGCTTTCCAGTTTCTCCATGACAGAACAACTTCGCAATCTCAAAAGCCAACGCTCAAAGAGGCATCAGTAAGTATATCGTTCCTTAGTTACATAGCCATCATCAGCCATGTCTCTGCATAGCGGCCTCAACCACTTGCCTATTGAGCACATGTCTCTAGATAACACAATCCCTCTTCTCGTCTTAGTTCTGGGATTCCTTCAAGTTTGCATGTACATAATTCTTGACTGGGACGGCAAGATCTACTCTTTTTTCTTGGGATCAAGGTCTTCCACTTCTTCCATTCAAGAGCAATCCAGTGATGGATTAAAGAACTCCGGAGTTGTTGGGGAGGAAAAGAAGAAGAAGAAGAAGCAGAAGAAGAATCAAGTTTCTGAGTTTTTGGTGAAGCAGCAGCAGCCTGGCTTCAAAGTCGACAAACATGATGAAAGCGTATGCGGGGAAGACGTAAAACTGGTGTTCACAAGCCTAGGATTGTTAGGGCATCATGATCACGATGGTGCGAGAATAGTTGAGGAGAGATTGAATTGCAATGATCTCTTTAATTTGTTCGAGGAGAAGGAACCTAGTGAGGATGAGGTAAAGGCTACTTTTGATGTGTTCGATCAAAATAAGGACGGGTTTATTGATGCAAACGAGTTGCAGAGACTTTTATGCGCTCTGGGATTGAGAGAAGGATCAGAGTTGGAGAACTGCAGAAGAATGATCCGGGCGGTTGATGAGGATGGGGATGACAAAATCGATTTCATTGAGTTCGTCAAGTTTTTGGAGAACAGTTTCTGCTGAAATATTTTTCTTCTTTTACCGTTTACAGTCTGTAATCTTTACCCAGAAACCCGTTCAACAGTTTTTTTTTTCCTCCTCCTTGGGCGAGGAGGGAATTTTATTGAATCAAAAAAATATTATATTCTTTCATACAATTTGTTCGTTATGCACTGTTATCTTTGTACTAGCGATAATTATGCTTTGTCTTTTGACTCCACAATTTCGATGAGAAGAATACATTGGAATACAGGAGACAATTCCAAAAAAGAAAAAAGGAAAAAAAAATTGCTTCTTGGGATCTTGTGATGATTTACTAGCGGCACGATTCAATTCATTTCTGACAATGGTCCTAGGCTTTCAAGCCGCTCAAGCGAGATGAGTTCCAATACTAATTGAAGTTGAAAGGAATTTCCACAAGAAAACCTGAACTAAGAACTCTAAAAATTTAAGTTTAAAATATGAGATTTTAAGTTTGAATATAATAAATTATTGAATCGTTAAGTATTAAATCAAATATATTTGAATGTATAAGTGAATACGTTATCAATCATTGTTAACTTAGTTTATTCATAAGCTTAATTTTTGACTATCATACGCATCTGAACATATTAAGGTGTAAATTTATTAAATTTAAATGCTAAACTAAGTTATCAAACAAAACCTAAATTAAATACCACTAAAAAATAGAATATGAATATTCAATTTCGACGGCCTCTTGTGCCGTGAGTCCGTGACTTCTTTGAAAGCAGAAAGGACTAGACTTTCAGATATTCCAGCTGACGAGTCCATGGGCCTTACGACAGGTTACATGATAATTGACGAAAATGTTAAGTCGTATCATGGGCCTGCATTAGAATAGCCCAGTACTCGCAACTCAGTGTCAGAGTGTGTACGACTACAATCTAATGCCATAATCATTTATTGTTTGCATAGAGTATTGTTCAAAATAATTACTGTAATATTTTTTATGATATGATATATATAAGATAAAAATGTGGTTAAAAATATAAAAAAATGGGTTAGAAAATATATTTATGATGCAAGAGAAATATTATTTGAAAAATTTTGCTATCCAAACATCCATAAGTCTTCTTCAATTGTCTATACAAAGTTTCTTTATTTTTTCACGCCCTCTATAATTGCAAACTAATTATCTATAAAAGGATTCTCCTATCAGTTATCCGGACTTCTTTTCATAATTTCTTATTTCTTTTCTCTTTTCAAATTGTTATTCATTTTTTATCATCAAAATTAACTTTTATAATATATTTTTTATTTCTGGTATATATATCGAGTGTGCCTAAAACACTATCAAGGTTGTTTTAAAAAACCATATTAAACTGTAGGATTTCTTTTTTTGGCCTACTTGGGATCATTGTACTTTCACAACTTAGGGTATAAAAGCAAATCTAAAAATGACACTACGTGTTAATATCACACAACAGATCTCTCTCATTATATATTGTGTAGATGCTTGTATAGAGAAAATAAAACTAGTATTGTTACACTAAGACGGTTACGGTTGGTAAAAATATTGATGTGTTTGGATAGGAGATTTTTTTTAAAAAAAAATTGAAATAACACTACTGTAATACTTTTTTCTATATGATGAGTGCGAGATAAAAAAATTAGTTGAAAAGATCAAAAAAGATGATTAAAAAATATTTATAATGCAATCAGAAAATATTTTACAATTGATAATGTAGTTTTTTTTAATTCAACCTTAATGCTGTTGCTAGACAGATAGCTGGTCCTCCAACCCAGTTAAAGGTTCAATCAAATTCAGTCAAACCTAAACTCAAGTCAATCTAGAGTAATCCGAGTTGGTAGATGAATTGAGTTCGATGTACTCCTTACAATGCTACTCGATCTTATCGAGTACTTATTACATTTATACATTTCTTACATATAGTATTGCCCAATTGCCAAATAATAGTACTGTTTTTAGGGCAATTAATATAATTTTTATCACTACACTAAGCTTGATTTGACTCAAGTTTAGGATCGAGCTCGATTTACTCAATTCACTTTGTGGAATGAAACTCAGCTCGTTTGTTTTTTTTTCTCAAGTCCAACTCAAGCGTCAACAAATGACATTGGTCAAATTCGAATTCAAGTAATCCATAATAATAAGTATAGACACTCGAAAATCCTAATTTAGTCTACCTATTTTTTTTTCCTTTTTTTGGTCGAACATTAAATTTTAAAAAATAAAAAATATTAAAGAAAAAAAAGGGCCCGGGGCAGCAACCCATAATAACTACCATTTAAACCCGTAATATTTATCGAAGAAGTTAAAAACAGCCGGTGTTCGTCCCAAAAACACACAGTCTCTTTTTAAAAACCATGCGGTAAACAAGAGAAACACCGTATGCAACAAAACACGAGTAGATGCCAGCTTGCGGACCGGAAAACCAACTAAAAAGAGGGAGAAAAACAGGCAAAGAAAACAGTCCTCCGGTGAGGGTGGTGGGAGTGGAGTGAAAGGATAGCCACCTCTTGAGTTATAGTTTGGCCCTGCTTCAACGTAGTCCAATTGGATAATCTCCCTTGCGTTTTCCTGAGAAGGCATCGAAGAAAACGAACATTTAAGCTGCCCCAAAAACTTTTTTTTTTAATATATATATTTTTTGTAGAGGATCAAAAGTTTATCTCTAACCGAAAACAGAAAAAGGGAATTTGAAATTACCTTTAGTGAAAGTTGTGAAACAGGGGCAGCAGCATCTTGGTAGCCATAAGTCTCCACCGTCATTTTCCTGGCTGATCCTGTGCATAAAACCAAACGGCCGGCGTAAATAACGAAGCTTCAGAAAATCAACAAATTTATACCGATTAATAATTACTGATGGTCTGTACGTAGTTAACATGAACTAATTACCATGAGTAGAAGAAAGAATTAGAAGAACTGACACAAGGAGCATTGCCTGAAAGCAAGAGGATCTCATGATTGATCTTGCTTGTTTCGCAAACCCTGAAAATGAGCAGCTATTTGCTCTACTCTGCTACCGAAATTGTGGACGTAAGAAGATACAACGAAGAATGGAGAATGCTGTGTCAGAAGAATGTAAGACTGGCCTCAGATCCGATGCGATGAAAGTACTGACACTTCTGCGGACCCTCTTTTCAAGGGGTTTTTGTTTTTGTTTTTTTGCAAGTAGTTTCCTACACCAATTGTACAAAGATTTATTCCCATTAACCGACTTAAATAAAACGTATAATGTGTAATTTCTAAAAATTGATCAGTTTCGTCAAATCTTTTTGGGAGGGAAAAAAACTGAATGTTGGCATGCAATTTCTTTAGTAGTAATTTTTTTTCGGCCAAGGATAGTTTTTGTCAATTTTCTTATTTAAGTATTGTATTAGGTAATTTCTTATTTAAATATTGTATTAGATAATTTCCTGCAGTACAAACTTCTTGATCACCAATAAGTGTCGAAACTTCTTGATCGCCGAGTTACTTAGACTACATGTATCGAGTTTAGGTTTTCTTTTGTTCAACATTTTGATGGTTTTCTAATTTAACATTTTGATAGCGCTAAATTCAAAATTTACTTATGTATCATTCATTCAATTGTGATAGTGTATATAACTTACTATTAAATTAGTAATTTATACCAGTTTAACTTAATAGATGGAACAGTTCCCTGCGTTGGAATACTCTTATTTTAATCGTCGAGATATAGTAGTATTATAGTGTCCCTTGGATCTTGATTTTTACTTCTTCTGTAACAATTCCCTCAAAATGCAACTGCTTAAGAAAGAAATAATCAATGATTCCAATTAATGCTCAAGTTTATGGGAGGATGGAAAATGTCTACTTCGAGATGGCGTTTCCGGTGCCCTTTTACTTTTGGCTGCTCTAATTATCCAAGCCTTCTTCTTTTTTTTCCATTTTTTTTAATATATATACTTTCCATTCCTTTTTTACACCCTTTCCATCTCCAATCATCAGAGCCAGAATTCAAATCCGATAGTGGGGAGAACTTCCTTGATCATTGAGCTAACCCGAGCTATTACCCAAACGATGTTGTATATAAGTACATCAAAAAAACTGTCGAAAAAAATAGGGAAAATGACCTATTTCATCCCTCACGTTTCGCAAAAATATTCTTTTCGTCCCTCACTTTTAAAATGAAGCAAATTCGTCCCTGACATTTAAAAATTAAATCTATTACATTCTTGAACCTAATTTTCAATATGAATCAAACCATCCAATAACCTAGTAATAAATTTTGAAAATAGAATTGATAGATCATTCGGTCAACTTCATCATATTCACATGACATTTATTAAACCAAAAAAATAAAAATTATAACATAAAAGGCCATTCTTTGTCTTGAAATAGTAGAGTTTTTTTTTTTATAAATCTTTTCATGCACCGTTAGTATATCCGCTTGCGAATCTACATGTGTATCATAAATATAAAATTTGGCGTTTAAATTAAAATTAAAATGATATGGCAGTACATAAAACTGTCAGTGTATACAATGATAATGTAGAAAAGATTAATCTTTCTTTTTAATGTTATAATTTTTTATTTTTTATTTTTAGGTTCATTAAATTTCACATAAATATCAAGTTGAGTTAACCAAGTGATCTACCAATTACACCTCCAAAATTTGTAATCAGGTTGATTGGTGGTTTGATTCAAATTGAAATTTGGGTTCAGGGATGTAATAATTTCAGTTTTTAAATGTCAAGGATGAAATTGCTTCATTTTAAAAGTGAGGGATGAAAAGAATATTTTTGTGAAATGTGAAGGATGAAACCGATCATTTTCCAAAAAAAATAAGTATATCAAAAAAGTTTATCAGAAAAGAAAAGGGGAAAAGAAGACGGATCCGGAGGAGCTGTGCTTCGTATTTGGGAACGGGTTCAATGACCTGTACAGCAAACGAAGCAGGATAAAAGAGTACGGAGAAGTGAAGAATCAAAAGAGGGAAAAAAAAAAAAAGGGGGGTCGGTGGCTTATAAGCTAATTTAAGCAAATAAATTGTAATAACACACCTGTGATGCTGATTAAATACAATTGCACGTTCGGGTGGGTGGCACATCACATGAACAACTCTAGTCAACACACATTAAATTCTTGTATTGGTGGATGCAGAGGTACGCTCGCAGATCTGAGTTGAGTCTGAATTATATTATTGTTTCCAACTAATCCAAGTGCAATATTAATTAGAGACTCCCAAGACAGTAGGAGTAGAATCTGTAAATCAGCCATCATCCGATGATGAACGATCAAATATCATTAATGTAAGCGTTGACTTTAGCAAGATCGCATCGATTCCAAGTGTCACGGACTGCTTAATGTCCCACGAGCAAACGCACCGTGCGGCACTAGAAGTAGTAGTAGTAGCCAATGAATGAACGGGCCGGCCAGTTGCAAGTACTACGATTAACGTAAATCCTTTACGTTCCAACAGTATAGTGTCTGATCCCTTCCAAGATGTATTTTGTGAACTTCAACTTTCTCTCTCGCGTGTATCTTCAACTTGCCAATTTGTTTTGACAATCTCTACAGGGACTCCGGCCGTCCCCCGTCTTATCTTCTGACGGGTAAATCGCGG
The DNA here is from genome assembly GCF_036785885.1 of Coffea arabica. Classification (NCBI taxonomy): domain Eukaryota; kingdom Viridiplantae; phylum Streptophyta; class Magnoliopsida; order Gentianales; family Rubiaceae; genus Coffea; species Coffea arabica. Next base: position 3,672,950 of record NC_092323.1, on the reverse strand, counting down.
CTACAACTTCTAACTCCGTCACAAGAGGAGTGAGAGGTTCTACCGTACCATCCAGATGATTAACCCTCCCCTCCCCGGCCCCCCAAGTAAAACAAAATAAAGAAGAGCTTATGCTTGTATTGTACCTTATCAACAGGGTGTGCAGCTACTAAGATCATGTCTCCATAACACAGTGGGAAGCACCAAGTTAGGCTAACCAAGATAACTGGCAATAAACCTTTCTTGGAGCTTCTTTCAGTTTTATACATAATCTAGGATCATTCCAAAATGTCAAAACGGTATCCGGTCCCTATTGTTGCACCGTTGTTAAAATCAGCTGATACAGCAACACTTCTCCGGCCAACCTATGAAATCTACTGCTTGGGATGCTAGGATAAACTATACAGATCTTATAACTCAGCACCAAAGGCACAAATGGCTCATAGAAAAAGAAAAAAGTACCCGCGCATATTCAAGACCAGAAGATGGTAGCTCCTCAACAATAGAGGAGCAGCATTCGCAATATCAATTTCTAAAAGAAAATGCCAAGAGAAAAACGCTTGATTTTATTTCAAAATTAGTGCACATACACAAGCTCACTCTGATTGTCTCGCTAAGTCATATATTAGTATGTACATGGACTAAGAACTCAACATGCCATCTTAGATACAAAACCACCTAATTGATACAACATCCAAAACAGTGCAACTTCCTACACTCTAATCATCAAGTATGCTTCTGATCTCTTGCATCAAGATCTGGTCAGGGGCAACAACATGTGTGGTAAAACTAGCATAAACCAATAGATCCTGTCTTCTGTTGCCACAGTATCGAGATGTTTGTTAAGTTTGCTGCCTATTGGTTTACAACATCTCGTGGAAACTTAAGGACCTGGATAAGGCTGCTGGATTGGCTTGCAACACAGTAGAGGTTTCTGAAACACGTGTCTTTTCATCCCCCTTCGGTTGGAAGGCCTTGAAGAGACCAGCTCCACCAACTGAATCAACTTTATCAATTTTTATTCCCAAGGTTGCCCATATAGAACTCCTTGCAGCTTCTCCTGGGTCATCAATGCGCAAAGTTTTTGGAACCCACAAGCATTTTTCAGGATTACTCTCTTTCTGTGGCTCTTCTTTCTTGCTGTCGACAGGTTTCATTATGCTATCATCCCTCGAGTGCTTCCCCAAAGTTGGGGAATTAGGACCAGAAGTCCGGGAATTGAGGTTTTGGGATGTAGGTGGTGGGCTAAGCCAAGGGACAGTCCAAGTACCCGGAACAGTACAACCCCAATAAGGAGCAGCAGGATAGAATTGCATAGGAAACCCAGGAGGGCAAAAAGCAGCTGGTGGTACTGAAGAGCCCCATGGAATGCAATTCCATGGGTAAGGAGGCCAAGGAGCCCCTGGAAAGCAAGGTACCTGAGGAGAAATGCTCTGACAATTAGGCATCTGCTTGTCTGGCAAACTATCTTTACTAGCCTCATCCTTTGAACTTAATGTAGTGACAGAAGATCCACTCAAGTGTTCATCTCCATTCCCTCCAGTTCCATAAGGAACTGGTATTCTCAACTCCTCTGGTCTATGGAAGCCATTCCGGGTACAATTCTGCATCGTTTTCTCAGCAATATTCAAAACCGAAGCCATTGACTCGCACAAAGGTGCATCTGAACCAAAGGTGAGTACGGTACCATTGGGCTTCAGCGTAGGGTGGTGTATTCCATTTGGAAGATCTGGTTGGGAATTATGAAGAGTTTCTGACACTGATATGTGTCTGTATTGTGAGACTGAATTTTTGTTCTTGCGTCGACCAGCACCAACAGGAACATTTCTCATGGTCCCGCCAGCAGTCCAGTACCTCTGGCAATTCTTACAGAAGTGTCGGGGCTGGTTCACGTTGTAATTGTTATAATAACAGAACTTTGTATCCATACTATTACAGCGAGGACAAGGAAGTATCTTGTCTGGCTTCTTCAGCGTCTTATCCTGTGAGTTACTTGTTTCATTCTGCTCATCTTCAGCTTTTGAAGCCTTTGCAGGTGCAGCTTCACTATCTACTGATGGTGCTTTTGAACTCTCCTTTGTGAGTGAACTCAAAGTTGGATCTATTAACTCTTCAGGCATCATGGATTGGGCTCCATCCTCTGTTTTACTATCATTTCCTTTTTCCCCTGAAAAGTCCTGCATCTAAAAAAGATCTACTTAAGTATGAAGACAACATAAGCGGCATAAAAAACAACTTGTTATTGCCACTGCTTATGAAACACGATTAGTAAAACACTGGTAAGTAAAAAGTGATACACTTCACAAAATTAAGCAAATCTGAAGCATAGGAGTAACTACACAAAATAATTGTGGCTAAATATAAAAGTATATATATGAACTCTGCATCTAAAATATCTCAAACACATCTTTTTAACAACTGATTGTTATGCACTGAAGGACCTAATCTTAAACGTCTCCATAATGTTGCCAGCATTTGACAAATTACACGAAATTCCTCGATGGAACAACTTTAGCTTATTCATTAAAAAATAGAGCATCCACAAATTAAAGCATTTTTGGTGAGATGACACAACAATGGCAGACATTACAACATACAAAAAATTAAATCAGCTGGGAAGTAGTGGTAGGTACAATTAAAGAAGTAAATCCAGCAGACATAAAGCATAGAATATGCTGGATTACAAAGTTCTTCACAAATTCTGAAAATACCACATGGTACCCAGAAGTGTCTACTAAACTGGATTATTAGCTCTCATCATTTGTAAAGATCACATTAAACACACAACATATAAGTGAGACGAGTGTACCTTAAACTCATACACCAACCTATCCTACTTAATTTTGTTGCATAAAGGGCTCCAACATAATAGTAAACAGAAACTTTGCCCCGGAATTGAAATTTGAAGGAACAAATAAAAGCATGAAAGCATCCTTGATGGATCCAGTCTCTAGGGTTCAGGCTCCTATTATTAGATTAATTAACAGAAACAGGAGAAGAATCTAACGGTCCTTTAGAGTACCGTCACTTAAATTCTATGGACTGGATGAGCAGATAAACTGTCAACCCCAAAATACCAAGGGCAAGCTAGTCTCGTCCGTCCAGGGACAAAACTCCACAAGGAAACCATTTTTGGCAGCATCATCAGCAGGCAACTACAAAACTTGAAAAAGACTGCTTCTAAAGGTTGAAAAAGTTTTCATTCCAGCAAACCTTCATTCAGGACTAAAGAATAAATTCACTTGAATTTGAGCACGTATACCAGCTCATAGAGATAAACACGTCAATTCAATCCGCAAAACCACTAGAAACGTGAAGAAGATGGTATCAAAGTGACGAGTTTCCCCAATCCAAAATATACCCACTTACCGGAAAAGTTAATAAAATACTCAAATTGAATCATATTATCCAAAAACCCCAAATCAGAAGCTGAATAAAAGATAAAAGAAGGTCGCGGAAAGTCAACTGTATACTGCGTACCCAAAACATCTGAAAACGAAGATGGAACCCATCATTCCTTTCACAAATTCAAGTAATGGGTCATTTACGAAATAAAGAAGTATTCAAGTAGGAACCTTGTCGGATTCTTCCTCCGCTCCACTTCTATCCAGGTTGCTGTCTTCAGGTAAAGAATCCGGTGAAGAAGGACGATCTTGAACTAAAGTATCATCAGCGGAAATATCATTAGATAGAGCTGAAGCATCTCCTCCGCATTCGGAAGCCGCCGCAGCAGCCGGAGCCTCCGGCAGCTGTATCGTCTTCCCAAACAGCTTTATCGCTGGGTCCTTTGCTTCCGACATTTGTGGGGTTTTGGATAATACTAATAATAATACCAATAATATAATAGCAATACAACAACTGCTAGTACCAACAGGCAGAGACAGGAGTTACGGAGCAAAGCTAAATCCGTTGATAAATGATAATGGGAATGGGTCGTCCCACATCCACTCTTACTCACTCCCTGTCCCTGAGGGAGAGATCTGATGCAGCACCCACAACACACACTCACGCACTAACCAACGCAACCATTGGGGGTCTGCTCTGCTCAGGCTCTGGGGGGCAAAAGGCAATTGGGCTCGAGTCGATTAGATTGGAATTGAGGAGGGGGATACTCCGTGCAAGCTGGGTTAAACCCAGGTGGGCAAGCCACGTCAGCAAGAAAAAGCAAACCTCAACCACAAGTTTTATGTGGCTTTGAGATCTTCTCTTTCTCTTTCTTGCTTTTGATTTGATTCTTTATAGAAAGGTGGGGGTGGGGAGGGCTTTAAATCTGAGTCAGCACGTATTTTTCCCCAATTCCTCGGCAGCCTCTCTCTCTCTCTCTCCTCCAACTCTGCTTTACACATCCTTTATCCTCACTTTTCAAAAAGTCGCCAATCTTTTTCCACACTCAAGTCTTGCAAAACCATTTCTTTATTTTTCTATCCCTTCTCCTTCTGGAAGGGGTTTCATTTTCTTGTGGATGGAAACGCAAGTTGGCTTAAAAGTGGAATGGAATTGCTGAACGATTTCTCTCTTCTTCTTCTTTTTTTTTGTTAAATATATATATATTTTTTTAATTTTAATAAGTTTTGCATCCAATGCAAAAAGGGTGGCTGCTTAAAAACGCACGGGTGGCCACCACCGAGCCATTAAGGCTTTGGTAGGATTCCATCAATTACCACATAAAGGCTTTGGCGGGGTTTTGATAGTAATTTTGTCCTCATTAGCTCACATAGGTCCAGTTGGATTTTCCCTTAGTTAAATTAAGTTATAAATAAAAAGTGATAATTGAAAAAAAAAAAAAGCTTGATCAGGTTTTTTTTTTTGTTTTGTACTAGTATAAGAAAAGCTTAACAGACGCTTCTATTCCATTCCTCAATCGAGTCACCATCATTTCATTCATGTCATAGATTTTTTTTTTTTTTTTAATTCAGTTGCCTATGCCCTCAACTTGCATCCTTTAAGCGGTCCTGGAAGGAATAAGTTCTGTTTTATTTTGGTCCACATGGAAGCTGGAACAGCTTAGTCTCGGCCTGCTGTGTATGGTGATCATTAGTATATTTTACTTTCATTCACAGCCACATTCCACACATATGGTTTCAGACCTTTTTGTGTTGACACCTGAAATAGCCAGACTAGTGAGTGGGGGAAAAGAAAAAGGAAAAGAGAAAAGTCAGTGCTAAAAGTGTTCTAGTCCAATTTACAACACTTTCACTACATTTTGTATCAATTCTTTAATCCACGAATTTAACCTGATTTTTTTTTTAGCTGATTGAATCCACAAACTGATTAGAACCAACACCACCCCCCCCCCAGCCCACAAAACCAACCAAAAACAAAAAAAGACAGAGGGTCAGCACCACCACCTTACGAGCTTTGGATCGTAAATTATTTGAGATAATTTTATGAAAAAAATACTGTAGCACTTTTTTGATATGATGTATGTGAGATAAAAAGGTGATTAGAAAATGTGTTGATGATGCAAACAAATCAGTGTGTGTAAATAAAGTGTAATAACTTACCATCCAAACACAATTATATGGTATCTGAATTTTTTGAACATGCGGTTGAGGGGAAATATACCATTCACAGCGTATATTCAGGCCCCGTTTGACAAATGAATTTTTTGAGTGTTTATCTAAAATTTTACTGTAACTTACTGTAGAAGTTTTTAAAAAAAATTTTGAAATGTGTAAATTTTTGAATATTTTGAAATGTATAGTTTAAAAACTTTGAGAAGTTTTTTTGAGGTTACTGTAGCTAAAGCTTTTAAAAAACTTGTAGCAGACAAACTTGGCAAAAAACTCAAGTGCCAAACAGGGCCTCAATTCCCCTTTTCTACCTAAATCTTCAATTCACGAACACAGCCTAACAATTAAAAAAGTTCTACAGTAGTGTCTCAGTGTCTGTTTTCTTGATTGCTAAAGTATAAAATTAAGGAGCCACCACGTTGTTAAGATTTCACCTAATTTACCGGTTACTGAAGAGACTAGAAGTAAATATAATATTTTAAGAAATTGTACAGTTCTATTGAAAAAATGGGTTAGAAATTAAAGTCCTTTTAGTTTATTCATACTTACAAACGTTCCTTTATTTCTTATATTCAATTCAATTAAAGAGAATGAAGATTTGTTTATCTCCTCGAACGAAAAAAGTTCTCTTATGTACATCTTTTTATTTCATCATGTTTGGACCTTTTACTTTGGTTCATTATTACTTTAAGTTGGTGTTAATGCTACAAAATATAATTTTTAATAAAACATTCAGCTTGTCCTTCTCAATTCCACGTGCAATCCTTGTTTGGACAAGAAAAATTAATACGTTTTTCGTGAACACTTTTTTCAATCACCTTTTTACCTCACATATATCAAATCGCTACAATAATTTTTTTACAAAAAATATAAAAAAATGCAATCCAAACACAATCCAAAGGGATAGTTTTATCATTTTAACACAAGTTATCATGAAAAATAAATTTTGATCTACGGCAGTATCATTTGCCAACTATATACTTGTATTTGAGCCTCTCTTTTTTTTTTTTTTTTTTGAAGATTGTGATTTTTAACTCCTTATGACATAAAGTACACAAATGACATCTTTTTGTGTCTTGGAAAAGTAACACTGGAAGGCTTCCCAAAGTTAAAATGACGAAGTGGAAAAGCTTATTCCACTATTCAGAATATACTAGTCTAATAACTCGTACATAGTACGATGATAAAGAATGTTATGAAAAAATAAATCAACAATTATGGGAATACATAATACATAAAAAAAACTTAAAAAAAATAGTTTAATATATGAAACATCAAACAATTTTTAGCTATCTCATTCCCCCTTCCAGCTATATAAATCCAACCCTTCAATGCTAAAAAAATTAGCTAGTTCAAGCATGCATTACAAAAAAATTATGTGATATAACACACAAAACATGCCATATTAAATTTTAATAGATCTAAAACCAAATTATATTTGCTAAATGCCAATTCATTTCTTTTCTACATAATTTTAATTTCTATATTTTGAAATCTTTGTTTGTTTATTTGGCCTAAAAACATAAAATAGTACATGATTTTACAATTTCCAACTTGACCTCATATTTATAAATCAAAAAATGTAATGCTTTGAGCGTGTGCAATTTAACTAGTAGAACACTAGTGAATAGAGGTGAGTAAATTTCTTAATCAAGATATAGAGTAAAATGACAAATTGAAGCATGCATAGTACCTAGAAATTTGATAGAAGTATTTTTGTAGTTTAATTTTCACGAAAAAACAATTTGTGTCATCAATGCACTACGAGATAGTATAAAAGTTAATTTTTTCACAACTTTTTTTTTTAACTCTCTTGCCTCTTTCCACACCCTTCTCATCCCGTAAACTTATCAAAACTAATTACATATATAAGCTTCAAGTTTAATGCAAATTCTTAAGAAAATATGCTACTTATAATCTTGTATTGGAATTTCACTTGATGCTAAGAATAAGATATAGATTTGGCACTTTCAAATCTAAATCCGTCCAAAATAACTGATATGAAAATAAATAATTTTAAATAAGTATGCAATGATTGATTTCAATTTTGTCTTGTAAAATATGAAAAATCTATATCAAGTCTGTCAAAAATGGGAAGATTCGAATGTAGACTTGGAAGTGAGATCATGTAAACCTCTCCCGTGGGGACATTTTTCTTTATTCTATAAAAAGAAGATTTAGCCATTTTTCCATTTATTCATAAGATTGTGGCCATATGTAAACTAAATGGAGGGGCGATAGTGAAACAAACGTCGGTGTTGAATCAGTGAAAGTGGAAAGGGTCCCATGATCCGCAAGACTTGAAACGATAATTTGTTGGTTCTAGATCGCAATATTTACACATTTTGGAGGGCTTGAGTGGAATTAACTGCTAAGCTGATTAGATACCAGCTGCCTCCCGATTATTTGCCGAGTATTTCGTAGTATGGACGGAAAGCGGACATTTTGAAAACCGCCAACCGCTAAAGGACCAAATTGTGGGTAAATGATATCGTCAAAACCATCCAACTCATCCACTTTTTAGGAATACACGTAAGATGAGGGCCCACATCGTTAGCCCGCATCCCTAAAAAGCACAAATCAAAAGTGTTCCTTATTTATATGTTTTTACTAGTTTTTTGAGTAATTGCACCGGTACTAATTTCCAAACTGCCGCGTGGGAACGAAATCAAATCGGAATCAAACAGTTTGGATAATGCCACGTCAGATCATGTTAAGTTTTGAGCCCCAGCTAGGAAAAAGTGAAGTCTAAAGTAGCCTACCTTTACAATTCACTCGTATGATCAACGAACACGTGTCTTTTCATTTAGTACATTTTTGCAAAATGATTCCTTAACCGGCTGTGCTTTTAGCCTCTTAACAGGTCATCGTGTGAGATCACCAATCATCTCTCATATCGTGACACGTGTGTTTAGCAGAAAAAGCACATCTCACACTATTTTTGCCATGTAGCCGAAATCTCAACACGCCACCAAATCGGTTGTGATTCATTTTTATTTTAACGGATAAAGCCATATATAAGACAGGACTCGGACTGGAAATCTATCTATATCTATATGTATTCAGGATAGGATTTTTAGCAGAAATCCTCCCAATGCCTTCTAAACTTGTCATACTTTTTTCTAGATTTTTGTATTTATTTTAATACATAAAAAAGTAGTGGGTTATAACTCACCTTATCACCAATCAATATTCTCACTATCTCACTCCCACTATCACACTATCTTAACTCATATTTTTGTATTTATTTTAATACATAAAAAGTAGTGAGTTATAACTCACCTTATCACCAATCAATATTTACAATATCCCACTATCACCTTATCACCAATCAATATTCTCACTATCTCACTCCCACTATCCCACTATCTTAACTCATCCTACAATTACTCCTACAAATTCTCCTTTCACTGATCGACTTAATTAACTTATCGACTTAATTCCCTCACCCTCTCTCTCAGTTTCTTATTTGTTTTGGGTTCTCTATTGATTTTGTAAATGTATTGATTTTGTTTCTTTTGTGAGCAGTAGTGGAAGATATTATGTGCAGAGACTCCAGCAGAAATCAACCTTCTTGCGGCCGGCTTAATTTTCCAAGTCAGTCCCCTCTGCCTTTTAAGTATGTTTTGCTTTTGCTTTGTTTTTTGTCATGAATGATATTGCATTGATTTTTTGATCATCCATTATTTCTGAAATTTTTTTACAAAATCTTATGAACGGTTGTTTGCTTATTGTTACACTGTAAAGCAAAGATAAAAAGGTATTGCTTGCTTATATAATTGCGGATGGTATAGGTTCATGATTGAGGGTTCTACTATTTCTAACATAAATTGTATATTATAAAAATTTATTTGTTTGTATTACTGAAATTTTTTAATTATTTTTTATTGCACATTTATCACATAAAATAGGTGTTACGATAGTTATTTTCATAATTTTATTCCAAAAATGATCGTGCATGAAATAAAAAAATATTTTTTGATAATTAAAAAAAATAATTAAAAATGGTTTATAATTGGAGAAAAATAATTCAGATACTACTAATAACTAAGGCACTATACGCCCATTATTAAAATTGGATTAATTTTTAATTTCGTCAGAAATCCTTTTGGCAAAATTGCATTCTAGCCTTTCATTTCTTTATCAACAATGATAATTACAACTACGTGATTCATCTATCTAGCAACAGCACAATTCAACTCATGGAATAAATAGTTCATTGCTTAAAGTACATAAACGAAAGGTTAGAGCCAAGTCCTACTTAACACCTGCAAGTAATATATTACAATTAGAAAAAAGAAAATGATTCAAGAGAAGCAAAAAACTCACCAAGCCCCTGACATATGTGCAATCGTCAAGGCACTTTTGAGCATTTAAAACTGCATTCCTTAGTTCAGGTAACTACTTCTCTGTAATTGTTTTCATTTGATTACAATGCAATTCTATTAAATTCTATTGATGCTATTTCTATATTAATTATTGTATTTTTTTGGTTAACAGTTCTCATACAATGTATCACTATTTACACATAAAATAAATACATAAACTATTGATTTTTAATTTAATATATATTTTATTTCTAGATCAAAGAAATGAAAATTTTAACTGTCCTCAAGATCGCCAGGCATCCACATCACCAATGATTTTGCGTGATCATAGTAAATATACAGTTTCTTATATCGTCATACTCATCTTACATACACACTTTTTGGCTGCACTATCTTGCTAAATCAACTATAGATACAATACAATACAATTGTATTATAATTGTTCGATTACAATACAATTGTATTACATTCTATTGATACTATTTATAGACAACTTAGCAATTTTATAGATTAGCAATTTATTTTATTTTATAGATTACCAATTACTACATGTACCAAAATATATTTATATAGGGATTACTTCATTAACTATGGGTGCTAATAACAATTCAATTGGTGCGTATTTTTCATTTGATTACAACACAATTATATTAAATTCTATTGATGCTATTCTATATTAACTATTGTATTTTTTTGTTAACAATTCTCATACAATGATAAAAAAAATTATCATACAACCGAAAAAAGACGGTTCTTGAATGATATATACATTCTATTATATTTCAAACTATTGTTAAACGGATATTATATTTTAATTTTATTGGTAAAATTTTTTCACCTTTATTTGTTCACCATTTTATTTTTTTTCCAATAATGTCAGCACCGTGTATAGTACGGGTATTCCCACTAGTTTCTTAGTAGTGGTAACTGGTAAACTTCAGGACACCTGTCCACTGGGCAAGAACTCCAACCTAGTGGCCATTTACCATAAAACCATTAAAAAAATTCAGTGTAGAACGAACAAACGTTTTGATACAATGCATGTAAAATAAAATAATGATTACAAAAATGTATCAATGACATCGCAAAATAAATTTGGCAAATAATTCACTGTCTAAACAAATCCATTTTCATCAAGCATGTTTGGGTCATCTTATGAAACTTAGTATTGGGCCAATTTCAAGGCCATTTAGACCGTATGTAGCAGTATCAATTAGCTTAGCTTGCTAATATTTTTCATGGGCCTGCATCAAATAATATATCTAACATAAATGTTTCGGGCCGTTTTGATCGATGCATTTGAATTCTAGGAAGGGTTTGACATGGATTTATTTTTTTTGTTTGATCAGTCATCACTTATCTATTCTACACATACTCCTACTCGTATTATAGCCTATTCTAAGAAAGAGGGTCCAACTAGACCTACAGAAGAACTGACAGAGATCGAACCACCATCGGATCAGACAGGTGTACTACACACTCGTTTGGATTTAGAGGAAGCCACTTAAAGTAATAAGCTACATATAGTGGTAAGTAATGGAAGACAATGTGTTGAATCCTTGATCTCCTATCCGACGAAACCTTAAAAACTTTGGTGGTGGCCAACTATCTAAAGCCTTAAAGCCATGGATGTATTTGAAGTGACTCTGTTTGAAATCCACATTGATTTGAAATAACTTGTTTGGATTAGAATCAGTGTAAGGGCAAGGAATTCTAATTAACAAGACAATTGGGGCTGAAATCAAAATGATTGAGAGTTAAGGGGCTAACATTTAATTTGTAGTTTTTCGTCATCTTCGCGGGTTTAGTCCTTGGAGTCCTGAACCAAAACTTTCACAGTAGCAGACTTGCTACCATGGCAACAACTTCTTCTCAAATTTTGTTCAGGCCTCTTCTTTTTTTCTACCCCTTATTTATTTTTTGTCTTTTAGTGACATCCAAAACGATTTAGAAGTCCTTGGAGTCCTCGACCAAAACATAAGCAACTCTCTCTCTCTCTCTCTATGTTCTAATACGGGAAATTTGAGATTTAAAAAGTGGAAAAAGAGAATGGGGCATTAAAAAAGTATGTTCGACACCAATAAAAATGCAAGATACACACATCCTTAAATAACTTGAATTAATCTTTCATATACTAAGTGTATACAATAGCAGATCTTGATGTATGGTTTCTATAGTATATGACAAAATTAAAACTTATATAGATGGATCACTTTCTCATGGAAGGTCACATATTCAAAATCCATTGCCGATGTGAATGATGTGTTAGTGGACAATTGGTAAGATCTATTATAAGTACCCTATGATCGTGAGGACATATTCCAACCTATGAAGGTGATAGAAGTCAAATCAATCTAAACTTTTATGTATCAAATTTTTTTTTGAAACTTGTATTTAAATTTAAATTACTTATCATGAGTCTAAACATGCTAATGTAGACACTGTTAATTTAAAAAAATTAATGGGTAATTCCAGTAAGTTTGAAATGGTCATAATTGGATAATGAGTATAATTGAATTAATTCATTCATATGTATTTAATACATGGTTATAAGTATATTCAATTATTTATTTATGACTCACTTGAAATTTTATCATTTTTACACTCACTAAAAATGTGTTTAAGTGCGCAATTATTTTAAATAAATATAAATAGATGACACGAGTCAACACACTACCCATTAATTAAACGGATTTAATTGGATCACTCATTTAAATCAATTCAAAATTTATTGCTAACACAAGTCCACTTATTAATAGGCAAGTTTGAGTGAATCAACATAATTGAGTTATAATTGGCATATCTACTTCCAACGCACAAACTATTTTATCTAAAAAATGTTTAAAAAAAAAAAAAAAAAAACTGCGGAAGGAACAAGTGCAATAAGTTAGGAATTCGAAGGAAACGAGTCCATTTCTAGTAGAGCGGAATGTGAACTGTCGTACGATGATATCTCGATGACTTTTGTCATTAAGGACCCAGAAAGCGGTTTGGAGCTTACATGGAATCGCTGGCCCTTCAAACTCCAACGGAAATTACGGCGTTGAAACCTTTTCCAGTCCATGACATATTTGTCACTCTCTTTTTTCCAAAGCCAGTTAAGACTTTTTGGTATTTTACAACCCTAGATCCACAGGAAATCACGAAAGCCAGCAACTCTTGTGGTTCCTGAGAAGACTTATAAACTACCCCAAATCCCCCCCAACCCTCGATGTGGGATAACAGCCCAAGCAGGTGAGCTTGGTTTATTTCTCACTCTCATTCTTTAGAAACCGTGTATCCGCAGCCCCAGACTTTAGCACTTGGTTTATTTATTTATTTTTTAATCACGCAGAATAAATTTCATAATATTTTGAACTCTAGACAATTAATATGACTGAACTCGTTATCACATTTGTGCATGTATTATAAATCGCTCTATAGCAAAGATGAATGAATCGGTTTAGGACAATACTACTATTTGTTTTCTACAAATTTAACACAACTCTGGATGCTTTCTGGTTCAGTTTTTGATATTACAGATCGAGAGTCATTTTAAACAAGATAACTAACCACTTCTGCAATCCCTTAACCAAAGTCAAGAACTGGAGACGAGTCAACATGGATCACGATTCTCGTGCATGACTTTGATCTTCTCTGAAGACTTGAGCAATAATAATAATAATGTATCGTTGAATGAGAAAAATTATAAACAATAACAATCCCAAGTGGACCGGTAGTATTATTCAGAGAATCCTACGACATGCCCCAATTACTACATGTACCAAAATATATTTATATAGGGATTACTGCATTAACTATGGGTGCTAATAACAATTCAATTGGTGCGTATTTTTCATTTGATTACAACACAATTGTATTAAATTCTATTGATGCTATTCTATATTAACTATTGTATTTTTTTGTTAACAATTCTCATACAATGATAAAAAAAATTCTCATACAACCGAAAAAAGACGGTTCTTGAATGATATATACATTCTATTATATTTCAAACTATTGTTAAACAGATATTATATTTTAATTTTATTGGTAAAATTTTTTCACCTTTGTTTGTTCACCATTTTATTTTATTTTTCAATAATGTCAGCATCGTATATAATACGGGTATTCCCACTAGTAATAATGTATCGTTGAATGAGAAAAATTATAAACAATAACAATCCCAAGTGGACCGGTAGTATTATTCAGAGAATCCTACGACATGCCCCAATTACTACATGTACCAAAATATATTTATATAGGAATTATTTCATTAACTATGGGTGCTAATAACAATTCAATTGGTGCGTATTTTTCATTTGATTACAACACAATTGTATTAAATTCTATTGATGCTATTCTATATTAACTATTGTATTTTTTTGTTAACAATTCTCATACAATGATAAAAAAAATTCTCATACAACCGAAAAAAGACGGTTCTTGAATGATATATACATTCTATTATATTTCAAACTATTGTTAAACAGATATTATATTTTAATTTTATTGGTAAAATTTTTTCACCTTTGTTTGTTCACCATTTTATTTTATTTTTCAATAATGTCAGCACCGTATATAATACGGGTATTCCCACTAGTAATAATGTATCGTTGAATGAGAAAAATTATAAACAATAACAATCCCAAGTGGACCGGTAGTATTATTCAGAGAATCCTACGACATGCCCCAAAAGCAGTTTGTGAAACATTACGAGAAATGGAAAAGTACCGGTAGCGGCGACTAAAGTCTGAACGCCAGTTGTAGGCCCAAGTTCCTTAACACGGTAGCGGATACGGAACCAACGGCAAATCATTCACGAATCATATACCAATAACAAAACGCTCAATCTATGTGGCCCATGCAATTGCAGCCCACAAAACTCACGATAGCTGATTAAAGGAAAAAGAAAAGGAAAAAACCACATCCCTCCACCAACCCTCTCTCTCTCTATTAACGTGTATGACCCTCTCAACGTAGGAACCATTCATCTGTGGAGGAAGATTACAGAGGCTAGGCTATAGAAGTGAGAAGTGAAATGAGATAAGTAACTGATATGGGATGGATAGACCGAAACAGCGCATACTAAAAGCAGCGCGGGTATAACTAAGGACTCCGTAAAAGACTCTTGCTTGTCGTCTCTGCTACCTACACCCCTCCTCTAAAGAGCCGGCCGGTTTCCAATTTCTTTCACTGCCTAATCTCCATATCACACTCTTCTTCAGCTATTATTCTCGACCTTCTTTTCTCCCTTTTGGATCGCATGTCACCCATCTGAAAACAAGTGTCTTGGATGAAGAAAATTCAGAAAGAGACCAAGTGGGCACCGACAATTTCAGATCTTCAGGTGCACTCGAGTTCCGATTCTTTTTCCCCAATCTCTAAGGAGATTCAATTTGAATTTGATAGCAGGCTCGTCGGTCTGATCCATATTTGATTTGGATTGGTGGAATTCTCAATAAAGATTCAATCTTTAAATCCTTTGTTTCAATCCAAATGGTCTGTTTCCATAGCACAATTTCGGTTGACCAACATATAGCTATGGCTAAATCTGTTAACTCAACCGACCCTGGCTTGAAACTGAAGCAGATCAATCAGATACACAGGAAAAAGAACTCTTCCAATCCCCAGAATCACTTGAACATTCCAGCATGCCAGCAATCTCGCTCTGCTGTCGTTGATGTGATCATCATGATTGCTGTGATTGGTGCTTGCGGAGTCTTATTGTATCCGTGTGTAAAGAGTTTAGTCCACGCTACTGCTGAATTTGTTGAAGAAGCTGCATATATCTTCACAGAGGAAATTTTCCGCGCTCCAGTGGTCTATGGATGTTTTGGGCTGAGCATTTTATTTGCTCTGTTAGCACTTGTAGCAATCACAGTCTATACGAGTAGGACATGCGGGAATCCTGGTTGTCGTGGGCTAAGGAAGGCTGCTGAATTTGATATACAATTGGAGACGGAGGACCGTGTGAAGAGTTCATCTGGGATAGCGAAATTAGGGGTGAAGAAGGGACTATTTCAGTTGCCTCGGGACCATCATAGAGAACTGGAAGCAGAGCTCAAGAAGATGGCACCGCCCAACGGGCGAGCTGTACTGGTGTTTCGAGCTAGATGTGGATGTTCTGTCGGCAGAATGGAAGTTCCTGGACCAAGAAAGTCTCGAAAGGTTAAGAAGTAGATTTGGATATGATGCATTATTTTATACAAATAAATTCACCATACACATAGTTATAATGATGGGATGATACCATTTGTCGGTAATCTCCCGAAATTACAAAATTGCACAATAAACTTATTGGAATAAGATGCATGGATTATACTATAATGAAAATTAGGAATTGTTTATTTTCATCGCTTTACCTTTTCGTGACTTTTATCTCCTTGGATAACATGAGGTTTTGATATCATTGGTGGCTGCCGTATGCTTTATGCCTAGCAGTACCTTCTGAACCACGGATTTTTGCCTTTCAGTAAGGTGCAATCATGATATTCTTCAGTTATCTTTTGGAAGAAGGTCCAAGAGTGGAATCTCAACTGTGATGGGTGTTCTTTGTTATCTCTCCAGGATCTAACTATATTAAAAGGGAAATTTTCCATTTCCATGTTCGAATTTACAAATGGTCTTTTACGGTATTATTGAGTTCCATAGTTCTTTCTTCCTTGAAATTTACTTGTATGGATACCGGTACTGAGTTTTACAATATTTTGCTTGTACTCGACCCATTTTTGTGCCACGCTTTGGCTTTCAGTATACAGTATTTGTCTTGTGACTTATCAGAATAGATGAATTGATCCCCATTCTTGTTTTGCAACCCAACCACTGAATCATTAAGATTCCTTTAATAAAGCTATTGGCATTCAAAGTTTCCATCATTCCAGTCACTTCTTATTTAATGGATAGGGGAAAGTTTTACAATTTTTTTGCCTTTGCTGCATCCCATGTATCACCTGACAGAGTTCATATGCTTGAAACTTAGTTAACTTTCCAGCTTCTATCAGTCGATTTATGGAAATAGTGTTCTGCTGTCTGAGATTACTTCTTCTTTGGGGTTGTTAATTGGTTTAGCCTACATAAAGCATAAGGTCCAATTTTCTTAAGAGGTGTCCTGGTCTCTGGTTTCTTGATAGCTAAAATTCTTCTTGTGGGTTACAATATCAATCTTAGCAGGCAATACTGTGTATGAGTTTTACCAAGTTCTAATAGCTAGAACATGGAAAGCAGGGATCTCAATGAGCAATAGCATATCATTCTCGGACTCATATATCAAATTGCAGAACTTACTTTCCACTGTAACCACCATAAGAAAAGGCTAATGCTTTAGAACCTCAACATAACTTACTTGCGATGGTCGGTTGTAGAGTGATTTTGTCTTCCATAGTGAGATTATTTTACTGCTGATTGCAGTTTGCACTCCTCCTATGGAGGAGAGCTTTTAACATCCTTATTCTGGTTGCCTACAAAGGCTGAGAAGTATGTTTATTATGAAGAGAAACCCTGCAAGTGATGACCATTCTAAATCAATACTTCTCCAGTTGCTGTACGTATGTAGGACCATAGGATATTCTCTTTGATTTCTTCATCACTTTCTAATGACTCCGATTGCTTAATCAAGTAGATATGGATAGATGCATTTGTAGCTTGGTGGATTGAAAATTAGTGTATTTGTCCTGCAACCCCTTGCTATACCCTCTGTGAATTTGACTTCCAAGTGAAAGTGAAGTCTCCTTTTGCCAAGTACTTTGCGAGTCTTAACATTTCTCTGGGTAAAAATGAAATGCTGCTAGGGATCTTCCATTTCGGTATTCAATTGACAAGTATAAAGCTTGTCCAAGTGCAAGAGCAGAGCACTTAAGGATTTACTGATCCATGAATTCCATATTTTGGTCTCAGAAATGCATGTTCTCTAGGTATAAATCTCGTATTGTTTCATTAGTATTTTTTTTAAAAAATTTTTTGCGTGATATTGGTCATTATTACTTATGCTGCTTCGCTTTTGTTGCAGCACTGCATTTCCACGAGTCTCCTCTATTTTTGGCTAGTTGTCTTCTGTATAATTCTTGCATCTTTCTTTGAGAAGCAGAGAATAAGCCAATTTTTTTCAAGCCTAGAATTTGGATGCCAGCCACAGGTGGTGCATCTAGTTGATTTGTTCCCAGAGCATCCAAGTCTTCTTGTGATTGCCCGCTCCATGTGTGTCTGTTTTTCCATTTTTTGGTGACAAACAACTTCTTGGAAGGAGGTGCTCCTTCATAGAGGCCGATCTCTTCTAGTTACTTTTTATATCCTAAGTTGCAATTGAATTTAATCTTTGTAGTTTGTGTGGCTGAAGTTTTTGCTCAAAATCACTTGTCGTGGGACAAGGGCAAACTGATGTTGTGAGAATCTGAATTGGGTATCTCATCTGCCTCTTACAAGGTAAAATCAACCAATCAAAGCCTAGTGCTACCAACTCCCAAGAAGAAAAGGCAATTTGACATTTGGTCTTAGGGCAAGCACCCTTGTCAAGATACTGAACATCTGCATTTTGTTAATGTCCCAGATTCCTAATACATCTCTTACTTCGCGGTGGTTTGATGCTTTACTACATAAACCCTTATGTATTAAAAATTTATATATAATTATCTCATGATTATGAAAATTGATGACAATAGAGATGAGATTGACCAGTGAGCAACGAAATGATAAAAAGAGTCTGGAGAAGAAAGAAGAAATACATTCAATTTCAATACCCCCCCCCCCCCCCCGGGGGGGCAGTTCTCAGTTGCTAACATATAGCATTAGCTAACTACTCCTAATGCTTCTTGCATTTCTTGAAGAGGTCCCTGATGATATGTAGTCGGAGCTGGCAATTGTAATGGCCCTTCACAGCATATTTTGTATACTAGAATTTTTTCAATAATTGATGCCACTCCCCAATCGCATTCATGTCTTCCAATTTCGGAATATATATATACACCATAATAATAGTAGCAGTACCATTTACCGGGAAAACACTACTCCGACTACCTAACCTCCCACCGGCGCCATATTGGAGTCTTGTTTAATAAGTAGGCAACAACGTTAGGGCGTGCCCATAACCAATTTGGGCTGTGAAATATGTCCCTCTCATGGGTGCCGACACGTACACGTTTTCCAAGTCTTTTTGATTTCTCAAGTTGAAAGAAAGCCACAATCCCGCATTTATTTATTGTACAGATGACCAACCCTATGTATATCTATATCCCACCAAAAAATAAAGAAACAAAAAAAAAAAAAAGGGTCCGCGTGAATTGAACCTGAACCGACCAACCTAAGCCTGCAAGCCGACGCTTTTAAAATAGTAGTATATGCTGTATTTAGCCGCAGCCGTCCACAAAAAAAAAAAAAGAACCGGTAGAAAAAAGTAACTTAAAATTTAATTAGACTATAGATGGTATCCATATTGACAGTGCAATTTCACCAAAACAACCCTAGAGCAAATTGAATGAATTTTCTTAAAAACAAAAAAACAAAAAAAAAAATGAAAGAAAGCCTATGAGGTGCTCTGGTCTATATCCATTTCTGGTGATGATGTCCTGCCATCAACCTCCATATCTTCTGTTGAGGACCCGTCCACATCTCCCGTTGAAGCCGAATTATCATCATCGGCCTCAATTGCTCCGCCAGAGTCTTGATTGCTCCGGCGACGCGGAGCAAAGTAAATGTGAAAAACAAAAGCCGGCATCCTTCCATTCATACCGCTGCCACCTTCCTCTTGTTCCTCCTCCTCCTCACCATCATCCTCCGCCTCCCCATCGCTATCATCACCGCCACCTTCTCCATTGTTAATCTTCTCGTCCTGCTCCACCGGCATGCGATATCTACAAACAGGGCAAGATCCTTGAATTCCCAACCACTTATCAATGCAACCCGCATGATAGTGATGTTTACACGGCATCTGTTTGGCTTCCTCGCCGACTTCAAGCTCGGCCAAACAAATCGCACAATCCAAACCCCCTTCCGCCACTTTCACCAGTGGCATGGCTTCTATTGAAGCCTTTGATGCCGGCACGCGCCCCTCTTTTCCGAGGAGAAGTGATTCGATATCAACAGAACCTTCGATCACAGTTAAGGATCCGGTACGAGGGTTTACGATGATGGCAATTTCACGCGGTCGATCAGACGGCGCGGCGGAGGAGGAGTAGCCGATGATGAAAGGGAGTAGTATGGTTCTGGCACTCCTCCTGGCGAGCTCTTCGAGACTCGGTGGCGACGATTGATCCGCCACTCTCTCGGTTGGGGTTGACGCCATCAAGGGGAAAGTCGAAGCTGAATAGTTACAGAAACAAATACTAATAAATAAAAACAATAAGAAAAGAAATCGGACAAAGTGGGGAAGTCCGGTGATATATCGAAGCTGGGGAAACGCGGACCGTGAGAAATGAGAAAAGTTGAGGAAGAGTCTAGAAGCTGGTCAAAGTATCTTTGACTTGCAGCGGTCTTTAGATATACTTCTACTTGGAGTGGTTTCTTTTTTTTTTTTTTTTGGGAAATTGGTGCCTCATACATATTTATTGATTCGTACGTTGCACAGGATAAGAAGGGTTTTTTGAGGTTAAATTAGGAAAAATAGGGGTGATGATTTTAAAGTTATCTTGAGTTAAATATGAATAATTAGAAAAATCATATATTTGACGACAAAAAAACTTTTATTAAACGGAAAAAATGAAAGTTAAGAAAAGTTGTTTCTACTATTAGTTTATAGCAATGGGATTTACAGTGGAGCGCAAATTTGCATGGAACTTATGATTTTTCTTCTTCTTACTTCTATTAAATCTATGATTTTTCTTTTTTTTTTTTTCGATTTAGACAAATGTATTAGTTCTTCAGATGCACCGGCAAGGAAATTTAAATAGCAGCTTTTGTAATTTTGCCATTGGATAGTGAGAATTTCCGTGATAATAATTAAATTTAAGGAAAATTATTCAAAAGTTTATTCATATTTTATTAAATAAAATTTTCATTCTTTACTTTTAAAATATTAACTTTATATTCATTATAAATTTCAGTTTGTAAGTTTTGGATTAGACTTAGGTTTTCGACCAATTTTTAACCTAAAATCACTACTTAACTTATATGTAATAGTTTTTATGTACAAAAAAAGTTTAGATTTCATTTTTTTAGTGACAACAATAAATATGGATTGTGTCAGATCCCACTTAGAAAAATGAATATAGTTTTGATCACAACTTATTTTCTTAAGTGCAAAAATGAATATAAATTGGATTATCTATTTAATTATAAATGGGATCTAATATTTTTGTCTCTGAAAAAAAGACCATTTATGAATCATGTGATGGATTTGGAGTAAAAAAATAATAAAAAACTTAGATAATGACCAAATTTTACAAATTTGAAATTTATAATAGACGTTAAGTTGACATTTTAAAAGAAAATGACAAAAAAATTCACTTAAATTTAACTATTAGTTGTATATATCAGCACTGCTTTTCTTTTTTCTTCTTTCTATGTTGGACAATTTCACTTAATTTCCAGCGTCGAAATTAAAACTATAGCTACAAATCGCGTATTCCTACAAATATAGCAATCGCACACCGAGGCAGTAGAAACAGGGAGACAACGATATTCATTCCATTTCCTATTTAACAAACAGTGAGTCGAGTACTCCTCGAGTCACACACTACTCACCAACTCAGTTGAGTATTGGGGTGGTCCGTTTTGGGTCTCTAATTTTCCATGAACCCCAAAGCCAAGCCCTCTTCTTAATGCTATCTTTCTTTGACTACTCGGTTTTGAGCTCCCCTGCCGCACAGCCATGGAGTCCTCTTCCTTTGTTCCCACTCGGTTCGACATCTTCGAGATTTACGGACAATATTGTGGTACCTTTGCCCCCTAACATACGTCTTCAATTGTCTTTGCTGTAATTTTGTTCTTTTCATTGTTAATTGATTGTTTATGCTTACTTGGATTATGAAAAGATTGTAATTTTACTGATGTTTTGCTCGTGTTTATTTGATGTATGCGGGCAACCGTTACTGGTGATAGTAGTATTCCTCTCTTTTATTTGTTATATTGGTTGGGCAGTTATCAAGCACTCCTAGCATAAACACACACGAAAAAGAAAGGAACAATCTTGGTTGGCATAACGCTGGATTGGGTAGTAGTGCAAGATTTACGTTCCACAAGAATTTCTCTACTGTTTTCTGTCTTTGAAGAAATTTTGAAGTTTAGGGACTTATATGGCACAAGGTGCAGGAGTCATTTACTTTCAGTTTTGTTTTAAGCAAGAAAGTATGCAGAATGATAGAGTTTTAGTATGCAAGGAAAAGCTTCGCTGGCCTTTGGCTTTTAACTCTCTCATGCTTTCCTTTCTTTCAGTTTTGTTTTAGAGCAAGAAAGCGTGCAGAATTAGAGAGCTTTATTATGCAATGAAAAGCTTAGATGACCTTTCTTTTTTCACTCTCAAATGCTGTCTAGATCATCGTTTTCTTTACATGCATCAGACGTAGTCCTGGGTATCTCAGTGTAATGTTCATGAGTACTTGAATGTCAACTTATGTATTTACTGAATTTAAAGATCAATTGGAACATTTATGTGAATGGCGTTTCTAATTGCAGCAATCATGTCAAGGCCATATGATTCTGGGAGCGAAGGATGCTTATCGAATGAAGAATATCAGAATGGTAGATACTCAAGAAATGCGTTGACTCAACTCTCAAAGTTAGTGGATTCAAGATCACAAACAAGGTATGTGTGTGTGTGGTATGGAGGACATAAGATTCACAGTAAGACTATGAAGTTGAATTGTTTGCCTCCTTCTTAACATTGAGATTCTGAAAATTTTTTGTGCGCCTTGTTGATTGCATCCTATAGAAGAAAAACATAGTGAAAATCTCTCGCTCGGTTCCAAATTTAATTCTTTGTTCATATAATTGCTATTGCTAACCTGGCTGTTTTCCAGCCTTGCAAGTGGCTTTTGGGGGCACTGGGCTTGCGCCCAGGGGGTTCACTCTGTATGGTTTAGGCACAGGGGTTTGTTCTTGTGGTAATCTTTAAATGATTCAGGCATCGATGGAAGTTGGTTTGCACTACATGATGTAGCTATAATTTGCAAACTATTGCAATAGTTTGTGCATGCAGTCAATGTATTGGCTACAATGAGGGGAAAGAAGATGTTATGTATTTATTTATTTATTTTAATTCTTTTATAACTCAACATAACTTAAAAATTATTCTTGTGCACATCTCAGGTTCTCTGTTTTTGAAGAAATATACAAACTTATGATGAGGTTAGACTTGCTGGTAAGTTATTCTGTTTTTTCCTGTAACTTGAGTGAAATTGGTTTTAATATATACAAAATGTTGTTTCTTTTGGACTATAGCAAAATCTAATTGCTCAAGTATAGGTACTTATCTGATTTTGAGTGAGCTGCAGCCCTTTTCCTTAGTTATAACTTGTCACTTGTGTGCTTAAATTCTCAGTGTACTTTGCTCAGTCTTCCTTTTATGCAGGCAGACTTTTCTGAGTTCTCACGGTTTTATGATTTTGTTTTCTTCATTTGCCGAGAAAATGGTCAGAAGAATATCAGTAAGTCAATTTAAATGAAATTATATCCTTAGGTAGTTTAATGCCAGTTCAGTTTTCTTAACCTCATGTGCCTTTATTGTTTATTCACCTTGCAGCTGTAAGCAGGGCTGTTATGGCCTGGAGATTAGTTTTAGCTGGTAGATTTCAACTGCTCAATCAGTGGTGCAACTTTGTTGAGGTAATAAGACTTGTTAGAAACTCCCGTTAAAGAGGATAAAAAAAGAGGATAAATCTAGGTATTCCTCCTAAACAAAGATTGTCTTATTAATTAAAGAGGATAAAAATGTCTTCTAAACATGGATAAAGATTTTGTTTCCCAGTCGAATGATCTGCTTGATTATTTTCGCTACTCTCTTGGCATATTAGTTCTCTTGACTATTGAAAGTACGGAATAGCCGTTCCTGCATTTCTGAGATTAACCCACCAGAAGCATCTAAACTTATTCCTGAAACAATTAATGTTTGCCATGCTTCTGCATTTCTTTGGAAACTTTCAGTTTAACTAGTTTGATTCTCATCATCAACCCCTTCTTCACTGATTGTTTCTTGTCTGGTATAGAAGCCTAAAAATGATTCGGAACATAATGACTTTATCTTAGCAGAATCTAATGGAACGTGTTGTCTCCATTCTTTTATTTGCCCATTGAGAAAAGTAGATATTTAATATTTCATCCATCTCTTCCTTGCTTTTAGACGAGCATTCAGGGCTTTCCTTTTAATTTTTCTCATTATATTTCCAACTTTATCCAACATGTTAGAGGTTATATTGTTGTGATTGATTGCTAATAATCCATTTTCATCACTGCAACCTTGTTCAAGTTACTTACTGAAAGAAGAAATGACTAAAAACACTGTTAAGCTCCCCAGAGTTTGCAGAGTGGTGTTTTAATCGTCATTTATAGCTCCATGTGTTGCCAGTGCAGTTGCATTTTTGTGAAAATGATTGATTAGGGCCTTGAACATGGTCTTTACTCTGTAGTTGTCACCTTCGGGAAAGTTTAACAGCCAAATGTTAGCCATTCCTCTTTCCATGATGATATTTTCTTTTCTGTTTCATTGTAGCTGATTTCTTAACTCATGTTGTTTAGAAAAATCAGCGGCATAATATTTCTGCGGACACATGGAGGCAAGTTTTGGCCTTCAGTCGCTGTGTACAAGACAATCTTGAAGGGTATGATCCTGAAGGTATTTATAAATGATCCTTGCCAACCATTTCTTATTGTTCTCAACAACCCTGACAATAGAAAATTTCTTAATTCTGGACAGGAACTGGTGGTTCATTATATGATCACCCGGTTTTCAAACTTGCATTTGCTTTACTGACTAAATTTGTTCCCCCTTGCAGGAGCTTGGCCTGTATTAATTGATGATTTTGTTGAGCACATGTATAGGTTTGATTCCTGATCAATCATCTACGTGTTTCCACAATTATTCGCTTTTAGATGGTTTTATCTGGATATTATGTTATCTGACCTTTTTCCCCTTAGTTTGGCTGGGAAGGGTAAGAGATTTGGGTTCCATAGTCATTCGATGCGAAGATAGGTCTATTGCATTAATAAGATATCCATACTGCTAGGTGTGGAAAAATATACATTGTTGACTTTGATATCATAGACAAAGATGCACCTTTTACAAATGGAGAGTTTGTGTTTCAATTTTAAAAAGGAAAGATTTAGTATGGGATCTTTATTTGAGTAATTTATTGTGACTGATCTGATGGCACTGAGATTCTATATTGCATCTTCAAGGCATGGAAGAATGTGTGAAAAACAGTTAATATTAGCATCATGGCTAGCATTTTGGTCTAGTTGTCTTGTGACTCAGAACACGTCATATTAGTAATGAATAAAAGACAAACCTTGACATTTTTGACTTTCTGATGAAGTCCATTGCACATAAGCACAGTTTATCTGGGCACCTGCATGTGTATCTGGATATGTAACATGGCACGGATTATATGTCTGTTGCAGGATTGGGTGTAATGATACTAGTTATTTGTTGTGCAGTTGCGGTGATTCGGATGAGCGACCATTTGATGATTCTCTTCCTGGTATAATACCTTTTCTATAGCCATGATCAATAATTCACATGGACGATTAGTTTGACTTTTATGAGACTGTAATCATTTGGCAGGTTCGAAGAGCTTACCAGGACTGAAGAGGAAGTTGGGTGATAACTTGCAGAAAGAGCATGAATCTTTAAATGGATATGTTCACGCCAACGGAGCAAGACTTCCAAAGAGAAGGCAACTTATTTCTGCTGACATACTTTTCAACTGTGATGAGAATTGTGGGAGCGCTGCGGATGATTGCATGGAAACAGCTAAACAAAACAGTGCATTGGGTTGCACGAAGTCTCCTTGTTCTATTGAAGGCTGTTTGTCCAAGGGTTTTGCAGGACTCTTCTCTGGTCGTCCTTATTTGCAATGTAATCGGCACAGGGGAGTCTCCTAGATATCTGGACACAGTCGAGATGGTTTGTTGTTGTGTGTCTTATGTGTTATTGGTGTTGACAAGTTACAGGGGCCGCAATTGTGCTGTCACGAGTGTGGCCATTTTTTATTTTAAAATACGAATTAAAATAAAATGTAATTTCGGAATATAGGTTATTCTATTATGAAATCAATAAGGCCACCGCCCGTTTGCGTTTCTGCCTTATTGGGTTAAATTGTAGTCGTCCCATGTACTAATACATTTTTAATGGAATGTCGCGTTTTAATTAATCGATGAGTGTAGTTACAATTCAAAGAAACGCTCATTTAATCAATTAAAGTTTTATTTTATTTTATAAAAATATGAATTATTTTATTAATAAAAGGAGATTAAAAGCCCAATGAATATAAACTAATTAACATCTACTTAATTTAAAAGTATAATTCAACTCTATTAATGTCTTCAATATACGTACGTAACTGATATTATTTTTCTATTATCAAGAAATCAAAAAACTTAGGAATACTAATTGATATATATTCACTTCCATTTTATTAAATGCATACAATGGATCAGATTGACAATATTATGTATATAAATAGGTCTTCTTATAGTAAACAAATACAAAGTCTTCTTATATATTTGTTACATCTAAATGATGTTTATAAATAAAAAATAGACTCATATTTTACGAAAAAAATATGATCTAAATGGTGCTTACAAATCAACAATAGGCTCATATTTTAAGAAAAAAAAATATGACGTATACTTCTAGTGAATTAATAATTTATAGTATGAAAGGAACTTGCGTAAAGTTTTAAAAAAAATTAATATCTTATTATTATCAAAATTATTAATTAACTCGTTAACCTAAGGTGGAACAGAAAAATTATTATTTAATAGAGACAATTAATTTATAGAGATTTTAGTGTATTTCAAAGTTAATGTGGTTTCATGTAAAGACTTAAAAACTCCTCTCAAGTCCCAGATGACAACAACGGAATAAAAGTTGTCTAAAAAGTAATTCATGGAGTCATACGAGGCGGTCATCTGGGAATTTCCTAGCTTAGAATTTAACAAACAGTACAAGCAATCTTTTTAATGCTGACATCAGAAATTCTGCCCAACTCAACATTGCGGAAGTGAAGCCAAGCCTTTGGATATTTTCCTGGCAAATTGTTCAGAGGTTTTCCTTGTGGAGATAAAAGGAGTTCACTTGTTTTTAGCTTTCTGCGGATTCAAATGTATTGCTCCTCGTGTCAATCAGTACCTATGTATGCTTCATGACTCACCACTGGTACTTCGCCGCAACGAGTATGTCCTCGTACTTTTCAGCAGCATTATCCCAACTTAGGTTTTGCAACATACCACGTCTTTGAATCCCTTCCCAACTATTTTTGTACTCGCGATATGTGAGGAAGCAATTCCCTAGCGCGTTGATCAGCTGATTTGCCTCAGCCCTTTGAAATGTCCATCCAAGCCCAGACTCATTATAAGGATTAAAAGACTGCACAGTATCTCTTAGACCCCCCACTGCATGAACAACAGGAACAGTACCATAGCACATAGCATAGAGCTGATTCAGTCCACAAGGTTCAAATCTTGACGGCATCAGCAAAATGTCTGCACCTGCAGTTATCCGGTGAGCTGTCTTTACACAAAAACCCACCCAACCTCTAATTTTGTTGCTGTACTGTCCTTCAAATTGCCTAAGCATCTGTTCAAGGTCAGGCCTACCAGTGCCCAACATGACCAGCTGCACATCCTGGCCCATCATCCAAGGAATTGCCTCGGCTATAAGATCAACCCCTTTCTGGTGATCAAGCCTTCCAATAAAACCAATCAAGGGGACATTGTCACGGACAGGCAAACCTAACTCCTTCTGCAATGCTTCTTTGCATTGGGGTTTGCCAGTCTTCAAGGTGTCTAGTGAGTAATTTGTGTAACCATCTGACTGAATATGAACATCCAACTCAGGATTCCAATCTTTTGTATCAATCCCATTAACAACACCCGCAAGTTTCCAGTCATTCTCATTGATTATCCCATCCAGGCCCCAACCACCTTCAGATGTCTTCAACTCCCAGGCATATCCATGACTCACTGTGACAACACGATCAGCTGTCTTTATCCCTGCGGCAAATATATTGAGGTGCTCACCTCCAACAGGATCATACAACCTAAAAAGGTCCAAGTAATGTGGTGGAAGATCAACACAAGAGAAGTCATCCACAGGACCGCGACCCTGGATGCAGACATGAGAAAACACACAATAAACGAACAGAGAACACGGGCAATGGAAAAAAAAAAATGTATTGTGCAAATTTTGCAGAGGAACCAAAAATTGTTTTACCGCTAAAATGATCAGCACCTTTTCAAGTATTGATGTAACAGAAAAAAAAAATTTAATCAAACCATGAACCAGTGAACGGGAGCTCTCCCTCCATTCCCAACCTCATATCCGCTTCTGATATAATGTCATGTATGACAAGCACCTATATCATATATGACTTTTCAAATCACACTTTCACCTACTCCCAAGGCTGATCATTTGACAACTATATTTGGAGACAATACCTATATGCTGTTGGATGATAAGTCTCAGGACAAACCTGGTGAGCTATGTTATGAATCACAAGAACACATCTGGCATATTTCATTATTCCGTGATCACGATAATGTGCCTTCAAATACACGGGCAGTAATGCTGTATGCCAATCATTTGCTATAAAAACCAAATTTCCATCTCCATAGCAGACCCCACCACATGGAACATGCCAAGGCACCTAAAAATAAATAAATAAATAAAGCATTTCAGTACTCCAGATAACATATAAGAATACGAGGGACATAGAAACAAGGAACATTGAAGAAATAATCATGAGTAAAATCAAGGTCTATTTCATTTCAGCCATTCTTTTCATGAATTCCACAGGACTAAGCATTTTTTTTCTTTCTCAAAGCTTATTCCAGACAATTTTATCAATTCTTGCATGACAGACGGCCACCTCCATAAAAAGTCTAACCCTTATCATCCCCAACATTGACTGATGAATGACAGCTTGTAAATCTTCTCATCAGTAAGATATCGATATAAAGAGTACAATTGCATGACTGAACATGACTTGCTGTTTTAGTTCATGAAGGTTGACAAATATGTAGCCTTGTGAACGCAAGGCCAAAAGAAGTGCCAGGCCATGATGCCTCATAATGTTGTACCTCAACAGCAGCTTTGCAAAACAGAACCATGCGCTTTAAAACATCCTGGAACAACCAGCAGCACAAAAAATTAACATCTGTGAATCAGAGAATTGATGATGAAGAAACACAAACATTTACATCTATGATTCTGATACACGTCTATATTTTACATAAATACACAAATAGGCAGAATAGGAAAATGCAATGTTGAAGCAAGGGAAGCAGCAACACACAAGCATCTGGTCACAGAAGAACACTAGGAAAAGGATAATCAGGGAGAAAAGTCACATCCTGTAGAAGATATACCATCAGGGCATAAGACTGTATTTCCACCATTGGATAGAGAATAACAATACAAAGCTTACTTGTTTAAGAAAAAAATAAAAACCTACCACACGTTTGCCCCCATATATGTCATTTCCAATATGTCGAAATGAAGGACTGTCAATGAAAACAAAATCAACACTATCAATGTAAGCTTGAAAGTACGTCACCTCCATATCCTGCATGATGTGCAACCAGGTATCAGAAATTTTAATGTCATAAATGTTTTGCTTAAGATACAATAAGGGTGTACAACTTCATACCTGACCATCTACTTTATACCTTTTCCGAACCCCTGTATCTTGAGCTCCAGCATAATCACCATACCGAGGTGCAACAACCTATAAAATCCACCAAAAAATAAAAGATTCATTTTATATGTACAACTCAACTACCAAGAATCTTGCTGGATTTCTGCGCTGTCTGCTAACTTACATACCATACTACAATTACCGTGAAGTGCAGAGTGACAAGTTTATGGAAGAATGAAAATTTCTCATTTCTTACACAGAATGCAATATTCCACATAGACAGCATACACGTCAAAATGAGGACCATATGCAACACTGGAAAATAAAAAAAGGAAAATAAAACTGGCGAGCTATTCAGAAGTTCAAAAATATAAAATCCTGACATCAGCTACAAATTGCTTTTGAACAGGTACTCCACCATGTGACCATCTTGTCTTGGAAAGAGTTTCTGAAACTTTACCATAACTCTATGTCCTCGCCGAGCCAAAGCCTTGGGTAAAGCTCCAGCAACATCCCCAAGCCCACCTAAGTAAATTCTTGACATATTAGTTCTCATGTTGAGTAGAATACAAGTATAAAACTAAGGCACAATCATATACAGACCTGTCTATCATTATATGCAGACATACACATGCAAGCGCCCACCACTGAGTATGGATATATGCAATGAATATGTTTCAGCTCAAACTTCAAGGCACTATCTTAATTAAAAGGAAAGAGGATATATTAAACTGCATTGAACATGATTACTAAAACTAATGTTTTTATTCCATGACAAGCCTCGAAATAACTACTGACTGGAGAAATAGATGTCTAACAGTCAAGCACATCCATTTGAACAGACCCTTCAGTCAAGGAGAAGTGCATATTTGAGTACTCCAGCCTATTCTTTTTGTAGGAGTATATGTTCACTATAATTTCAGCATAAACTAATAAAACATTGTCAATAAGTTTAATATCTACTAAATGGAGATCAAAAGGAAATGGCAACATGCTTAACCTAAGACCTGAAGAAGTTAATCCCCATAAAATATTTTCCACCAGAAACTTAATGTTATCACACTACCTGTTTTGGACCATGGTGCACATTCTAAAGCAACCAATATTATGTTCATAACATTGATGCCAGCCAATGGAGGGGCTTTTACTTTTTCACCCCCAGAATCTTCTTTATCAACATTCACCTCCTGTGCACTCGATTTTTCGAAATCTTCATGTTGCTTATCTTCCAAAGGCAACTTTGCACTGGTCTCTGAGAGAAAGGATGGCAGATCAGATGGAATTGTCTCTGTTGATATACTCGCTAATTGGTTTTCCGAATCTACATCAAAGGAAATCTTTGAACTGGAAGTTCCTACGGCAGAAGTGGCACTTCTAGACTGCTTGTTTACATGTGCAGAAGCATCTTTATAGGACTGAAAAATCTCTTTGCTAGTGTCTTTGGACTGCTCCAAGGAACTTGCACTTGAAGAAGTTTCTGTGCGCAGCAGGTTCTTTCCAGGTGCATTCACCTCATCAGTTGTCAGTACCTCATCTTCTTCAGTTCCATTGGCTGATGCAACATTAACAGTTGAAAGGGTGCTGTCATTCTCCTGGTCAATAATGCTATCTTTTATAGATGAAACTAATTTTTTACGTTCCGCAATCTGCAAGAGAGAACCAAATAAAATGATGTCATCAACCTGAATTTACACAAACGATCTGATGATAAAGCCTTGAGATGATGAGTATGAGCAGAAGATCACAACATCTATCAATGAATCGGGGGCCTGACATTAAATACAGGAAGTATCAAGAAGTGAAATTGAGAGATACAAGGGAATTAATTATAGTTCAAAATAGTTAACAAGCCATTATACCAAGTTCTTACATACTCCAAGCGAAAAGAAGCTGGGCAACCAAAGTAATGCACATAGATGCCAACTACTGTACAGGAGGCCCAAGTAGATTATCTAAGAGAAAGGTCACAATCTCGTCGCTTAAATGAAGTCATGGTCATCAACGAGGAGAAAGCAATGCTGATACAAACACACATATCAAAAACCGAACAGCCGAAATTGACTAGTCAGAACAGAATAAAGTACAGACTCTAATCCTTACAAACAACCTATAGGGGGGCATTCGACATATGATTCGGCAACACCAATCCCTTTTCCCTTTTAAGATCATATTTTCACTTGCATACAAGCCAACACAGAATCGAATTGCCTTCGAGGTACAAGTCAGATGGTTCTTCAAATCAGTAA
The DNA here is from genome assembly GCF_036785885.1 of Coffea arabica. Taxonomy (NCBI): domain Eukaryota; kingdom Viridiplantae; phylum Streptophyta; class Magnoliopsida; order Gentianales; family Rubiaceae; genus Coffea; species Coffea arabica. The sequence goes on along the minus strand of NC_092323.1, from coordinate 3,641,124 downwards.
TAGGTCATCCACGAAACGGTCGAGGAATTTTACAATTAAGCGTTGTCCTCAACTACATTTATTTATTTATTTATTTTTAAAAAAGCCTACATTTCATATTACCTACCCCGGAAAAAAATTACATTTCATAAAGGGGGGAAAAAACTCAAAATCAAAATTTTTGGGCAAAACGCTCAGATGGTTGTAACGAACCTGATTAAGTAGGTCTTTCTGCATAGCCAGAACTCTCTTGCTCTTCTCAATTGTGGCTTGTAAAGCATCGTCCGATTCTTCCCCACTCTGAACTTCCCCAGAGCCACTACCTGTGGCGTTAAAGCGCTGGAGCGTCCACTTCCTAGTCATGGTGGAGCCGCAGCATGAAGATAGGCTCGCAATACCTTCATTCAAAAGCCCACAACTTCCAAATTTGGAATCGCTGGTAAACTTCCTCGGCCTAAATGCTAGCAAAGGCAACTTGGGTCGACGATGATTTCCACTGTAGGGAATAACTGAATTGTCTAGAGCAGGGTGAATCACGAAGGGAAAGGACGCTGTCGACGACGCCATTACGGCGTTCGATGATTTGACTGTGAGAAATTAGAGTTTTTTTTTTGGGGAAGGGGGGTTTAAGATTTCAAGGAAGTGAGGAGAGCAGCAGAGCAGGAAAAACTACAGAATAGTCATACCCAGTGGATGAAAAATGAACGGAATCCCGAGGGGGGGACGGGGTGTTATGGGCGGCAGTCAGCTTGGTGAGTTGTGGCGCCAAAGTGAAGCGTGGGTGGGTGTAGTCAGTAGTGTTGTGAGATGGAGGTGGAAATGAAATGAAGAGAGACGAAAGCATGATTAATTAACGCCCAAGAGTCGTGGCGGTGTGGATGGATTTGGAATTTTGTAGCTGGGATCGTAAAAAATCTAAGGCCTTGCTTGGATTGAAGGTTTTCGTCGGAAAATATTATCGTTTTTCGTGATCACATTTCCCTATCACCTTTTTCCCTCACATATATCAAATCGCTACAGTAATTTTTCCATGAAAAATGACGGAAAATGCAATCCAAACACAACCTAAGAATTGTGTCATAGCGCTTTCTTGATCTAGTTAGGTCTGTATATTCACTAACCTCCTATCACAGTCTCCTTAGACTCCCCCTCCCCCTAGATTAGGATAGAATAGATTATACACATATATCGTTACTGACAAAAAAAAAAAAAAAAAAAAACTCCAAATGGTTACTAGGAGTTTACTAGTGCCATTAGTAGTAGTTACTAGTTAAGGCTGGATCTGTGAAATCCTGAATTTGTTTGGATAAAGTATTATTTAAAATAAATATTATAATATTTTTTATGATATGATATATATAAAAAAAATATTTTTAAAAAATATTTTTAATATAAACAAAATATTAATTATTTAAAAAAATTTTGAAATCCAGACAAATCCACTAATTACTAGTACTGCTGCTAGTGCTAGTCAACAACTATGAGTAGTTACTGTATTGAATGGGACTATCAATTATGCAACTTTAGAAATGTTCATTCTCTCTCTCTCTCTCTGTTGTGTTTTTATTATTGGACCATCGGTTTCCATTTTCCTTTCAAATTTTCTGCACAATTAACAGCATGGGGCAATCATGGGCGCGAAGCTAATGATCCTCTCAGGAATCGTACTACCACTGAATTTCTGAAAAGCCGAATGACCTTTTGACTCCTTTCTAGGATATTCGATCCATCAAAACCCCTTTCTATGATCTTTTTCTAGAAGATTATCCCTGGCTACTCTTCTTGGCGTGAGTGAAAAAGATTTACTATCATCACCCACCCTTAGAAGATTCTGGGCTGCCACTCAAATTGGGCCTGGGCCACAGGTGGAATGTAAGAGATGCCCATCCTCTATGGTTCGTCAACATCAAGAGTTTGTGCTAACTCTCCTCTCTGCTTATGTAACCACAAACATCCACACAGCATCACGCCCCCTGGCCTGCACCTTTTCAATTTTTGTAATCATTTTTCCAATCATTACAACTGAGCACAAAAAATATTAACATCCGTGCCAGTGAATCAGGGAATTACCTTGAATGGGTAAAAGTCACGTTACAAAATGCATTACAATTTCCATCACAGATGTATAGGTTCCAACTATCATAATAGAAATGCCCATCAAGACAATGCCGACCATTACCAGCTGCTCAAGACCTAATGTCTGGTAAATGCCAGAAATCTTCAAGAAGCACAGGCAAGGAAGTATGGCGGAGGCTGTGACGCTCAGAAATGCTCCAACAAGTGACATGAGATACCCAAAAAGCGGTATGGCCAGGGACACAATAACAGTGCTAAGGACCAGGCTGGTTCGGACGAAGAGGCTATATGACCTCTTATGACAATTTAACGGCAGCCTAGTCTCAATGGCATTCACAATTGGTATTACCATCAGAGCATATTTGGCTATGGGATTGACCAATGTGGTGTATATTGCCACTCTCGAGCTAATCTTGTCGATTGGAAGGTTCAATGTTATTTGAGACATGAGTTCTGAACCGAACATCAGGTAACCCACAATTGCCACCAATGCATACGAAATAGTGCATACAAGAAAGCATATTCCCAGAACCTGCAACAGAAGTTGAGCTAGTAACTCAGCAGGTGTTGAATGACTTGCACAGGAAATTAGGTTGAATATGATATCGCATAACCTTGGAAAATTGTCTCTGATCTCTCATGGAAGTGTACAAGGTGGGAAAAACTGGATGAGCGCAGTAACAGAAGGAATAAAGGCTCGCAGCAGTTGGAATTCCGCTCCAATTTATTAGAACTCCCTTGTGATGAAATCCAATGCCATCAAACTCCCCAGCCCAGAAGATTGAACAAAGAAGTAGGAGAGAAGCTACAACTCCGCTGGCAGAAATATAAGAAAGGATGCTCATGTTGTTCAACCAAACAGTAGGCAGTATTATAAGGCCAACCATGATAACAAAGCTCTCTCTTCCTCCGATTTTAAGACCCCCAATTTCGAAATTGACATCAGGGAGCAAGTTGTATAAATTATCTCCTTCAAGAATCAAGAAACCGGTTGCCACCATATAGAGTTCAGTATTCATTACAATGGATACAAGTGCTCTTCCTTTTGCCCCAAATGCGCGCTCACCGATATCGGGGTAGCTCCTTATGCTTGGATCCATATCCATGCATCTCTGGATAAGCAAGCCAGTATAAAGAGCAGAGGATGCAATAACTAGCAGTAGCATCAAGCTGAACCATCCGCCTGATGACAAGGCATATGGTACTGAGAGTATTCCAACTCCTGAACAACAAGCACGAATTACCTAGCGATTTAACTTTGGAACCAAATTACCAGCCTATGACATAATTTCCTGAAATAAAGTAGCTTGCAACTACTTTAAACGAAGGAAAGAGAGTAAAGTAACAAATTTCACAAGCAAGTCATTCACACCAGAACGAAACCATGCAAGGCGTGACACTGAATTTTACATACAAGCGTCGTTGAATTTTGACACAAATGGTTTTTGCGTTTTGAAATTTCAGATTATAACTCCACATAACCGAGCACGGTGTTATAGGGTTACAAATTATAGCAGACGGAATTCAGAAATAAGTGGTTGAGGATAAAAGACTGAAGTGTGTGATTGAAAGCAGGATGGTGAAGGATATATAATGGACATGCATCTGCTAAAAATATGAGTAAGCAGAATATACCGTCCGCTTTTAACATCACACTGGAAGTTTTCCAGGCGAACTCCACACATCATTACGGACCATAAATAATTTCATGAGCGTAAGCGTAACAAATCTGAAACAAAGTTGGATTCTTTAATAAAATTGAAAAACAAGGCTTAAGTGGGAAAATAAAATCAAACTACAAGGAGGAGAGAAGAGGGAGGATTGGATGATGCAGTAAGAAGTAAATAAACAGAAGAGGACTGGAAGGAAGATGAAGAAGAACCTGACCTGATAAAGCGTTGAGGCCGTTGAAACAAGTTTTATAAAAAGAGGTATTGCCCGACGTTGAAAGGGAGTGGATAATAATGGGATCCCTGGTGTGATTGCTGCTGCTGCTACTGCTAGTGCTGCTAACCAGGAGAGGAATGGTCCTGCTTGAGAAACCATTTCCTGGTTCTTCAGGATCCATAATTTACTCGCTCAGTACTACGTACTGTTAATTATTTGCACCACATTACTTGCTTGCTGAGAGAGGGATGCAGGGAGGGAGAAAAACTAATAGAGAGAAGATAGAGGTCCTATGATCATGAATCTGTCTAACGCCTGCCTTGGTGGTCAGGCTCTCAAGCCTCAGGCTAATCAAATTAAATGTTTTCAACTAAAGTTTGCTGATCAGTTTGTGGCCGCCAGTTCGGTCAATAACAAGAATGATGAATAGACGCAACATGATAGGATCCGGGCAGGAGAGATGATTGGAAAGTTTTGTTTGTTTGCATGAAACTGAAAGAGCCCATCGGCAATTGGGCATTTGAGTTTGGTGGTCGTTGCCTTTGCAATTTGCATGGATCTCTGTATTTTTTTTATTTCCTTTTTTTTTAAATTTAAAAAAAAAAAAAATTTTTCTCCGTGTTTTTCAGCTTCATTTTTCTTTTTGCCCTTTGTTGTTGTCTTGTTGGCGATTACGCCCCCATTTAATTTTGGTGTTATTCTCCGAAAAACACAGCAATCCAGGACTGCTGGAAAAACGAAAAGCCCTCCTCCTCCTCCTGCATCCTCCTCAGTCAAATTTTTTGGCAGCCAAATTTTGTCCTATTTACTCCTCCTTTATCGCACCACGTGCTTGTCTAACCCAACACCTCGCAGTATCTTTTGTTCCTTTGCTATATCAACGGCTGGCATTCGCTGCTGGAAACCTCTCCCTCTCGCCATTGTGCGGATGAGAAGTCAGAACGTGTCCTTTTTTTTCCCCTTTTCATGGGTTTTACTTGTCGTGCCTGCCTGCGCCAAATCTGCCACCAAATCTTGGGGTCTCCTCCATTCTTCATTCTGGTAAGATTGGATCCCCCGAATTTCACACTTTATAACACTTTGCTCCCATAAACTTTAAATATATACACTTCGCTCCCTTCATTGACTAGTCAAATATTAGTGATGAATTCTCCATCCAAAATTTTAACAGAATGACATTAGCGTGTGCATGCATAATGGTTCTAAAATAATGATATACTTTTAATCGAAATACAAAACATCTCATTAGAAAAAATACAAAGTCACATATCTAAAAAAAATTTAAAAAATAAAAGATGGTATAACACCAAATAATTGAAAATTTGTATTATGGAGAGAAAAAGAATTTGAAATTTCATCAAACTTTTCCACAAGTTTTCCGGCGTTTATCTTTCTTCCTTCAAATTGTAAACAAATTGGTTTTAATAATTTTTGTTTACCTTGCAACTTTCACAAATTTTTGATGAGTCAATAAGATGCTATTTGGTATTTTTATGTTGTATTCATACCTTGCTTTGTATTTTCTTTGAATTCGATATTTTTTTTAAAAAAATAAAGATTCTCTAAGTAAACTTCTTAATACATTTTTTTAATTATATTTTTATCTCACATAAAATACATTAAAAAGTGCTACAATAAAAAATATAAACAAATAATTGTCATTTTAAATGCACTAATTAATGTTATTTGATTTAAAATATGTATTTCCATTGACATTAAGATAAACATATTGAGTTGTTAAGACTTTTTTTTTTTTGTAGATTATCTAATTCATTTTAGTGCTAAAAGAGCAAACTTCATAGTATAATTATGTTTAAATGCATTTAACAACTATTATAGAGATAGGTGTTTATTATGTTATAGTTATTATTGTATGTATGAGAATTAGCTATGGATATTTTGGTCATGAAAACTAGAACTTCATCTTACCCCGTCCGAAAGTTGGCAACAAGGGGCAAAGTGTATAGAGTGTATGGGGGCAAAGGGTTACAATATGGCTCAAGTTCAAGGAGCAAAGTGTAATTAACCCACAAACTTAAATCCTATAGGAGAGTAATAGTGGAATCAACACCATCCGCTATTGTAGCTGTACTTCAACTCTCTGGTGTTCTGAGCCCATAATCTAAATCAATAGTTTGTTTGTTGGTGAATCTTGATTTTCCTTTAACCTAGCTCAGCTGTTTTCATCATGGAATTGTTGGTCTTGCAGTCCTTTTTTTTTTTTTTTTTTGGAGCAAATGTGAAGCTTTTATTGAATAGAGCAAGGAATTTACCCAATGCAGCAGATAGCTGCCTATTCATCATATTATCACCTCTGTACCATACAAATTTTAAAGAACAACCAGAGCCTATCTACTCATGATCAAAAAACTTGTGAGTAATCCCCCATTCCACGATTAAACACCAGCTAACTCTTGATTTTGGAACTCCTCACCCAAGAAATACTAACACGCCATGCAATACTATTCATGATGCCAGTGGGAGAGGTAGGGACTTGCTGAGACATTACCCGATTTCTTGCTCGCCATGCATGATAGACCGTTATGGCCTGGGCCAACCTTTGAATTCTGTCAATAAAAGAGTTGCTGCTCTAAAGCTGAGTTAGCCATTCTATTTCCAAGCACCAGGGCATGATCCTCTGTTTACAGGGCACAATGCATGTACTTTAGCCCATATTGCTGCGGACACGGGGCACATGAAAAACAGATGGTCCATAGTTTCCTCCTCACCATGACATAAAACACATTCAGCAGATCCACTTAACCACCCCGCATTGATTGAGTGTTGGGCTTCTGACAACAACCGAATTCGAAACCCCTTTCTATTAAGCGCAGAATTCGAACTACGAATCTGAAAGCCGAAAAGAACCTAAGAGCCGTCCTGATCATTGGACCGATATGTGTAGATCAAGCAACGCAAGGACAATGCCCTCCATGGCAACAGCGTTTATTGATACTTGAGGTAAATTCTATATCATTAGGACGGGCGCATTTGGAAGAATTAATCAACGGAATTTGCTCCAAAATCAAAACATGAATGTTCGTTCACCCCCTAACTTTGCCATTTAACCTTGACGACGTTGGGACGAGATAGCCGTTGCCATTTAGTAATGAAGGACTTCCAATCCAAGCTGCTACAACCTTCCGCCACTTTCCGACATCAGCAAACACTCAAAATGATTGGGCCATCTGTTCCTCCGCATTAATCTGTACTCCTAACTTTCGATTTAACAGTACAATGCAACAAAGTGACGACCGGAATTCTTTTCTTTCTTTTTTTTTTTGTTTTTTGACCCCCATCTGGTGCGTGTACGTTAGGTTTCTCTTTTGATATAACCGTTCAAAAGGCGGTGGGCGACTTTGTATCCCTTCTAGAATGGTAGTGGGACTTATTAACTTGATATTTTCCTTAGTTATCGTCTTTCTATTCTTTATTATTAATACTTGGATGGATTTTCTTGTTATAAGATTCTCAAAAGCAGTGAAAAAAAAATACAATTGGAAATTGGAAAGACCTCTATATGTAGTTTATGATTTGAGTTGTACGCGTAATAAAAGTTTCTGGATCTATATAACCCGTAACATATCAAGTCCTTTGATGAGGATCGTAGTGCCCAATAATATTATGGCAATTTGACTATACCACGCACTGATTCTATTGTCTCGGATAACATATATTATTAGTTTTCTGGAAGTTTGAAACACACGTGTTACTTTTTCAAGGGGAAAAAAAAAAAAAAACACTCACACATGTTACCATATTATATGAAAGAGAAGTGTACTAGTTAGGTAATAGTGGAAACACAGCATCATATTCAGACAAGGGAATCTGAAGCCAAATTGGCAAATAAAAATGTACGAGGGACATGTCGTCCATTATTCCCGATGTGGAGGTTGGGAAAGGATATGTGATCATCTAATAAGCTTTTCCCCTAACTCAACATACGTTAAAATCTCCAAGGCACCGCTTGGTATTATTGCAGTCCTGGTCTTGTTATATATAGAAAAGGTTGAAGATGGTATCTAAGTGTATATAAATCAACCGTACGCCACATTAGACACTTACTTGGAGGCGCGAGTCAATCTCTTCTTCGCCCTAGCTTGACGAAGCTCAATTGGTTTTCCTTGTATTTGAAGAGGCAGGTTAATTTGCAGCCCCCCCATATATTCAGAGATTCATGGAGAATGGGCAGGCAAAGGTCAATGCTTCTTCCAGAAAAGAGGGACATGGATCGGTTTCAACCGAAAGACAGCAGATATCGCAGATGCCTTTGAGTAGTAACCTTGGGAGACTGTATGGAGAATGTTGTCCGCCTGGATTTATCAGGAAGGTTGTATACACTTTAAGCCTATAATATGCGAGTGAGATGCCAACCAAAAAAAAAAAAAGGGCATCTAATCCGTTTAATATTTACCTTTTATTCGAGTTTACAAGCATTCATATTCGATAACCATTCACCTAATGGACCTTTACAAAGCATGATTCAGCTTAGATTTAAAATTTGTACTTCGTACCCGCATGCATGCAATGTTCCTTATTTATTGTCCAGCGTAGGGTTTCCGGTGGTTGCTTGCTTGAGTTTTCTACCTTGACTCAAATCAAACATCAGATTTTGGAATCATAATTTAAAAAAAACAAAAACAAAAATTCATAGTGATTATCAATTCTGGCCAAGTTTGTGAATTGTGAGTTTTGTGATGAATGACTGAGATGTGGGAGGTTAGTGTAGTGTAGGCTACAGCGGAGATAATAGCGACGTATCTGTTGGTATTCGTGACATGCGGTTCGGCGGCTCTAAGCGCGAGCGACGAACACAAAGTCTCGAAGCTGGGAGCGTCGGTGGCCGGGGGACTCATCGTCACCGTTATGATCTATGCAGTTGGACATATCTCCGGTGCCCACATGAACCCTGCTGTCACCTTGGCTTTTGCTGCTGTCCGACACTTCCCATGGAAGCAGGTGAGCCCCCTATCTAACTCTCTGCTCTTCTTTTCTCTTCTACTAGTAGTATTTTATTGCATCTTCTTCCATCTTCCAATTTCACCGCTCTTGCAAGTTACCGTTGGTAGGGGCAATCGCTCAATTGATCTTTTGCTCTCTCTTTCTCTTTTTTCTTTTTTTTTTTCGCTTTTTGATAGTGGCAGAGCTCGTCTATTTGAGTTGCTTGATCATCACAAATTTTTTCTTTGGCTTTACGAACCCTAAGTTACAAAAACAGCGACATCTGCATTAAAAAATTTAAAATAAAATAAGAGAACAGGGAATATTTTTCTGAATAATCAATCTTTAATTTTTTTTTTTGGGGTAAAATGAATAATAATCATTTCTGAATAATCATTCTATGAGTGCTTGGTTTGAGAATCAAGACGTCACAATTTGTTGTACTTGAGCGTCCACAGCTGTATAAAAAATCAAGAATATTCTCCATGAATTTATTCTACTTCGTAACTACCAACTAGGTCTATCATATCATATGCCCTGGGATGTGCTTGGTGATTGGTATACAAAACCCACAAAATTTTTCAATTTTAAAACTCAATCAAGACATTTCCTCATTGGCTTGAAGAAACTCAGACAATAGAGATACGTCGAAGTAGTCTTATATTTTGCCCTCTTTAATTCCGGAAGCAGAACATTTTTGTCTTTTTGTACAAGGAAACGACCATTTTAAGTCAAACTCTTTCCCATACAGGTTGGTTTCAGTGGTTGACTGGATGTAGAATCCTCTTGTCTGGTTACAACCTAAAGTTTGTTTGGGTAGAGATAATAATCTCCTAAGAAGCTTTTTAACAATGGTTAAAAGAAAAAAGAAAAACAGAGTGCTGCCTAGCAGCTTCCAGATAATTACAAAATGCCGATTGGATTCGTCAATATCTTTATTTAATTTCTCTGTTTGCTTTTCATTTTTGTGGGATCCAAAATTTGTGGGTCCTTCTGAAATTTCATTAAAAATGAGAGTGGAACCACACAACCTGTAGTCTCGTTCTCCGCTCGTCTTGGGTTCCTGTAATTATTGGAGGCGTGGCCCTGGTATTAATACTTTGAATCCTGTCATCAATGTGAGCGCCAAAAGGAACTAGTGGCCTCACAGCAACGTTTCGTGGGAAAGATCATCAATTGTTTATCTTGTTAAAACGTTGAGGAAATTAAGTGGTACAAAGTATTCTTAGGGGCTCTTCATTGGAAAAAAAAAAAAAAAAAGAAAGGTAATTCTAAATGAGTCTTCAAATGTGAGTTAGGTTATGGTTCCTACATGTGTAATTATCAGTCTTTGACATGCAAGTGCTACACAACTAAAGCGCTGGACTTGGATTTACAACAGGTACCGTTTTATGCAGGAGCCCAGCTAACAGGAGCAATTTCAGCTGGATTCACACTCCACGTATTGCTCCACCCAATTGAACATGTTGGAACTACATCCCCTCCCGGAACAACCATTCAAGCTCTGGTAATGGAAATAGTTGTGACGTTCTCTATGATGTTCGTCACCTCTGCAGTGGCAACTGATACCAAAGCAGTAAGAGCACTAATATCCGTCTAAACAGATCAATTAGCACTACTGCACGGTAATACTTGTCACACTTGGATTCATGCAGATAGGGGAGCTCGCAGGTATTGCGGTTGGTTCCGCCGTCTGCATTTCTTCCATTTTGGCTGGGTAAGTAAACTTTGCCTTGGTATCCGCTCATACGCAGCAGCCAAAACTTCCTTTCTTCCACCAAGAAAGTAGAATGACAACCGAGCTTATACTTACGATGTTGTCTTTCCTTGTTTCCGATAGGCCAATCTCGGGAGGATCCATGAACCCAGCAAGGAGTATTGGTCCAGCAATAGCAAGCGATTACTACGAGGGGATTTGGGTGTACGTTGTTGGACCTGTATGTGGAACATTGCTTGGAGCATGGTCCTACAATTTCATTCGGGTGACGGACAAGCCAGTTCACGCAATATCAAATTCGCTTTCATTTCAGCTCCGGCGAATGAGGAGCAATCAGGAAAGCATTGCAGATGAAGACCCGCTCAACTCACTCTAACTTTACACCTCAACAATCCCCGATAATCTACAATTTCTTTGTATGGCTGTTGCGCATTACACTTTTGTATCTTGCAAATTGAATTGATATGTAAAGGGGCTATTTAAGTAAACAATAAATGATAAACAAGTGACAGAACTTGAGGCTGTACTGTAAGCTCCGGACAACCCAGCTAAACTCAAAATGCCACCGCAAAGACAGCTATCATGCTTCAACTTTTTCCATTTCATTTCTCTTTTTCCGATGATTTTAACAAGCTTTAAAGAAAGGCAAAACCAATAATTTAAAACATGTTGGCCAATAAATACATAATTCAAACTTACAAGCTCACAATGCAGTCCGACCTTGGCCAAGAGAAGGCAAGTGAGACATGAGAGTTAACAACATTGATAAATTCAACATGTAAAGCAAAAGCCTCAAGCAGCCTTTCCGCACACCACAAAACTTCCCGGGTTGATAGTGATACTTTTGGTGCAATTGTCAGTTTTGTAGATCCCAACAAGTCGATCAGCCAGCTCAAACATGTTGTTTCTGAGGCTGCATTGTTGCACAGAACAGAAAGTTTGAAACAACTCACGCATGTAAAAAGGATGATATATGACCCCTTCAAATGTACCTGATAATTACGAATTGTGCATCCTTGGTACGGTCTTTCACATAGTGCCCCACAATTGAAACATTCTTAAAATCTATTCAACAAATAAAGAAATAAGAAATCAAAAACATGGAAAAGATGACAAATTGTGGGTCAAATTGAAATTAAAAAAAATCCAGGCAACATCAGTAATAGGCACGTAACGTACCCAAAGCTGCATCAATCTCATCCATCACATATAATGGAGTGGGTTTATAATGGTGAAGTGCAAAAACAAGAGCTAAAGAGCTGAGAGTCTGAAATTAAGAGTCAACTCACAAGATTAGACTCCAAACATAAGTTTTTAAAGAACCATCGACTTAGTTGGATACCATGTAATAAAGGCCAGAAGAACAATGAAGGTTTAAAACTAACCAAATACCTTTTCACCTCCAGACAAGTTTGCAATGTTTTTCCAGCTCTTTTTAGGTGGTCTGACACTGAAAACAACACCCTCAGAAAAAGGATCCAAAGAGTCCACTAACTCAAGTTCTGCATCACCTCCAAGAGTAATCATCTGCAATAAAATAAAAAATGACCTTCATCAATGAATGAAAACTGCTAGCAGCAGTGTAGTTCAAAGAAATGCTGAAAACAGTTTGAGAACAATCACAGGTAGCCAGTTGCCCACCAACTAATTTATCAATCCTATATGGTATTTCATCATCGGTAGCAGTGCCTATTATTATGCTCAGGCAAATTTCACAAAGTCCAAATTGTTGTATTGGTAATTCAGCCTTCTGGATAACTAGCACAAATATCCAACAGACAAAGCTAAGCTTGGAGATGGGGCACACAAAGCGAATGAGATTGCGAACTACTCCTTGAACAGACCTGATACATTTCTTTTAGCTTCAATGATATTATGTTGAAACCTGCCATGAACTCATCCAACCTGAAATGTACAACTACATATAGTTGTCATGATTGAAGCAAACAGATACTTCATTAGAAGAACCAAAAGCCTACCTTCTCTTTCTCCATTCATCGTATTGCTTCCTTTTCTCATCACGCTGTTGTGTAACTTGACTAAGATCTTCAACTCTTTGGTTGTACAAAGATGTTTTATGCCGATACCTGACAGAGTGGAAATTATTCAGCACAGAAGTTAAGGAAATACATTTTAAATTCCTACTTCATAAAATTGACGAAGAGTGATACTCGGAAATCGAATCAAGATTTGGATTCATCTCTTTCAGTTGAGCTTCAAGGAGGGCCACCATCTCAAGAGCTCGATTAAGGTCACCAGTCTCTCCAAGAACTTCATCTGTCAGTGTTGCTTGGAGCTTTTCTGGGTCCACCAAATCTTTCTGAATTCTAAGAAAAAGAAGAGAAAAATGTGTAATGGACATAAAAGACAAACTTTCATCCATATATATCATGAGGACAGGGGGGGTTAATAATTCGTTGAGAGATTCAATAGCTTACTGCTCCATGTGCTTGGTGAGAGAAATATGCAGATCATCTAGCCTTTTCTTGTATCCTTTCCCCTTCATTTCCAGCTCTTTGTAAATCTTCTTCATGTCTTGAAGCTTGTACTCAGCATCAACCTGCATCACTAAATGGTATTTACATTGTCATGCACAAGAGAGATTAGAGAGTGAAAGTCAAAAAAGAGGCCAGCATAACAGAACCTCTGAGGCCCGCAACTCATCCACAGTTTTCTTCAGCTTTTCATAGTCAGATTTGGCTTTGTCCAGCACATCTTTGTGCTGATCAATTAGCTGCAATATCAGGACAGGAAAATTTCTCCAATTTATTGAAAGCAAGTCTTTGTTCATTAGAACTAATGCCAGAAAAGAGAAAAACAACAAACAAGCATAACAACCATGAGCTAAACACTTTCCAATGAAAAAATTGTTAGATTAAGCTTAACCTTCTGTGTCTTGTTATAATTCTCCTGAACAATAAATGCCTTCTGCTCAATCTCTTTGAAGGTTGTTTTCAATGATTCTTTCTGTCCATTAAGCCGTTCTTTCTCCTTCTCTGATTCTTCAATCCCCTTGCTCAGTTTCTTTATTGTTTTCTCACCTGTTTCGATTTGAACTTTGCGGCGATTGATCTCTGTCCTGTTTTTGTTTATGTCCTGCCAAATAAGTAGCTTCAGTAACTATGAAGCGTATTAACAGAACCTTACATCTGTTTTGGTTATTTCAAGAGCTTACAGACTGAATTCGATCAACTTTTGACTTTTGAATTTTCAACCTTTCACCGCCTGCATTCTCAATCTTTTTCTGAAGCTCCATAGCCTAATTAGTCGAATAAAGATAGTTAAAACTAAATGTTGCAAGAAAAATCAAAAGAAAGGAACTAAATTGGTGAAGATGCCTGACCAGTCAAGACTGCAGAATCACATACCTTCTCCTTTAACTTCTTTGAACCTTGTGTAAGTCTATCTATTTCCTTTTCTTCAGCAGATATTATTTTCTTCAATTCTCCAAGTCTATCAACCTCATCTTTTCGGGGAAAAGAAGCGAACTTTAGAGACTCGAGTTGCTTTTCTAGATCACTAAGCTGTGACTTTAAACTGTCAACCTGAGACAAAATTGATTTTCATTAAACTGATAATCAAGCACAACATGGGAACAGTCATGGCACATGAACAAATTGGACAGAACCTCCTGTTGACTCTTTGCTAGTTCAATCTCCAAATGTGAAACTGATTTCTCTGAAGCCAGGTAATGCTTTGCAGCATCCACAATTGTTTGGCGTAGATGATTTAAACCTTCTACATGCATAGAGAGCTCCTTTTCAGCATCTGCAATAACTTCTGCAGAGACACTAGTAGCTCGTATAGCTGTACCCATCTTGCCTCCACGGGGTTTACTTCCCCCACCACTCATTGTACCAGATTTTTCAAAGAGAGCACCATCAAGAGTTACAACACGCCTGAACTCTTTGTTTCGACCATACGCTATGCGTGTTGCCTACATAATCAGAGAAGAATGCATGATAATATATTTGTTTTTCTTGTAAAATCACATGAAATGACAGTATTTCACCAAGATCAAGGCTTATGCAAGAAGTTACGACAACAATAAAAAGTATTTGCTTTCCGTTCTCCTGACCAAACTTTGTTGTACTGGAAAAAAGAAAATTAACACTTCACAAAAGTATGAATAGCCTTTCTCCACGTCGATTTAGATTTCCCTGCATTCTGCAGAACTTTTGTAGCAATATTATTTCAACATTCAGAACCTCTGCAAGCTTCTCTAAAGATGGATAATCTGAGGTAGTGGCAGAACATTCTGTTCCTACAAACTACTGAGAGAAGAAAATATCCTGCAGAACACGTAATGATCAACCTGATCAATATCTTTCGCAACAACAGTATTCCTTAGTGCAGCAAAAAAGGCAAGTTTCATTCTTTCATCCTGAACCGTAATCAAATCGAACAGTCGGGGAACTCCTTCAGGTGTGCTAACTTTCTCCTTCAGTCTTGGCAAAAAGTTGGCTTGTTTCTCCTGCAAAACAAGTGGGACAAATATTAGACAACTAAAAGACATTAAATACATATCTTCACAGTTAGTATAGCCCACTAAAGCTTTGTACATGTCAAACTTGTCACAAAGTCATGAGTGGCAGTACCCATAAGTGATGTTTTATTTTCTTTAACCGTAAAGTGATGCAATAACTGTTGCCAGTTGTCCATTTTCACATATAGATGGTATTGCCTGATAATGAAATGGATTGTTGAATAACCGGATCGCTTGGTACATAAAAATTCAGCATCTCCAGTGTCAACAGCAACAATAAAGCAAAAACGTCATCAAAGAAGCAGGCCCTAGGGAACACCTAGAACTATAATAATCACCACAATGCAAGCAAGTATAAAACCAGCACAGATTAAGCCAATTAGGACACTCACGTGGCTACTCAATACAACTGTTCTGAAAAAATCATTAACACAAAAAGCTTGGACACTGCATGCGCAAACCACTTAGTTTAAGACCAAGAATCTACCAAAATCATGAAGGTTGCAACACCAAGGTTTTGGCGCCGAAGGAGCTCGACACAAGCTTGCGCTGCTGCAGTTGTTTCAACCACAATATAATCAAGTCCAGGACATGCTGTTGATATTGCAACATCATATTTTGCTGCAAAAACATTTCGCAAACAGATTAAGATATGTACGGCAAAACAAAACATTGCCACAGAAGTGTACACTTTTGCCAGACCAGAATAACAGTGCAAATGTTTCAAGCATTACTCAAATCACCAATAGAATACTTAACCATTGCCAAAGAAAAAGAGGATAACAAAAAGAATTCCATTTGATAGCAGGAACCACTTTATTATTCAAAGACTAGAATCACTGAAGAGTCAGAAATCAATTTAAAGGAAGTTACTTCATATGTTTCCCTTGCTTTCATGATAGATAGATACTGTACATGAAAATGCTTAGCACCCAGATTCTAGGTTTAGCACAGAATTCACTCACTTGCAACAACAAAAGAGACATTGAAATATACAATAATATAAAAGTAAAATATGTACTCACCATCAATTGCACCCAAATCGCCCATTCGACCATATATTCCTGGTATTGCATTTGATTCCTTAGCCCGCAATACCGCTGTTAAGACAGATCCTTGACTCTTTTCAGAATTCATTACGGACATGAGCTCTGCAACCTTTTGTCTAGCAGCCTGTTCGAGAAGAACTAACTTTTCTTGTTCTTCAAGGCAGTTCTGCAAGTTTCAAATGCCGCAGCATTTCAACTTATCAAAGTAAGTACAAATGAAGAAAGCAAAATCAACAAATCAAAGACACACTTTTTCAACCCCTCGAGCTTCTAATGCCTCTAGCTTGTTCTTCTGTAACTCACTCTGGATGCTTGTAATACTTGAGACCTTTGCATCAATTCTCCTATGTATTTCCCTAATCTGTTCTTGAGCATCCTCATAAGCAGCACGACCAGCATCATGCTGAAATGATCAAACACAATGGTCAGGCAAATCCCATCCATTTCAAACAGACACTGGAAGAGCTTCAAAACATAAGCAGTAAAATACCAAAAAGTTCTTGAACATTTGAGTCTGCAGTCTGAAAATTAACTCAAGGGAATAGCAAGCAAGATACGTCTGCTTGCCCTAAGGTATTATAAACTAAATTAATGTGCTCATTGGTAGGATACTTACCTTTTCACTCAGAAGTTTACTTTCAGTACATGCAACTTCAAGTTTTCCTTTGTGCTCAATCAGTTCATTTTCCCACGGTTGTAGTTCAGAACGAACTTCAGCAAGCTCCTTGTGGAAAACCTCAGTTTCAACTGCTCATTGAAAACATTGAAGAGAGGACAAATCAGAAACTGACTTGGAGAAACTTAAAACAAAAAAAAATGCAATTGATGGTAGGATGGAGAAAAACACAAAGACTAGATTTATGGCCAAAATACAAGGTACTGAAAGTCTTCAATTCAAACTACATAAATTTGATGTCTCATCAATCAGCATCATTGAAACTAAAGTAACTTAACAATCTATCTGACAGATACTTAGATTAAAACATGCAGAAGTTTTCCAATGTGAGCAAGAACTAAATTTCAGCACTATAGAAGTTTTAAATTATGCCTCCACATGATTCAACAGAAATGAAAATAGGGAAAGTAATGATAAATGAAAAGCAGAGATGGAGGTGATTAAAACTTCATAAGAAAAGAAAAACAAAGAGAAGGGGACATCGGAAATTAAACGTGTAAAACCAAAATCTACTTCGCAAAAGAAGACAGCACCTTTAGAGTTTTCCATAATCTCATCCAAAAGTTTCTCCTCTTCCATCAAAGTTTGCTGCAGTTTTGGAATGTCTGCCTCTAACTGTGGAATCAGATTTGTTGACTCTTCGCAGTCCTTCCTGGTGTCATCAACTTTTCTGGTATCCTGCAGTGTAGATAAACAGAAGCATGTGGTCCCTACTTGAAAATGTTCTCATACATTATCAAGTTAATGATATCTTTAGTTAGGCTACCTTTGCAAGTTTATCAACTACTTTCTTAATCTTTTCCTTCAAATGTTTCAAATCTTCACGATACTTCACATCTTGCCTTTCAAATTCCTTGAACTCGTCTTTGCAATGCCTGAGTCCACTATCAAGTTCCTGAATTATCCAATCAAACAAGATCTTTTGGATGTAAGGGCATAAATTCAAAGAAACTACAAATTCAACCACAAGGATATGTAGAAAAAGCTATGAATTCAAACTGTCAAAAGATTTCATAATAGATGGCCATTTAAAAGTTCCTTAACAAGACCAAAACCAAATTTCTGACGAAGGAGGATAAAACAACTACATAGATATAGGGAGGACCTCCTGCTTTTTCATATATTTCAAGTGCAAAGCTTCAAGTTCCTTCAGCATTGTGTGGTTTCCTTGAATTTTCTCCCTGAAAAGTGACACCATCATTCTTGTGGGAGTGCAGAAACATAAACAAGTAGCAAAAAATTGTCTGGCAGCATTACCGTTCAGTTTTAAGATTGTCTTCCAGGCTGGTAACATTTGTCTGCAGTTCCTCAATCTTTTTAGTGTTATCTGCACAGGCTAGATTAGTAGCTTTCTCTTGCCATTTGAGCAGGGATAGTTCCTTAAGCATGTAAGCTTCTGCTTCATTTTTCACCCCCTGATAAAATGCACATTCGATATAACTGAATGAAACAATGGTTACAGAGCATCCATTTGTGCAAAACTCTAATTTGTACCTCCAAGCTATCTCTTTCTTTTTCAGCTAACTTCACCATTTGAACCACACCAGACCTTCTTTCGTTAAGGGCTTCCAGCCTATAATGCAAAGAAATACATCTTAGAGTACAAGGCACAAAAGAAATTCAATGCTCTTGCATCAGGTAATATACATAAAAAAGCAAAAATAAGTTAGGGCACAAATTCAACTTTGGCTTCTTCAATTTAGAAATGATAGGACAGAAGTAAACCAACAGATTCCAATAGACCTTAAACAGAAAAGAAGGCTAAGCCGAAGCAACAAGAGAAATTTCAACCAGGAATAACTTCCATTCAAAAGTCAGAACTGCAGTAGGTTTCAGGTAGACTGGAACAATGTCCTAGCTCAAAAAAAGAACTCCAAGAGATGCATCAAAGTTCAAAGAAAGCACATTTGGCAGAAAACAGCTCAGTAACTTACTGCTTCAATGATTCATCAATTTTCTCTACATATTTGTTAGTTCCTATTATGTCTTCAAGATACTCGAGAAATCCTTCATCATGGGGTCCTTGTGCCTTTGGCTTCATCAATGATATCTGTTCCACCTCACCCTGAAGAAACAATAATCGCTTCCGTTCATTGCCATTACAAACATTCTCAGCACCTTTTCCTTTCAAATAAAAGTCTTGAACACATCCAAACCTGAAGGATCAGAAACCGATTATTGTCCAAGTCCACTCCTTTCCCTTTCAATTTCTTCGTGACTTCAGTAAAGTTACTTCCCCGGTCGTTTATATGGTACTTGGAGGAGTTGTCTCGAAAAGCAACACGTGTTATAACAAAATCGCTTCCAGGGACAGCTTCATATGTCCCATCATCCTATGGCAAGTGAAATGACGCCTTACATCTACTGCCCAACGAAATTGAATGTTAATGCACAATTAAATAACTTAATCAACTACCAAATCGATTATCTCCTGAAAGTGGACTGACACTCCAGCACTGTCCAAATTCTGATGGTTAGTCGAATTGTGAATGAGCTCTGATACTTTGTTGAGACGCATCTGCAAGTATTTCAAAGACGTTCAGGATCAAGCTTCGATTTTTTCAGTTTGAAGACAAGAAAATTATGACAATGATATAGGATATGCGAGATAGGAAAATTATAGTTTATGCATAAGCTTCCTAACGCCCTAGTGGCTACGCCAAAACTCAAATGATGCTCTAATTTATTAGTTCTTTCAATTTTCTTTATCAAAAACAACTTTCATGATCAAGTAATTAGAAGAAAAATCCCCAATTATGCTCCAAATTCATATTCAGTTTTCTTAGTGAATTGAACTAATTGACAGTTGAGGTTCTCCACTCACCTGTTTTGCTCGCTTTCCAAACACGAAGAGCATAGCGTCAATTACGTTGCTTTTTCCGCTACCATTTGGACCGACCACGGCCGAGAAACTCTGCACAGGAAAGCTCAATACACCTCTGTATCAGAACTTAATTAAAAGAGAACAAAAACAGGAAGATTAAGGGAAAAAATAAAGAAAGAAAGGCTAAACACCGCAAAGGAGTGAAGCAAAGCAACCCTAACCTTGTGAAAAGGGCCAACGCGCTGTTCGCCGGCGTAGGATTTGAAATCTCTCATGACCATCTCTTTTATGAAGAGCCTAGGAGTTCTAGATCCCATCTGAGTCGAATGAGAACCGGTGCCTGCTACCTCGTCGTCAGGAGCTGCCGATTCCATCTCGATATCCTCCGGCATTTTTACAAACGAGAAACAACAAAATGAAAATGAAATAGGAGTATTAAAGTCGAGAACTTCAAAACTCAAAATAAAGGTTCCGAGTTAGTATAATGAACCATGAGGGGGGCGGAATATTTGAGCGGGAAACTGATTTCATCTTCTTGGACCCTGAGTTGGAATGGTCAGATATTGAGGAATCTTATCACTTGGGCAGTCGCAGCAGGCCCAAAAACATACCAAACAAACTCATCCTATTTGGGCTGTAAGAAAAGCCCACTTCCAACTAGCAATGATTGTGGATGGCGTCCGTTTCTAATAATTATAACGCATTTGAACACTAAACTCTAAAAGAGTGCCAAGGAGTTGGGGTGTAGTCGATCTTAGAGAGAGAGTGTGTGTGTGTGGAGAAATCAATTACCTTCCAAAGGTGGAGTTTTTTTTTTTTTTGGTCAAAAGCATTAACATTCTCGGAAGGCGGAGTTGGAGTTGGAGAGGTATTTATGGATCTGGGTGTTTACATAGAATATTATTTGAAATAATTATTATGGTGACTATTCAGATGTAATGTATATGAGATTAAAAAAGTAGGTTGAAAATTGTGTTTCTGATTAAGTAAATAATTTTTTGACAAATAATTTCTATCCAAACAAACGTTACCTCTGCTTTTGGTTGAGAGGCTTAAAAAAAAAAAAAAAAAAAAAAAGGGGCTCGTGGTTTGTTTGCCTACGGCAGATGGGCTTCAAAAGTCGACACGAACGTTGACCCTTAGGGCTTTTGTAATTTTCATCCACTAAAGCCTGCCTTCTCACAACTTTTTCTGGCTTCTTTCTTGATTTTTTCTAGATTCTTCTTGATTATCCCCGGCAACATAATCTTCCAGAAAGGAAATTAGATGATGTAGAATTAGTAACAGTTATTGGACTACAACTCCTTTTCATTTTAATTATCTCTTTGTCTTCGCTTCCGGTTCATGCATTGGGCCAGCACTGAAATTCAGCAAGTTAAATCGAAAGCGGATTATGAGTTCATAATTGTCCTCGTTGATTATTAATTTTCACTGTGCCAATAGTGCATCTTGTCCCCCCAGATAGATCAATTGGAAATGATTAACCATGCCAAATGATTATTAATTATTTAGTAGTAGTAATTTGTTGGATGAGCTTTCAACCTCCAACTGATTGAAGACCATTGCACTAATGTATACCACTTGCGGTGGTAAGGATTAGGGGCCAGTTACAGAGCCTTGTACATAAGCTTTCTGATCTCAAAGATTGGTGTACCAACATGAATCGCCCAAATTTTGAAGCTCTCCGTGGATATCTGTGCATGTTTATTCTCTATGATCTACTGGTTAAATTTCAAAGCTTATGCTAAGGTTGACGAGAAGGTTTAAAAAATTTTAGATCTAACATATAGATTTGAAAACACTCTTGGAGCTAAACGAAACAAAACTTCCACTGAGATATCTTAGGAGAGAGAAAAAAACTCTCACTTGTAAAATATTAGGAGATATAAAACGCTTACTAGCATACAGTAAGAAAGACTTTAATAAATATGAAATAAAAAAAAAAATTTAAAAAGGGAAAAGGAAGGAGGGAGACCTTGGTTTGAAACCAAAATCTCACTTTTTAGGATCTATCTTCCGAAAAAAAGGCAGTTCTTGAATGATATGCACATTCTATCATATTTCAAATTATTGTTAGACAGATATTACATTTTAATTGTGTTGGTATAATTTTTAAACTTTTTTTATTCACATTTTATTTTTACTTTTTCAATAATGTCAGCACCGTGCGTAGCACGGGTATTCACACTAGTAGAGAAGTAATCCATTAGGATGAGTATCATAACTACGCAATGGTAGTACTATTTACCGGTAATAAAGTGAATGTAGGAGCATGTACCAAGTAATGGTAATGGGAGAGGTATGGGCTACCCTACCCTTCGTTGGCCCTTCCGATTCCTACCATGCTGGACTGGGGCCCAAAACATCTCATAATTATGGTAGCTAAAATATATAAATTCTTACAATGCCATTTATTAGTGTTACCATCAGGTCCACACAGTGCAAATTGCCAGATTATTTTTACATCCTTATCCGTTCATCTTCCTCACGGATGAGATGAGGTATGACGTTTATCGACCATTCACTTCAATTTACATCAATGTAATTAAATGAAAATAGAGTGGAATTAGACAACTCTGTCCAATATGGGAATGAATTAATGAAATCTGAACTAAAATCTCAAAAACCCATCGTTTTCTTCTGTACAAAATTTTGTCCTTTTTTCTTTTGGATAGTGTAACTAAATTGGCCATGTGCATGTTCGGCAACTTGTTAGAATTTTGAGTTAGAGAAGCAAAATTAAAACTCACTTTGACGTATTTGAGGTCAATTTTTGTAGCGTGCTCAATCATCAAATGTTACTTGATATTTCCTTGAAACAACTCAAACAGACAAGGAGGATAATGAGTGCCCTAAAAACTCACAACAAATTTTTAGAGAAAATTGCACGTAAATCACAACAAATGAAACCATATGGAGTAATGAAGACTCTGTTTGGATTAGCTGTTTTTGAGGGTATTTTTCAAAAATTGTATAGTATCTATGTATATAAAAAACTTTTATTATAGATGTTTTTTGAGTTGTTTTTTAAAATATATTTTGGGATATATTTATAATTTACACATTTTTGGGATTTTTTTTTCAAATTTTACACCACCCACCACCGCCACCATAGCCACCACCCCCCACCATCCTTCCCCCCTCTCTCCTTTTTTTTCCAATGATATATTGTATGAATATAATATGTTTTTTGAGTTGTTTTTGTTTGTGTATTAGTATATAGCATTATATATGAAAAACTTATTTTTAAAAAATTGAGAAATCCAAACATAGCAATGAAGTTGTTGGTCCTATAATTTCAAGAATTTTGGAAAAGCTTATTAATTCAAAAAGAATCGCACTTAATTTCTCTCGTTTTACAAAAACACGAAAAGAGATGTAGGAATAGGTTACAGATCATCACTAATCCAGCAGAATTTTGCGACAGCAAAATCAGAGAAAATGCGACTCTTTTTTTTTTTTTTTTTTGCACGTACGTACTTGTCCGCAATAGCAAGCGAGATATCTTTTGCCCTTTATTTTTGTTTCTGGGTTCTGATCTGTTGGAGCACCCCAGCTTGTACAGGACCCATTTTCTAGAAATAGCAATACCATCATATGTGCTAATCTCGGAAGCAAGCATGAGACCATTTAGCAATTTAATGACGTTCTAGAATCCTCCCCGATACAACAAAGGGCACCAATAAAATTGCTAAGTTGGATACAGGAATAGCATCTATGACGCATCCTCTCGATTACCACAAATAAAAATGCAATTCTGCTGCAAGACAGCTGATTATAGGATTAACGAACTGCTGTGATAATTTGCGCTCCCATCAACATGTCAAACTTCGCACACGACAAATTTGAAAGCAGAACATCCATGACAGGTTTCCTTTGTTGTTTGATAGCTGCTAGATCATCAACATTCTCATCATTATCTTCAGGTAGAAAAAAGAGCACGACGACAATTGGCAGGGATGTCCTTAGCATTCTATCAGGTGTTGGATATTCTGAAAGTGTATGTATACATACATAAAACACAGAGAAAAAAGCTTTTAAGTAAGAAAAATGAATTATACTTTTATCATTGGAAATTACAATAATATACTTGGAAAAACATATTAGCATTCACCGGTGACTATCGTTTCGAGATCTATATATGTTTACTCAGAAATAGAATAATTGATCAAAATTATAATAAAAGACAGATATTAGTATAAGGTAATTACAGTATACTTGGGGAAATTTGTCCCTCTCATAGATCCATTAAGCTGATTCGTTTACTCTGTAGTACCTCCCATGAGAAGGGGGTCGCAGGTTCTAATCCTGTGACCTTCTATCAAATGCCAGGTCATTGGCTTGTTAAATCTAGTGGATGCAAATGCGCTTGTCTAATTTGGAGGTGATTCGATCTCTTCCAAGTCTCCGGCAATCAGCACAAGCTAATTGAACGATGGGTGTTATTTAACACTTCCAAGTTCCGTGAGGTTGAATGTCTTGTTTGGAAAGGCTTTTTTTTTTTTTTTTTTTATTTCATGAATATATTTTTTTATTTCACATATATTAAATCGTCACACTATATATTTTTTTATAAAAATTTCAGAAAATTGCAATTCAAACAGAAAAATCTCTCTGTCTAGACCGTCTTCTGATGGTCAATAGTGAAGTAATTGTCTCCTTAAACTTAGAATAAAATAAAGACATTAAAGAAGCTGTTTGTTTTATGGCATTGATAAACTTGACCTCAATGAACCGAAGTTCACTTTATAAGCATGTTATGGTCAATCTAAAATAATTTAAGGTCACATGTCGCTATCTCTCTATTATATATAAACTAAATAAATAAGGTAGCTCTTCCTTATGTCAAAACTGAAAAGAGGGCCAGCTTACCGGTTTAATAAAACGTAGTACTAATACTCTACTATCAGTTACTTAATTGGTAGTATTACAACTAATTAATCTCGTGACTTCTTGGGATTTGTATCAGGTCATCCGTAGACGATAACGTATTTGCGAGTTTCAAGGTTTGGTTGGAGTTGGATACACACACATCGATGATTAAACCTTAGCTACTGGCACCTGCATGATTGGATTGATGATCTCACCCGACCCGCTGACGTGCGAACCTCACTGCAGGTAACGCGCACTTTTCACAATATTGTGCCGTTGCTAAAATAAATTAATTACCACCTTCCTTGTTCAGTGCAATCAACCGTTTGCCTTTTCTTTTTCTGTTTGTAATTTTTTTCCTCTGAAGTAAGACAAGACCTTCTTAGTGTACGGAGGGCAGGCGTTACAGATGCTCATATGAATCCTTTGCTTGAAGACAGGTGTAGTTAGTACACACGACATTCGGTGTTTGGATTGTGAATTTTTGCGTTTTTTCATGAATCAATTTTTCAGTGATCTTTTTATCTCAAACACATCAAATCGTTATAATTTATTCTTTTTAAAAGAAATTCTAAAAATAGCAATTCAAACAAGAATTTTGGTTACATGAACATTTTTTGGTCTATCTCTTGTTCACAACTCAAGGAGTCTAATTTTCTATTGTACCAACCCCGTCCCTCCTACAATAGCCTTGACCCTTGATTGGCGGATGGATGCATACTGGAGCATAATATATTTGTGATGTAATACGTGTTATAAACCGTCTATTTTGGTTGAAGATTATTTAGAATATTACCATTATATATTTATGTGATGTAACGTATGAGAGATATTATAAAAAAGTGATTAGAAAATGTGCTTACATTAAAAGAAATTTCTTCACAAGTAATTATTTGGAATCGTATAAAAAAAGTACAAGGAAACAACTCGAAGTTTTTAATTGGGAAAAAAAAGAAGTATAAGGAAAAGCAAATTCCAATAACAAAATTCTACTAACCACGATCTATTAGCAATTTTATTCAGTGGTTAATAAATTCAATATTCTAATACGACAGACTTTGATAAGTTAAAAAACTTTCGAAAAAGGAAACAACTAGCAGTCAAAGAGGAAGAGCGTTCAAGCATAAAATTAATTAGTTTTCGACACCTGGCTGGAAAAGATTTTGAAGGAAATTATCGTTTTCATCGAGTACAATCCTATGTGTTTGGATAACAGATTATTTGGAATATATTTTTTTAAATAGTGTAATATTTTTTTGATATGATATAGAATGATGGATGAAAAGTTTGTCGACGACGTGAGCAAATAAATTTTTGTTAATAATCCACTGACCTAACAAACCCACATGTACAGTTTGTTGCATGCTCACTCACAGATACATAAAATTAGTATTTATACGCATTCCCAGTCGTTTGTATCGAATTTGCCTTTCATTGTCATCGTCCCAGTATTGACTCATCCCTTCCTTGCCTTCGGTGGAGCAATGGCAAACTCACTCGGGAAAGCCATGGTCGTATTTAGTTCCTGCGTACAATCTGGTATCATATATAGATGTATAATCTGAACAAATTCACTTACCCAAAAAAAAAACAAAAGTATAAATTCATTTATTACAAAGAAAACCGTGTATCTTGTTAGCTAAATCCCTTTTGAATTGTTATATTCTAGAACTTTCTTTTTTGTAAAAAGTTACTGTAGCAACGTAATGTATATGAGTTAAAAAAGGTAATTAACAAATATGATCAAGCAAAGCCGAGTAATTTTTACCCAAAAAAATTTCAATTCAAACATGCTTTTCAGAGAAATAATCATTGCATGAAGGGTCTCTTTATACGCACGACTCTACGTAACGCGATAGAGAGAATATACACATGGCTATGAATTTTTGACATTACCTGCAATTCATAATTGATGTTTCACTCTCTAAATCTCTTTACCCGTTGGGCACTTACAAACATGTATACATGTTTGGATCGACTATTATTTACAATAAATAAATGAATGAAAGATCTTTTAATCATATTATAGATATATTTTTAAATTATTTTTATTTTATATACATCATATCACACGATAAGATAAGATAGTGTTTGTAAGTGTTATTTAAAAGAAAATTAAATAATTTTCTATCCAAATAATAGTAGTACATTATTGTGCTTCAAGAGATGGTTAAAACTTGGATAGATCTGATCTTTATAGATTTGATCTTATACAAGTGATGTGACACGATTTGAAGCATTGGATCTACGAAGATCAGGTCTACTCAAGTGAGATTTATGAATTAGGACAGCGTTTGAAGGAGTTGTTAGTACACAAGCAATTAATCCCAGCAAAACACGGAAGGAGCATGGTGAGTGATACGTGGCAGCTGGAAATCAAAGTTCAAAAGTACTGCCGCCCCACGTGTCGCCGCATAAGCATGCATTGAGCATACGTGGCTCGATTTCATCATGCTTTAGGAGGCTTAATTGCAGGTTATTTAATTAATGGCGAAGTACTCAATTTCTCATGCACTAAAACTCCAAAAAAGCTTACGTATGGAACACAAAGGTACAACTGCGATTTGTTGGAATACTGCCACCACTACACTTAAAAGGGCAAGTACAGTAAATATCAGGCTGCGATCGAATAGGAGCGCCACGACGTCGTTTCTATCACCTATTAGTACAGGTTACCGCTGCTGGTGGTGGTAGGAGTATCAGACAAAGCGTTCAACGTCTGAAAATTCTGCTAGCACGACCAAACCAAATACTACTCCATAAATAATGGTGGGGTGTTGGCGGGGGGTGGGGGGCATGGCGACTGTGTTGGTGCTGTCTTTGACGAATGCTGGACTTGCGGTGAAAAGACTAATGTTGCCTGCAATGTGCTCAGCCTTTAGTGCTTAGATGAAAAGACAAAATGTTGCACGCTGTGTAGAGCAGTGAGAGGTTATTTCGGTAACTTGAGGTGTTTAGATGAAGATTTTTGTGCTCAGTAAGAGGTGATCATCAGACGTCATGGGTACCAAAAACTGGGGGTGGACTTCTGGTCAAATTCTGCAAATGGTGTGGTTGAGTGTTACAAAGGGTCTGCTGTTTGCTTACTGCCAACTTTGACAAATTAAGGGCAGTAAATGCTGCAGACCTGCGTGCATTGTTTTCCAGTCTTGCCTCTATACTGAAAAGGTTTTTCAAGAAATTCAAAGGAGAATGAATGAAGAAATAAAAAAAAAAAAGGCAATAGTTTTGGCACCTGTTCGAACTCAGTAGTGACTATGAAGTAATGGATCCGGGGGCTGGAACGGTTGTCAGAACAACCATTCCGGAAGGTGACAACCATTCCGAAAGGTGTAACATCATAAGGTGTAACAACAGAACAATAGCGAGTAAATAATATTTTTGTGGATCCCACACGACGTAAAAATCGAATTACAAGGAGTGATCTGAACCGCATAAATTTTTTTGACTTAATCATGGCCGTGAACCTTCCGAGATGAGACAACCGTTCCAGTCCCTCCTCCTGAAGTAATTGGTAATGAACTCAGCAATTTGGCCATGTTAGAGTACTGTAGTATTATATCTAAATTCAGTTTTTTTTTTCTTTTTTTACCCTTAAACTGACCTACCCTAGCTACAGTTTAAAATGAAGTTAGCCAGTCTTTGGAGGTTGACTGATTGAGCAGCAGAACTAATGAGTTGGCTGAAAAGTGTATGCACCCTTCACTACGACTGTCCAACTTTAAAATAATCCTTTTGTGGCCGGCCCAAACCCGCCCATTAAACTGCAAGCAACCGGCTTGAAATTATTACAACTATATATATGTTCGCTTCAAAAGTGGCTTAAAGTTGATACTTTTTCTCATTTTGTAGGGCAGAGCATGTCATACCCTTCGGGAAAAAAAAAAAATAAAATCTCACAATGTGTGGTTATTAGAAAGAAAGCTATGCCACAAGTTACAATACTGTCCCTACTAAAAATGAAAAGTGATCATTGATAAACTACGAACACTCGTACTTCTTTGCAAAGTTAATTGAGGAGGAAATCTTGAACAAATGCTAGCCTCTATTCTACTCTACATTTACTTAGGAGGGAGGAAAAAAAGCGAAAAAGAAGTCCAGTTTCCACACTAATAATCTTCTCCCACTAGTTTGATAAATGTGGTACTTAAGGGGCAAGTCAACTGCATTAGAGCCTAGATGCATTCCACAAGCCCATCACTCGCTCAAATCAAATGTACCAATCAATTCCCATTATTGAGACTGCTGAAACTCTAATAATTAATTATTAATTTATCTCAATTTGGATAGTAACTATCTTGGAAACTAATTTTTTTTTTTTGGGGAGGGGCGGGAGGGGTCAATTCTGTGAACATATTTCCAATTTCTTGTTTACCATCTCAATTCTGGTTCGAGTGTGTTTGGATAGTAAAATGTTCGCTGAGGGTTTGTTTGGATTGCTTCATATTTCCCCAATTTTATTTGCTTACATCATCTTTACAATTTCCAATACACCTTTTTATCTTCCCAATATCTTTTTATCACAAAAAGTGCTACAGTAAAAATATCCCAAATAATCTCAAATAACTTACAATCCAATAGTGCTACAGTACTATTTTGCTTGCATCGCAATTATATATACTAATTCTTAATCAGCTTTACCTTATGTATCACTGCTCTTTTTTATTTTCCTGTAAACATATTTAAAATTTGCAATCGACTCCAAAAGGAAATATGTGAAAGAAAGTAATATATGTCTTATTTCTTTCGTATTTTATTTTTCCCTTTTTAACCACTGAATTCAGAGATTATTGCATCACAGAAGACGAAATGGGGGTAGAAAAGATAAAAGAGTGGTATATTTATTAGACACGGATGAGAGAGCTGATGGCAGCAGGAGGAGCAGCATTAAAACTTATAGCAGCGGTTCATGACATGGGGGACGAGGAAGTTAACCAGAGATTAGAACTCGGGTTAAAAAAACAAGTGGTTAAGAAGGACGACCACAAAACCGAGATTTTTATTATCTACAGTCATCCATCCTCCAGCCAGCAGCATCAATTTCCATCATCAACCCATCCATAACTCCAAAAACACCCCTGCCCCCCACCCCTCCCCCCTCCCCTTCCCATAACCACAGCTCCCTCAGTCTTTCATTTCTTTTCTCTTTCCATCTATCTTTCCCCACCTTAACCCACTGAAGCTTAGCTACATCTCTCCTCCTCCTTTCTTCTTCCAGCTCCATGGAGAAAGCTCCACATCTTTTTCGTCCAAAACCCTAACCCTAACTCTAATCCTCAACTATCTTAAAGGAAAGGCACCCAAAAAAAAAAAAAAACAGACTAGCACTTGTAACTAAAAATTCTTCTACATGTTTGAGCCATGGACTTAACTGTCACTAATACCACAATCACCACCACTGCATCTGTCAAAACCCCCGAAGCTGAAACCGAAACCCCAACGCGGATCCAACCATCTAAGCCCTCTTCTTTCTCTAACGGCGTCCTCAAGCGCCACCCTGCTGTCCACCACCACTTCCACCACCACCACGCCAGCTTCAACAACAACAACAACCACCACCACCACCCACATGCTACCCTTCTGGTTACTTACAAGGAATGCCTCAAGAACCACGCCGCCAGCTTGGGAGGCCACGCCGTCGACGGTTGCGGCGAGTTCATGCCTTCCCCTACTGCCACTCCCACTGACCCCACCTCCCTCAAATGCGCTGCCTGCGGCTGCCACCGCAACTTCCACCGCCGGGAGCCTGAAGAGCCGCTCCCACCTCCTAACACCACCGCAGCTCTCGAGTACCAGCCCCACCACCGCCACCATCCTCCACCTCCGCTCCCACCAGCTCAACGTAGCAGCGGTGGACACAGCAGCCCCAGTTCTCCGTCTCCTCCGCCGATCTCCTCGTCATATTACCCCTCGGCTCCCCACATGCTTCTCGCCCTCAGTGCAGGCTTGTCGGGCCCGCCCCAGGACAGCAACATCCCCATAACCCCCACGGCCAACGCGGGCGCCGCTGTCACGGCTGGAAACTCGAATGGGAGGAAGAGGTACCGGACAAAATTCACTCCGGATCAGAAGGAAAAAATGCTGGATTTCGCTGAGAAAGTTGGATGGAAAATTCAGAAGAGAGACGAAGATTTGATCGCGGAATTCTGCAACGAAATTGGGGTGGATAAAGGGGTGCTCAAAGTTTGGATGCATAACAACAAAAACACTTTTGGAAAGAGAGATCAAGCTAACATTTCCTCCGGCGGGGCCAACTCCGCGGCCGCAGGAGCAGCAGCAACGACAGACAACGGCAACGGTATGGAATTCACTATCCACTACCACCACCAAAATCATGAAAACAACAATGACAACAAAAACGGGAGTCATAACCACGAGTTAATGCACCATAGTGATAGTGTTAGTGCTCATGTTGTGGCCACTAACGGGTCATCCTCTTCTTCTTGATCTTTTGGAATGGATGGATGGATGAAGGATGAATAATAAGTTTTAGTAGGTGATAGCTATCAGAAAGAAAAAGAGAGTGGAGACACTAAGCTGAGACTGCTACTGTTAGTTACTGCTTTATTAGATTTTCTTTTGTTCCTTTCTTCCCCCTATTTTGAGAATGTTGTTCTTAGCTAACGAACGACTAGCGATCCGTGAAAAAGATTTAGTAAAAGATAAAAATGGAGGGGCTATTGTTCAATTGGGAATTTAAATTTTTTATTTTTCGTTTTGACACATTGATTTGCTTAAAATCCTTGCATTTTCCCACCTTTTCTTGGTTTGTTTTTTAAGTTTTGCTCGTTCTGGGGATTCTGCTGCTGCCTTGAGTTCAGTGGACACCACTCTTGATTATGGTGGTTCTGTGGGGGAGGTGATGGTTAAAAAGTGATCCACCACTACTTCTTCCTTTTAATCTTCTTTGCATGCTCTAAGATGAGATTTGATTCCCTATCCAGCTATCCTCTGAACCGACTGCCAAGGGGTGGAGATTCGAGAGAGAAAACAACAAGTGTTTTAATGACTCTTGTCCGATTTTCAGTAGCAAAGAAACCAGCAAGCGGTCTAGTCTGAATTAGCTGCTGTTTGATTTGGAGCGGCAGTAGCATTACGGGCGCCCTTAGAAAACTATTATCGTCATCAGTCACCCCGATTACTTTTTCTTTTCCGATTTAATGCATAATACCGATCCGGAATGAAAAGAGAAAACTTTTAAAAAAAAAGTAAAAAGAGAGTCTCTTATCCTCAGCGCTAGTAGTATTAGTAGTATATTAATAACTTTTGTGGTGGACAATGATTGGGAAGGGGGGGTTTAATTAATTAAATGGGGTTAATCAAATAATTAGCGGTTCCCAGTTGCAACAATTCTAGACATGGTGGAGAGAATCTCTTTTAATGTTTGTTAATTCCGACAATCTCTTTTTATGAACCTTAAACTTAATTTAATTAAGTAGTACTAGGCCACTAATTCAAGGGGTTGCTTAAAGTAAAGATTATGCATGATGTGGTTTTGACTAGTATTTGTTTAAAGCCCTTTTGTTTAATATTTAATTAGAAATCACACTCTATCCATTCCATTGGTTGTAGAAGAGATTATGTTGTTGCTAACAAAGACAATCAAGCCTTTGTTTAGCATTTCTTTTAGGACACTTGTTTCTTTCCTTTTAAGGGAAGCAATTCTTCTTCTACTAATTATTATGCTAGGGGCTAGGATTAGGCAGACGACGGAAGTGTAGTGTCTTGTCTGTCAACTTCTGTTCTGTGGGTTGTTTGGGTTTTGGTGAGGAGTGAAGTCAGTCAGGAATGTTATTGTTTTCTTGAGGTGGTGGGGGGCTCCTTCGCACAACTTGTGTCCGAGTTCCCAACTGTTTTAAGGTCCAACAACAACCTAAACATGGGTCTGTTCCCCATTTTAACTCAAAACATTGTGGGGGGATATTCTTGAGATTTATACAGCTGGGCTGGGAACACCTATCGTTATCACGCACAGAGTACTAATTATTGTTCCTTTAGCCACTGCCAATCATCAAATCCTAATCGGGACCTAATTTTGTGGATTGGTTCCTTTAGTTCGTGAATTTTTCTCATCAGCAGCCAAACAATAATATTATTAACTTCGAGATGCTAGTGCTCCTATTAGTTTGGTTTTGCCTTAAGGGTTCGTTTGGTTGATTATAAAAAATTTTCAGCTATCTTGAGGGATGTTGATGGCTGGCTGCAAACGCGAGATAGGGGGCCAAACAAAAAAAAAAGGGGGGGGGGCGTCCGGTGGTGGGGAGGATCATAGATTGGAAATGAGTTGTCGCGCGACGTGATAACGATTTGAGTATTGATCGGACCAAACATACATTGTCCCGGGGAAAAGGATTAAAGGACGACGAGGCACTAAATAGTAATGATAAAATAATATCTTGCTTGGATTCTCTTCGCCTGCCTGGGATTACAGCTTTTCGCCTCGATTATAATAATGTCACTGCATTATCATTCTTCACAGCTATGGAAACAGGATGGGGTAAATGGCAATTTGACAAAAAATCATTTTTTTTCCTTGATGTATTTATTCAAAGTAGGAAATTGTGCTAAATGCAGCTTCGATCCACGGATTTTTTTTTTAAAAAAAGAGAGTCCAACTCAAATATCACGGCTCGAGTGCTAATCAAAAAGCAAGAGATGTGTCCTTTGGCAAATGAAAGAATGTTTAAGTTGGATTTAAAAAAAAAAAAAAAAAGAAAAGAAATGGACCACTCAAATAATTATAGTCCAAACGCAGGGTTTGAGAAGCCACGAAGCTGGGAATGAATGGTAACAAGTTTTATATCCTTTAAAAGATGATGGTAATAATAACTGGTTTGTTTGGATTAGGCTTTATTTCCCCAAATTTATTTGCTTACATCATTATTACAATTTTCAATACACCTTTTTACCTTTCCAATTACCTTTTTATCTCACATACATCACATCACAAAAAGTGTTACAGTAAAAATATTTCTAATAATTCACAATCCAAACAGACCAACATTTGAAAGCGTGGCTTTGAAATTTATAATAACGAAATTTAGTACTAGTATAACTGAAAAGGGCCACGTGCCCCTCATCCGTCCCTGCAAAAAGAGCAGTGCACTTTATTACACCCCTTTGAAAGCGGTCCCCTTGGTTGTGTAATTGAGTGAGACGCTAGGCACATACGTGGTTGCGGTCGCACCAATTCAATTTCCTCTCCGTCTTACAAAGGATGTATGAGTGGTACTTACTAGTTACTTTCACTATTTCAAGCTGGCGACTTGTTGTACATTTTCGTTGGTTCCCTAGGCTCCATTTCATTTCTGCGAGACTCCAGAAAACCTGTTAGTTTTAAAATACTACTACTATAGAACAATTCTCCCAAGTTGATTATTAACCGCCATTCATTGATCGCATCGTTTCAACATTAAAAATCAAAAGTTAAAATTTTAACTCTTCGAATGATGAAAATCTCGTCCTTCTAAATTTGTTCGAGGGCACTGTTCAACCATGTACTGCTTAAATCAATTTGATCGATGCATTAGAGCAGTTGATTAATAAACTTTTGAGTGAGTGCTTGGCAGTCACCACCACCACCACCGGGGCAAAGAGCTGGTGGCTTGATCCCTAATGTTCAGAAGGGAAGCGTATTCATGTTCACATGGTCCGTACAAAGCCGCCATTAATAGTTTTCGCCACTCGTCTAAGCACGGTGGTCCAGTATTCAAGATCTCTCTGCATCCAGGAAAGCTACTGCACGCTACCTAAATCACAAAGAGAGACAGCTCCCGATGGGTTCCATGCGCGTCTAATTAAGTGAAGTAATGTTAAAAACGTTTTTAAAGGCGCATTCTTATATTATTATTATTGAAAAGTTATGTGTTAAAAAGAAGGGGCCAAAAAAAGAGGAAAAATAGAAAAAAGAAAAAGCTTTCTTTGTCTAACCAAAATCGGAAGCAAATTTGATGATAGGCCTATTTTCGTTGTTGTTGTTGTTGGCCGGCCATGTGATGTCGCTGGAGATGATTCACTACCGCCGAGTGACTTTTATGTAACATATGCATGTATGGATTACGGACTTGAGCAGACCAGACCGCTCAATTCTTCTCTTAACGGTCGTTCACTTCCTTAATTTGGCAAATTTTGTTTTCAATTAGTGGACTTTGAATAATGTGGGTCTGTATCCTCAGGGAGGGATTAGGACTAGGTGCATAACAGCACGTTTTAAATTTCAAAAGCTCCTAATGATCTTGACCTCTCAATATCGTAATTAATGTGTTTCAAAGTTTCACTAACTCAAAAACTTTTTTATGGAATACGCCTAATTAATTACGATGACTTCTTTCACACGGAGGGGGAGGGGCCCTTCTCCCCTAGACTTTTCAAAAATTCCTCATAGACTATTATTATTAGTTCTTAAATTGTTGTTTATAAGTTTCAAATATTACTTGAAGGAAATGCTAATTTGTCTTTATGTAAATTCCTAAAATAAACAAACTCTCAGTTCAAATGCCTAATGAGCCAAACCATTTTATTAATTAACATTAGGAAAAAACATTATACAAATATAAAACAAATGACAAATTAAATGAAATTCAACCAGCTACAATTCTTATTTGTACACGATTGACTTAATCAGAAAAGAACTGTAGTCTAATTTTTATGTTCTGCACATGACTTTTATTAATAAAAAATATTTATTTGTTAGTTACTATTTATTGACTTTTTTTTTTTTTTTTTTACTCTACTATTTGCATGGTTGCATTTGACAAGATCTACGAGGAACATGGCTTGAAGGAAGGGCATTTTTATATGCTTATCGTTGTCAACAATTAATGCGTTGAAGCAAGTATTTGTTGGTTTAGCCAGATTGGCAAGTAGCCCAGCTTCTGGTTTGGTCATTGGTGTTGTTTAGTTAAGGCCTTGTTTGGATTGCATTTTCTTGGATTTTTTGTAGAAAAATCACTGTAGCGATTTGATGTATGTGAAGAAAAAAGGCAATTGGGAAATGTGATCACGAAAAAATGACGCAATTTTTCGGCGAAAAATGGCTGTCCAAAGTTTACCGGCAGCTAGTGACTGCTTAATGAAAGAAAGATGCTTTCAGGAAACCCCGCCTCAGAGCGCCATCTTATAAGTTATAA
Source organism: Coffea arabica (assembly GCF_036785885.1). Classification (NCBI taxonomy): domain Eukaryota; kingdom Viridiplantae; phylum Streptophyta; class Magnoliopsida; order Gentianales; family Rubiaceae; genus Coffea; species Coffea arabica. The sequence goes on along the minus strand of NC_092323.1, from coordinate 3,605,488 downwards.
CCCCACCTCCATTTCTCATCCTTTCTGCCATATATACGCATATATTATATGTCTATGCAGCTATGTAGGAGTACTTGTTTTCTTCTACAGGAACCCTTTTATGTGATCAGAGTTGAACCCGGCCGTTATCTTGAATTCCGTAGGTAACATATTTTTTGTTTGTTGTTGTTTTTTTTGCTACCCGTCGACAATTAAGGAAGGTACAGCTAGCATATATACTTTGTTATGATGTTTTAATTATATATAAGGTAACGTAGGCATGGGTTGTGGGGTTTGTGATGGATTCGATCTGTCAAATATGTTAGCATACAGAGACAGCAGTAATATTCATACGACAGGAATCATGCATGCAGTCCTTAACAAGGTTTATAAAATGCTCAATTTAGTATAGCGTTCACGTGATGATTATGAACTTGTTCGCACTTTGGTTGTCCAGAAAAGAGTTAGAAACTTAACTTCCTCATGATTCACGTGTTACAAATCAAATTCCCTCCTCTCTCTCTCTCTCTCTCTCTCTCGTATCCCAGCCAGAGGGGGGATGTAATTGAAATAAAAAAAAAAAAAAAGAAAAAGAGAAGGGTACATATATAATTGTTTTCCGATAACCCTCACTGAATTTTCCACCGGAACAGAAGATGCTCTAGCGACAACGCCGACAGCCAAACACTGTAAAATTGTAGATGCCACATACCTACCTAAATATACACACACACATGCATCCGTCTAAATTTTTTAAACAACGCCACATTTAATTGTGACAAATTGGTAGGAGGAACCTTTGTCATCCACCCCACCAAGCCTTAGGCTAAGTTTGGGAGTTTAGGATAGAAAAGAAAAGAAGGGAAAACTTAAGTTATGAGAGAAGAGAAGAGAAGAGAAGGGATTGTTATGTTGTTTGGGAGTTTTGAGAATTAGTGGAATGATTTTGGATATGAAAGTCATTAAATATTTGTTCAAGACATTTTTAAGGATAAAATGGGTATTTTAAAAAAATTTCATAAGCTTCTTCCAACTTTCTCTCCATTTCTCTCCAATTTGGAAGGAAAAATTTTGCATACTATTCATCCTCTTAAATCATTCCATTTCCCTTCTTTTCTTTCCTACTAAAAACTAACAAACGAAAGAAAAGCTAACTTTCTCTTCTTTCCCTTTCTTTTCTGTCCGAATCCTCCACTCCCAAACGAAGCCTTAATGTGTTGATGGTGGCCATTAACCCAAAAATATGAGTAATTTGTGTAGTCGTTTAGGCATTCAAAATTGATACAAGCACCCCCAAAAAATGGTTTTAAAAAACAAAAAAATGGGCTCATACCCAATCAATCAACTCAGTATTGATGGACACAATGGCAAATCAGGCAGTACCTTTTAAGAAAGTTTCTTGTCAACCGGCAGAACAAGAAAGTAAACGGACTAGTACTATCTTCTTCTCTAATTCAATGAGACCTCAATATATGCAACATACTAAATTATATTCTTGAAGTTACATGAACTAGGAAAAATTTACGTGCTGTCTAATTGTCTTGGTACTTAATCTATCGATCATCTGGAATTCAAAAGTTGAATTTGAAAAGGACACACCCCCACCCCAAAGCCCAAAAAAGGAAAAAAAAGAAAAAAGAAAAAGGAAAAAGGTATGGTTGCGAACAGGGAATAGAATGTGTATAAAGATGTAATCCTTTTTTGACGGTCTCGTTAGTGCAGCACAACTGATGGGATCTTCGGGTCCTTGTCGAGAATAACAGATGCTAAAGGGATAACAATTGGCTAAGGGGATAATAAAGGAAAGCTAAAGGAATGAGAGTTTTTTATCCCCCTCATCTTCTGTCACAATATAAGCAGAACCTCAATCCGTCTTTCTCGAGATGCCTGTAAATCTAAAAGCACCCTTACGCTAACGATGGACCGTAGGCCCAATTTTGCATTGGGCTTGCCAGTGTCCATCTTAACCTCTCTGTTTTTAGTCTGACGCTTCGATTTATTCTGTTTCACATCTGACGGGTGATCTGGGCCTTTTTTTTTTTCTCAAAATTTGGGGGAGGGGGGGGGTGCAGATTTTGATCATGGTAAAATACTAAAAACTTAATAGATCAACAGATTTCCTTTAACAAAAAATGGAAAATGGAACCGACGGTTAATGGAATTTCCAATTTTAGACCAAGATTTTAGGTGAGTTGAAGATCCAATTCCAGATGTAGCGATACATATGTCCAAAGAAAACCAAGAAGCTTGCCAGACTCTTTCTGGCCCTGATGGCCCAACAACATCGGACTTTTTGATTGAGTGTCGCGTTGGGGACAATGGCACCCCTAATTAATTAAAGTCGCAAACGAAAAACACACTTCAAAACTCTCAGAGCCCTTGTTACAAGTTGCGAGTAGTAGACGAGATATTTGCTATTCTTGTATATTTTCTTGATCATAGTAACGAATGGCAATATACCAATCATGTAGTACTTACTTTGCAATGAAGGAATCGAATTGCGACGCAGTACTCTTTCTTGGTTTCTTTCATCCTTTGAAAATGAGAGCCAAGAAAAGTTACAGTCACATATCCCGGCTGAGCAGGCGACCGATATATTCCTTGGAAGGAAGTCATGCGACTCCAGGTAACGAGGGGATCGTCAATAATGCATAATGAAGCTCCGAGATTCTCCGGCCAAGTTGTAACGGGAAAAACCTTACTGTGGATTGTAAGACTCGGCCAGTGCGTAAAGAGAATGAAAATGGAATTTGTGGTTTCTGTGCATCTGATCCGTGCGTAATGTCTCACGCTTATATCCCGGAGCTGGCCAAAGCCAGGAAGCCTTTCTCCGCCGGCATTCGGGACAAAGAGCAGCAGTCCAAAACGCAAAAACATACAATGGCCACAGTTTTGGGAGGATTTGACATTCACCTGATTTAAATCAACGCATACCTAATAATTGCTCCCCCCCTCCATACTCAATTACCTAACTTGGGCACTTTTTGCTGATCCATAGCACATGGCATATATTAAGCATGTTTTTGGAAGAACACAAACGTGGCTATTCTTCCAATCTTCTTGGTTCTTTTTATTCCCAAACTCATCCGTTTGGCACTACAGAAGCCCCACGTCGATCACAGGCACGTAGGGTAAGACTTGGACATTCAGTTGCAGAAAACCTTCATTACACGTATTATCGTATAAGAGAAATACTACTCCTGCAGGTTAGGTTACGCGTATTATCTTGAGAGAAAGACTACTCTTGCAGGTTAGGTATACTATAGTTGTAACATATCCAAGCAATCAGTTTTGTGGCCTAGAACTTCTAACACCTCATCAGCACAATCAGGAACCCACTCATCCTGACCACCAATATATATTTATCATCGTGTTTGACGTGCCAAAATGTCCAAGAACCATGGCAAAATCCAAAGCCACCCAACTCTAGACGTGACTAGCGTCATGGTCTGTGTCACCAAACATAGCCATGGTTAAAGAAGGTATCAGGTAAATGGCATAACAGATTCGCTGTTTGTTTGAAAAAAGGGACGTTAAGGATGACCATACGATACTAATAATTCATTAGTTAGGTCATCTCATAGTATGTTGTGGTAGTTCTGAATGAGATCAATCTTGTGTTGTTTCACATCAAGCATTCATGCAACATTCTTTGCATTTGAAGGATCAATGATCAATCGAAACAACTCAACTACAAGGAGAAAAGACGGGTTCTTTGAGCACAGATAAATTGTAGAATTCGATTCCATAGCAATTAAGAATCAAGGGAATGAACTCACGGGACTTCCGCTTAATCAAATTTCAAGGTACAACAAAAAAAGAAAATCACAGAATAAGGCAATCATATATATATGTTTCTGAACAAAGGACATAGCAAATTTAGCCCATGGCAATGCCTAGTTACCACCCACTTCACCCTTGGTAATAAACCATGAAAGGCAGTTTGACGATCTCATAATTTAGTAAAGACATAAAAGAACTCCTGCTTGTTTCTTGAGCTTCCACACAAAAACACAAACGCAGACACGCAATTCAACTCAACCCCTGGTTAACATAGTAATAACTAATAAAGCAAACAACAAACCATCAACATACTTGTATTTTGGAGATAGAAAAATATTAGGAGAGTTTATCTATGTACGCCCAAGCGAGGACGGGGAAGAACCTTCGCAGACGGCCTCGGTTTCCACTTCCCTTCTGTGGAAGTTCCTGTGACAGCCACAAGCAGCACAAGAGAGTGCAGCATTTGTCCCCTCCTCCCCACTAGCCATGAACTCCCTGCATCCATCCACAGCATAACCTCCAACGCCAGCCGCATGATTCTTCTGGCACTCTCCATATCTTACATTCCTTACCGTAAACGACGAATTCGTCGCGTTTTTTGAAGATTCATCTCTCTTTACCACCACTTGGCGCTTCTTCATGTCTTCTACCAGCTCTTACTACAAGAACCCTTATGGATGTATATGTTCAGACTACTACGGTGAATCAGCCAAGAACCCTCCTGCAGGATTGAAAGGAGATCAATTTAGAAGGAGATGTTCGCTAGCTAGTAGATCACATATACATAAATCTATTCTTACTTCTGGGGAAAACCCTAACCCTAGGGGGCAATGCTTATGTACAGCTCATAAACCATTCTCTTTTCAACACCTTGTGGAAGAATTATTTTTTATTGGAAATGAATCACTGTATATTGACTTGGAAAGTTTCTGGTGGAGCTACTATCTGTCCACGTTTACCGTGGAAGGAACAGTTTACTGGTTTAACTACTGATACATCGAATCCCCCGGTTTTTAAAGCCAAAATGTTCAATACTTGCTAATTTTTATCAATAAAACGATTGGGTTTCAATACAATTTTTCAGGCTTCAAATCCATTAAATATTTTGGATTGATCTTATATACACTAAAAGTGCATGCACTAACGAGCATGGACTTATATCGTGCGTACAAGAATTGAAGTTAAAATTCAAACTAAAAATTAAGGGTATTTGAAATTAATCTGAATTCATTTAATTGCTGAATTGTTAGTTACTGAAATCTTAATATTTGGAAGCATTCTGCATTAAGTAATAAGTGAATAATGTATCACTTATTGCTTTCAGTAAATTTTGCATAAACAATTCAGAAGCACTTAAATAATTAAGACGTTTTTATTGTTTTGTTATTAAACACATTTCAGCATATTAATACTCTATTTGAATTCATTAACATGAAGGGTTCAATTAAATTATTAAACACGGCCTCAATAACATGCATCCATATTTGTTAGTGAATATACAAAATTAATTCAAATATATATTTTTTTAATCACAACCACACGTTTAGGACCAAAAACAAGCAAAAGGGGAAACATATAATAAGCTATTCCGCCCTCACTAATTGATGGTGGAGCTCGTTCCAAGTCTACAATCTCCATGTGAAGAAGAAAAATTATATCCAATTACATCCACACTCACCACGAGTCAATTTGGCAATAATAATACTAATAATAATAATAATTTTTTTTAAAAGGCGTTACTATTTTTCCTATTTCATATGGAGGGAGGGAAAATTGTGCCCGGAAAGCGGTCCCCTCGAGGAATTCTTTGCTTTGACATTCAGTTTCAACTTTCAGGAGATGTACGTGACTCGCCTTATCGCTATTGGCTACTGATCAAACTCTAAAAGATTCCCTGTAAAATCATGATCACAACTTTATTAGGATGGGGTTTATTGGGTTCGATCTTTACAATGAAAATTTGTCAGTTACAAAAAAAAAAAAAAGCTTCCAAATGCAGATGCTACGGTTCAGCTAGAGGCACAAGATCTTGGCCTAATGCACTTAGGTTTAAGGACACAATGACCGATTAGCACTCCAATCGAAGCACTAAATCCAACGAATTCGATTCAACCTTTTCTGTCAGAGGCTATTTGTCATTTGCTCCGTCAATAACTCGCACTCTATTATTTTGATAACGATGGAAACAGTTCATACTCTGTTTTGGCGTAACAATTTTTTGGGTTAGCGATCCGTTGGCCTTCTAATTTTACGGAAACACCAAAATCTAACGTGGCCGTCAGTACCGAATGAATCGAAGTGGATGGAGATTTGTTTCTCGGGATGTGGATTATGTCCTTTGCTTTCTCTCTCTCTCGGTCCCAATCAATCAAATGTTTTGGGTAATGATGATGGCAAATATTCGCATGCATCATTGTCTTCAAAGCAATAACTTGAATCTTTTTCAATCAAAATTTTAATCATTCCGTCTGTAGTCTATACATATCTCTATTGGTTTTTTGTTTGTCAAACGGTCGATTTTTTAAAGTATTAATCCTATTTTATTTTGTAGAAATTTGTAAAAAGAATACAGGAATAATAAGAATTTTTTAGGTCAAATACAATAATATGGAGATTTGGAACGCTAATTTCCTGAGTGTCATCGATCGATGAGAGCAAAAACACCAAACATTCGACTTGACACAGCTTTGATTTTAAATCTGTTTAATGAGTATCCAGTGACTAATTATTAAGTTGTCATTTAAGGATTCAGGTAAAATTAACTAAAGAAAATAATTATGAATAGATATCCGTATGATAGGTTAGATGTATATAAAATACCTGATAAAAATCCTTTAATTTGATGATAAAATGCAAATTTCACAAAAATTTCCGACAAGTGATAGTTGATGGTTGATACTACACACCAGCGGTCATTTCTCCTATGTGGCTATGTATGTCGTGGCAGAGGAGTGATCCCTGTTCTGCTGATTCGACGTCGGATCGACTTTCCAGGTAAACATGTACCATATTTATTTTAAGCTATGTACATTGACCGACTGATGCAGTTAACAAAGTCCACGTTTATTAGCTTTTTGGCGGCCTTCGATGAACTCATAAACTCAGCGTAAAAGCTGCTTTCGAGTATTAAGTCAATGGTTTTTCTTTTCCCCTCTAATTATTACTCCCTCCGTCCCACTTTGATAGTCCTATTTTCCTTTTTCGTATATCCCAAATTATAGTTCACTTTCCAATTAAAGAATATAGTTGTATTTTAATTTTTCTAAAATGCCCTTATTCAATGTAGTTGTTGTTACTATAAACCTACCCCATTTAATGAGAGTTGATTCTTTTTTTACCATCAATTCAAGTTCCCATAAAGTTGTACTCTATTTAATGTGAAGGTATTTTAGGAAAATAGCAATTTAAATTTACTTTTCCAACAAAGTTAACTACTTTTTCTTAAACTGTGTGAAAAAAGAAACAGGACTATCAAAGTGGGATGGAGGAAGTAATTACCGGGGTGAACTTTTCTCTCTCACTTTCTAGCCCCTTGTAGTTAGTTGCCCTACTGCGCATTCCAAAGGATAGCTCAAAGCATTAATAAGTAAATGCGGAGATCTCTGGGAGCTTAAAGAAATTCTGAACATACACAGGAAGTAGTAGGAAAGACTTCAAGCATGTAGTTAAAAGAATTATACTCCCTCCATCCCACTTTGATAGTTCTGTTTTCCTTTTTCGTCTGTCCCAAATTATTTTTCGTCTATCCCAAATTGTAGTCTGCTTTCCAATTTAAGAATGTAGTTGTATTTTAATTTTCCTAAAATGCCCTTATTCAATGTAAGTTATTGTTACTATAAACCTACCCCATTTAATGAGAGTTGATTCTTTTTTTACTATCAATTCAAATTCCCATAAAGTTGTACTCTATTTAATGTGAGAGTATTTTAGAAAAATAGCAATCTAAATTTACTTTTCCAACAAAATTAACTACTTTTTCTTAAACTGTGTGAAAAAAGAAACAGAACTATCAAAGTGAGACGGAGGGAATAATTACTGGGGTGAACTTTTCTCTCTCACTTTCTAGCCCCTTGTAGTTAGTTGCCCTACTGCGCATTCCAAAGGACAGCTCAAAGCATTAATAAGTAAATGCAGAGATCTCTGGGAGAGCTTAAAGAAATTCTGAACATACACAGGAAGTAGTAGGAAAGACTTCAAGCATGTAGTTAAAAGAATTATACTCCCTCCGTCCCACTTTGATAGTTCTGTTTTCATTTTTCGTCTGTCCCAAATTGTAGTCTGCTTTCCAATTGAAGAATGTAGTTGCATTTTAATTTTTCTAAAATGCCCTTATTCAATGTAAGTTATTGTTACTATAAACCTACCCCATTTAATGAGAGTTGATTCTTTTTTTACTATCAATTCAAATTCCCATAAAATTGTACTCTATTTAATGTGAGGGTATTTTAGAAAAATAGCAATCTAAATTTATTTTTCCAACAAAGTTAACTACTTTTTCTTAAACTGTGTGAAAAAAAAACAGCACTATCAAAGTGGGACGGAGGGAGTATTTGGTTCGAACACATCGAGTTGTGTGCATAGATGCATGTCATCGTTCATGCACCCAAAAAAATGTACTATAACTATGGTTACGTATGGATTAGATGTCTTTTTAGAGTGTTTTTCAAAAATTTTATCATAACAAAATATGTGAAAAACAACTAATGTAGATTATTTGTTTGAATTAAGTGTTTTTTCTAGATGTATTTTAGGATATTTTTTAAATTCGAATTTTAATGAAATATTTTTAAAAGTTTCACTACCCACCACCATCCCTACCTTCCTCCGGTGTTACCACCGACCTTTCGGTCCTCCTTCCATCTACAACCCTCTCTCCTCCCCTATCTGTGGTCACGCTAGTTGCAACTAGATATGATCGTGAGCAACACAACTAGAGAGCTCTTTGGTCCATCCTTCCCTCTCTCCCCTTACTCCTCCTCTCTGGTCACGTTTGGATTGTTTACGGCTAGCGCATTAGAGAGGAAGAGAGAGAAGAGAGGAAGGAGAGAGGGAGAGAAGAAGAAGAAGAAGAAGAAAAAAGATGAACGCCCGTGGTAGTGGCATGTGGAAGAAAAAATAAAGTTCAAGGTTCATTTTATTTTTATTTTTTAGTGAATTTGAGAGTGTGTTTTTGGATTTATTTTTGAAGTTTGTTACTATAAATTTCACAGAAAAAAGGTAGTCAGTGAGAATAACTCTCAATCCAAGATGAGCCTATATTAATCATCCTAGTTTAACTAGGAAGAGGAAAAGAAAACGGCTCATTCAATAGTATAAGAGGAAAGCAAAGAAGGATTGATTTTAAATATATTGTCGATGTATATACTAACTTCTATGGATGCATATCATTTAATCTTGATTTGAATTTAAACTTCAAATTTTAACGCGTGATATGCATCCATATTCTCTAGTATATACATCGTGACTCCGTCAATATATACAAAATTAATCCTATTTCGAATACTAATTTACCTGTAGCTCTTTCAAAGAGAAAAAAAATTCCTCAGGCTTGGGTTCTTAAATATTAAGGCTGCTAGTTTTCGTTCTGATGCAGGTGCCAAAGTCAGAAATTAGTTTCATCAGGAATTGGGATCGTTGGTAGTGCAGAAAAAAATAGTACCAGATGAGAGTGAGGGTACAAGGTTTTGTTTTGGAGGTGACAGGTGCTAAGTGGAATGTAAGGGTACGACAGCCAACAGGAAAGCTGCAGGGGGTGAGTAACGCAGTTTGATCAGGACAGTAGTTAGTGGGGGTTAATGGTGATTAAGACAGGCAAAGCAGGTAGTTAGTCTGGATTCATGACAGAGTAGAAGTTTGACAGAGACTCACAAGCATGATTGTGCTTTGGGAGAATGATGAAAGCTGAGGGCAAATTTGCTTCTCACCAACCCAACCCATCCAAAATTTGATGCCCACAAGAAAAAGATTTTACCGTCGTAGCTGTTTTTGGGACCATTAATAGAGCATCTTAGGCTTCTAAACCAGCTTTTCCTTCTTTTGGTTTCCGGATAAATCTGATTTGACAAAACAAATCACTGTAACAGGACAATAATTATGGTCTTAATTAATTATGGAACTAAAGGGGGGTGGGGGGGAAATGCTTACTTAGTTGTAGAAAGTTTGGCGTTGATTGATGCAACTTGACAAACAGGACACCCATTTCTGTATTTGTTTGTTCACCATATCGTGCATTCACAGTATGCATCACTTTGATGGCTTTCTTAATCCCGAAGCAAACAGTGATTGTGGACCAGCCTCAAACCATATCAACAACGACACAAGGCCATAATCTTCGAGGCCTCATCTAGTTTTCTCCTTTTTTTTTTTCCTTTTCTTTTCCTTAGTTTGAGATATCCTCGTAATCAAAGATAAGAAGATTGTACGACTGTGTTGTTTTGGCAACATCGATTTGCGTTTTTCGAATCAACATAAAAGCTCAAATTAATTAAAGCAGATTGCACTACGTACACAACAGAACGAGCAACATTTATCAGATGAAGAAGAAGATACCTCCTCCTATGTTTTTTATGGCAATCTCCATTCAGCTTGCAAATGCTCAAATGGTTTTACAATTGAAGAAGATACACAGACACAATTTGAATTAGGGCCAGAGAGCCCTGACAGATATGAAAGGAAACGACGCAATACTGATGCAGAGTAGTTCAGTTGCTTCACTTCTTCGCTTGGCCTTTCCAGGAAAATGCTGATTCGGGATTTCGAATAGAAAATTATCTCGTTTTTTGTAGTAGTCGAACAGCAAACGCGGTTCACGAATTGGATCTCATTTGTAACAGCGGACAATGCTGAGAAAGCCCTGGTGCAACTCAAGAGCGTCAACCTTCTTCGATCTTTCAGTTGTATCAACTAGTGACGACGTTCAGAGGAAAACCTTCTTGTGTTTTCTTTCTTGAGATCCCATAAAACCTTCTTGCTACTATACTAAAACTACATAATACGTTAGATATATATTTTTTTCTTTTAAAGGAAAAGAAAAAAAAAAAAAGAAGATTCACTTCTTTTCTTTTTCTCTCTAATTAAACACACAGTGAAAAAATCGTTTTCCACATTGAATATATACAACCTACATATGAAATGCACATTCACTGTGTGCAATATATGAATTTTCTTGTCTTACTTTTATTGTTTTTATTCAATTGTTACTGATTATATTCTATCAGTTAGTCTCTGTCATAATCATCCATGCGGCCACTAATGTCACGGTGGTGAGAGTGAAACTGATCGTGGACTTATGCGGTTGCCAACAATCGCATCTCATGATTAAGGATTCAATCTCGGCTAGCTCAAATTCGCCAGAACTAGGCTATCCAATTCAAATTAAACAAAAACCAAAAAATTTTGAATGAACGACCCAGATTTGATCAATTTGAGTTCGACCAATTAATTAGTGTTTACAATGGAAAGACCTGTGTTCAAACCTCAAAAAAAAAAAAAAAAAAAAAAAAGTACTCCATTGGTCGGAAGAAAAAAGAGAGCAACATATTAAATGTACTCTCTCCGGCCATTAACATTGTCGCTTCTGTTTAAGTAAACAAATTTCCAAAGCTCGCCTTTTCTTTTTCTTTTGTTAAGGAGAGATTACAAAGCTTACAACAAGAGAATTCTTGAGTCGAACTAGAAACTTCACATATGTCTTATTAATATCTCTACCAAATCTTTTTTATGTGCTTTCTACTTGTTTTGAAAATTTCAATTTTTTGTATGATAATGCCCGATAAAAATTATCCAACGTTGAAATCTTTCACTATGAAATTTTAGTTTAGAGAAAGTTAATCTTGCATAATTTCTTTTGGGTAGGAAGGGAGATTGCAAACTTTACAAGAAACGGAAGAACAAGAAATGTTTAATGATTGGAACCTCACGTCATCTGAAAATTGTACCTATCACCTAAGTTGGATCTTGAGTTTTAACTCCCAGAGTTAAAACTAGCCCAACCCACAAAAAGAACAACAACATCCAACAAAGGAGAGCACCTTAATCCATGGTGCATTAAGGCCCATAGCTAAGAGTTTGTATCAATTCATTTGGGCCTAGTGCCTCACTCAACTTCCACTTTTATCCAAAGACAGATCTTGCACCTCGGGCTCAGGCCTTTGAGGGCAGCTCGCAGGCCAGCGGGCTGACTAAAGAAACAAATGACAGAATAGAAATTTCCATGTATTAGTCTGAGGGGAATCTCGCCCCTTTCCACTTGTTTCAAATGCAAGATCACAATTTTCCCGACACTTTCCTTCTTTTAAAAAGTAGTGATAGAAATGCAATTTCGCTCTGCTTTATATGTCAAAATAACAACAAAAAGAAAAAAGGAAATTGAGAGACGATGAATATTAGAATTTTGAGAAGAGGTGTGTACTCGAATCTTATTTATGGGTTAGTTTATTTTGTGGCCTAGGGATACATAGGGTGTGTTCTCAACTAATTCTGATTTTGTAAAATTGATTTTTGAAAAATAAGATTTTTAGAAATAATTTATATGTTATCGTTTATTGTTTAAAAAAAAAGCAATTTTAATAAATGCATAGGTGTTCTTAAAGAATGTTAAAAAGCTTATTTTGATAAGAAAATGACCACGTTGCTCCTTATATGCTACATAGATAAATTTTTTTGCTAATTAATTAATTTTTAATTAATTACTTTTCTTATAAAGATTAAATGGTGGATGAGAAAAATCAGAGTCGCATAGATGAATTTGGAAGTGAGACAAGAATAAGAAGAAAATAAAAAGACCATAAAAGGTTATATAATTTTTAGATAGTTTAGTAATTATACTGAAATTTGAAGGGTAATTCTGTCTACATAAAATAATAGGCCAGAATCAAGATCCAAAAGCACGTCACGGCTTGCTTCTTCTGATTTCAACTTTTTTGAGCCCAAAAATTCTAAAATCAATTTTTTAAAATTAGTTGAGAGTATAACAAAATAATTGTTCAAAAATAAAAAAGCAAAAATCAATTGAGAATAAAGCCATAGTAAAAAAATGGGATTGGTAGCGCTTTTTGAACAACGTATATTTTTCCCCTAAAAGTACATACAATTTAGGATGTCAATGGTTATTTAAGAGTTTTCATGGTAAGCCCTATCATCTTTTTGTGGTATCACTTGTCTCGTGTTTTTTTTAAGCGAACAAAACATAAAAAGTCTTTGTTTATTTTGGTTGTTGTTATATTGAGAGGACAAAACCAAAATAATTATTTAGGGATGATGCATCCAGAATACTTTTGATTTGCAGTGATTTGACGTCATGATAATATACTATTATGGCAGCCCATTTTTTTAATGTATTTCAATTGGACCTTTTTTTTTTTTTTTTTTTTTTAAGTAAGTGAGAGGTTTGGAACTCCCTGTTCCGGTATGAATAACACCTAACTCATCCTTCCCCTATCGGAGGGAAGGGGTGGTGGCGGTGGAGAGGGGTGGTGGAATGTGATAGGTGTTATATATATAAATTCTAATAAAGTTTTAAATTTTAAAGACACCCTAATAAATAATTAGAGTGCAACTTTTTCCTAGACAATGCTACAACAAAATGTTTTGGAAAACAACTAAAAAATCACCTAATCCATAGGGAGCCATTAATCCATAGCCGCTTACTTCTAACTCTAGTTTGGGAAAAATGAGGAGGAAAAAGAGAAGATAAAAAGAAGAGCAAATTATCCATTTGGCCCTTGAACTTTTAGTTTAAGTAAAATTAAGTCCCTTAACTATTTTAGACAATTTTGAGCCCTCAAACTTGTAAAATTATGCACTCATAACCCTTTTGGCCAGTTTATCCGATTTTACAACTAAAAAGTCAATTTACACGAATGGCAGTAATCTGAGTGAGAGGGCATTTTTGTCCGCATATTCTAAGCAAAAAAGGAACTACTCCTCCGCAGCCTCCTGTTTTTCTCCTTCCTTCTAACGGGAACGGGTGAGCGATGCTACCACACCAGCAATCCACAACTACCATTTCAATAGGTCTGGGGATGAAGATGAAACTTCAGAGGAGGAGGACCACCCCCACCCCCACCTCCCCAAATGTAATAGCTATCCAGTTTTCCACTACACAAACCCATAACCGAAAAACTAACATTCTAACAACACACCCGACCAATCCCCCCGCCCCCTCCGGCCGGAGGCGGTGCTAATTTTGATTGTGATTTTCCAAAGAGTATAGAGTACTCTTTTACCGCTGCCCGCCTTTCCAATTTGTTCAATCATTCGATGATTTAGTACGCCTGCCTGTTAATTCCCACAACCAACTAACCCCACCACCGCCACCTGTTTCCGCAATCCGCTTCTAAATTCCCTTCAATCTGCTAGTTGTAATAGTAGGAGGGACTACAGTTGAGTAGCTGATTGAAATGTGGGAATGCAGCTGAATTTTGTTGATCCGGCTATTCTTGTTTCTCCTTTCCTGTTACTACAACTAGCAGTGGCAATCATTACCGCCGTCGACAAATGAAGCTGCCCATCATCGGGATCTCACTTCTGCTAGAAAGGTTCTCTGGCCATCACCACCAACTAGGTTAGGAAATGGGAAGGAGGAGAAGTTGTTCTCTTTTGCTTAGAATATATGTGGACAAAAATGCCCTCCCACTCAATTTATTGCCATTCGTGTGTTAATTGACTTTTCGGTTGCAAAATTGGATAAACTGGCCAAAAGGGTCACGGGTGCACAATTTTACAAGTTTAAGGACTAAAAGTTACCTAAAAATAGTTAAGGAGCTTAATTTTATTTAAACTAAAAGTTCAAGGGCCAAATGGATAATTTACCCTAAAAAGAAAGGGAAAAAGGATACCTGAATGGAACAACGAACAAGGATGTGTACTGAACAGTCCCAAGCGTAAAGGGTGCACGTGCCTCTCACTTAATACAATTACAAGCACAGCAGGGGGAGGTGACTGGGTGACGGTGGTTAACATAACAAGGCCAATTCGTTTGGAGGGGCACATGCCTCTGTCGTCCTTGCGTTGCTTGTTTGCTGTAGCTGCCCATAGGCGATGCCATGGATGCGCCACCCGTAAGAGATATTGGCTGCTGGAAGTAGGGTCCCTTGCCATGTGACAATTCTTGAATCGACTCTTCAAGTTTAATACTTTCCCCTTCTCTGCTTGTCAGCGTCCATATCTCTCTCCATCTGGGTTTTCAATGCCTCTCTTCTCTGCTTGTTAATTTGTATTATTATTTGGGGAAAATTTTGTCAATTATTTTCTAAACACAAAGTTTCAAGTTTCTTTCATTTTTTTAACTCATATAAATCATATCACAAAAATACTCCTTCCGTCCCATTGAAAGTGTTGTACTTTCTATTTTGGAATGTCTCGAAACAATTATCATGTCAGAAAAGTTAAAACACCTTTTAGTCTCTTTTTCCAATATAACCCTTATTTCTAATCATATGCATGTTACTATTCAAATTTAAATTATGAATTTGTGGGGATAAAATTAGAAAGAGAAGCATAAACATTACAATCAAACTATTATTCTTAAAAAATTGGATTCCCCAAATATGACTGAATAAATGGTACGATGGGAATACTAATTAAAAAAAATCATGTAACTTAAATCCAAATGGAATCAGTTACTTAACAACTAAGAAGGGGTTAAGTTAGTGATTAAATGTCTCTTAAATTGGTCAAGATAGTAGAGTTGGTGTCATGTCTTTCTGACCACTCTGAATTCAAATCTCTCCTAAAACATCTGTCTATCACACATGGTCTGCTTAATGCGTCTTATTCCTTTGTGTGGTTGGCGAGTTTTCGTACGAAATTGAATTTATCTAGTATATACTCTCGAAGAGCGGCTGAGGATTCTCTTATCAACAACAAAAAAAAAAAAAAATTTCCAATTAACTGTTGCCGTGAATTGACTCGGACCAATTGGCAAAGAGTGATGCTAAGTGTATGGTTTTACAGGTAGGATAACTTCCTATTGCGGCGCTTCAAGCCACTTCTTTTTTTTTTTTTTTGCTTTTTTATGAGAATTCAAACACTTCACATGTAAGCATTTAAGGCTGAACTGTAGATGTCCAAGGAGATTGCTATCCACACATCCTCAAACAATAATCTGACAATTAATTAATTTTCTACAACCTGTCCAGCACTAGTAAATCAAGAAAACAAGAGTCCATCCTTTTCAAATTAGTAGTACAGTACTTCTTTGAAACACTACAACTTGTGAGTTTTCTTTTTTTTTTTTGTTGGACGTGGGGATCAGATACGGATCAGCGGCCTAACAAGTTTCTGTTCAAACCCGTTTATCTTTTTAAGCTGTAAATAGATACGATACGAGGCATGGAATTAAGCAGAGTATATAGGCAGAAAGTATAAGAAAGACCATTTTGTCCTCAACTAATACATCAGATAAGACGCAAAAAGGGCATTCAGCCACTGCTTTTTCGTTGCTTATTTATTTCTCGCCTGGTTTTTTGAGTGTTAAGCTGAAACTGAAGCCCACAGCTCTCCATCCTCCATTTGTTTTGGCTTCAGTATTTACTATTAACCGCTCTCATATTATCAGTTGGGTTAAAAAAGAAGAAGATCTTGGTGCTTCTAGTTTTGTTTCATCAGCCTGTTCGTCTTCTTTAAATCAATACCAGTTTGTAACAGATGGTACTAAAAATAAAACATCTTCTACTAACTCCAGGTAACACTCACAATATTCTATGACCCCTTTATGTAGCGTTCAATCTGCCCTCCTAAATATATACAAACTTTGCCATTTCAGTAACCCTTTCAACATAAAGTAAGTGCCAATCTGCCTACGAATTCAACCTGCAGTAAAAGGCAAGTACCCTTTTTTTGTTTTGGCATGTCAAAGTATGTATACTAACAAAATAAAGTTTTCCTTCTGAGATAGGATCAATCATCGTTTCAAGAATTAATTGTTGCAGATGTCTATTCTGTCGAAGAGGGTGACATTCCATACATGATAAACCTAAATGGTTTATATCCTTTTGGTAAAATTTCCTTTCTAACGGTAAAAGGTAAAAAGTAAAAACTGTTAGCAGGTGCAATTTGTATAATCAAGAGCTAGAATTGTATTCACTTAGCATAATTAGCTTTTACACACGAGTTTCAAGGCACAGAAGATGATTCACTAATAAATCTCTTAAATCTGTAACGGGCGGGCAACACTAGGACTCAAAAAAAGCGTTCAAATGTCAATGCCTAAAATTAACAAGATAATGGTAAGAGTTAATTCTCAATATCTCACCAAGAATCAAAAGGAGAATTCTTACTACTAAAACAAATTTGCAGTTTCATCGAATGAGAAGTTAGTCAAATCATCTTTCCCGTCGAGCAGCCAATTCTCCAACAACATAGAGAATGGAACTTGTGCCCCATCTTGGTCCGGTTTGCTTTCCCCTTGGAAAATGCTGGCCTCAGGAGAGGTGGATTGAGAAAATTCAGAGGTTGAAGACTCGAAAGACTCAAATCCAAAAAGGGACTCAAATGCTTCGGATAAATCTATTCCGCTTTTGCTCTCGGCACTAGGAGTCCCATCGCTGGAGGTACAATCCGTGGCGGCATTGCAGAACGATTGCTGAGTGCTGGAAGATTTTGATTGCTCAGATTTACGAGGTGAAGGATTTTTGACCCAACCCTTGAGCAATCTTGCTATATTCTCTGTACTTGATGCGTAAGTAGACGATCCTTGGCCAGGTTCTGTGTAAGACAGATGACCATCGCAGGGCTTGGAATCAGGCGCAGGGATAGATCCCTCCAATGACAAGGCATCGTGCAAGGCTTGTTTGGCGGTTTTGATATCAGTTTGGAGCCTTCTTTCCCACTGGCCTTTAGAAATGGAGTGGGAAGATGACAACGCGTTTCTTGGGGAGCTGCTGTCTGAGCCCGTTTGAAGCTTTTTAAGCTTCTTCTTCAAATGGGTGTTCCAGAAGTTCTTGATATCGTTGTCCGTTCTCTCAGGCAGGTAAGCAGCTATCGCAGCCCACCTGTACCCAAACCAAAACACCAGTTTCATATATACATTGAACCCAAACGCTCAACGACGTTATCATTATCGTCAGTAAAAACGAGAAGGGCTAGAAATTTAAGAAGCATACTTGTTCCCTAAAAGGGCTTGAAGCTGAATGATCATTTTCTCCTCCTGATCCGTGAAGTTACCCCTCTTGATCCCAGGCCTCAGATAGTTTGTCCATCTAAGCCTACAACTCTTGCTGCATCTACGTAAACCTGACGGGTCAAAATCATGTAGCAAACCAAACTCAGAAATCAGAATTCTGCATCCAAATATTTTAGAATTTGTAGTAAAAAAAAAAAAGAAAGAAAGAATATGTGAGATTAATGTAAGCAGAAGAGTTGAAGAAACCTGTGTTAGCAGGAACAGCCCTCCAGTTGCCAGGACCATGTTCTTGAACGTAAGTGACCAACATTATATCCTCCTCGGGAGTCCATGGACCTTTCTTAACTCCCACCTTATCACAGCAAGGAGGTCTACCCATCTCTCCCTCTCCCTCTCTCTATTCACCTTCCCTTTGTCTTGTAGTCTGTGATACCGTTTGATGATCTCTTTCTGAGATATCCCTCTCAGAAGCTATCCCTCGGTGCACCCTAAAACTTTGCTGGACTTGGGGCTGTGTTCTTCTCTATTTTGACAGCTATTTCTGCACCACTAGTCGTGATCCGTGCTTATTTTTCTCTTCTTGGGAAAAGCTGAGACAATTGTCCAACGCTAAGATTTATTGATCTGCAAAGCATATATAGAAAAAAAGGAAACCCCTCCGCCACCTCCTAACTATAAACGCTGACCTAAAAGAAGCAAAGGGTGTATTCAAAGAGTCAAAAGGTGACAGCAAGCAAGAGAAAGAGCATTTACTGCAATGGCCTATCTATCCATCCATCCATCTTAGCTAATGTGCTAAGGTCAGCAGCTGGGTGACTGTCTGTAGCTCCTCTTCTCTAATCTCTGCCTCACCAAAACCGCGTAGCATTCAATGTGCTGATTCATTATTGATGATCCATTACTGCAATTCACCTTGCTAATTATGGTTTCCATGCAATATTAACCAACTTCCTTAGTCACCTATTCGTATGAACTACGTACTACTGCTAATGAAAGTCGATTTCTAGCTAGTAATAGAATAGTTCTCCTACAAGTTTCAAAATCTTTTTTACGAGCAACTTTCTCAGATTTTTATCCCTTTTTTTGAGTAAAAAACATTAAATTGCTTTCATTAATAGGTGCAGAAAAGGTTGTACAAGAGAGTTATAACTAAAACTATACATTTAAAAAACTCTTTTACAATTTGTGCATCACGAATCATAATGATCAAATTGGTTGGTAAACTAGTAAAGTCGACGGTGATCGAGGATGATGATGATATCTATCCTAGTAAAAACAAGAAGATATGGTCATGATGGCGGTGGTGAAGATATATATATATATATATATATAGATATACACACACACACACATTATACTGATTCTATGATACACACACCCACAGATATGTATATATATTTAAGTTGATTCGAGATGTTGCTGGCTGGGCTTGGGATGAAATGATTGTATGCTAGGGTATTGTAATGTATGTACGTATGTTCAGGGTTCATCACGAAACATCCTGAACTTTGAGGAGGATTGATCAAAGACATAAAGATGTTTGGGTCAGATGGAGGAGGGGCGACTCGTCGCCAAGTCAACCACAACCAATCAGATGACAGAATACGTTTCTGTCTAAAATATTTCGTTTCATCATGCCCCATGCATGTGGGCCAATTGAATGAGAATTCCCGTGTGGCGACCAAGTCCTCTGTTCATGTTTCATTAATCCTGCGGCTCATGGAAAAGGACCGATTACCCTTTGAGAAGGGATAATTTTTCAGAAACCTCCCTTTCAAGGTTTCTAACAGTTTCACTCCGATGCTATAAAAATATCACTCATCTCCCCGGACAATTATGCGGGACTCAATACCTAGCTCGCTAATATTGAAATGATTCTACGAAGCTAACAACTTGGGCGGTTTTATGCAGAGAGAAACCATTATTATTTTATTTTTTCTTCTTTGGAAAACATTAGCCTAGCTGCGCTGATCCAACACGAGCAGATAGTCAATTATGAATAATAATAATAAGCGATTGATATCAATTGAAACTTTGGATACCAAACATGCTTTGGATGACTTTGCATCCCCGAAAGTTGGATCCAGGTAAATTCGATTTACTTTATAGGTATGAAGGTCCGTCCAATTCAAATGCTATTTAAGGTCTTGCCACTATACTGTTTTGTGATACAATTTTTTTTTTCTCTGGGTGTAGTTAAGATTTTGCCGGGAAAAGATGGCGGTATTTTTTTGTTACAATAAATGTCTTTTTTCTTAATATTAACGGGTCTGAACGTACGCATGTTATATGTGCAAAACCAAAACAATACAACAGAGTTATATTCAATTATTGAAGGATTATCTTGGAACCACTGCCTTCTTAATTGTGTAACACTACTTATTTTCAAGGAAAAAGAAGAACAATTCCATATTGATCTAGAAAGAAGAACACTTCCCTTGCATGATTTTGGATCATGACTAACTGCTTCAATTCCTAAAGTTCAAATACGTACTAGGTAATCATTGGGGTCGACTCGACGATCCGGTGGCCAAGGCTTTTGGAATCTTTTTTACCGTCAAGTTTAAAATTCGAATTTTATAAATGACAACTGCATGTGAAAAAATAATAATAATAAAAAAAATGTTGAACTACTAGGCTTTTTATTAAAAAGCCTCTTTCTTTGGCCTCTCGGAAAATGAATCGACAAACCATGGAAATCTAGGGTCCTCCCTATCGAAGGAAAACGCTTCTGTCTGACCTGTTCAACATTTTGTAATGAACTTATTGGGTTAATCAGGACCCAGGAGAGACTTCAGGCCCACATGCATGCAAACTCCAAAACTCCTTGAAATCTGAGGGGGATTAGCAGCCAGTATCATCCTTCTTTTATTGCTTTTACATTTTTTTCTTGGTGTGCTGTTAACATCTTTGAGCAGCATAATGATTAGTAAGAATTCCATAGTTGTGATGCAGTACTCCATTGCCTTGACTTGCTGAGATATTCAGCCCCGCTAAACTCCACGCAATCCAATGCTCCGTCGCCTTCTCTTTGAAAGAAATACAAGTAGTATTTTACTACTAGACTCGTAGTATTTCATTTCATTTCATTTCCTTTCCTTTCTTGAACGCATAGGTTTGTATGTCCCGCGTCACGTCAACCACCACCGAATGATTATGATGCTGCTACGCTTCTCCTGCACATGGCTCATGGCACCCGATAGAAATTGAAATTGGACTTCATCGAAAACTTTCCAAGTTGCGGCCTTCTGGCTGGCTAATCTATCTATGGGTGCGTTTGAATAGAAAATTATTTTAAAATATTATTTGATATAACATTGTAATATTTTCTATGATATAATATACATGAGATGAACCGGAAGGCTAAAAAAAATAAATTATAAGAAATGGTGAGAGGAGAGAAAACCCTCTTAGCATGTGTGCACATTAAATTGTGGTCCATGGAAGCCTATGATTAGGCATGGTGCCCCAAGGGGCTAATGGGACGAGGTGGGAGGGAATTTTTTCCCTCCATTTAGAAACGGGGCCGGGTATATCCCCCGCTTCGCCACCCGCTAAAATATATATAAATAAATATATATGTATATAATTATATATAATATTTAATTTAATTAGTTACAACTTATGATAATGATATTATTAGTTATATGTATTATATGATGTATATTAGTATATGTGATATAATTGATATTATCAATTATACTAATAATTATATATATCTACTAATAGAAATTTAATTAGTTATACTAAATTTACTAATACATTTATACTAAATTTCTAATTACACTTAATACAATAACACTTTTTTCTCAAAAAAAAAAGAAGCACAAGCACAATAATGAATTAATGATTGTATTTGTGCCAAAGTAAAAATTTGACTATTTTAGTTATATTTCATCATATTGGATTGTATTCAAATAACTTTTGTTTGATTGTTTTTGTGAGTTACAATTGTGAAATTACAATGAATAATAACTTGGTGATGTGTTGATATTTTAGTACTTAATTATTTGTTAAAATTTAACTATAATAAAATTATATAACACATTTTTATTAACCCCGCGAGAGAAACGGAACGGGACGGGGAGGGGGGAATTAATAGGCAGCGGGGCGAGGGATGGAGAGGAGTCCTTTGCCCCAGTTGCCATCCCTACCCATGATGCGACTCATGACCTTTCAATGTTGCGCCGAATCATCGATCATGTGCTCTGAAACTGAAACCTACCCTTCAAGATGTGTTCTCTCTCAGAAGATATGTTGTTTACGGAAAAATTTTCTGGATAAGAAGGAAACCGAAACAGTTTCGTGCCACGATGTTCCACCAAAACCACATCTGGGATAGCTTTGAAAAAAAAATATATTGCACATCTTACAGCAACAATTGTCCGAGATTTAACGAGTGGGCTAGAATGTGCTTGAACATTTTGTAAACTTTTGTCAAGTGTCTTGTCTGAGGCCGAGTCACGGGCTTCCTCTCATGATATCTAATTGGGCTAGTAAACTTGTGGGGAAGACATAGAGCTACAAAACAAGATGGTCCATTTGTGTGTTTGTATCTTACAGGAACTGGGCCGGCCGAAATCAATAAATCCTTGAAACGCTCCCGGATGTCACCGCAAGTTCTAAATGATGAAAATGAGACACGCACCAGTACGACTAATAAGCGTAAATTAATAAGAACCGCCAAGATGTGAAGAGGGATTAGTTTTTGTTGAGTTGAGTTTATTCCACGTCGATTTGTAAAAGAGTCAGAGTGCTTGATTAAAATGGATGGAATCTAGAAGCGTGAAAATAAGACCACTCGGGTGCCCTTAACTTGGACTTTGACCTTTGTATTGTCTTCAGAAAGTCCACAACGTGACTTGCAATAAATGAATGTTTGGAAATATGTGTGCACCAATTTTATTTGTCTCCATTTCAATTTTCTACGATGACTAGTTCATAAAGGAGGACATGCAATGAAAGCCTTCTGTATAGTAAACTAAACTGTTGCCGTCGAGGAGTTTGCTTACAAGGAGGTCGGCGTCGGCTTATTAGATACTCCCACCAGTACCAGTAATTCTGATTTCTCGTTAATTTTGTCAGTAGTAGCACAAGATTTGCCGTCTTTTTTTAGTCTCAACGCTGTCGGTTTTAACTTTTAACTTTCCCACTCCTTTAAGCTACCAATACTAGGCGGCAAGTTCTTCGTCAATTTATTATCGTTTTGTTTTTGTTCTTGACTACGCGTGATGCGTGTCTGCTGCTGTAATCTTTTCTTCTTTTTGTTTTTTTTTTTGGAAAATAGTAGCGTAGCTTCTCCTTTAGTCTGCTGGTATTACCGTAACACGGCTTTAACCGAAAAAAAAGAACACGATATTATAAGAAACGCGCAAATGTGGGTCGACAATCACATATGATATGGGAATTATCAGTTTCTGGGTTTTTTCTCCTCACATAAACTGCCTGCCTACTGCCTAGTGCCTACCAACTGATCATCTATCTTAGAGTTAGAGCTGGCAAAAAAGTCCAAAACTTAACAACCCGTCCATTAATTTTAAAGGATGGGTTGGGTCAATTGGATTATGAATTTTATTGGATTGGGTAAGAACAATCCAACTTATTCATTGGCGCAGGTTGGATTTTTTATTTGAGTACCCAATACCCAACTTGTTTAAAAGTAATTCAAAATAATAAATACAAGATTCAATACACATGTGCCCAACTATTTGCATTTAGACATGTGTTAATAATTCATTGATTAATTTGTATTCAAAATTCTCATATATATATTTTCAATCAATTTTTTTAATTTTTATTTAAAAGAAAAAAAACTTGAAATAAAAATTCATGCTTATTTTACTCTTATAATAATAGTTAAACTTGCTCAACTTCTATAATAATTTATTATGCCTTTTAAGACTATGTTATTTTCCTCCCCTTTTTTTCCTTTTTTTTTTTTTTAGTTGTTCTCAAGTTGCTACTTGCTTTTGTTTGTTAATATTTCGTGTACATAAAATAGAGTTTTAAATTTATTCTAATTGCATTATTTTTAATATTTCGTGATTGCTTTTGTTTGTTAATATTTCGTGTACATATAATATTGTACAAATTTCTTTTTTAAAATTTAGCATTATATAATTTCGGATTCTTCAAATTTACAAACAAAAGCTTACTTTGTATCAGCCTAATTTTTCGCTAATTCAAAATAATGCGATCCCGATGTGGTAAAAATGTCAGAATAGTTCATGAATTCTCCTCTCATTTATTTCTTAAAAAGTTTAGGATTTTCCTTAATAAATTTTTTGGGAGTAATACCAATACTTTTTACAAGCATATAATATTTTCTACTTTATATCAAAGCTGTGGTAATTCTAAAAGATTAATATGACCATAGCATCAAGTATAATCCTAAATGTTCTAATTAATCAGGTGATAAATTATCTAACTGTATCAAATCAATAAAAAAAAATACGTTCTAATATATATTACATGTATATAGATCATGATATTAACTTCGAATCAATATAGTTGATTTGCATATTCTATTTTGTTTTGATTAATTATAGCAACTTGGGCATGGTTAGTCCAACGATTTCATTTCGTCTAAAGCAAATACCTCTAATCTTCAACTTCATGAGAAGCTTACAATCAGTAAGACAATTAATTCTCCTCTTAATTAGCGAGTCCAAGAACCAAAATGCAGTAATGTCTCCAGTCATTTAATGGAAGAAAGCAATTTGCATATTATCCTCAGAATGGAGTTCTGATGCATGGAACTTTCACAACAGTTTGCAAAATTTCTAGAGTCATGAATCATAAAATTTTTGAGAATATAAGGACTAAAGTACAAACTTATTTTCTATAATTTCAATATTAGTATACAACAAATTATATGTTTCTTACTTACATTTTAAAGTATAATATAATCTATCATTCAATAATTTAAATACATAGAATATTACAATTTACAATAAAGCAGATATGAATAGTAAACGTGTTAATAAGTTGTGACAAAAATAAGTTTCAATCAATTAGTAGTATTAAAAAGTACAAAGTAAACATTTTTTTTAGCTAATCTATTTAAATGTACAATTTATTATCTAAAATTCACAATACAAGCAATATAAAATATTATTCTATTTATGATGAGTTTTCAAGGACCTTAAGAAGTGAGTGTGTGAAAATACATTTATGTCTGTGAAAATGTGTTTATATGTGTGAATATTTTTTTTTATGTGTTAAAATGTATGTGAAAAAGTTTATGTATTAAAATGTATTAATTAATATGTTGGGTCATGGGTTTGAGATAACCCAATATGACCCAATCCAAAATTAACCCAATCTAAAGTTGAACGGATTGGGTATAATCCATTTAAGTGAAAATTCAATATTAAAGTTGGACGGGTTGGCAGACATATTCTATCTAATCCATTTAAAGAAATTATTGGACCACACATTGCTAATAGGAAATGAAAACTGATTGAGCTATTTCCATCTTCTGTCTTCCCTTTGTATTGTATTTTTAATCAACTGATCGAGACTCAACTGAAGTTGTACTCGTGCTTATGTCCCCGTAATTTGTGTGACATGTCCAGAGGCACAATGTTACTAATCAACCCAATTTCTCATGCTACAGTACGACCGCTCTGGCCGCAACAGTTAATTTCCAAGTACTTTATACTTTGGACCAAACTCTCGTCGTTTTCCCATTTAGATCTTGGTTGAACTAAATATGGGATGATACTACTATTAAGCACTAACATGCAATCACAAAAAAAAAAAATTTTTTTTTTAATTGCCAAAAAATTCACAAGGAGATTTGCTAAATTTTTTTTCTTTTTCCTCCTGTTTTCTTTCTCTTCCTCTCGAAAGTTGAATCTCCATTTATTTTCTTGTAGTTGAAATGCTTGTAGCTGGGGTCCCTCCATGCTGATACATATAGTGTGTTTTTTCCTCGCTTTGTTTTGCTTGGGTGGGTAATAAATGGGAATAAAATTGGATAGGGATTGTTAGTTTTTGAGAATGATTTTGACTTTGTGTTATTATTTAGTTATTAAACGATTGTGGGAACTGTAATTCAATCGGACTCTTAAAATTTTGCAAATGTGATTTGCGTGGTGGCCGGTTATTTTCAATTATTTGGATTTTGGTTGTTGAAGTTAGTGGAGTCACTTAAATTTGAATGCCCCAAAAGGAATAAGGGTTACTTAATAATATATTTGAATTAAAATAAACATAAAATTGTAGAAAAAAGAGAATGGAATTTTGGAGGCTTCTGATAGATTTTTTTTTTTTAAAAAAAAACTCTCCCGCCAATAAGTACTACTAGAGGTGGCAAAATGGGCGGGATGGGTGGGATTTGCTTGGGTTTAAGATGGAACCGAGTCATATGGGTTTGGGTCCAACCTTACCCATATATGTTTTGGGACTAACTTGGGCGGGATCACTTTGGGATCGGTTTAGATTGATTCCACCCAATACCCAAATATATTTTCTACATATTTTTTTCCTTTAATTTATTTTTTATTTTTTATATAATTTTAATATTTTTTATTTATTAAATTTCTTTTAGTTTTATTAAATAAACATGCAAGTGCTTTATACTCAGGATTATCACCAAAAATTGGATTAACAAATAAAGAAAAAGATAGATATACAATCATGACTATAAAAATTGTTAAAGATAATTTTTGAATCTAAGACTCCGTTTGGATTGGCTATTTTTTCAAAAAATAAGTTTTTCAAATACAATGTTATAGTAATATACAATAACTCAAAAAACATCCCATCCATATTAGTATATCAAATATTTCAAAAAAATTTTATAGTAAAAATTTTTCATATACACTACTATAATAAAATATTTCAAAAATACCCCCCAAAAATAGTTAATCCAAACGGAGCCCTTGCTATTTGAGCCCAATGGGTACCCAAGCATTTTCCAAAATTTCTCATCAAATAATGGGTACAATTGGAATTTGTCCCATTTTAAACCCAATATCAAATTCCAATACCCATCCCGCCCAAAGTCTCAATGGGCATGGGTAACCCATTGGGGTTTGGGACAAATTGCCACCTCTAAGTATTACTATATTATATAGATATGGACACTAATGAGGTTAAGTAAAGTGAATGCCTAAAACTGCAGAGAGTTTCTTCTTTTCGTTTTGGGCACGCGATTTTGTTTTCCAAGACTAAAAACTTGCTTCGACACTCCTATTTGACCCATTTTATTCACGAAAATTATCCCAGTCTCAACTAATTACACACCGTATGTAGATAATACGTACAAACTCAAATTTACATCTTCCGGATTCTTTTGTTCAAAACTCAAAAACACACAGATTTGGGATTTCGGAACGAAGTCAAGGGTGGTTGGGCAAATCAAGTGGTCTACTATTTGTATTGCATTTGCTGACAGGAGAGATATCTGAACTTTGTCTTGTTCTCAGGAATTAAAAACAAGAAAGAAAAAAAAAAGGAATGCACAAAAATTAAACGCGAGCTCCAACCTTTTTTTTTTCAAAAAAAAAAAAAAAACGAATTGAACGTTCACATTTTGATACTGTGGATGTGGCTTTTTTTTTTTTTTTTAAAAAAAAAGGAAAGTCAACTAAGTGATAACTGGAAAAGGAATGTGGAAGTGACTCGTCCATCTGCCGGTACTATAATCTTGGAAAAGGACGTAGTGGTAAGTGCAATAATCAATGCAATGAAACCAGGCAAGCGGTCCAGCCCTTGGTGCCCACCACAAATCTCAAAAACCAATTATGTCAGATTAACGTAAAATATCAACATTTTAATTTACCAAGCGCCCCCCCCCCCCTCCCCGGGGTCCTCCCCCCTCCGGAAGTGTAAAGGCGTAAACTTTCTAATGGACCCACCTTTTTCATTTTTCTCATCTTTCTCAGATTTATCATTGCCCCCGCTCCCCGATAGCTATTAACTACAGAGAATAGAACAGAATCTTCTATTCCCTTCAATTCTCCTGCTGAGACTGAGAGCATCATAAATAAATGATATCCCCTGCTGCTAATATCATCCGTTCATAATTGTAGCAGTTTCTCTGGTGAAGGTGTCACACGACTCACTAACAAAGCAACCAAACCTCCCTCCCTCGGCGGGTGTTCTTTTTTTTTTTTATTATTTATTTACCTTTTCGCCTAGGCCTGGTCGCTGATGGGTAACTATCTTCCCCCCTGAATATTTGCTTTCAAATCTCACCAGCCCTGAAACTTCTCCAATTAGGTCGGATTTCAATGTCTCCTGACTCAGATTTTGATGGGAATGGTTGAAGTTTTTTGGGGATACGGGGTTTCTGGTTCTTGTTTATAGGTATCAAGTCCGTGTCCGCTCTTGAATTATTCAAAGGAGCCATGAGTTCCATGAACTACTCCTGCTCTGTTTCCCCCGGTTTCTTTGCTTCCAACTGAATTTACTGATTGATTTAAAGCCCATGGTGACTGGCCTGGCGTTTACATCCTTTAATCGCGGTCCTCTTTCGAACAGTGATCATGGGTGCTTTCACCCAATTCCTGTACAAAAAACTCGTTCTCCTGGTGGGATCCTCTCTATTCTCTGTGTCCAGACTTCTGCTTCCTCTGTTCAGCTTCATCAGCCCTTTTCTCTTCAGGTATTGGAATACTAGATCTTTTGTCCCCTTGCTTGTTTATCGCATAGTTTTTTCATCGATTAACGTGATTTCGTATTGGATACCATTACAGGTTGCATGGCAATGGCAGCCCTTTGAGGCAAAAATTTGAGATGAATTCAGCCGAGATTATCGACCAGAAGGATTTCAAACATGTGCCGTCAGAGCCTACATTAGAGCCCCAAACAGAGCCGGAGCCGGAGTTGAACGATGTTGGATTTAAGGAGCTAGAGACTGGATCACATTTCGAGCCGGAGAAGAAAGCAAAAACGGACGAGGTTGGGTTCACGGAATCCGAGGCTGATTGTGAGGGAGAAAATTTTGACACCTCTTTCACTTTCAGATTCCCTACTTTTGAAGAATACATCAGTAACAGTAAGAAAGAAAGCGCTGAACTTTTCAACTCTGACCAGGTCTCATCTACGAGTTCTAGTAAGTCCGATTTTTTCATGTCCTCCGAGAGCTTTAACGTCGAAGAAATTGATGCTGCTTCACATAAGCATTTCACCGTGGAAGCTGCAGAAACTTTTGAAGTGCAATCAAAGAAGAAGCCAGTTGACGATGGTCCGCGTGATGAAGAAAAATCTGAGGAAAATGAGGCCACCAGTTGTATACCACAGGAGACCGGCGATTATGATTTTCGCAATGAGATTCGCTTTGATTACACTGAGAGAGACTGCGTGATCGCAAGTGATGGCCATTCAGAGTCAATCAATTCTGAGCCCGATCAAGTTTCAGTCACGAGTGACTCGTACAACGATGGCTTTCTGTCCGACGAAGATTTTGGACAAGAATACAGCAGTGTTGTTGATCTCGAAGCCTCGATGGATGTCAATGGCGAGAAAGTCAAAACCACACGCGGTGAAACGGCAGACTTTGGGGACAAAGATGGGGAATCCGACGATTTTGGTGAAGAAGATAGTGACATATTGGGCGAACTTTCGAAGCTAGAGGGAGAATTACTTGAACAGGATCTGGAACGTAATCCAGATGCAGTGGCGTCGCGATTTTTATCCGAGGATGATTTTCGTGAAGATTCAATGGGGGCAGAGGCCGACCAAGATGATAAGCCATTGAATGGTTCTTATGACTCTGAAAAGGCGACGTCCAAGGATACGTGTGACTTTGAGGATCCAAACAAGTTGGAGACATTGTGGGAACATCAAGATTTGATTGAGCAGTTGAAGATGGAGCTTAGAAAGGTCAGGGCGACTGGTCTGCCCACTATTCTAGAGGATTCTGAGTTTCCCAAAATTACGGAAGACTTGAAGCCCTGGAAAATTGACGAGAAGTTCCAGCGTGAAGATTGCATGGGCGAGCTCCACAAGTTCTACAAGAGTTACAGGGAGAGGATGCGGAAATTTGATATCTTCAATTACCAGAAGATGTATGCAATAGGTCAGTCAAATTCTTCGACATCTTTTCTTCTATTTTAGAGCTTTTTTTTTTTTTAAGAAAAAAAAAACCCTATTCTCTTTTAGAGTTTCTTAGATTACTGGATTTTATAACAATTCATCATGGCCATAATTGCATTTTTATTCCTCTTGCTTTTCGTAGGTCCTTTGTGATTATTGCCCAACAGCCAATTAGCATCATAAGTCACAGCTGGTGTTATATAGAGTGCCAATTAGTGCTAATTCATTTTCATGAATAACGTTACCCACCGGCTATCTTTCTCATAATTCCGACCATGACCCACAAAATCAGGTTAGTTGGGGTCCCTATAAACGCAAAACTGATGGGTCTTGCTCAGTTGCAAAGCATATTAGTGAGATGACAGAAACAGCTTTTCTTTTTAGGTGTAAAAAGCCTTAACTTGTAGAAGAAACGTATACTGACTACTAGTTCAATTGACAATCCATGCCTTGTGAAGTAAAGTGATTTCCTTTTGCCATAGGCGTAGTCTGAAACCTCCTTTTGCCAAGGAATTCCCATGTTTTCAAGTCACCTCATAAGATGGTGACGGCCTCTTTTCTGGTTGGGCTGCGGATGTTTGGTTCAAGAAGCAATAGACAATTGAATTGAGTAATGCATGGAGAGCTAACCCATTTTTGTCCCTCACTTTTTAAGTTAGAAACTGGTATTTGCCTTTTGAATTGAAATTTTAGGCATCCCATTTAGACGATGTATTCATTCGACTGAGTGAGAAGCATGCACGCAGACGCAGTTACTATAATTTACTCTGTTATTTTTTAAAAAGAAACTGATTTGTTCCAACCACACATTTGTTTTCTAGCTCTTTAAGTAATCGACCACCACTGAAGTGGCTCAACGCATTACCCAAGTTGTCATCGTCCCTTGAACCAAACCAAACCATATCATTTGCCTTCGTCTAAGCCTTTCCTCCCTCGACAATAAGACCCTGAATCTAAAGTCTTATTACTTTTTAGCAGCAAGAGACATATCATGTTCCCATTTTCCTAGTCATTCGGTGGTGAGGGTTGTTGTCCAAATAAAAAGTAAGTAAAGCATTGAAAATCCATGTAGTAATTAATATTCATGAATAATTTTTAGCTAATGAAATCTTAGAACTAAAATAATACTGAAGAGCAGAGCATCTATGATTTTGTTCTTTTCCCCTTTCTACGCATTACCCCCGAAAAAAAAAAAAACCAACTAACTAATACAGTGGATTGGATTTACAGGTTTTCTCCAGCTGAAAGATCCGCTTGAACCAATCTCAAGTCCGAAAACTTCAGGTCCAATACTCAAATCCCTTCTTTCACAAAATTTTTGGCAACTCAAACATAAAAGCAGTGAGAATGAGCCAATGATAAAGTTTGTGAAGGAATTGCAGAGTGATCTGGAAGTGGTCTATGTTGGACAGATGTGCCTTTCGTGGGAATTCCTACATTGGCAATATGGGAAGGCCTTAGATCTCTGGGATTCTGATCCACGTGGGATTCATCGGTATAATGAAGTTGCCGGAGAATTTCAGCAGTTTCAAGTGCTCTTGCAAAGATTCGTAGAAGACGAGCATTTCCAGGGGCCAAGAGTTCAATGTTATGTCAAACGTCGGTGCTTACTTCGAAACCTTCTTCAAGTTCCGGTAATCAGAGGTATCTATAGAATCGCTATAGCTGATTGCAATGGCCAGTGAACTCTGTTTTATTTGTTTCATTGTTACGTGTCGTTACGAGAAAATTTGGGTAATCGCATCACACTCAACATGCATGTCATGTATTCTGATACTGCAGAAGACAACTTAAGGAAGGGAAGACGAGGAGAGAGAGCCGAATATGTCATCACGAGTGACATGATGGTAGAAATCATCGAGGAATCAATAAGAATTTTTTGGCGATTTGTTCGAGCTGATAAACATTGCAACGGCGCAATGTCTAAAGGTCATAAAGGAGCACCTCCAGCGCTTCAAAATCCTGGCGACTTGGAGCTTCTGATGGAGATCAAGAACATCCTTCAAAAGGTTCTATCTACGTTTAATAATAAGTATTCATTCTTAACTATACTTCAATTGCATGAGTGCAGCTTCATGGATTGAAATCGTAATTTCTGGAGAAGATGATTTGGATTCTGAATTGAATTTATTCTCAAGAGTATTAGTGGCTTAGCGGATGTTTTCATGAATTGATCCATGAGGTTGCGATAGTAAAGTGGTTCTTCTTTTTTTTTTTTGGCCCCCCCTTGGGGATGCAGAAGGAGAGGAAGCTTAAAGACGTGGTGAGAGGTGGAAATTGCATTTTGAGGAGACTTCGCAAGAGCAGAGAAGATGAATCAGATCATGTTCTTTACTTTTTCTCTCAAGTAGATTTGAAGTTAGTAGCTAGAGTCCTAAATATGTCAAGACTAACAACTGAGCAACTAGTATGGTGTCACAGTAAATTAAGCAGGATTAGTATTGAGAGTAGGAAAATACAGGTAGAACCCTCATTTCTGCTGTTCCCTTGCTGATAATAGTTGCTGCTTTATTATGTTTGATGTAGAGGAGAGAGAGACACTCTCAGAAAATTTACGTGGGGCTTTATAACCACACATGGGTTGCACAGATGGCCAACTCTACTGGTGGATGCAAATTACGCAACAAATTCGCAAAATAACACCCCCCCCCCCTTCAGCTAAAAAAAAAAAAGAGTGTCAAGAACTGATACTCGAACAATTTCAGAAAAAAATTCCAGCTTTGAAAGTACGGATAGACTATTAATTTGTACAATTTGAAACTATCGACTCAATATCGGTTAATTTCGTGTAAGTTGCCATTTATCTTCCCTTAACTTTGATGATACCGTGGAGTGTTATAGATGTGATTTGAACGCTTCTTTACAGAACGAAGAGCACACAATGAGTACTCCTTCAGCAATTTCATACATGATTCTTAAAACAGGTAGGTGTTCATATAGTTCTAACAAACCTTGTGTCAAGAAGGTAGTATTTCGATATCGAAACAGTGCAATTTTCAGAAATCAATACGTGTGGTTTTGCTCGAAACTTACTCAATAGGAGGTACCAAGTATCATTTCATTGTCATTGTCATGGTTAGCAGGCAGGCTAACACATTGTTAGTATTGGCAAGCCTGGAATCATTACTATTTTGACTCGGGTTTAAAGTTTTCTGGCAAGTTCCTTCAGAAAAAGTTTTCTGGCAAGTTGTGAAAGTTGATTTCTCAAGTCAACCTAGTCCCGCTGATTCTTCTTCATTCACATCCAACTAATGCCCAAGGGATTCTTCCTTGCGGGGTTATGCTGCAGACCTAGTCAACGACACAATTACATCGGCAAAGCTTCATGCACAGAATATCTTCCTCATCTAGAAGCTTGCGCGAGAAAATGTGTCAATCAGGAGGGGACTCGAACGGTAGGCAAAATTGTAGAAAACCGTTTTCGTTTCCAAACTCACCAACCCAGCCCCCAGGGGCGGGGGGACACACCACACCAACCTCACCCCTTCTTTTTCTTCCCCGATCATGGCCTTGTTTGTATCGTGATTTTTCACTAACAAAATTTTTTTTATGTTTTTCATGAATATATTTTTAATTATTTTTTTATCTCACCCACGTCAAATCGCTACAGTACATTATTTTATAAAAAATCCTAAAAATAGCAATTCAAACAGGGAGGGTCTTCTGATCGGGCGAATCTATGATTCGAACACACTTCAATATGTTTAATTCAATTGAATGCTAGTTCTTCTTCTTCTTCTTCTTTTTTTTTTTTTTTTAATGTATACAGCTTTTTGATCAACCTCACACATTGACATAGTGTTAAAATTGATGCTTTTATTTTTTTGGGTCAAATCTTAGCCCGTAAGCTTCCTAGACCCTTGCAATCTGAAACCGTCCCGATCCTCATTCATATCAATCACACTTATCTTGAAGGTAATTCTCACTTGTCAATTATCTTTTTAAGAATCTGATTCAGTCTAATTCAAAAAAAAGAATCTGATTCAGTCAAAGGCAATTATCTACCGTTTCTGTTAAAAAAAAAAACAAAAGAAAAGAAGTCAAAGCCAATTGACCCAGACGATAAACACGGCCCAAAAAGGCAATTGACCCAGGAGCCGGCTCCATGAAATGGATGCCCTTCTGCATACAAATGGCTGGGCAAAAAGTATATTGGGTCTTTGCATACGTAGCAACCCGTAGATAAAGGATGATCATTTAGTATCTATCCACCAAAAAGAACTCATCGCTCTCAAAAGTGGAGGGTCCATGCGTTGATGGGGTTTGCACAAATTATACCACACAACTGTTGAATTCGAATTAGGTAAATTCAAAAAAGAACAAAACAAAAATACTTAATTTTTTTTTATATACTTCAGATATGAATGCTTGATTTTAATTCAAATTTGAATTTAAAATTTAAAATTTATATATTTGTCATACATTCAACTGTCATGGTGCATAAATCATCATCAGTGCATACAAAATTTAATCATGTCAAAAAGAATTTTTTATGATTTTAAGTGCTTTTGTGTCAACAAATCATTCGAATCCACATGCTAGTTATCTATATTGTGCGTAATATTGTTATATAAGCCGCAATATTGTAAAATTCGACATCATAAATGTTACCTGAAACTCCATCCCCGATCCCCACCTCCCTCCAAATATATATATATATATAAATTTTTTTTTGAACAACACAAATATTGAGACCGTACCCTTCTTTAGCTAGACATCTTTTAGGACGACTAAAAGCCGGGAAGAAAAACCAATAATGTTAACAAATTTGGTTTAATTCATTTTTTCCCAATAAAATCAAGAGTCGAAAATTCAACCTAGCTTGCTCGGTCTTAACACCGTTACCCAACTAAATCGAGATGTCTACCTGGAAATTTGGGTTGGCTAGCAAATGCTAGTTCTTTGTATTTCCTTTTGATCTCTTCAATCCAGGCAATTGGAAACACAAATTTCGTGACATTTGTTAGTGGCAGAAAGAGTTGGGAGGGAGGAAAGAGGAATTCTCTTTAGAAATTGACCACGTAATATGTCCGTGACATATTCTTGCTAAAATTCGACTAGAACGACGAGTAGGGATCAAAACTGATAATTGTTTATTTGTTAGAGACTAACATCGCTTATTTTGACTATGAAGGACAAAATTTTCACATTAGACAATTGGTATAATTTCTCCTTATTAAAAACAATTTTACAATTTAAGTAGGTTTAAACGAATGTGACTCTAATCTAAACTGTCAGCTGTGAAATTCAAATATATTGTTTTCAAAATTTAAGAGCCAATTTGGATGGTACTTTTTGGAGAGTTTTTAGAGAAAAATTACTATAGCACTTTATTTTTTTTTGTAATATGTGATGTATCATGTATGTGAGGAAAATTGGTAATTGAAAATGTAAAAAAAAGAACAGTGGTTTATTAGAAAAAATTTATTTACTTGTATTATTAACACATTTTTCAATCATCTTTTTATTTCACATGCATCACATCAAAAAAGTGCTATAATATTTTTTATAAAAAATAATCTCAAATATTCTATTATCTAAACACACTCAATATCCTTACGAAAACCTAAAAAATTTTTATACAAAGAAATGCAAGATCAATTGCACATGACCCAAATTGAGCAACCAAAAACCTCCCTCGGTAATTGCAAGTGCAACCGCAACTGCAAGGCCTCCAATCCTGGAGTTGGGTTTGGGTTCATTTAAAATACTCAGAATAGAAGGTCTAAATTGTTGAATATATGAGTTTATAGGGGCGTAAAGTGAATTAGCCCCGAATTAGTGAGTCATTGAGAGCGTGGCTTCCGTACAGCCGTTGGATGTAGGGTTTTGCTGTGGGAGAAAGTCCATATAAATACCATATCTTGCATTTCCTCAATTTCTTTTCGTTTTCTCATTCATTGTTCTACTTACACTCCGAGAGAGGAAGACAGAGAGAGGTGGAGCTGGTGGATTGAAGGAGATGGCGCAGAGGCTTACGTATCGAAAACGGCATAGTTATGCCACTAAATCCAACCAACACAGGGTCGTCAAAACCCCTGGTATTGGTTCTCTCATGTCTCTTCCTGTTCCAAAACCCTAGCTTCAATTCTTAATAGCATTTCGTTCGTTTTTTTTGGGTTATCGGTTGTCTTTATTTTTAATTTAATTTTGGTATGTTAGCCGTTAACCTACTGATTTAGGTATAGAATTGGTGATACTGATAGAGTGATACGCTTGGTTTTGCCTGGGTCCCTACTGATTTGGAGTACTAGATTGGGGAGTGTCTTTAGCTTTTGACGTAGATTGGGGTTATTTAGATCCGAAGTTATTTGTTTTTGTTGACTGCAATATGTGGCAACTTATAATTTCTTGATTTTGTTAATAATGGAGTGTGTCAGCTAATGTGAGTTGTATATGAATGGGAATTTAGGGGGGAGGCTTGTGTATCAGAGCACCAAGAAGAGAGCCAGTGGTCCTAAATGTCCAGTTACTGGGAAAAGAATCCAAGGGGTACGCCATTCTCTTCCCTTCTTCCTTTGATTTCCATGTTTTTCTGTTTGCGCGGGTTAAAACGTGGTCGGTCACAGTTATGCTTCTGGTCCCATAATGTGCCTTTGCACACCTCTTATCTTTTGTGGTCGTGTTTGAATTATAAACCTGATTCTGTTAGTTGGGCTGGGGGTTTGACATTGACCGTCTGGCTAAGAAGTGTTGGAAATAATCTCATGTTATGAGAGATGATTATTTCAAGCTAGTGAAAGGTTTATTGCACAGATATCTTTTTTTTTTTTGAAGGGGGTTGCGGATTTGTGAATCAGTATGGTTAACCTGAATGGTACTAAATTATGATTGGGCCTTATGTTTCTCCAGCTCTTAATATATTTGTTTTGTGAACCTTTAATTGGTTGAGCCACAGTTGTGATAGAGTTACTTTGCATAAAAAAAAAATTAAAATCACTCCTTAAGTTGCAGAAAGATTATTTACCACAAATCACTCTTAAGGCAGATCAATACGAGCCTTGTAGTTAAAAACATCCTCAAGAAGTTGAAGATAATTATAGCTAGTGTGCTACTTGTAAACCTCGTTTGGTTTGGACAAAACCAAGACATGTATAAATCTCAATACAAGACTAAGTCCTTCATAAATTTAAATAGCCTGTGCTGAAATGGTAATTTCCAGATGCAAATTTGAGTTATATCCATTTATTACTTCTGCATTATATTTGTCAAGACCTATTGCTGAAAATATATTTGTTGTCTTTATTGACATATCTGTTCTAATTTCTAGGTTCAGTTTTTGATGTGTTGGGTATTGTTCTAATGTATTTTAAAGTGGTATTTACTGTTGTTAGACATTGTACTGATTGGGTTATTTAAATCATTTTTACTTTCACATGCGTGCATTTAGGAAGAGTGATAAAAGCTTAAAATGAATCTGGTATCATGCATGCTGTATCAGTTTGATCTTAAGTTGTTGAGTTTAACGATTTTTCGAAGTGTATAAAATGTATGAGATTTCGTGTGAAAAATTGGATATTATTCAGCTTATTATCCTACAACTGAAGATTCAATAAGACATGGAATCTAGCTTTCATTTTATCTGAACAATCCGTGAAGAACTACTGCAATTGACATTCTAAGACTCTCCATGGTATGATGCAAATCCAGTTATATTTGATTACTCTGTATTAGATAGCTTTTGACATTCATTGTTTGTGTGTTTCATGTTACCGCGTTGCTCCTGGTGGTAGTGTAATCATGCAAAGAATCTAGGGCATTTTTCATGTTTCTCTTGTGAAACAATGTCATTGATAATGTCAGACTGCGGTTGGTTAATTGTATCTATTTCGCTGTACTCTTGTAGATTCCTCACTTAAGACCTGCTGAATACAAGAGGTCCAGATTGTCCAGGAACCGTAGGACAGTTAATCGTGCTTATGGTGGTGTATTGTCTGGAAGTGCTGTCAGGGAGAGGTCTGTTATGGACATGTTATTATATACTCCTATTTCTTCAGAATGGTTGTACAAGTAACTAATCTGATTCACCCCTCTTCTCCTTGTAGGATTATCCGTGCTTTCTTGGTTGAAGAGCAAAAGATTGTGAAAAAGGTTCTGAAAATTCAAAAGGCAAAAGAAAAGCTAGCTTCGAAGAGTTGAAATGGAACAACTATTTAGCCGCAGTTGTTTTGTTTAAGAAAAATTTATGATATGTTTCAAAGTTTTATCTTTTGTGATGACGATGAAGAAATGTTCAATGATCGGTAATGGAATAGTTTGAACAAATGCTTCTTCAACTTTTGTTTCATGCTTCCGAAGTACAATTTATTCAAGAATCTTGTGGTGTCTATTTGTCTGATGTCTCCGAAGTTTGTTTTGCGAAAACTAAGTCTGGCTAGAAGATGCTTGAGTACTCGGGGAACCATTCTGGTGATCACAAATTATTCCGACTCCTGGGAACACACTCAATTTTGGGCTCCCGCTTGTCCGAACGTATGTAAATAGAACAATCGACATAATCCCATCTAGTATTCTTTCTGATCCGCCATTTCAATTAAATACATTTCACGTGATTTAGCTGCTAAATAAGGCTCAAATGTAAGACTGTCAATGAGGCTGGGCCAACTTGAGTTTGGCTCGTTTGATTCGAGAAAAAGTTTGATGAGCCGATATTTCAGTAAGTCAGTGGGCCAACTTGAGTTTGGCTCGTTTGGTCCAACTTGAGTTTGGCTCGTTTGGTCCGAGAATGAGTTTGATGAGCCGATATTTCAGTAAGTCAGTCTGAGTTTGGACTTAAAAAATTAGTTCGAATTAAATATGAGTTGAGTTTGGACGTCATTAGATTCAAATTTGATATAGGCCCGATCCTTTAATTACTTATACATAATGATATATGTATATATAATATTTATATTTTGATATTATATATAATTATATATTCAAATATATTATTACTAAATACTAAATATATATAAATTACAAAACATAAAAACACGTCTGAAAACTCCTCTACTAACTTTCTTGAGTCAATATTGGTAATGCTTAACTGAAACTCTTAACTTTTCTGATTGGTTGAGTAAATTTTTATGTTGGTATAATATTGGTTGATTTCTTTTTGCTCCAAAAATACAAATCATCAAGCATGTTTGGATTTTAATTACAAGGTTATGAAGAAATTCCAACCTTTGAAGATGTATTGACTTATGATCACATGTTTTATTACTATTTTTTCATGTATTTTGAACAAACTAGATATAAATATTGTTGAAAATTTTTTGATTTATGTACTTTTTAAGAACTATTACTCGTTCATATCTAATTTTAATGTTGTAGTCCTGCAAATTTTAAATTAATTTCACAACTTAATAATTATAGTAATTATATTAAGAAAATTGAGGAGTAATAAGTGAGTTTGAATTAAACCCAAATAAGGCTTAAAATCAGAATATTTTATGAGTTGAGTATGTTCTTCACATTTATTAATCCGAAACTAATGGCCCGAAACCCAAAAATATTATAAATTAAATGAAATGAGCCTGAACTTGTGAAAGTTTGGCTCATATGGCCCGATTGACAGGCCTACTCAAATGCTAGGGGCTTTGAGTCCGCTAATGGTGTCTGCGGATTAATAGTAGATGTTATTAAACCCAAAAGTGGATTTTATGTCAAGATTTTGAACCAAAAGTAAATTCTGTGTCAAGAATGGGATTCGAACCCATGCCCTTTCGGACCAGTACCTGAAACTGGCGCCTTAGACCAACTCGGCCATCTTGACTTATGGCTGTTGGTGTGCGACAACACAAAAAATGTCTTCGACCGTCTGTTTAGATAAAACGGGAGGATTTGGCTTTATTATGGTGAGCCACCTGTTTAGAGTTAGACCCACAATAGGGGGGTTTGACCTTTCAACACTTTCTACCCGTGGAAAAAGGCCAAATCCCGGCTCTGAGACCAACTCGCCCATCTTGAATTTCTGAGAAGTGCTGGACTTGCAAAATACACTCAACATAGCGTTGGTGAATAACCGGAAACTGTCTTAATTGATCGTGAGTTTTGCACTTTTTCTACTGTCTAACTTTAATTTGCTGAAGTGGTCAGCCAAAATGAAAAGAGGATCAGGTAGAAAACACTTTGGACTTCATGATGAGATGCTACTAATCATAAATTGAAGTTGAAGAGCATAATGCGACTTTTTCAGAAGGATCATTTGGTCATAGTTGACATCAACTCGGTGACGACACAATTAGAATTAAATGATACTCCTATAGTAGTATACTTGTTTTATAACTTGAGTGTGTAATAGAGATGTAACTCTCACGTATGTCAGAGAGGACCCGAAGCCCTATCTGTATAAGGTGCCTGAGTGTCATTTACTACTACTTGATTTACTACATAACCAGAAAAAGAAAGCAATATTTCACCAACTTATAAAGTAATTCGTTAGTTGGCTAACTGCATATTGCTCTGAACCTTTATTTATGTTTGGTAGTCGGTCAGATGCCCTGCTTCCCCCGACCCCTTTAAGATACGTTGCTGTGTTATGTGTTTGATACCTCATTCACCGTTAACCTTTTTAAACGTTCTTCTTAAACTAGTTTCGAGACCTTGACGACCCCTTGTGCAGAATTCTAACGGCCATCATATTTCTTGATTTGTTTAGAAACAGGCGTAATCATCGAGTAATTATCGATGGAAGTGATTGAGATGAGAGTCGCGGTTGCAAGGTTCAGTAATTTGCTTACTTTCTACAGTTTGCATCAATGACAGTATAAGAGCACAACAAAATGGACCCGTACTAAATTTAATTGTAAACTAAAAATAAAGCTAATGAAGCTACAGCATAAAGGTAGCGTCTTTTCAAATTTATAGACAGAGGAGATAGCTGAAGCCTGTACAGTAGTTTGGAATACAGACATAATTACAAGAAAGGGAAAAGAAAAAATTTTCTATGGTAGGGGATTGGATTAATACATTATAAGGTAAAATAGTTTCTCTTTATCAACAAGGCAGGATTATGTATAACACTTGTTTGCGGAGTAGGTAGTGGATATTTCACTAGGACAGTTTGAAGAGTCCCATGGCAGATTAGGCTTCCATACATCGGGTAGAGTTGAAGGCAAACTGAAAGGGAAACCAATTGCTCTCATGTTTTCCCATTGATTACTTGCATCACCGTCCCTTGGATCTTTTCTGAGCCCTCCTTCATCGTTTTCAATGCTTATACCTTCTTGCATATCTGGTGATGGGTTCATAGAAAAGCTGTTGAAATGGTGTTGAGATCCTTCAAATTCGATGCTTTCTGAGGTCTTATTGACATCCCCCAGGAATGTAGGGGAAAGGTTGAAAAGCATTGAAGGAACATCAAGCGAACACTTGTTTGGTGGTCCTGATATTTCCGAAGGTGGAAACATAAAGTTACAGGGGATATCCCCATTTGGACCAGCCAAAAAAGATGGTTTAGAAAGCAGTCCATTTAGGGGTTTGCACGAAGGGATGTTTAGGGCAGAGAATATGGCGGTAGAAGCCGATTGTAAGTCATTGTTAGTGTAGAGCTGCATGGTTGATCCACTTTCTGTAGCACAAGATAAATTCTCTGAACCATACTGAGCATATTGTGCACCTTGTGGGAAAATGTCTGGGGATGTTTCAGATACTGGGGCCATCCAGGTGTGAGAAAGAGCTCTATGAGCGAGCGAGCTAGTTTTCTTGAATATCCTGCAAATGGCCCATGAGTCCTGCAGATTCAAGGAGAAAGTGGGAAT
Organism: Coffea arabica; assembly: GCF_036785885.1. Taxonomy (NCBI): domain Eukaryota; kingdom Viridiplantae; phylum Streptophyta; class Magnoliopsida; order Gentianales; family Rubiaceae; genus Coffea; species Coffea arabica. The sequence continues at coordinate 3,563,812 of NC_092323.1, read as the reverse complement.
TTAGCGGAGTATCACTTGCACAGCAACTATGACTCTAAGTGGGTTTTGAAGGACAAGTTGGAACATGAAAATTGAAGTGAGCTTACATGCAGAGAAAGGTTTTTGTCTGCGAGCTTCTTGGGCGGTGCTGATTCCGAAGTAGTAGGAAGTCGAAACTCATGCATCATCCAATCAGTTTTTATTCCTTTGGCAGCTCTGCCCCTGTAGAAGACTAGGGACTTTTTCAAGCCGATGCATTTGGTGCCATCCGAAGAGTATATTGGCCTATCAGTCCCTGTGGCTTTCCAAAATCCAGCTCCTGTGACACGGTTGGGCCGAGCACTATTCCTATATTTCCGATCTCTTGGGCAGTAGAAGTACCACTCCTTCTCCCCACTTGATGCCAGCTCTGTTGCAAATTTGAGAGGAAAAGTAGTTTAATGGGTAACTCATTGCAATACACATCATATTAGCTTTTGAAAATGGAAGTTGGGTTGTAGCGATCGAGATATTTGTAATATTTCTGTGAGATGAAAAATGCAAGAGGATTTGTGAGCAAAATATCATTTTCTGTGACACGCAGTAGCGACTCGGAGAAGTTTGCTCTCAGAGAACTGGATGGCAGGTTGATAAGAATAGGGATTTGTAGCTGTAGATTGTAACTGTAAGACCTTATTCATGATTGCAAGAAATAGGATATAATAACATGAAAGGAACGAAAAGAATATCACTTTCAAGTGTGGAATTGAATAAGACGAACGAGGACAAAGGAGTTATTTTCCGTGTTCATTAAAGAATTCAAGGTGATAGAAACAAGGAGAAGATTAATTGGACTTTGAAGGAACCGTGATGGCCAGAGAGTTCATCTTACTTGGAAGATCCCATGGATCATATTTGTAGATATCCACTTGCTTAATCAGTTCAATGGGAAGTGATCTCTGCTGAATCTTTCGCTTCAGATAGAATCCAACAAGCTCCTCATCCGTGGGATGAAATCGAAAACCAGGCAACATAACATCATCGATCTTATCTCCATCGCCCTTGTCGTCCATGCTTCTGTTTCTCCTTTCCTTGATCTCGTCACCTAAACGGAAAACTTAAAAGAGGACTGAAAAAACGTTGGACAAACTGGGGATTGAGTTTTAATATGGTCCGTGTTCAAGATAGTTGAACCAATATTGAGGCCGTAGAAGTCTCAGTTAAGTATGTGCATCATACAAGTCATTTGCATGGGACAGTTGGTTCGAAGCCATTGTGTGCTTCCTGAGAAGTGGTTCTGCCTCCGAAGCTTCGGCCGCCTTTTTTTGGGTAGTTGTAGAGGAGAAAAACCCAAAGTCAAGTTGATGGACTTTCAAAGAAGCTCTCCCCCCTTTTTGAACGCAGGGGGGGTCCGTTTAAATCCAAATTAACGATCCCAAAAAGACTACAAGATGATGAAATGTGTGTGGAAATCTGCTTTCACACTTGACGTGCTCTTCCATTGGATGCTTCTTCTGCATATAAATTTTATTTTATTTTATTTTTGCCCCCCCCATCAAGACAAAAGGACAAAGCAACATTCTTACATCATTTGTTTTAAGGACTTTAATATCCTGTTTGCTTGAATAGTTTTTTGGATAGCCGTATACTGATAAAATTAATCACATCTTTAATAGCTGAGTATCACTATTAATCATCTACGCAGATCCTCTGTGGAAATTCCTGCGAAACCCTCACAGTTAAATTATCATGTCAGGATTGTCGGATCAAAATCAGTCGGTTTTTGTTCCGTTCTTCTCAGAACTTTCTGTTTCTTCATTCCCTTCTGCCCCATATGAAAACGTCACCTTCAGTGTGGATATGTGATCAGATTCGTCGAGAAATTATTAAACATTTGACTATCAAATGGCCGAGTATTGTGAAACCCGCTGGTAATTTAAGTGGGTTTGCAAGCCTGTTGGTAACTCGTCAGGGACGCTTAGGTGCGCAAAGGGGAAATATGATTGCAGCCTGCATTAGATAGTTTTAGTGAGCAGTATTTTCTTTTATGTTTTGTCTTTGATTATTGTCCCATGCACCAATGTTCTTGGATTGGAGAGCATCTCTTATCGTTCTCAAATGGTGACTCGGATAAGAACAATATACACGATATAATTGATTAAATTTTATGAAGGCGACTTGCTTGTTGGATTGTTAAAAGTCTAGGAACTGTAAGAGGTTCTGCTAATTATGGCCATTGCGTAATGCACCTGCGAGTATCAACCAGCAGGACCTCAACCGGAAGCCAACAAAGGAAATCAGTTCTACCTCTACGAGTCCGGAATTTGAGTACACTTTAATCCTTGCAACCACAAAAACATAGAGTCTTGAAATTTCTCGAACACTACCTAGTATGGAATTGGTTACCATATTATTTTCCCTAATGTAAATTTATGTTTTTTTTTTTTTTTTTTTTGCGTTTTAGGTCTTTTCCATCATGTATGTATTAGTGAGAGAGACTCTTTGATGGTAGACAAAGCAGAAAGCTTTAACTAATATGACCTGGTGAAAGGAAAAATGAACCATATAACCACATCAACGATGTTGGCTGTGATTAAAATAGTTACCCGCAGGCTTGGCTGTAAGAGGTCTCCAGGGTATCCTAGAATTCTTTCAATTTCTTAAGGTAGCTTTCTTGTATAATATTCTGGGATTACAGATTAATCCTTGCTTAAGGTAGCATTCTTGTATGTATTTAATGAAGATTCTTGGTTCTTGTCTGAACTGATTGTGGTGAAAAAAATCACCACGTCTTCAAGATTTATACATATTGCATAATCACTAGCTCTTCGAAAGCTGCGTTTATCTAGTAATAGTTTTCTTCTAGGATTCAAAACGAAATCTCTCGCTTAGATATTCCTCTCTTCAATGATTTTATACCCCACTACGAATTTGGGATAGTTGAAAAAAAAAAAAACTGTAAAAGCTTCTCCTGGCTCAATAACTCGTGCTAAGAATATATAATAAGAGATGAACAATTTGTAAGCAATGGGCATCCCAATTTAACTAGAGACCTGCTGCTCAGTGTCTTCCATACGCGTTGAATCAGAGAAACATGTTGTTACACTAGCAAACCACTTTGGTTTCTCCTTTTATAAAAAGCTCTTCGGAAGTATTCTGTTTATGAACCTTCATCATAATCTCTTAAAAGCAACCATAATATCAAACTTACGTGTTAATTTACCATTCAAAAACCTTATCTTCTGGGAAAGACTGTGACTTTAATGGCTTCTTTAATTAGAGATTTCGCACATTCCCATCATAGCAGAAGCTGATTCAAAATTTTAGTTCCCATCTAAAAGATAAAGAGTAAAACGCATGAATGCAACATGTGATAATTAAATGATTTGTTGGTATTACTATATCAGAAAAGACAGAGATAAAAAAAAAATGCAAGTCCTGATGAAGATAGCAGTTTTGTTGTCAACTACGCCCCTAAAGATATAGTTAATGTCCGTGTCTGTTTGAACGTGAAACTTCAGATCCTTTGCTCAGTGATTAAGGCATTCCAAAACGACAATAAGGAGCTGATCAACCCTAGCTTGACAACAAAATGATGGTAGGCTAATTAAGCATTAAAGAAAATCCCCACTTAATGATCAATCTTATGGTGCTTGAGCAGTCTAACATATTTTTTGTTATTGTGTATGGGTGGTCTCATTTTATCGAGACCCCATACTGTCATGCAAACAAATGTCCATGCAGGTGGTCTGCAACACACACACACATATACATATATTGATTCGCTTGCATGCGGTTGAAAGTAGCTGGGAACCCATTAACGTCAACACAGATACCATTACCCGAATGATGGAATCTCGGAGACAAAACCACTACAAGAAATAGTACTTAGCAACTAATAATTCTCACAAGGATGCTATTAACTAAGATAACGAGATACTGTCTGATAACTAGCAGTAGTAATTAGCAAAACATGCATGTCGAGACCTTAATGAAACATAGTATAATCTCGAGAAAATTAAGAAGATCTCGACTTCAAACTTGCTTCTACAAGCACGCAGATTTTTAGTCTAATTGCGATGGATCGAAGGATTTGCTTGATTTGATAATGAGCTAAGCTTCCACACAGCACAGCAGTACCATCTCGCCAATTGAAGTGAGGTACTTAGGACCGAATGTGATATGAATTGAAAAGCTCACCCTTCTATCTTCCCTATTGTTTTTCTTTTTGTTTGTTTTTTTAATAGATGATGAAAACTCTTTTGTCAAGATTATTATGAACTGTTCAGGCGTTAAAGTGACACACAGAAGATGGTGGTATATTTTAACATTGTTATGGTATTTTGTCATCTCTTGCCCCATTAAAGTCACCACCAGAGACTAACGCCAAAAAAGATTTAAGCCAATTTAGATTAAAAAAAAAATTCATTATAAAACAATTGTACAAAGAAGTAGGAAGCACCTATTGACGTTAACCTCGGCAGCATCCCGGTACCATAATTCCTATTCACATTCGTCTACATGGGAAGCTGCAAAGTGACCTTACATCCCTCGCGGAACATTCCATCTTATTGTGGACTTATGGTACACGAATTTTTTGCAGTTCCCATCCTGTGGATCCCTAGACACTGGGAACTTTTGTTGTTTAATTAAAATGAAACCTGTAATTATTACGATGGCCTGACAGTCCAAGAAACCCTGTCTTTTTCATGGATGAAGTATGCAGAAACAGGGAGAACGTTTTGTTTAATATCATTGTAGTTGTGAACATTCTCAGTTAGGACTTGAGCGACCAATGCCGAGCAATCTCAGGTTGCTACGCCAGGCAATCCACAAATATATACATATATATATATATATGCGCGATAGAACTGGGCAGTTTCTCGCAATACTTGAGATCAATTTCAACCGCATATCATCTTTCGTCTGTTGTCACAAAGAAATTATTGAAAGTTGCCTAGAAAGTAAATCTAAAGCCCTAGCACTTAGCAGCCCGATGATAAACTACTCAGTACTGGTACTGATGAGATTTTGACGAAACATATGAAAGTACTTGTTCGATTGGCGAACTTCTGTATGTGATACAAAAGTAAAGTTAGTTGATCAGTTTTCCCGAAGGAAAACTGCCCAAAAATTTTGCAACTTCTAGAGAGACTTTTGTTTGGAACTGAATTTCGAATAAATGATTAATGGGCTTGGCTTAGTTTTACAGCCAGTCTTAACGGAAGTTTTCAAAATACATTAGCACTTGCCAACCATAAAATTTTCCTGACCGACGACTGCCAAATATATCGCAACTCTTTGCTACGAAGTGGACAGAAAAGAAAGTGAAAGATGAACCAGCTAGAAGTCGATAACCGGAGAAATATATATATAATTACTCATTTACACTTGCAAGTGTCGCTACGTTAAACAACCATGTATGGATTCCATTCCCCTTGCAAAAACGAAAATACATGTTTCTTTTGTTCAATCCGCTATGGATCCTTTATCATCAATGGTTGAATCAACAGGAGCAAATATAAGTTATATCGATCTCTACGTACTGGAAAACTTGGAAGTCACAGCTTTGCATCAAGCCGTCTCCTCTAGAACTAGAGGCAACTCCACAGTCTCACTGCCTCTTCGTATTTGCAGGAGAACTTCATCTCCGACATTATAATCATCAAGCACTTTATTTAACTCTGACTTACTCCTAACCTGCAATAAGAAAATGGATGAATACGTGTGAGAAAATTCATAAGGATAAATTGAAAAGAAATTTACAAGTTTTTCAGCATGTCCTTTTGACTTCTGTGTGTGTTGTCGGTAACATAATTGCACATCTCTTCACCAATCATTTCAACCCAACAAAAAGACTGACACAAGTAGCACTCAGAATAGCAAGTGAGCTAAATTTAGGTACTTCCAGAACCTTTTGTTTAATCACAAGGGTGCAAAGGAAAGACCGGAATTTTAAGGGGATCTCAGCTTTAATTGGCATTTTAAACTTGATGCAATCTCAGATAACTGTTATTGTTAAGGATCACCTTACATATATTTTGCTACAGCACTGATTTCATGCTTGAATGCAAGCATCTTCCTTTCCTTGAATTTGTGCTTCTATTTCACAAAAACACAACTCCAGAAAATTGAACTTGCTCTAAATAGTAGTAGCGAGCAACATTTTTCTAATAGAATTGAGCTTTTTCAATGCTCAATTCTAGCCTCACTTATCTTAACTGCACTAACAACATTTCTAGTAGTAGGGAGCAACATTGAAGAAAGAGCTCAAAGGTTTTCTGTCCACCACCACAATTATATCACAGAGAATGATGTTTGCTGACAACAATCATAATAGGCCATAGAAAATCAAACAGATACTCACAGGTTTTTTGTCCACCGCCACAATTATATCACCAAGAATGATGTTGCCAGCAAAGCCTCTCGATGTGGATACAAGACCTGCCTTGGCGGCAAGACTATTTTGAGGTACCTAAAGCATAAAAAGGTGAATGAATCTAAATACAAGTGATTTTACAAACAATAAATGAAAAAAAAAAAAACATTGTCATAATGCTGTCAGCAATACACACACACACGCGGACACACCTGCAAAATCAGAGCTCCATTTCGAACATTGAGTTGATTTGCAACTGGGTCTGGAGCAAATTCAATATTTAAACCAGCTCGAACAACCTGGCATGTTCCACAGAGAAACGTTGAACTAGAATTTATATATTCTTTGCACAGCTATTAATTGTTTTTTCTCAATGCACACTTAAAATAAAGATATCAATCTGAAGTTGATAATGATTCTTGGGGGAGGAGAGAGAGAGAGTTATTCAAAATACGAAGACCAAGAGAATCAACTTTCTATTTTCACATTTTCAATTCAATTTGTTAGGTCCTGAAGAAAAAAATCTTGTCCCTCCCAATTGTCATACTGAGTATCTTCAGATTAAATTTTTAACAGTCTCTTTTCTCTTTCATTCCAGATGCAACTTGAGGAAAACAAATTTAAAACCTCTTTTCACTTTCTCTCCACTTCTTTTTCTTTCTGAAGACAGTGGACCCAAAGGCTCGTCAGTGGAGCTTAAGAGTTCCAGCAAACAATTAGAAGAGTCATGAAACAAACGAAAGGAAACTAGATTCTCATGAAGTAGATTGCAGTATAAAGCATAAAGTGGAAGAACAATAATGTATACTTTGCCACGTTGAATAAGCTGAGGCACTATCTTCGACACAGTAGATGCTGGGATTGCAAACCCAACACCAGCAGATGTCCCTGTCCATAAACAAGTTGAACGTTGATACGTTTGACAAGTCATTTCAAATTGCACTGAAGACACAATATTGTTTTCAGCATTTTCCAAGTCATTCAAGGAGGCAACAATAAAAAGTATTGTTCCCCTCGATCAACCAAATAAATAAACAAATAACTAAATGCAGAATTCAAACTGCTAAGGAGAAATATGCCTGTCTGAGTAAATATTGCCGTGTTAATCCCAATTAAACTTCCTTTTGAATCCAACAGAGGACCTCCACTGCAACAATGAAAAACAACAACTCTAGACTCAATGCCAGTTCACTTATTTAGTATTAGCATATTGAATGAACTGATAACTAGGACCTGTTTCCAGGATTGATGGCAGCGTCAGTCTGGATTCCATCACCAATAGTAACTCCAGTTTGACTAAATATATCTCGATTTAGACCACTGATGACCCCAACTGTAAGTGTATGATCAAAACCAAATGGATTTCCAATGGCTAAACACTGTTGGCCAACTTTTAAAGAAGATGAAGGCCCCACCTTGATTGGCCTCAACAGATCTGCAGATGCTTCCACCTAATTATATGAAAGTGTAAAGAGTTAAACAGAACTTGAGATTTGCGGAAAACATAAGCAAATCAAGATATGTAGGTTTTTAACTAATCTAGTTGATAATTTAGAGGCTACAGACATCACAAATTACCAGACACAATTTTCTAATTTTCTGAAGATTAAGATTAACTACTGGAACTCAATCAGACATTAAAACTGGAGAATATCAGATATTTTTCTGCGGTAGACTGATAAAGAGACAAATCAGTCACTGGCACTCACAGAAATGGACAAGACAGCTCTCCTGGTTGTTAAAGTACTGTGAAGTGGGAGTTAATTACTTCTAATAGGCAGCAGGTCTATCTAAAAATATCTTTGTACATTGAGCATTACCTGTGCCATCGTATTCTATATGTCACATTTTTTAGAAGGATTTTACCTTTAATACAGCAAGATCCTTTGCTCGGTCTGCACCAATCAGCCTGCCCTCAAAGTTCTTTTGCACTCTTTTGAAAAGAAAAGGAAACATTAGAGAAACAGGATGAAGTTAAGTAAAAATGCAATCCACTTGACAGTAATATCTAAACTGTTTTGCTTACCCTTCTGAAGCAAGAATATTGACTCGTGCAACAACTTGTCCTCGGCTTGGGTTTCTTGAAAGAGAATTGCCAATCACTGCCAAGAAAGGGCAAGTTACTTGGATTTCCATCCTCCACTAAGAATCCAAAAGAAATTGTTCAACAGCAACACTTTTCCCGTATTAATTATGTATGATGAACACAGATGAATGATACCCTACGCACTGATCCACAATGCAGGAGTTATTATCACTTTCATGGCATCTCTCGTAAACTTAGTTGTTTTGCAGGGATAAACTGCAACTATGAAGAGTAACCTGGTAAAGCAACTTTAATTACAAGAGACACCTACAAAAAGACAGATTATATGCAATGCCTTCCAGCAAATAAGTGCATGCACAATCATACCTAGGAAAAAGGTGATTTAGGAAAAAGATCTTTTCCAAACGGGCAACATGGCAAAGGATCAATTGGCTCACCATACAAAAACATGGAGACACACATGGCATGCACAGCCAACCACCTCTCAAACAAACAGAGACAGAGACCATCACAAGCACTTACCATGATAGTTAGTGACAATGTGCCCCAGTCCATCCCAAACAATGCCAGAACCATTTCCCTCAGGGACCTGGCATTAAAAAGCAGTGCTATAGGGTTCAGCTATTAGTAAGTTAACAAAAGAATATAAATTGAAGAATGAAGGAAATTGCACGGTTTATGGATGCTGCGTCACTTAGAGAGAATTAAAAAAAAAACAAAAAGAAGAAGAAGAAAGAAAGAATTCTAAGAGAATCAAGAGGAATACCTCAACCACACCAGACAAATTAAGTTGAGGACGAAGAGTTACGTCAAAGATGTTGACCACTGAATAAGTATTCTTCTCAAAGAGTTGCACAATTCTTTCCTGCCAAGTACAAATATCAATTTCACCACCTGTCATGAGAATATCCAATCTACAAAGAATAAATTTCAAGAATTCCCCAAGGAATTGGCACAGAGAAAATTTAACACAAACTGAAATAGACCTCGGAAGGAAAAAGTGGCCCAGAAGGAAAAACAGGTGGTGTCACTTGTTCAACTGTCACTGATGGATCCCCCAATGCATATGCTTCATTACAAACCAACATCCAAACAGGATCAGAAGTCAACGTAAAGTTTTACAAATAAATGCCCAGAAAGACTTCATTTTGTTTTTGATGACAATGCAAATGGTGTCCTCCAAGATTGTACATCTCTCCACAGCTCAACCAATAAATCTCTATCTCATGGTACTGTAGGAATGCTATTTATTGTAACTTGAAAGAGCCCAGCCCATATTATGTTGCATATCAAGGCATCAAGATGACAAATGAGAAATGCTGATCATTGACATGAACTTGGATATATTCATATTGATTTAGAAAAAAAAGATGGTGAAAACTTGATATTTGTAGTAAACCAATTAAGAAAGCTGAAATGTGCGAACCTGAGAAGTACCTTGAAGGATGATAACCCAAATACATGGATAGACTAGCAAACAAAGTCCGGCGTGTTGTGACGGGGAAGATTTTCCCCACAAGGCGCCCACTCAAATCTTTGCACTGGCCTTGTTCAGTTTTAACAGCCCTGCAAAAAACACAAAAACAGAGAAGCAAGAAATCACACACGAGTCAAATAATGCCCACTAACAACACCTATTCCCCCCCCCCCCCCCCCGGGGGCACAAAAAAAATATAAGCTGAAGTGTCTTCCCGAAATGATGCTTACGGAGAATTTGGAGTTTGAGGGTCAGAAGAGGCAGAAGCCATAGCGGCGTCATCTGAGGAGGGTTGGTCAGAGCAGCAAATGGACGAAATGCCGTCGAAGCAGAGCTCTCGGCGGCCCAAAAATGAAGTTTTTGGAGGTGCTGCGGGTTGATTGGCTGCTGTTAATGTTACCATCTGCATTTTCTAAATTGGTTCAATTCACGCCCCCACCCCACCAATCGGGAGTAAGGCTTTTTGAGTCGCAGAGCCCAGTGGAACAGAGCACCGGCAGCAGTTCAAGATAGCCTGGCAGTTCAAGAGTTTTCTTTCTACCACTCCTCCCTTGCTTTACTTTCCTTTTTATTTTTCAATTATTATTTTATTTTGGACCCGACCCGAAAAGATGTGGAATGCTTGGTTTGGGCTCACCGGTCGACATGAAACTCTACGATATCACAACCTCCACAGCCCAAATTGGAAGGGCAACTGCAGAAATGGGCTGAGACAAGCCGACTATAAACTTTCAGTAGACATTGGCTGGCATAGCCCAATTATAGCCCATGGTTCTATCAATACCAGATGTCTTCGATGTACCGAATGTATTGTGTACAGCTACTTGGATCTTTTTCGTAATTAAATTTACCACTTAAATTTAATGAATTCAGATTTTAACATATTTACAATCGTTTGATAACTAAAAGTTAAGCATTTGAATTAACTAAGTAGCACTAAATTTTCTAAACAAAACTTATTCCTAAAATTAAGTGATCACTTATCACTGAAGGTGATATACACTAAAATGTATTAAATTTAATACTTAACAATTCAATAATTTGAATTCAGATTTTAGATTTTAAACTTCAGTTTTATCAAACACGTCCTTGATTTGGCAAAAGTCTGTACATTCGGACTCATACATGTAATTTGCAGGGTACAGAGAAGCAATTTTAAGATATGGATTTGAGAATTTAATGTATACAAAACAACAGTGTTAATAGACGAACAACGACTGCTCAACTTTTATCATTCTCAATACAAAAACAGTTCCAGAATTACTGGACTACTTCTGCTTTGGAATAGGATTAATAAGAATGAATGTTGCGTTGCATTACCAACTCTCTCTCTCTCTCTCTCTGTTGATGGCAAAATTTTGGGTCATCTTCTGATAAAACTAAATAAATTGTATTTTTTCTAGTTAGGTTGTTGCTGCAGATTTAAAAGTACGGGTGGTTTCGAAAAAATGACCCTTCATTTATGGCTCGTCCCCTTGAGCTGATAGTTGTTGTGTTGCTGTATCAATTTGCAATGAAAGAAGCTAAACAAAAAATTATTTCATAACTCTCAGCGGTAGCATAACATCAGTAGATCACAAAAAGATGAACTCCATTGTCGATCGGTCATGTTCAAGCATTGACTCCTCAGTGCCCTGACGACTACCCTGCCCTTGTTCTTGCCATGTAGTACCTATATGATCGATAGCTTCACGTGCCCTTACGGTCATCATCCTTGTCTACCTATCGAAGAAGACAGTGGTGTGGGTGCCTGGCCTCCTGGGTAGACAGATGACTTCGTAGATAGATGACATGCGAGCCAAACTCTTAACACAAGGGAAAAGCGATTTAAACTCTCTTCTATCCCTCCTTTTCGTTCCCAACAACTGTCACCAGTCTTATATCCCATTTAATTGCATGCAAGGTCAAGGTGTAGTGACGGGCCACTTTTCTCATGTCATGACCGCTTCCAGCCGCGCCGACACATGTGAAGTCGCAGATTGGATTCCTATTTCAGGAATACTACTAAACCATGCATGCATCCCAGCAGGTTAATTTACTGCTATAAATAGCCTGCAACATTCTCAATTCCTAGCAAGAAGCGAGCAGTGTTTGTTAGTAACCCCTCTCACTCGAGTATATTCCGCGCAAATCGTATACTACTAGTTGATCCGGCGAAAACATGATGAAGGTGGTTGCAGTGGTAAGTCTTGTTCTGGTGCTAGTCTTGGTGGCAAGGCCAGGTGAAGCAATCACCTGTGAACAAGTTACCCACGAACTTGAGCCTTGCGTGCCGTATCTCACCCAAGGAGGCACTCCATCAAGTTCATGCTGTAGTGGAGTGAAAAACTTGGGGAGCATCCCTACCCAACAAGATAGGCGAACTGCATGCAACTGCGTCAAGTCTGCCGCCGGCCACTTCCCAAATCTCAAGCCGGATGCTGCCACAAGCCTTCCTGGACGCTGTGGTGTCTCCTTGCCTTTCCCCATCTCTTCTAGTACTAACTGCAACAGGTGCTGCGCTTAGTGTTTCTTTTTTTTTTTTTCTTTTTTTCTTTTTGCTGCTTTTGGTTTTGATTTGGACCGTCATCATTCTTTTTTGATGCGTACTACTAATATAGTACTGTAATTATTATTACGTTTTCTCGCTAACCGGAATTTGTCTTTTCGTCTCCTGTGTTTGATTTCCAGCATTCCTTGAGATGGATACTGCGAGAGATCGATATGATGGATCATAAATAATTGGAAGGGTGCTTGGGCTGGAGTCATCACCATAGTATACGTTTAGACCTTACTGATTACCACTGTGGTTATGTGAAAGTTCCAAGCATACCATCCACTCATAGATTTGCTAGATCAACTCATGTTGTGCTTATTTTGGGTTTTGTTCCCTTCAATAAAACAAACTATTTGAGAGAAATATTATTATCTCTATTAATCTTATTATTCTACTGCTCTCCCTCTCCAAAAAAAAAAAAAAAGAAGTGGGGAACTAACGATTAATAACAGAATAGAGCTGAGTACCGAAATTGCATAGTTTGGCTTCTTGATTAGCATGCCAATGACTCCACGATATATACATAGGATCCATGCATCTTTTATGCTTGATTTTGAAGGAGGACGCCTCAAAGCATACTACAAAAAAAGTCAATACGGATTTAAGGATCAATTAGCATTCAAATACAACGCCAACGGGAACTAAAAATGAAATAAGTCAGAAGAATATCTGAAAATTAAGTCAAATCTAAACAATAAAGAATCAATTGAAGAGGCCATAACATAGAGGACTAAAACACAAGTCATTATTTTTTTTTTCCGAAGGAATCATCCCGACAAAACTTACAATTACTATTGATCCTTCACTGAAAAAAAAAAAGAGATACTATTACATGATTATACTATATGATCATATAAAGAGGCGAAAAAAAACTCCAATGAGTATGCTAGGATATATTATATCGCCCTTATGTTTGAAAGAGGTAGTTACAATCTTAGAGTTAGACATTCGTAATAAAAATTATTTTCTAACTACTAATTAGATTTATCTTATTAGACTTAATTCGAGGATCTGATGATGTTGTTGGTGCTCATTGTTGGTTCTGATATCTTCATCCTGTTGTTTTTTATATTAGCATAGTTTTTGCGCCGTTCTTTTGTATTAACAGTATATGCACTTTCATCATAAAATTCATGACAGATTATTTGAATTTGAATTTGAAATTTAAATTATGTATATATATCATATATCCAACCGCGATAATGTATACACCTTCAATTTTATGCAAGATTTACAGTATATATATGTCCAAAACCTTTCATTGATGGTAAGAGAATGTTTGTGACCATAAATTAGCTTCGATTGAGTACTAGCAGAGCTTAGACACAAAATGGTGAACAAGTAACTTAAAAACATTTGCCCACATATTTTCATTTAATTGTTGTCTCTGCCCTCGAAAAGAAGTTGGACTCCCTTCACTCTGCCGCTTCATACAATCCCCACTCCTCATTCCACCAATCCAATCCAGGGGTTGAAGCTTAAGCTTAACTGCCTACAACCCGCCTAGGGTTTCCTTTCATTCTCTAAACAAACAGATGGTGGCTGAGCGAGGAAAGAAATCCAAGGTGGCCGCTCCAGCGGAGGAAGACTCCGATCCCATTGATGGCGAGCTTGTTCTCTCTATCGAGAAGCTTCAAGAAGTCCAGGACGAGCTTGAAAAGGTATATTTTTTTTTCCTTTTGCATAATTTATACTAAACGTTTCTAGTTTTCTATTAGAAAAAATTGTCATCATTATCGTGAATGAACCAGTACTAGTTTCACATATTGGGATTTTGTTCGTGGAATTACTAACATCTGCATGGTCATAGATGAGAGCCACTAGGGTTTTTACGTCAATACATTGGAGGGTTGGGTTGAGTTGTGGACGGCTGATATTTAGATGCTAGAGCTTAAGCAAGTACAAATTGGTCCTTCTATACACTCATCTGTTGATCGCTGCAGATACAAGAAGCTCCTTGCCTTGCATTTGCTTCTTCTGATAGTTTTTAATTAGATTAGCAATATAATTTTTATTACCCCCACCTCCAATTGTTACTTCTCCTTATCCCCTCCTATCAGGCGAAAGGTACTTTTTAGTTTGATGGAAACAGACCACATTTTAGGTTAATATTCTAATGAATACTTTTCCTTTACTTGGCAAAATTAAAAAAATTTGATTTTAGTTTTGGTCTCCTCTGTTTCCCATCTCCCCCTACATATCTACTTAATTTTTCTTCCTCTCAATTATAACTTTTCTAGCGGTTTATTTCTACAAAAGGTGATCCCTGTTTGCCTTGCAAAATGTTGTAGTGTTTCGGTGCAACGAATGGAAATAAAGAGGAAAAGGCTTTGTATGCAGTTTTATTTTTGTTGGAAAGGATAATTTTTGAAGGCACAGAATTATGCACGTGAAAATCTTCTTGTACTCCCTCCGTCCCACTTTGATAGTCATGTTTTCCTGTTTCGTCTGTCCCAAATTGTAGTCCACTTTCCAATTGAAGAATGTAGTTGTATTTTAATTTTTTTAAAATACCCTTGTTCAATGTAAGTTGTTGTTACTATAAACTTACCCCATTTAACGAGAGTTTATTCTTTTTTTACCATCAATTCAAGTTCCCATAAAGTTGTACTCTAATTAATGTGAGGGTATTTTAGGAAAATAGCTACCTAAATTGATTGTTTCAACAAAGTTAACTACTTTTTCTTAAACTGTGTGAAAAAAGAACCAAGATTATCAAAGTGGGACGGAGGGAGTATTTGTTTTTCCTTGATCCTTGTACAGATGCTAGTTAATATGTTGACTTCTGTCTTCTACAAGGAAAAATTGTTTGTGGAGTGGGCGAGTACTTGATAATGTTTTTGTAGTTGTTGCCTCATTTTTTTGGTGTTAATCAAGGTTAATATATGAGAAAACTGATGTAGTTCCTTCCTGCTAACTCTTACACTGTAGATGTTAGCAAAGATATATACATTAACTCTTTTTTGCTGAAATTTGAAAGGATGAATGGTTGGACAATGATGCTCATAACAGATGTGAAATTTTTTCTTCCCTGAATTTGCACATCTGAAGGAGCATACTTAAACATGTTGACCTTGCTTTTTTTGACTTGACATCCACCATCCACCTGTTCTGTGTGCCAATAGTATGTTCTCCTGAAAGTGCAAGTTATTTACAATCACAAACCCGCAAGATTTTTTGGCCTGAGAATTTCTATTTGCCTCACTATCTCCAACAAAAGTATGGCTGCATTTCCTGGAAAGAAATCGAGCATTCATGGAGATAGCGATGAGGAAGATCCTGTTCAGCGTGCTGAACTTTCTGCTAAAACTAAGAAAGTTAGGGATGTCCAAGATGAGCTGAAGAACGTTTTTGGATCCCCCTGACATACATCAATACATGTATTTATGCATGCATAATCGTGTCTTGGATTGGATCCTTTTGCCTTTCCATCAGGTCTTCTTTATCATATTATGATCTGTTAGACAGGCTGTTGAATTATTTCATTCTGTGTAGATTTTTGTAAGTAGATATATTTATGTAGACATACAAAGATGGGAATTGTTTATACATGTAGCCAGTTAGTTTGATCTTGATATGATGTATGTGGACCTGGAAATTTTCTGGCAAGTATATATGCTGATATGGTAAAGAATTGACACCCAGGAATTAGGAAAGATGGCTAAATAAATAAGGGAGACAGAAAAAAACAAAAGTTGATTAGACACTTCCAGATGAATTCTTCTCTTAATTCTTTCCTGCCTGGGATTCTTTGCGCGGAAGTGGGGCTTGACTAAAAGACTTATTCTTTGCAGGTAAATGAAGATGCCAGTGACAAAGTACTGGAAATTGAACAGAAGTACAATGAATTACGGAGGCCTGTTTATGTCCGAAGAAGCGAGATCATAAAGACAATTCCTGACTTTTGGTTGACTGCTGTGAGTTACAAAGCCATCCCTTTTCTAATTTCAATGAAGTTGAAACTTATTAGGGGATCCTTTTAGTTATTTATTTTTTATTAATTTACTTTTTCCTGCAGTTTTTGAGTCATCCAGCGCTTGGTGATCTGTTGAATGAGGAGGATCAGAAGGTATGCAACGTGCTTAGAAATTTAGTGGATTGGAAATTTTTGGTTGGGAGTCCAAAGGATTTTCCTTTCAGTTTACCTTTTGACTTGGTCTGATTAGTTTGCCATTCAATTTACCCTCCTGATATAAGCATAGGAGGATAAATTTATTTTTTCTTGACCATCTTTAGTGAATGTTAGCCACTGATTATTTGGTTGTACATTTATTTCTTATGCAGATTTTCAAATATTTGGATTCGCTTGATGTGGAGGATTTTAAGGATGTGAAATCGGGTTACTCAATTACATTTGTGTGTTTCTTCTTTTACTCGTGAAACTTTCATCCTTCAGAAAAACAAATGGACAATTGACATTGCAGGCTGGTTATTGATCTATGTATTGTACTTGTATTCTTACCTGAAATCTTGCTTTTGATCTTCAGAATTTCAAGCAAAACCCATATTTTGAAGATACGAAGCTGACAAAGACATTTATCTTCTTAGATGAAGGAACAACAAGGATAATTGGTACAGCTATCAAGTGGAAGGAAGGCATGGTAATAATTTGAATATATATTCCTTCTTGGGCAGTTTGAATCCTTTATTGTATATAATTTTGAATTCTACAACTTCAAAAAATTGAAGGGGGCTGCAAATGGAGGCAGTCATGAAAAGAAAGGAAATAAACGACCAGCATCTGATGACAGGTATTTTCTGCTAATTAATGCATTTCTATTCAGATTTTTCCCTAGACTCTATATCAGATGATTGGCTTTTTGGACATGGAAAATAAATACGCTTTGTGATGTTAGCATCTTCAACTTATAGATGACCACATGGAGCTAAGGATAATAATTATCCAACTGTTAGGAATTTAGGGAGATGTTAACGTCATTGTTGCATGCATGTTTTAGATTGTAAAAGTTGTTTAATGTATAGTAGATACATATTGAGCTCCAACTGCTGATTATGCTTTTCATTGACCATGGTGTTGACTGACATTTTAGCTTGAATAGCTATGCTTAGTATTCTAGCTGAGCATTGACCAAGTGAAAATCTCTTCTTTAGAAACTGCAACTCAAGTCCGGACTATATTTTAAGTCCAATTGTGATTGTGAAGAGGAAAATCTTCATGGTCTTCCAATTGTTAAGCACATGCAAATCTGCATATATGCTTCTCACCTTTATCTTGTTGTGACCATCTGATGAATTGATGTCACTTACCTGTTGAAAGCTATAAGTTATCTACTAAAGGTCCTGTATGTTTCCCTTAAACTGAAAGTATGATCTAGAGTTCACCATTTTTTTTTTTTTTGGGCATTGTCAATGCAGCTTCTTTAGTTGGTTTTCTGAAACACAACAAAAAGATACGCTTGAGGTAGAGGGGCTTAATGATGAGGTAATTACTTGTTGAATTTATGAAGCCTTTTCACATTCATTCTCCATACAATTATAAGAACTTTATTAGCTATTTTTGTTTGTGGTAAAATGTAGTAATATATATGGTTGACACTTTTGGCTGGCTTTCAAGTTGTTACTTCTAATGATCACTTTATTGTGATCTTTGTAGCTCTAGATGAATAAAGAAGTATGGTTTCTTCCCTGTTCTCATTCTATCTGTCATCTACTTTAAACATGCAGGTGGCAGAGATAATTAAGGAGGATTTATGGCCAAACCCTCTGAAATATTTCAACAATGTAAAATCCATTTTGACTGTTCCTTTTTTCTGATTTATAGCTCTTTCTCCTTGCTTACAGAATTCATATTTTGATTTGATAGGAAGCTGATGAAGAGGATTCCGAGGGAGAAGAGGATGATGAAGAGGTATAAATCAACGCTTTTGCTTTTTTACATTTTGTGGAACCCATGGAAACAGGCAGGCACTTTAGAACCTAGAAAAGCTTCTCATTTACTAACTCATGCACCCTCTCTCCTGGATTTGACTAAATTTTAGTCCCCCAGTTCCAATTTTATCAGTACCATAACTTCTATGGATATTCATCCAAGAGTTGAGATTTGTTTCTTGAGTTGGTGATCATTTAGTTACGAACTCAGAGGACCAGGTTGACATATAACACCAATCTGCTTTCTTTAGTTTTCACTTTCTTTTATAATAAGCTGCCAATATCCATATCAAAGGCCACTTTTCTGTTATTTGATGTTGTCATATGGATGGTTACCAATTTACTTGTACCTTCATGACTTCTCTTCACTTTTTTGTTCCAATTCTGACATCTGTTGTGTTTTGTAAGAAGTACATGCTAAGTAGTAAATAAGAAACAGATTTAAGTCTCTTGGGTCTTATCTTTGAAAGCAGAGGTCAGATAACTCTGGCTATGGTGGCAATACAGAAGTAGGAGAAGTTCTGGTGTTTCACTTCCTGTTAGCTCTGTTTCGTGGTATTTGGTGCATGGACTCCTTCTTGTTTTTGAGCTGTAAATATTGGCTTCTGTGCTATTTGTCAACTGCTACAACTGCTTGTAACATTTTTCTATAATCTGTTACAATTTAGTTCATTTTTTACGGCAAATGATATTGGCACTCCAAGATAAGCTCCTTGCACCCTATCTTCGCTTATCAGTTAATGAAATGACACAAAAAACCTATAAATTATTTAAAGAGACGAAATTGCCCCTCTATGCATTTACTATGCCTTTGGGGGCAATTTTGTTATTCAAATAGTCAAGGATTCTAGGTTATGGGTCTTTTTGTCACTTTAAACGAAAATGAGCAAGTGTGGAGTGCCTAGAGTGCAAATATCATTTGCCTTTTTATTTCCTTTCCTTTACTGCCCGCGTCTAATGTCTATTTCCTCATCTTTAATTAAGGGAAAAGGTGATGATGATGAGGAAGATGATGATGAGGATGGCAACGAGGAGGATGACACTTGATAGTTATTTTTGCATCTCTCTTTTGTTGGTATTTTGCAAATTTGTAATGGCAAGCACAAATTTCAGTTATTTCCGACTAATCACTTGGGAAAATTTTTATTACTGTAGCTGCACGTACCTCCTGCAGAGTTCTCTCTTCTGCTATGAAGAGATTTACACAAGTGTAGTCATGGCCTTAGTTATTATATGCAAATGTTCTGTTTAAGGTTTCTTAACTTATATCCAGGGTCAAAAACACCAAGGGTAGAGGTCCGGTGGCCTTCCTGAAATACCTAGAAGGGTACCAATTTGATCGGATGTGATGTCTCATGAACACGATTCCATTCTATTATGTGGTCTAAATATCCAGTCCGATATCGGATCGATTAGATGGGTAAATAGGAAAATATTACTGTAGCACCTTTATTCGTGATTTAAATTAAAGAAGAAAAATGGTTGGGCAGTGTGTGTGTAGGAAGTTTTACCCCAAAAAAAAAAATTGGAAATCCGCCTTCGAAATGGAGATGGCGCCGAGTAAAACAGAAAAATGCAGCAATAAAGAAATCCCTCTGTGTGTAATGAAGAGATATTCGCGGAAATTATAGAGCAAGTTATACATGTATTAGATATGTAGCAAACTCAAAAGGTCTCTACAACTTTGGGAGGCTCCTAACTCCCAAAAGATATGGCTGCGATCCCTTTGCGTACAGATCATGGAATTAGAATTACAAAAGATTATACTTCACACCTAAGGAGAAAATAAGGATTGAAACCTTCCCAGTCGGAAGAATTTCCTATCAAGCTTTTGTTCATATCACTAGCAGTTGCGCCGACCATTTTCTCATGTGAATCAATCACTAACAAATATAGGTTGCATATCATCGGGTTTCTAAGAAATGGACGCAGAGTCCTGCCAAGCACAGAAACTTCATCTAGCATGGACTTGCTCCTCTCTTTCTCCCCCTCAAAGATACAATTTGACAGGGCAAAGAAGGCTAGTAAATTTCCATACAAGGGTAAAAATGCATCCTTATGGTTACCGGCGCCACCAATCCAATCAACTTCCCGTCGGCCAATAGAGTCATTGGCAAATGATGTCAAGTAGTGGCAAAATCTCCTCCTCCAACCACGTAAAAGGTCCCTTACCCTGTGATTGTCAGAGGAGTTAGCTGCCCAAGATTTAGAAATTGGAAGCTTCTCCAAGTGAGAGCAACAAATCTGACAGATCAATAGCTTTTCTTCATGATGGTTATCAATCTCCTTGTCAAAAACACGTCTCACAAGGTCTCCTCTTGGCACAACACTGACCACAGAGTTTACAGCATTAAAAACATAATTGCAGAGACTATCAAAGTAGTCAATCCAGTGACCAAAGATTGAAGAGAGATGGTCAAAACTCATCTCAATAACCTTCTCCACTTGGCTGGGAACCAGTTCAACATTTTGACACGTTGTGGATGTAACACTCTTCTGAACATCAAGGGCAAGCTTCCTTCTGAGTTCCACATCTTCATCCTCCAAAAGTCTTACGCATGTCAACCATAGATTCAGAATCTTATGGCCATATATGTTCACAACCTCCTCTACTTTGAATTCTGAACTAGGATTTTCGCCTGGAATGCTGTTACTGAAGGCTAAAGAACCAACTATCTTTGCATGATCAAGTAAACCAGATGCAACTATTGATTCTGCAGCTGCGTTCCGCATATTTACAGGCTCTGATGCAGAACTGTGTAGTTGTATTAGTTCAACAAAATAATTGATGCAATCGTAAAACTTGGAGAGTCTCCCATCAAGATCATATCGGCTGGATATGGCTATCTCTTCCTTCTTCATGTTAGAGCAAACAAAGCTTGAGAATATGCTAGCAAACTGCTTTACACATATCCCCATGCAGCAGATGAGCACTTGTCGATTCTTTGAATGTCTAGTGACCTTGTACATGGACACTAACTTGTCCCAAAACCACCACAATGAACTGCGATCCACACCAATTGATCCAAGGCTGACATCTAGTTCACCCTTTTCTTCACATTCCAACATGTTCCACATGTAGATAATTTTAAGAATGTAATATGTGCATTTATGGTTATTCTCGGTCGCTAGAAGCTCCACTAGTTTTTTCTGGAGATCAATATTGTACAACAAATATGTCTTGATCTCATGAGAAGATGAATTGCCTCCTTCAATTTTTAATCCTGCTGATTTCAGAAATAAAACTAGCCACTTGAAAGTTGCAAGACGAACTTCGTATGATGTGTCAGACATGCAGCCTCTCAGCCTTTCCTGAAATCTTGAGAGAGCACTGTCCAAATCAGATACTCTTAACAAACTTGAAGCAGTTGAGGAACATGTTCCAGGCATCAAAATATCCTCTTCAGCAATTTCCTTAGACGTTTTGTATAAGCAATTGAAATATGACACTGCTGCTTGTTTGCGAAGTTCTACAATAGTTGGATCATGATATGACAATTTCTGAGGTTCTTCTAAATCCAAAAATTCTGAAGATAACTCCCATACGAGGTTCCAAATAGCAGCAATACTTCTGCTCATTTGACACGTTGTTGCAATACTGAGCATGTTATCCAGTACCCCAAGAAAGCAGCTATTCAGGATAGGGCAAGGGCAGAGTTGAAACTTACCAATCCATGAACGTATTGCAAGAATTTCAATCAGATCCTTCAGAATTGCATCTTTTTTGGAGGAATCAGCAAGGCATCTACAATTGTTATCGAGAAGCGTGTTCAACTGCAGCAGCATCCCATGAAGTGAATTAAAAGTATGGCAAGTACCATTTTGTGTGTCAATTGAGTTGGATGCATCAGAAGAGACATTCCTTGTGCAAGGTAACTCAGAGGCAATATTAAGCAGCACAATGGGCAATTTCTCATTCGATATCAGGCCCGTTAGAGCTCTGGAAGCAAGAATTCGGATACGGAAATTGCTTTGGACAGAGCACTTCCTGATGAATGGCAAGAATATGAAAGGGTCCAAACTGTCCCCAGCTTCACTTGTAACTGCTGAAGGTTTTAGCCGTGACAACAGAATCAGAATTGGGCACAAGCTTGGGTGCACAAGTTTTGCCAAATTAGATCCTTGTTGTCCAGAAGACCCATCCAAAAGCGACTCTGTTGCAATTTTAAGTTCATGAAATAGGAAAGAGTGCAGTGTAGGGTACCTGTAACAAAAAGCAAGCAATTAATGAGATATCTTAGGACATTGTAAGCAATTGTGTACAATCATATAGTCTTGATAATGGAACTGCAAAAATAGATTGCAATAATGGTTCAAGCTTGCGAAATTCTTTTTTGACTTTAATCTGCAACTCTTCAAAATAGGAAGAATTTAAAGATCAGTTAGCAGAACCAAAAATAAAAAGAGATAAAAAATCTATGGACCCTAGTAATGTAATTGGAATGCTCCAAATTAACTAAAAGGATGAAAGAAATACTCAAGACTTGTTCCAGCACTCACGCATCCACATGTAAAAGGTATAGGCACTAGATTAGCAATGCCAAATTCTAGTAATGGAAGAGAAGACATTAAAACCAGAAGGAACTAGGGATGCAAAAGTTCTATGCTGGAAATATCAACTAATTAACTTGTGAATGATAAAGGAAGATGCAATATGCAACATAAGAACCAACTGTTTCAAAAAAAACATGATTAAGACCGTGCTTTCATGTAATTGCATTAATCACTCTCTCTGTCTATCCTGGTTAACAATGCCAGCCAGAAGTATTTCAGAATACCACTTCTACCACTCAAAGCTCATGACTGTTTCAAGAATTTGATTTCAAAAATCAAGTTTCAGCAAAGGACTCATCTAACTCAGCAGATTGTATCCCCCAGTTTCCCTTGCCAACTACCCAAAACCAATCCCCACCCCCAAAAAGACGCACCAACTAGCCAAACAGAAAAACAGAAGTTACTGAAAACAACATGTTGCTAATTCAACACACTCCTTTCCCTGTCGACATCCGTAGGATCAGCATAAAATTAGGCAAAGAATGCAGGTATAATATTCCCACGAAATGGTAAGAGTATATACATTACTGCAATATCAAAAATCAAGTTTTTGACCAAGTTGCACACACAAAACATGCTTCTCTCCTGCACATACACAACTGCTAAGCAATTCCACTGGGTGACCAAAAAAACCATGCACATCATGGTTGATCATACAGTAATACACATAGGAAAAACTTTGACACCTTCACTTTTCCTCCATTGTGATATGAAGCATTTCAAAGATAACTATCAAACATGAAAAGATATACAAAGGATAACACAGAGTTTATTCAGATTCACAAGTATGTTGTTGAAATGAGTCTTGATTACACTTTTCAAGAGAAAATGTACCAAGACCACAAATTTAGTAGATAATCTAGCTGCTGGTTTCAACATGTAGACACAAAAGATTCGAAGGAGGCAGAAAAAAGTGTAACAGGACACATGAAGGCATAAAAGTCAAATTTTCAAAGCATGCCTGTGAAAAAATTCAAGCCCTGTTAGAGCACGCCTTTCTGATTCTCGTTTCTGTACATTAAGGAATCCAATCATGCGACGAATCAAAGCACTATATGCAAGACAGGCACTATTCCGCACCTCCCAGTACGGCGAAGAGAAAGAGCGTATGGAATAAATCAAAGCCTCGGCTGAAAAGCCTGATGTATCAGTTGCCAGGTTGCTATCATTAAAAGCGGCTCTAAGGACATTGAATGCATGGACAGTTGGGACAACACCCTCATCCCGGATCTTTGAGATTTTCTCTTTTGCATCCATCCCAAGGGGCATAACGAATTGACCAACTTGACTTGAATTTGTCAAAAGGGCATCAGCTGAGTCATTAGTGCAGTTGCTTGCTTTAGTCTGTTCCAGTAAAGACTTGTTGGCTACATCTAACAGCCATCGCAGTGCCCTTGGCAGAAGTCTCTTTGGGGAACCCTCGGGCTCTGCAAGGAAGATAGCAGTAAATGCAGCTGGAATACCAGCACTTCTCCGCAGTAGGTCATCTACAGTTTGTCCCTTTGTCACTGTTCTTTCCATAAGTTGTTCCATCCAGGATTCTGTTAATTTGCAAAGTCTGTGACAAGAGAAGCAACATTATGCAATAGACTCAAAATGACCAACTTAAAGGATCCAAAAGTTGGCATAGGGGCAGAAACTTAAGACTGCTATTACAAGTAAATCCTATGCTGTTAAATCTCCATTAAGGTTGTCGTGAAGAAACAGCTTAAACAGCTTCCAACTCACATTTCAAACTTGAAAAAGTTAAGTTTTTTAACTTGTCAAACAAACAGGCAAGTTAAAAGCAAAGAAACAAGGAAGATCTTACAGATGCCAGTCATAGGTAGACAAGTAACAGACTAATAATCAGCCCTCTAGCCAAATAAAAGACCAAGTTTGTGGTAATTGTTACTGTGCCTAGGAACAAGATTAGGAATGTATAGCTAGCTGTGTACATTGAATGGCAAAACATTCAAAAAATAAAGGCACTCAAAAATATGCAATGGATATTAGCCTTGACAATAAGTAGCATCAAATACAGAAACACAACCTAAAGTTCGAAACTACTATACTAATGTATTTGTTCTGGCAAATGTCCTATACAAAACTGATTAAGGAAAACATATTATTTGATGGTCATAGATTTTTATTAACACTTACTTACCTCTATATCTTAATTAGCAAAGAAGCATGCATTAATTCTCAGTTCACAAGGAGTTCATTGACATTGAGAACAATTTTCCACAGGAGAGAGATAACTAATACTAAGCAGAATGGTCAACAAAAACCAAATAGTTCAATAAGGATGAGAACTCTTCAACCAAATTCGGCTTTTTAATTCATTTCATATTTCCACCATATTCCCTAGAATCAAAGTATTACAAAAGTAGCTCACAAGATGCCATGGGTTGTAGCAGTTAACAAAGAAAAATGACTCTTCTTGACATAATTAAACATGACACCACAAAGATTGATAACCGCAAAATACTTAGGAGAGCTCAATGAGCAAACCTCGGATTGTTCGAACAAAGTAAACGATTGCAAAGAGCAGTGAATCCAGCCCTTGTTTTATCAATTGCACCATTATGCTTCATTTTCAGAAGGACTTCCAAAAAGTGGCTTCCAATTGTCTCAAGTTGCTTCATATCAAGCACCCCATCAGACACTGATACATAATCACCATTGCCATCAAAAGCATTAGACTTTGATGCATCCACAGTAGGCAAAGGAATTTTCCGTATTATAGTTCCCAAAAGAAGACTTACCTGAAACAGCAAAATATATAGATAAGTGTTCTTATAGTCATTTATTTAAGGGTTATTATCACTTTACCCCCTTAACGTTTGGTGCCACTATCACTTTCCCCTTTAATGTTATCTTTTAGTCACTTTACCCCCAAAACTAACGGTCAAACTTAACGGAGTTTGTTAATTAAAGTGAAAAGACATGTTTAACCCTTAAAATTATTATTACCTTATCCCCATAAAATATAGTCTCATTATCAATTTACCCCTACAGTCATTGTTTAGGCAATTTATCCTACCATTAAACCAACTTAGCAAATTAAAAAACTTTAGAAGAAAATACCCTCCTCTTCGCATAATAAAAATAATAAAAAATTTAGAGTGACTCTTCTCCTTTTTAGTATCAAGAAAAAAGGTCAAACTATTAATTTCTTTCTTCTTGACAATCTTATTAATATTGAAAAAAAAATAGAAAGATGGAGAGGGGGAGAGGGAGAGAGAGAGAGAGAGAGCTCAATTCTTGTTTTAAAAATTACAAATAAGAAAGAATTAAATACTTTTATTATTTTAAAATTAGTTCACTTTTTTGTTTACTGCCAAATTCCAATCCTAATTTCGACAACTTTAAAGTAATACAATAATGTTAGACTTTTCTTTATTTTCTTTTTTTGCAAAATCTAATTTTTTGTCTCCTTCTTTCCTATCTCTTTTTATTTTTCTAGTATTAATAAATGTGAAAAAAAGAAATTTGAGAAAACCCTTTTTATTTTTATGTTTTTCAATCTCTTAAAGTGAAAAAAAAGGAAGAATAACCATTCCAACTTTTTTATTTTTAAGTATATATAAAAAAAGGTTACTATATTTAAAAAATTTTCACCATACTAGTTAGATAACGATGAGGTAAAATGCCTACAAAATAATGTTAGGAACTAAAGTGATTGTATCACTATAATCTAAACAAATAAAGTGTTAATAATAATGTAGTAATGCTATAAAATAAAAGGGTATTTTTGTCCAAAATTTGAATTACTTATAGGGGTAAAGTAACTAAAAGATAATGTTAGGGGGTAAACTGATAGTAGTGATATAGTTTAAGGGGGTAAAGTGATAATAACCCTTTATTTATTGGGCATCTAACTATTCCAACTATAAAAATGGCAAAGTTTAGTCCTACCCCTTCTTTCCCAGAGTCAATGTTGAAGTAGATCTATTAAAGATTATTATGAAATATATAGACAAGAAAAGTTTTTCTGGTCATCTATTTATTGAGCATCTAGGTATTCCAATTATAGAAATGGCAAAGTTTAATTCTACCCCTTCTTTCCCACACTCAGTGTTGAAGTAGACCTATTGATTACTACTATGGAGATTCTATGACGCTTATTTGATAACCTTACATCAAAATAAGAACGAGTATCAGCAACAACAAGGGCAGTGACATTGCCAGTTTTATATGCATTTCCAGAACAAACAATATCAATGCAGAGAAAACTCCGAAAATACCTCTTTCATAGCAAGCCAGCAACCAACCATAACAATCTGTTCTGATGACCTGGCATCTTGCACAAGCTTCTCATTCTCCATCACATTTTCCACTGCAACCTTAGACATAACTTCCTTGTCAAAACGATCATCATCCACCATGTCCTCCATGTCTTCTGGCAAATGCCATGCATCTGCTGAGACTACCCATAGGGCGAGAGAGGTTATTCGCATAATTAATTCCAATAGCTTCTCCAATACAAGTTTCATCTCAGCAATACAGCACAAAACGGCTGTGGAATTCCAATCCAGTTCCTCAAATGTATATCGAAGAGTAAGCAGGACACCATGAACAAAGCTTTTCTTGCATGCTTCTGAAAGATCCTTCTCACCATCTTCCACAGTAATGAGCAACCAATCAACCAGCGACCTCACATATTCTACTGCAGGCGAGCGATGTGTAAGAATTTCAAGCCTGCGATCTGGCAGCTCTACCTGGCCATGACAAGAGACAAAATCAAGTGACAATTGAACACTCCAATTAAGCTCCAAGACATACTTTCTAAATATAAGACGTAAAGTCAGAGCTCCAGCATCACATTCTCTCACACGTGGACTGCAGACTAGCTTCTTTGCCCATATAATTGCTACTCGGATCTCATCTGGACTACAAATGCCAGGAAGCGGGGTAGGAAAATGCAGTAGAATACGAAACGAATTCTCTCTCAAACGATCCCAGCTATCAATAATCGATCCAACCAGTAGCAAGGCTGAATCAGCTAAAATAAAGCCCTTACTGTAAGGATACAGACTTGTTTCAGAAGAAAGAGCACAATGATTTTCTTTTGATGGTGGCATGACAGACCAGACATTCAACATTACCAATATAAGCTCCATGGCCATTATCTTCCTCTCATAAGGAGCAGAAGGGTAGCAAGAGAAGAAAAAAAAGTAACTCAACCACTTCATTAGATTAAACAGATCATCTGCCATTTCTACTACTATTTCTCTGGTTCCATTTCTGGATGCAACTCCAACGTTAGCTTCTGACCCATAAGGATACCAGTTTCCCTGCTTGTATTGTCTCTCCAAGGCAGTTCGAACACGAGAGAAAAACTTCCTAAACATACTGGTCCATTTCATCTGAAAAGCAGTAGAACAACATCTCATATTCAATGGCACAGCTTCCTTCAGCAGGCTAAGCTCCAAAGAGGATGGAAGGCTTGCTGTCTTTGGGTTTAAGAAAAGAAATTCTGCTGCATCTGTGCGAAGTGACTCATCAGTATGGCTAAGTGCCAAAACTAGCCATTTGACTGGGATCGTAACTTTAATTCCCCTGACACAGACAAACGAATGCATATCATATTTTCTATTATTCTCTGAAACTTCGAAAGATTCAGAAACATAATCAATGTCACCTTCAATCAAAGCAATCGAACGAGAAACCCTGAGCAAGGAAACCAAAATGGCCACTCGCTGTTCCAGCCCTAAATACATCTCTGTATAATGGAGCTCAGGATAAACTATTTCAGTGTCATCCTCAACCAGTTTAACACCAATAGAAGCAAGCATCGGAAATAATCCATCCACATCCAGTTCAAGCAATATCGGCAAAGCATAAGTATTCACGTTTGAGCGTAGCTTTGCAACTCCAGAAGCAAGCCCATACAAGAAAGGGGGCAAGCAATCACCTCGGTATTTAGCATAACCATTTTCAATACCATCACTACACCAACATTCCTCGCGCAAGCACTCAAGAAAGCACTTAAGAAATGTTGTGGCAGCACAGCAGACATCATCATCGACATAAGCCTTTGTTGTTTCGAATAGTATGTCAGGACTCATAGCTAGGATGGTTTTCGCTCCCAACCTCTTTGTCAGGGAAGCCAGAGGAACATACCTCCCCTTGCAGCGGGGTCCCAGGCAAAGAAGATCAGATGCAATCTCCCGCAGAAACAACTTAATTTTCTCACCACCCTCCGCCCAAAGAAGGCTAGCCTGAATGTCTAGGAAGAGGTCAAAAATCAGATGAACTTGTTTGACTGTCTGACTTAAGGGATCTTCCAAATTATTCCATACGGTCCTCAGTATTCTACGCCCCATTTGTTCAGATAGCGGATTATAAGATTCTGCAAAATCACCAATATTACTTTGCATTGATGTTTTAATCTGCTGAAAGCAGATCTGCATTACTGTTAACGCATGAAAATTAAAATGACTATCTGTAGGGTTCTCGCAATAGTTACACAGCTCAGGCAAAATGCTATCATAGAGTATGGTTTTTATCAGAGTACTATCCCCAGATGCGCTATCATTTTCGAAATCACAAGTCGACACAACAAAACTGGAACTAAGAACAGTTCTTGAAACTGCAGTAAGAATACCCCTAATCAAGCAAAGTCGACTGAGTGCTGTAAACTTGGAAATTTCATTGACCATATCCCCTTTATAGGGGATTTTGCTATTCACGTCCCGAAATTTAATCTTACAACTAATGACGGAAGTCTGCATAAAAATGCCTTCCATGATAAACAAGCCGAGCTCTTCAGGACTGAGGCATACCTGCAGAGCCGCACAGAAACTCACCCCAGCCGCCACAAAACAGTCCCTTGAGAATGCCAGCGACTTCAAAATGCTCAAAACAGTCACAAAAACCATTGCTAAAAAGCCATCCTGACGTTCACCTCCATCAGAGAACTTGGTGGGAAAACGCTGAAGCAAGTAATATATGCAAGAAAGAGCCTCCTGACACTGCTCCATGACGAGAGGTGAAGGCCTAGACCAATCATTGGTCTCTGAAACCACGGCATCCAACCCAGAAACCACATCCAAACCCACCAAAACCGCACATTCCTCCACAACCTCAACTAAATATCCCAACTTGGGGGTGCTCATCATAGACAACGCCGCCCGCGAAACGGAGAACCTCTTTCCCTTCCCATTCCCATCTCCACCTCCATACTCCTCACAAAGTTGCCGAAAGCAGTCTTTCAGAAGACCATGAAAGTGCTTCGCTTTTGCCAGACCAGAAGCTAAAGTTCTGTGCAAAGGCAACGAGTTCTCGAAGAAAAGAATTTCCAAGTAGAATTTCGAGGCAAGAACACTTGTGGCAGCGTCGGCGTTTGGATTTGAGAGCAAGTCAGTGAAAGCTGAAACTACGTTCTTGGCGTGTTCGACTTGGGAATAGGTGGAGTTAAGAGAGGAGAGGTGTTTGAGTTGGGAAAAGAAGGGTAGAGAAGGTGTTTGATTTAATGCGTCAATGAAGTAAGGAGGGAAGACGACGGAGCTGTAAGTGTAGCGGTGGCGATGCTGAATGGCTCTCCATTTGGCGGACATGTTTTAGTCTTGACGGGGAATCAAATTGGATAATAGAGTTGTATTCTTCCCAAGTTCACCCTGCTTTATATTTGTATTGCAGTTTGCAGGACGGCGGGGGAGGCTTCAGCTTAGTCACGGCGGGGAGGCGTCGCATTCTTGCTAGGGTATTTGACATTCCATTTTGCCAAAGTGAAAAGGTCCCAAGAATGAATATCGAGCCAAACGACGACGTACTATGAGAGAGATTCTTCAAACGGGCACTGTTTGAAGATTCTTTTATGGTCAACGAGGAGTCTCGATCTCGAAACTCGCAAGGCATGCATGAGGCATGGTGAAGTAATAAAATACGCACAGTTTAGCAAGACTGCTTCATTTGCCTGCAAATATTGCAGACCCAAATCCCCAAAAAAAAAAAAAAAAAAATTTGTGCCAGCCTCTCCTGATTATCCATCATGAATGGCAAATGTACAATCGTATCAAGGTTCGAACCTTGCCTCCTACAAAAATTATCATAATATGTGACGATTTTCATTGACCAGTTTCGATGGAATTTCTACTCACATCGAGTCCCTTTCCTCTCCCCTTCCCCCTAGAATGGGTTAGTTTAGGTTATAGGAATTCTATCGTATCGATAAAAAAAAAAAAAGTATAATCGTGTCTATTCAATCTGTGGCGCCCATTTAATTATTGAATCTCATTTTCTGTACTATTCTCTTCTTTTGTGTGAAAACATACACTAATTAATGAGAAACCAGCCTTTGGCCTGATGGCACCATCAAAACATTAAAAACTTGATGGAAGTGGGAGGTCAAGATTCACCAATTGCTACACTAAGTAGCTCTGTTTAAAAAATTCAGATGGGTCCGGTGATGGTTCAGTTTCTTTCAAATTATCTTTGGTCTCTTTAGTCCTTTCCCTTCTTTTAGAATGTGAGATGCAACCGTTATCGTCTCGCAACAAAATACACTAATTAATGAAAAGCATGTCTTTTTGAGGAATTAATTTGATGCAAGAATGTTCCATGGTTTTGTTTGGATGGAGCATTATTTCAAATAATTATTTGGAATAATTACTGTAGCACTTTTTTGTGTATGTGAGATAAAAAAGTGATTGAGAATATAAAAATGTCAATTGAAAAATGTGTTTATGATGCAAACGAAAAATTTTTGTTAAAAAATTTAGTATCCAAACATGTTTTTTTGGAAAAATTTTAGTTTGGAGTTTTTACAAGTTACACCGTTTCTGTTGACAAGGGTTTTATACATGGATATCATGTCCAATCAAAACGCATCTCAACGATGCATACAGCGTCAATATATAGAAAAGACTTAATTGATATGATGTTATCAAATCACTTCAAACACACAGAGCAAAAGTCGAAGGTTGATATTTACAGGGGCTTGATGAATGCAGTTCATTGCAACAATTAAAATTCTCCATAGTGAACTGAATCAATGCTCGAAAAGATTGACCTTGCAAAATTATACGGTCGGCTTCAACTCTATTGAGTCTATTCACATCAACAGGAGAAGAGGCTTGCCGTGCCAAGTGAGATTAATCAATTACTCCTGCACAAAAGAGTTCATCTGATCATTCGAACTTGACTTGGTGTGAAATATGTAAATCATTTCGTCAAAATTAAACTCATGAAGGAAAAACTTATAAACAAGACAAGTAGCACGGCCATCATCGTCAAAGACAATTGAGACAAAGCTTACGTGGTCGGGTTGGACCGCATGTAAGATGAAGGTGGCAGCCACACGCCGTCGCGTGGAGAGGCGACTCCATCCCCTGTTTCTACCGTGCAACTCCGCCAATAATTTGCTTGCCCTCTCTCTTTCATTCTCCACTCAACCACAAGGTACGTGTGTGCTGTTTGTCCGATGAAATTAAAACCTACGTTCAACTATTCTTTCATTTTCTTTCTTTTTTTTTTTTTTTTTTATCTTTTCCCATGATCCGACGACTTTTAGAAAAAATGTAATTTTTTATATTTGCCGTGTTTATTATCAATTATACTTTAATACTTCTAAAGACTGAAACCTGTTTATAGTAATTACTTATGCATCGGCTGACTTTCCCTATACTTATTTTTTCTGTTACTTAGTTGAAGTTTTTGCTCTTGTTTCTGTTTTCTGCTGCATTATCTTGGTTTTTTTTTTTTGCTTCTGTATTGTTTGGGTTTATAGCAGGTTATAAAAAAAGGTTAAAGGCTATTGAATTGGGTTTAAGTGACCTAGAGACCAGAGTATGGCTTCAGAAACTGCTATTCCAGACGGTGACGAGGGCAATGCAGTCCATAGGTTTGTTTCCTTTAGCACTTTTGTTCTCATTTATGTATGATTTAACTACCTACCCCGTCAAATTTTTTGGGGCAATCATTAGCTTTTTGTATCATGAGTCCTTTTTCCACCTTAGTTCTTGAGTCAGAAATAGCATTGCTTAGTATGATTGGGATGCCTTGACATAGATCTGGGAAAGCTTGTTGAGTTGCACCAGAGAAGGTGCATTTTTACTGTGACAATTGCATTCTATGGAACCGTAAGCATAATATTATGAGGTTCCCCGATATTTATGCAATTGTCATTCAGAATCCAAGTGACTGTTATCTTTCTGCGAGGATGTGGAACCTGTTGACCTCATTTTTGTGGATCTTTCTTGAAACAATTTGCATCAGGCATTCCTCCAGCAAAAAGAAGCAGGGAAAACCTTCTAAAAGAATTCATAAAGCAGAGAGGGAGAAGAAGAAACGTGACCACATGAACGTCCTATTTGTAGAGCTCAGGAAAGCTATTGGTATAATTCTCCTTCCTCCTGTCTTAGGTCTAAATTCTGTAATGTTGTGCTTGGTGTATAGCATAACCGACGTCTTTGATTGTGTTTGGATAGGAGATTATTTGAAATATTATTTGGAATAATTACTGTAGCACTTTTTGTGATGTGACATATGTGAGATAAAAAGATGATTAGGAAGATAAAAATCTGTGTTAGAAATTGTGTTTGTGACGCAAACAAATAATTTGGAGCCAAATACTATTTGGCTATGTTAGTTTCTTCATTACAAACTTACTAGGATTCTCAACTTCCCTTTAATTACAGGTTCCTGTCTTTTTATGCAGAACCAGCTCAGCTGTCCAGTGGAAAGGCCTGCATTGTGAATGATACCATTCGACTGCTTAAGGATCTACTTGCTCAGGTTTACAGTCTCAAAAAGGATAATGCTGCTCTTTTATCCGAATCTCATTATGTGAGCTCCTTCAAACTGAGCTTGCTTTTGCTTAATCTGAAATCCATTTCTATTCACTTTACAGAACTGATGCAATTCGATGACTGAGTTAATCTTGCACGCTTATGAATTTGTATTGCTTTCTTGGTTACTTTTAAGCACCATGATAAATTTTTTGAGCAAAATTTTTTTTTTATTTCTACTGTGTTTGTGAATGGCAACGTGGGGATTCCAGATGGCAATCATATTTGTTTGATGAAGTTAATGTTTCATGATTACCAAACAGGTCGCTGTTGAGAAGAATGAGCTCATTGAAGAAAACTCCGCTCTCAAATCTCAGGTGGAGAAGCTTCAGAGTGAGATCACAGAGAGGACTCAATCCCAGTCGTCAGTGAACTTAAATATTTGGCCTTCACAAAGCCCCATTGCTGCTTCAGAACTGCAAGAAGATAGTTTGAGACTGCCTTCCACTGATCACCAACTACTATCATCTTCGGTTGTTGCTCCCATCTTTGTTGTGCCTTTACATCATGATTCTCCTATTTACCACAAAGGATCCCAAAATGATACAGCGGAAGATTTTCAATGCAATGCTTCTCTCTCCAATGTGAAGAAACCGCGTCCTCGCTATCCATCACCTTCAGATTCATGGCCATCTCAAATACTTGACGAACAGCTAAATGGACGTGAGATTACTCAGTAGTGATAGTGTTAGCTCTGGCACCAGCGGCAGCTGAGATCTGGAACTTAATTAGTAGTGAGTAGCATGTCTCATTGTAAATACTGATGTTTCTTGAATTCTATGTCTGAGACGATCTTTTTGTAAGTTGTAAGCCTGTCTGTAATGGATCTGAATCTTAGTCTGCCATAATAGATGTGTGGAATGCCATGTTTTGTGAGTAAAACTGTACACAATAACAGATGAAAATTCTAGCGAGGTTGATCTTAGATGATCAAAATGTGCACTCAAAACAAAAAATAAAAGGTTAATGATATTGCACCTGGTCTATTCGAGCTGAAGAATTTGGTGGGCGGTAAGCCTAGAGGATTACATGATATTGGGGATATTCTCTGTTAAACTAAGTAATACTGGAAGATAGCTACCCTTTGTTTAAAAAAAAGGTCGTTCCCGTTTTCATTGAATTAAGTAGGACGGTACGAAGTTATCAACAACTAACAGTAGTGACATTTTCACAATTCATGCATAAATATGATATTGAATGAAAATGTAGCTTACCATAGCATGTTTCACATCGATAATGTACAAAAAATATACCTTCTTCGTATCATCTTTTTTTTTTGTTTTTTGGGTGGGATTGAAGACTACTTGTTTATATGAAAATGTTATTTTCATGTTATTTTAGCCTTACCACCACCAAACTCTTCAAGAAATGATCCTTCAAAAAACCTTAAGCGCTCCTTCCCCTCTTTTACATTAGATACAGTGTAAGGAGTGCTTTTGATTTTTTAAGGAGTGCTAATATCATTTCCCTACTCTGAGCTGGAAAAAAGAAATTTATCAAGAACTAGGAGTTGACATTAGATTTGTAGTACTACAATAAAAATATTGTAGTGCTAATATTGTAGTGTCATCTCCTTCCCCTCAGGGGAACAAATGTATTGTTGTGTTCTACACGCCTTTGCTTAATTGTTTACACAGCTAAGATGTATATTGAGACACTAAAAATTAAACATGATCAATATATAGTTTAAAGAAACATGTGCAAACTTGCAAAGGTTACGGTACACAGACGATCCCTTGAAAAAAAAAATGTAGCTTACCATAGCATGTTTCACATCGATAATTTTTTTTTTTTTATTCGAATGAAGACTTTGTTTTGCACAACAAAAAAAATGAAGACTTTGCCTATAAGGGAAAAGTTTATGGGCAAAAGTTTAATGGAAAACCAGAACAAATACATTATGGTTTTCTTACAAGGAAAAAAAAGTGCATTAGTAGTTCACTAGTTAATGTCTCAACAGTTGATTTCGAATTGCATTTATGAGACAAAATATTTTACCATTTCAAAAACCAGATAATAAGATGGGCCAAGCCATGTTGTAGTTTATTCTGATAATTAATAGTTCCTACACTGTTAACAGCCAGTACAAAATTGTATTATTATGGATCGGGCTTGGTGACATGGGCTGCAGCCCAATAGGCCTAAAATAAAATAAGCCAGGAAATCTTTCAGCTTTATGCTAGGGTTTGTGGGATTGGCCTCCGAAGTGAATACTGAAATATATAACGAGGAATCCAACCAATAGCAGAGTTGTCTGGCTGTGTCTTCCTCGGTTTCACTTCCACTGCCACTGACGACGGCGAGCAATCCCCCGGCCCAGTAGCAGCCATGGTTCACGTCAGTTTCTATCGCAACTGTATGATCTCTCACTGTACCGAACTCTCTTTCTTTTTGATCGCGCATGTTATTGATGCGTTTCATAACTGTGATCTGCCCTATGCTTGTATAGCACTTCTCTTAACTAGATCATATCTTGATATATGATACGTATGACCCTTTCTCTCTTATTCTGCGAATTTTTTTGGGTTTTTTTATTTTACTGATGCTGTTCAATGTGGTTCTTGTCTGCATAGCTTTTGAGTGATGCAATTTTTGAGATATTTTTTATTGGATTAATCTTTTCTGCTTAGTTCATTTGGAGTGGATTGTTTTTCAGATTTGTTTAATAGGATACATATTTCTCCCCTCGTATCTTAGATGGGAAGACCTTCAAAAAGCCTCGGCGTCCATATGAGAAGGAGCGTTTGGATGCTGAGTTGAGGCTTGTTGGAGAATATGGACTCAGATGCAAGAGGGAGCTTTGGAGGGTCCAGTATGCATTGAGCCGTATTCGTAATAATGCTAGAATGCTTCTAACTCTTGATGAGAAAGACCCTCGTCGTATCTTTGAGGGTGAAGCCCTCTTGCGCAGGATGAACAGGTATGGACTTTTGGAAGAGAGTCAAAACAAGCTCGATTATGTCTTGGCTCTGACTGTGGAGAACTTTCTTGAACGCCGCCTGCAAACACTCGTCTTCAAGACAGGCATGGCCAAGTCAATTCACCATGCTCGCGTGCTCATTAGACAGAGGCACATCAGGTATATACACAGCTCACGAGTACTTCGTCAAATTGGATAAGTGTGTTTTATATCTCTTCATTTGACTATCGATGCTGGAAGATTGCCTTAATGTTGCTTAGGTGTCTTTTGTACCTTCACATGTGAATCCAGAAGTTGGAAAGGCTTATTTGATATTGCTCAGTGATTTTGGAAAGACTTTAGTTAATGAGAAATGCTTCTAATGAGTTTTTGATTTATGAGGTATAAAAGAATGCTAATGCCCTTTGCATTGCTATATACACTTGTTATCCTTCAGTGCTTCTGCTTGTGGGCAATTTGGATATATAATAAGACATTTTGGGTAATAATTATATCTCCAGAATGATGGATAATTATAAGGTTTGAGAGTTCTGAGCCTGCCACATGCTCATGAAGTCAGTTCTATTGGAAAGGTATGGAGCAAGGATTGCTGAACACCTGAAAGAAAATTTTCCAAAATGAATTAAGTTAACCTTGTCGAACTATTGTACCATAAATGTACAGTGCTTTTGTAATCTGAGGTTGTGTGTGTGGATAATCATGCATGGAGGTTCTTTTTGGTCTAGTTCAGTTAATTTCTTCATATTAGAGGTTAGACTAGGTGCTCCTT
The DNA here is from genome assembly GCF_036785885.1 of Coffea arabica. Classification (NCBI taxonomy): domain Eukaryota; kingdom Viridiplantae; phylum Streptophyta; class Magnoliopsida; order Gentianales; family Rubiaceae; genus Coffea; species Coffea arabica. The sequence goes on along the minus strand of NC_092323.1, from coordinate 3,526,508 downwards.
GTTGAGGTTGCTTTTTCTGTGACTGAAAAGCTAATCCAAAAGCAGTTTGTCTAACTTGGCCTGTATAAAATTGACAATGGAAGATTCAGGAACTCAAATATGCCTCTTTTGGTTTATAAATTTGCGTAAGTTCAATATCAGTGTTTTAATTTTGTGTCTTTTGGTTTTACAAATTTGCTCAAGGCTCCTGGATTTTTGGGTTATAGACTTGCATTATTAGGAAGCATATGGTAAAATGCTACATACTGATTCGTTTAATTCTGTCAGGGTTGGAAGGCAGGTAGTTAATGTTCCTTCATTTTTGGTGAGAGTTGATTCCCAGAAGCACATTGACTTTTCAATCACCAGTCCATTTGGTGGCGGGCGTGCTGGAAGAGTCAAGCGTAAGAACCAGAAGGCAGCTGCAAAGAAAGCTGCTGGTGGTGATGGTGATGAAGAAGATGAAGAGTGAGCCATTTCGTGTTAGATGCCTTCTTTCTTTTACCCTCCAGAAGATAGCCATTACATTTACATCTGACTGCTATTTGGAATTTTGTCTTATTAGATTTTTCAGAATCTAGTTTTGCTTCTTAGTAACGTGGATTATTATTATTGTGGTTATGCTATCGATTCATTCAGTGTGATCCAGGCTGGAGTGGGTGCTTTTCCACCCTACCTTTTCATTTTTTTTAGGTGTATGTCTCGTTGTTTCTGCGTTTCATCTTCAGTTATGGGTCTTTTAACTTTTAAGCGTGCAGCTTGTTTTTCTCGTCCTGAAAGGTGATCAGATATTAGGTATTCCAACTCCCTCTCCCAGGCTTCCCTCCCGCGAAGGAGAAACTTTTTCAGTATTCATCAACAAAAGCAAATCAAGCGAAGCCTGGAATTAGAACTCGAATTCGATTTCTAATGGTGTAGCAATACACTTTTTGAAATAATGGTGAACTAGCAGAAAAGGAATCCTTGAGTAGATAAGTAAGGAGTTTTCTCATGTACGTTCGTATCTGTGTTGAGAGAAAAACGGCTTTTCTGAAAGGGCGCAAGATAAATCCAAGGGACAGTTTTTTGGTTAAATTATGTACTCCATTTATTTATGGGCAATATATTTTTATGCTCCGATAATATATATATATATATATATATATATATATATATATATATATACAAATGGGTGTGAATGTGTGTCATGTAATTCAATTTTAAATTTAAAATTCACATTTTGCATAAGTAGCATATGTTTATGTTTGTTTCTATAAGAGCGAGTTTAACTGTGAATTAGAGGAGGTTTAAGTTTTTGCATTGCAATAAAAATTTGAAAACCGTACAATAATGCTTTTCTTGGTCTAGAGGTAAATTCTTCCTCCTCTGGTCTCCTTTAACCCAGTTGAGTATGAGATAGGGTAAGTACGAGCTATCACATATAGATATCCTCCATTCACAAAAATAAATAAAAAAATGAATGGCGCGGGTCTTGTTTGAGTCCTATGAGGACGTTGACATGCGATAAATACCCGATGTGGCAACTCACGTTGGTTGGCGTACGGCGATGACTTTGTGATACGATGATATGTGAGTTTAACACGTGTAATGTGAAGACTACAAACTCCTACCCTCCCAGGACCCAGCCCAAAATATAGGCCCATCTCCTACAGATGTCTGCGTCTCTTGAAATTGAGAGAAGAAGTTGAAGCCTAATCCAGCTTAATATTTCACGCAGGCCACTAATGGTCTCTTCTGAGACTCCCAAGTCCTAACCCAAACGGGAAGGGTGTCCACTCACTGTCCAATACTCTTCCAAGGGTGAATGCATGAGAATTGAGATTAGGCTCGCTGGCCACGATCCCTCGCGCTCTTAATTTCGTGCCACGTGGACTGAGTACTTCCTAATCCTCTCCTTGTCGCGCTGCTAAGTGCTATCCCAAGGGGCACGTGAGAATCGTGATTTACTAATTTCAAAAAATAAAATGGATGGGGCTTGTCTTATTGTACACGTACGTCAAGGAACATCCCAAGGCCCCCTACACATCAAATATATTATGGGGTATCAATATCACACGGTACATAGCCATTAGTGCCTGACTAAATTAATACCTTTTTTTTAACTACTAGTAGTAATATCTAAACAGACCTGGTGCTTAACCGCATGGATCGTTTAGAAAAAAAAAACGCATGGATCAGTGAGTGTCCTCAATTGCAGAAGTTTCTGGAGTTGAAAATAGCTTCTGCTTTTTACTTGAATAAAATGTTTTCGATTTCAGATGCAAGGAGAGCATTTGCAACTGTTAGTGTTTGACAAATATCAAAATCCAAAATTATTAATTTCATCTATTTATGGCTTAATATTTTTTTCACTTTCTAAAATGCACAGGTCTTGTCATTGATATAGACAAAATACTCGAAACCATGTAGTTTTTTATTAGGAATACAAACAAGTCGAACTTGATCGAGTAGTTTAAGAGTTTATTCGATCAAAATTTGAGTTCGAATTCGTATTTGCCTGAATTCGAGTTTGAGTTTGAGCATTTCAAACTATTTGACAAATCGCGCTCAAATTTAATATGTGAAATGAGAAAGATATGGCGGTTAATTGAGCTATTCGAAGTTTACATAGTATTTTTTTTGAATTTTTTATTTATTAAGATGAAGTGTCTATTTTATCTCTTATTTAAAATTATATAAAATATAAATTTATATTTCTTAGATTTGATTAAGCTCAATTAAACTCGTAATAAGTTCGATTGTTGTTGATAAGCATGAGTTCGAGTTCGAATTCAAGTAATGCAAAATAAAAACAAATTCGAACTCAATCCAAACTCTTTGTCTTAAGTCCAGCTTCAAGTACTCCTTTGCTAGTCTTGATAATATCAGTAGTATTAAATTTCCCCATGCGACGCAAACACGTGATGTATGAAGATGCTTTTTTAACCGTCCGAGACACTTGGCCGAGCGAAGGAACATGCAGAGCATAATACTGACCAAAAATCATATGAATAGTAATGGCATCGAGCGGACCATCCTCCGCAAGTAAACACCATCAACACCGCATACACACGCACATGCATCCGAACAACGCCGCTATTTGGTATTCCTCCACCTAACCCACACGTCCCCTCCCTCACACCTAACAGTTAACAGCAGCCTCAGGAGTTCCAGTTTTGTAGTATAATTTTAAATTAGTACATGTAATTTTTGTAACTTCTAATATACTAACAATTTGGATGTGAATTTAAATTGATCAACTTAAACAACTAAATTGAGGATTTTATTAAAATTGTACACGAGTAACAATAAGAATTACACAAATTGCTTCGATTCAACCTTTAAAGCTCCTTCTATTCGAGACATACCCTTCTATCATATATATATATATATATATATATATATATATATATATATATATATAGGATAATTCTAGAAACCTCCCATAAGATTTTTGATAACTGCACGTGGCTCCCTTAAGGTGTCAAAAATTACACCTACCTCTCTTATCCATTTAAAATGACAATACTAATCTTAATATTTTAATAAAACTCTCTTGTTGCCATGTTTATACAATGGATGGATTTCATAATTTTTTTCTTTTTTTCTTCTTATTCATTTCTCTTATATTTCATTAGAAGTATAGAAGAACTATCAACGTTGTCGCTAAATTTATTTAGATTAAACGTTAAACCAGTAATTTTTTTGATGACTTTTTATATCATCCATTTTTTTTAGCTCTTTTTTTTTGTATCAAAATCAAGAATAAATCAACAATAATTAAAAATAAATGGCCAAAAATCACTACCAAACTATGGTAGTTCCATTACTAAACTACTACATAAACTTTTATTTTTAAAAAATAGTCCATAAACATAAAAAACACAAAATAATACTTTCTTCTCTATCTTAAAAATAATCTATATTCCCAATAAAGCACTATAAAAAATATATATATTTGATGCTCTTTTTTTTTTTAAATAATTGTGTCAAATTACTTTACAACTATTTAGAAGAATGAATTGAACTTTATAAGATAAGGGCATATTAAGGTATTCATTAAATTTTTGACCTTATTTTAAGGTTTGGTTACCAAAGTGTCAAATCAAGGGAGGTAAGTGTAATTTTTAAAACTTCAAGTGAACTAAGTGAAATATTTAGAAACCTCAGGGGAGGTTTCAGAAATTATCCCTACATATATAAACACATTAGGTACGTCAGTGTTGCGTAAGATACACTTAAATACACACACACACATATATATATATATATATATATATATATATATCAGAGACTGGAAGAGAAGAAGAAGGCAGGAGCAGGGGTGACATCAGAAGAGCGGCATAGTTTTGTTGCTTGTGAGAGCGTTGCCGTGCATGCCGAATATTTGCTTTTAACTATTTATGCAGTAATATTGATCAGAGTTAAGGACTAGTAAATATATATATTCATGAGAAGAGGATGATGATGGTCAAGAGGACGGTTTGCCGTGTTGGAGGAGAGTTGGTGGACGCAGGTCAGGAGGGCGTGGGTTCATCGTCGGAGGAGATGGACTGTTCGCCTAGATCAGTTCTGCTTCCCATAACCAAAAATAGAATATATAATCATATAGCAGGGAGTCATAGTAGTAGCAGTAGTAGTAGTAATAGGTACGGGACGACCACCACCACCACCACATCCAGAAACAACGTTGGAGACGGATTCAGTTTGCTGCATAGCCAGATAAGGAGGATCAGAGATGAGGATTCCCACATAGGAGAGGACATTCATGCGGATGTGCTTCTTAACCTGTTTGGTTGTTCTGATGATGATAATAATAATAATAATAAGCACGAGGTTGGCGTTGTGATGGAGCTGTCGAAGCGGCCAGCAGCCTTGCCGGCTTCACCTCTCAGTACTGGAAACAATAGTACTTCTGCCGTCCGTCCAGGCTGCTGACTAAATCAAAACTTTAGCTTTATGATGTCTGGTAAGGTTTGTTTTCTTTCCCTGACTTTGGTGCCTGATTTTGTTTCACCCTCCTCTGCCTCATCTTAATCGTTTGTTTTATCTGACAATTTCTTGTTCTTTTCACATAAGATTTTTTTAGACAGAAAACCAAAACCTTGGAGGAATCCGCGGTTTCGCGGGTTGCTTTCACCATCTAATGATCTGGACCAATAGCCTGCTTGAATTTTCAATTGATTAATTAATGAATGTCAGGTTAATCATTACTTTCTAGCTTCCCTTTAACTAATCATCATCAAGAAGGTTTAAATAAAAACTCAATAATCTCTTCTTAACTCCTCCTGAGAAGAGGCCCAACATTTCTTCAAACATCCCCAGCTGCTAGCTAGCTAGCATAATCTTTTTTTCTTGTCTTATCTTGAGTAAATCAATGATGATTTTGTGCTCTTCTATGGAGAATTGACGCATTTCACGGAATTTCGTAGGTTCAATCGATACACTCAGGCGGTTGGTGGTGGAAGGAGAGAGAGAGAGAGAGAGGTGATTGTGTATGTAAATGTAATAGGCAGTAGAGAGGTTATTTACTATCTGTACAGTTTTGGTTTTAAACTGAATGATGCTACTATTGCTATTGTACAGTTTTAAATATTAGTTCTCTGCTTCAATAATTTTGCCGTAAATTTCAATGCACTCCTAATGAAGGAAAGCAAGATTAAGTGAAACGGAAGGCAGTTTCGTCAAATCTTGAGAAAGCGAAAGGCTGCCTGCGGTAACACTCATTTCTTTTTTTGAGTAATGGTGGTAACAAGTAGAGTATTATACCTAATATATATGCTCTGCCAGCAGTGCCCATGCGGGTGCTGGCATTATTGTATTTTCTTCCATCTTTGGATTTGAAATTATTCTGCCACAACCTCAAAATTTTCATCAAAAAAATACACCACTGCTAATAAAAAAAATATACACTCTTGCCACATACATTTTGCAGCAAACGTAACGCTTAAGGAGATATCGAGTCCTTTTTGCTTTTCTACTTATAGCCACCACATTGACATTGAGTGTATGATGCCCGCGGCAGGGCTTCCCCTCTCATTGTTGCAACCAATTCATTCCAACAGCTAGAAGAAGAAGAGCTCAGCGTGTTTCCCATCTTCGCTGTCATAATTAGCTACCTAATTGCAGATACCCAACATTTTGCTTGAAAATTACGGCTGGATCTTCCGAGATCTGCTTTGCTCTTATTCTTCTTATGGGTGTTGAATTATAATCATCTCTTCTTGTACACTTCCGACTCAACAAATATTCATAAAAAACCCAAGTGCAAGTGCAACTTCAACTCTTCTGTCTCCTACTTATGTTGATCTTTTTGCTTGTAAAACTAAAAAAATTTCTCTCCCAGATATAATATGAATTTTCTTTCCTCACCAAATATATGTAACTTTCGTTATATAAATCTCTACGCAAGCTGTTGTTTATTAAGTTCTAAAATTGAAGTAATTGACCCGCGCACTGGCTCGTAAATTCCAAAACCCGTTCTCAAAAATTTCGAGTAAACTCAAGTTTTTTGAGTAAAATGAACACAACTCAAGTTTTTTGAGTAAAATGAACACAACTCAAAAATTGTGGCACCAGTAAACTGTCATTAAAAAGCTTTATGAATTATGTTCTTGAAATCAGCATGTTGAATTGACATAGCTAATATATATATACCGAAATGACTACGATGAACAGAAGAAAGAAGTAAAAAGAACAGGCCAATTACTACTAATCAAGCTCAATAGAAATTCAAGAACAAAACAACAGTGAAACACAGTAAACCAAAATAGAAAGTACCAAATCCAGATTTAAGAATGAGCCAAAATCAACACGGCAATTTGTTCATACCAATGAGAACATTGGTTTTTTAATTGACCCACAAACAAGGAACCAAAAAAAACAAAAAAAAAAACACTAAATCATTTAGCAGCACTCATTAGCACCCCTCAACCACAAACATGAGCTCAAACTTGTGCTCAATCGTCGTACTCATCTTCCTCACCTTCAGCAGACTCCGCCCCAACTTCCTCATAATCCTTCTCCAGAGCAGCCAAGTCTTCCCTAGCCTCAGAAAACTCACCTTCCTCCATACCTTCACCCACGTACCAATGCACAAAAGCACGCTTGGCATACATGAGATCAAACTTATGATCAATCCTAGAGAACACTTCAGCAACGCTGGTGGAGTTGGAGATCATGCACACGGCTCTCTGAACCTTAGCCAAATCTCCACCAGGTACCACAGTCGGAGGCTGGTAGTTGATACCGCATTTGAACCCAGTTGGGCACCAGTCAACAAACTGGATGGTCCTCTTGGTCTTAATGGTGGCCACAGCTGCATTCACGTCCTTAGGCACCACATCGCCTCTGTACATCAGGCAGCAGGCCATGTACTTGCCGTGGCGGGGATCACACTTGACCATCATTGAGGATGGCTCAAATGCAGTGTTGGTGATCTCCGCAACGGAGAGCTGCTCATGATAGGCCTTTTCGGCTGATATCACGGGTGCATAGGAGGAAAGCATGAAGTGGATTCTTGGGTATGGGACCAAGTTAGTTTGGAATTCATTCACATCGACGTTCAAGGCTCCATCAAATCGCAGAGATGCGGTCAATGATGAAATCACCTGAGGTACAACAAGGTTTGTTTCATAAATAAGAAACACGAATTTTGCTTGACAACGACTAATAACGGAGAGTGCAGACCAAGGTCTTTATTTTATTTTAAAATAAGAAAAAGTGAGTACCTGAGAGATGAGGCGGTTAAGGTTGGTGTAGGTGGGCCTCTCAATGTCAAGGGACTTGCGGCAGATGTCATAAATGGCCTCATTGTCGAGGAGAACGGCAACATCGGTGTGCTCCAAAAGGGAGTGAGTAGAGAGAACAGAGTTGTAAGGCTCAACCACAGCGGTGGAGACCTGGGGAGATGGGTAAATGGTGAACCCAAGCTTGGATTTCTTTCCATAATCAACGGAAAGCCTCTCGAGCAACAGAGATCCCAACCCGGATCCGGTACCCCCACCCACGGCGTGGAAGACCAGGAATCCCTGAAGCCCGGTACAGTTATCCGCAAGCTTCCTAATCCTATCCAGGCACAGATCAACGATCTCCTTCCCAACTACATCGTGATTTTACGAACTAACAATTAAGATCCCGAAAATCGTCTAATAACTAAAATAAAATAAGAGCCTAAAACTCAAAACAGATCCAGAGATTGCAGAAATGAAACGATAAAACTAAAACGAGATACGTGTGTTTGACATATATGGCACTAGATATGACGTTACATACTTGTGTAGTGGCCACGGGCGAAGTTGTTGGCGGCGTCTTCTTTGCCGGAGATGAGTTGCTCAGGGTGGAAGAGTTGGCGGTAGGTGCCGGTTCGGACTTCATCGATGACAGTGGGCTCCAGATCGACGAACACGGCACGAGGAACGTGTTTGCCGGCTCCGGTTTCGCTGAAGAAGGTGTTGAAAGCGTCGTCTCCGCCGCCGACGGTGTGGTCGCTCGGCATTTGTCCATCAGGCTATTCCACAACACCCAAAATCAAACCAAAGATGAATCATTTCCTTGAACAAAAATGAGAGAAACAGCAGATCTGAAATATAAGAGGTTAGATAGAAGGCAATTTACCTGGATGCCGTGCTCGAGGCAGTAGAGCTCCCAGCAGGCATTTCCGACCTGGATACCGGCCTGACCAATATGGATGGAGATGCACTCTCTCATTTTCGCGATGTTTTGAGAAATGAATAGGAGATTTTTGGAAGAGAGGGAAAAAGGAGGAATGGAGATACCAGAGGCGTATACAAAGACGTCTCTGGATCGGAAGAGTGAGAGACCTCCGAGATCTGGGAAAGGAGAAGAAGGAGAGGACTTGGGGTCGTGTGGTGAGGCAATGCGGGAGGGAGTTATATATATAGACTGGAGCGAGTAATCCAAGCCCCAATGGCGGGGTAAGATTAGGGCAGCAGGCGAGGGGCAAAACTGAAACAATTTTGTTTGAACGGCTCCAAAATGATTTTGAATTTTGAACTGATTTTCCAGCTGGCGTGGGGGTGTGGCGACGTTTCGGATTGCTTGACGAATTACGACCGTTGCCATCTGCTCTTCCGAGATTTCAGTTTAAACTTCCGGGGCATTTGGGCCTGGGCTACACACGGTTACATGTGAAGGGCTCTGAATTGAGCATGCCAACCTGCGGTGCATTCATAACCAACACCCTATCCAATCTCAAAACCTCCTGAATTGAGCATGCCAACCTGCGAGTCCAGGATCACCTACAGAAGAAAAGTGAAAAATCCTTTTGTCTTGTGCTAATCTGAAGCCCAAAATCTCAGCTCGCTCGAGTCATTGGTACCGTTTGTGCTTCTTTTGCTAGTGTACTTGGACCATTCGGCTGGGAGAAAATCACAAGAGAAGTCTTTGAAGCATTTCCCTACTAGTAGTAGTTTGATCCATAACAAATCCAACATGTCTTTACTACAACTGCATTCACGCTGGACCAGATCCATATAATGGTCCACCCATCTACCTGTAAACTGAATAGTGCAGGAATGGACTGCAGCCCTTTACAACTTCTGATCTGGTCCAAGTTTCCTCTAGAATTGCAGCTGATGATAGCAGGTCTAGTCACATGTGTTAGAATTAACATTACTGAAAAGTTTTGAGTTATAATTTGTTGGTCTTATATATATATATTGTGTTATTTTCCTTTAAATCATGTCTACAGCGGGTGAGCAATCATATCATACTAAGGCAGACAAAAGCGATCTCCGTATCCAAGTGCTATCAAATTGATGATATGAGTTTGGAAGCAAAGCTGGCAAATCCAAATACACCAACGCTACCAGTAATTTAATTACTCTTTTATTATTGTTTATAGAAGCAGATTGTTGTAAGTTGACTGGAAAGTTCGAAACCCCATATACTAAAACTATTTTGTTTGGTTGGTGGTCCAATACTCCAGCATTTTCCGCTCCACGCATCGTCCAGCCCTCCCGCTACAACTTTTGCCTTTCATTGGTGCTGGCTGCTCTTTTAGTTTTCGAGACCTTTTCTTAGTAGTTTTCGTGTTTTTCATTGCCTTGTGGTTCCCTCATGCACAGTTGCACTCTGCCGCATTGATGGGCCTCTACGTAATTCTATTTAAACCGATAATAATAATAAAAAAAAAGGTTCATCGCAGGTGCATTTTAAGCGTGTTGGGATAGAAAATTATTTAAAATATTTATTGTAAATTTTTTATTTTTATAATTTTATATACGTAAGATAAAAAAAATATTTTTTGATATAGATAAAATAATATTTTAAAACAATTAGTATCCAAACATGTTCCCCCTCTTTCCTCCCCATTCCTAAGAAACTAAAAGCAAAGGAAAGAATTTTAGCAATTTGAGAACCATATATATTTCTGGTTGGGGCCAAGGGGAATATATATGTTAGTACTATTTTTCTTCACAATAAATTGCCATTATGGTAAGTGACTTTCAAAGAAGGAAAGAGTGCAAGTAAGAGACTCATTTTCGAACCTTTTCACTTACATTGAAAAACAAAAGAGTGACTTTCAAGATAGGAAATAAGTTTCAATTTTAATTATATCAATATATAATGTTTGTTTAAGGTCAGCCTGTATCAGTTAACCGCCAGTTTCATAGACTCCTTGTATGGGTTTCATAATTAAATATTAAAGAATAAGTTTTCATTTATCTATTATTATTAAAAGTCCATTGTTGTGAAGCTGTTTTTTTTTTTTTCAAATTTATTGCTGTTTCCCAATGCAGCATACCCATAATAATAAAATGATTGCGGAATTTTGAACCAATCTGCTCCTATGACATTGATCATGGTCGTGGAACAGTAAAAAGAAAAAAGAAAGAAAAAGAGCGCAATGGTTATTCTTCAAATCGTCATTGCGGCGGGTTGGGTTAGAGGACGGAGAAGCGACGGCACAAAGTGATGGAAAAGAAAGAAAAATGCATCATGTTTGCAGATGGACGAAGCGTAATTTTCAGGGGCATGTCACATGCCTACATAGTAGCCTACCAGTCCCTGCTGTTAACTAAATTTAAACCATTCCTAAATTATTCGCGAAAATGGATCTAATGTCTCCAAAAGCGCCTACAACCCAACCGAAGCCACTTCATTTTTATTAATAAATCTCATTGCTCAAAAACAAATAACAGGCCTATCGTTCCCATTCCATACTTTCTTGACCAAAGCACCTTTCGATGCTGAAGTCCCAATTTTTTAAGGGCCGATTCCAAACCATAGTAAGTTAAGTTGTGAGCTTCTTTTTGCCAAACGCTTTAGCAGACCATGCGTATTTCCTATTTAGTAACTGTTTGATCTGACACTCACCACTTAAGATCATTCAATCTCACTTTCCTGATTGTAAACATTAGTGGCAGCGATTTCACTTTTTTCATTTCCGTCGTTGTTTTCAGGACTTCTAATCAGTTGAATCTGGACGGAGGGATATATCGCTTTCTAGGACGCGAGCATTTGATTTGATAGTTTAACCATTGTCTGCCAATAATAATGTACTAAAACTGTTGCAGCTGCCGAAAAACGTAATTACAACAGGCTAGAAAACGTTAAATTCCCTGTCAACTGACGATGTTTAGGAAGAATCATGGGATTTCCTCCTACGACACTTGACCTATTTGTCAGGAGGAAGAATCATGGGATTTCCTCCTACGACGCTTGACATTTTCCTGGGAGATGCTAGTCCCAAGCTATACCTAGATAGCCACGTTGTTTGGCTGCTCATGATCGTGCTAATAAGGCTAGCCGCAGCTAGTTATTAGTAGTATTTATTATACTGCTAGAGCAGAGGAGTATGCATGATTTTAGTAATCAAGTTCTGATTCGTAACTTTTGATCAGAAGATTAGGTAGGACTTGGGAGGAAGGTGGTGAAGCCTTTATATGCACAGATCAACTGGTTCGCGAAAGCCGAAAGCAAAGGTCTGCTGTGGATGGCAACATGCACGATGGGAGCACGACGCTGCATTTCTTGAGAAATTTCTTTTCATCTTTACGAAATGAAAAGCTTTGGTGGGCTAGGCTGGGGAAAAGCAATGGAACAGCAATAAAGCTCTTCTATTCATTTTTTTTTTCTTTCCTCTTTTTTTTTCTTCCAGGATATAATGCTGGGGTCTGTCGTGCATTTATTTATTTTTCGTTAAATACTTGCAAGGAAACAAAGAACAGGAAAAACTTTTAGACATAGCATTTGGGATCGACGCGATGAGCATGGTCTTCCATTAGACGAGCAAGGAATCGTATTAACCTACCTAGTTGTGCGACCTTTTGACATTTCCATTTTCCTTCTCATTTGCGAATAATCATGAAGAACCCACCCAGGATGAATTCCGTTAACTCATGATCAACAGAATAAATTCCAGAAGGGAAAAAAAAAAAGGAGATTTTACTGAAGGAAACAAATGGATCACACGGGCAAATTTGCTAGTTCGTGATGGATCACATGAGCAAAAAAATGCTTCCATGGAATGAAAGCCTATTTCTTTTGGACCAACATTTCTGCCTGACAATTATGGAGGAGAAAACTCTCTCTGTTTATTTGTACCCAGGGAAAAAAAAAAAGGGGATTTTTTTCCGCAACAGATCTTCTATCCCACACCCTGTGCCACTCTCTGTCCCACTTTTTATTATATTGCTATTTTTTCTACATAAACATCATGTTTTAGTTTTTTTTTTTCCTTAAGATTCAATAACTATTAATTGAGTTATACACAAAATTTAACAAACTCAAAAAATCAAAATGCATAAAAAATGAGATTTTTTAAGAATGTTCTACTGTATTTTTTAATTTTCTATTATATATTGCTTTTTTTAAGCTGCTGTATTTATTTTTTATTCAATTAATAGTTATTGAATCTTAAGAAAACAAAAAAAAACTAAAATATGATGTTTATATAGGAGAAATAGTAATATAATAAAACGTGGAACAGAGAGTGACACAGGATATGAAACAGAAGATCCGTTGCGATTTTTTCCCCCGTTTGTTTGGTAGTATTTAGAAGGTGAGACTAATTGGTAGCTAAGCCTCGTCGGAGACATGAAATGAAAGCATGAGAATGTAAATAGCCAAATGATAAAGCGGGAAGAATTAATTGAGTGGAACCACCAGGCAGAGGTCACCAAGCCTGAGTAGATGGGTTTTGGATGCACATGGTAGATTCGGCACTCACATCTCTCTTTCTCTTTCGCGATGAAAAAGATGTATCGAAGTTGGGATGGATATTGGAAGGGACAGGAGCCCAAAATGCCTGCTTGATTTAGCCACCTCAACCACCCCCACCGCCCCAAAACATAACAAATGGTGTTATCTTGATTCACGTCTCTGCATGAAATTAACAGGCTAATAATAATATTCTCCGTTGATTGATTGTTTGGCATCATCCAAATCTAAAACAGATGGGATATCTCTTCGGTGTCTCAAAATTTATTAACTTCGGGAGGTTGCTTGCGGAGGATTGGCTCCTTTTTTTCATATTCAGCATTGGTGCGGGATAAGAATACGGCTGGGATTTGGGCAGACAAAACAAAATACTTTCTACCTCTTGACTCGCGTCGTTGCGTACGAGGGTCCATTGTTCGTCTACCAGAGCAACAATTCATAGTTCAATAACAAAAGTGAATGATACGTACACATCAACTATAGGTTTAAAGAAAAACGTTGTGCATGACAAAGCAATGCCGTTATTCAGCACATTGATTCGAATATCTTTCCCTAAAAGTTAGTTTTCATACCTTAAAAAGTAATATACATATCTATATATATGTTGATCGGGTCTTGAGTTTAAATCTCAAACGTGGCAAATTTAGTCTAATTTTATGTAAGTATTTATTTGACTAATGTTCTGTTTGATAACCTAGTTCAGCACTTAAATTTAATAGATTTAGATTTTAACATATTCAAATCGTTTGATAACAAAAATTGAACATCTGAATTAATTAAGTGGCAACGAATTTTTTATGCAAAATTTACTCTCAAAATTCAGTGATAAGCTATTCATTTATCACGGAATGTAATATACACTCAAATGTATTAGATTTAATACTTAACAATTCAATAACTTATGGATTCATATTTCAATTTTATCAAACGCACCTTAAGTATAATTTAGCTGTAATTGATGAATTATATGTCGAATTCACATGGCATACCACATCCTAAGTAAGTGCTGATACATTGGTGACGCATGTAATGGTAATACATGTATAAAAAAATGTTACGTTATTTTTTTAATAAAAAAATATCCAAAAATAATCTACTATCCAAACATTTCCAAATATATGCATAAATCTTTAAAGGAGCCTCCCTTTATTTGATTGCTGCTTTAGCCGAATTTAACATCTTACGATACTTTTAAAAGGTTTAGAAGCTTTCATTATTGCCAATTTCAATTGCACCATACAATTGTATAAAAATCTCAATCTCTTCTAAATTCTAAACATATATAGCAATCTATGTGTAGCTACCTTAAATGCAGAGCGTGATGTTAGAACCAAAATGGTAACGTGCACATAAACACCGGTAATGCATACATGCACAATGGTGTAGAAAGTAGAAACAACAACAATCTGACATGTACTTCTGGACAAAACTCAAAAATACTATTGCGTTATAAGGCAAAAAAAGAGGGGGGAAAAAAGACCCAGCGCAAAGCATGGGCTCCATTCGACAATTGCAATTGTAGTTTAGATGCCCCTCATCCCTACAAGAGCACGAACAATTGGCCAATGCAAATAACTCATGTGGACAGGGGGGTAAAAGTAGAAATCAATTTGAATGAAGGGGCCTTTCAGAAAATTAAGTCTTCAACAGGGACAATATACATAAATATATATGTGTGTGCGTGTGTTTTATATTCTTTCGGGTATTTTGGATGATCATAATATATTGCTTTTAGGTTAGTTTGTATATTTATTATAATGAAATCGAATTTATTAAAGTTAAAACTACACATCATTTGACAAGTCACTAATAATAGCTATAACGAAACAGCAATGTAATAGTACAGCTAGCAATAATGGAAAATAATCTAACCTTTTCCGAATATGGGTACTATGAGGAGGATTTTGAAAAGACAATCATTACAACAGAGAAGAAGTTTAATCACGAAAACCTAAAACAAAAAAAAAAGTTTAATCATGAAAGTGTATGGCTTAGTAAATATTTAATTAAATAAATAGAGAATGCTTTTGAGTTTTCATTAAAAAAAATTTAATTAAACGAAGAAAACCACTTGTACATTTTGCTGTCAAACGAGTATTTCTTGATTGTTTTGAGAATGTTTTCCCAAAAAAAAAAAGAAAATTTACCATCAAAGTCCAGCTGTTTGCTTTAGCCCAGTTCACACACCCCTGGTCTTGGAGGGGGAAGCCCCTTTTTTGTTTTGGGAAAAAAAGGCAGGGGTCTTGGACTCACTTGTTAGTTTTCTTCTGGTGTAAATTATAGAAAATCTCCTTATAGTTTATTCAAGGGTCATAAAATCCCCTATCATTTAAAAGCATTTAAAACAATTTTACAGCAGAAGAAGGCCGTGATAACTTACTCAATAAATTAAGGAAAAAAAGAGAGAGAGAAGGGTTTCACAATGATCATTGTGCGGTTCCACTTTTATTGAATCTGAATGTCCCGGAAGTATCATCGGGGCGATAAATTGTAATGAAAATACGGGCCTTGCTCTTAAAATTTTTTTTGGGAAACTTTGGGCCTTGGTCTTAATTGTACCAAAGTAACATTTCTATTTAGCTTCAAGGGAAAAAAAAATTAACATTTCTTTTGTTTTTTCTCCCTTTGAAAGCACTTATCGTATCGCTTGTACCTAACAGATAATTACCAATTTTCTCATACATGACCTTTTCTTTTTAGCTCTGGTGTCGATATCAATAGATTTTTTTTTAAATTCCCCAGAAATACCATCAATATCTTCACAATTTATTTTATTTAGAGAAGAAATTTAGTATCAATTCTTAACTTTGTAAAAGAGACGACAAAAAAAAATCTCAATATTGGCCTCCCTCATCACTAGTATGTTGCACTGTAAAATCTCACTTTGTAAGTAAGTTATTTTGTTATGATCTAACTTATTTGCATTTCCTTTAGAGGTCAACCGCATTATTCTAAACCATTAATCTGGAACTTGGAAAGGGAGCACAATATTGGACACTATCTAAGATAATAATATGCATTTAAATGGAATAATTAGTACAATTTTCTAATATGATTAATTTTTTAATGTGATTGCAATCAATGTACAGTAGTTTTATGGTGAAATCAACATATCCAGGGTATGAATAACAATAGTATTAGTATCAAATAACGATTAATGACACATGAATAATGGAATGAACACTAAGGGTGCGTTTCATAAAAATGAAATTTGAAATCTGAAATTTGAAATTTGAATTCATTAAGTTATTAAATTGTTAAATATTAAATATAATACATTTTGAGTGCATACCACATTCAATGATAAGTGAATAGTTTATTACTTAATTTTGGGAATAAGTTTTGTTTAGAAAATTCAGTGTCACTTAATTAATTCAGATATTCAATTTTTAGTTATTAAATAGTCTAACTATGTTAAGATCTGAATCCATTAAATTTAAGTGATGAACTGAATTATCAAACATGTTTTAAGTTAAAACAAACTCAAATATAATAGTACTTCAATATAGAAAACATCTATAATTACTGATAGTGATAATATGTACAGTTCCTTAAAATAAAAAGGGATGAAGATAATATGTACAGCAGTTGCGAATTCAACTTTCTACTCCTCGTTGAATTCCAATTTCCAACTGGGCAAGAACAATAAACATGAAAAATAAATAAATAAATTGGGTACTGCATAGAGTGGTACAGAGTTTGGCAGAGAGCACAGTGCTCAAAGCAGCGGAAGTAGAGATTTTAAAAAATAAAAAATAAAAAATGAAGGGTCAGATTCGAGTTAACCAACCCTGACCCCAAAGAAAAAAAAACCGGGACCAAACGCAAAATTTTAACCCCCGGTTAAGCGTCTCTTTACTGCAGTCTCCTCCTCAATGACTATAAGTAAAGTTGTAAAGCGCGACCCCCAAGTCTCTCGTGTGCCTCCACCATTTCCCCATCTTCCCTATACCCACCACCAATACCACTTCCTCCTTTGACTGCTAGTCTTACTAAATTCTACTTCCAGCCCCTCCCCGCTCAGGACTCAGGTGGCCATCACTTCCTCTTTCCGGCGAACCCAAGCTTTATTTCTCTATCCCTTGGTCGGTCTGGTGCGGCTGCTTAGTTAATACTCGCTCGCTCATTCTATCTATCACCTCTTGAAAGAATACGTGACCGACAGCTTGTCAGTTCTTCCTGGCTCTCTGCATTGAAGAAAATTAAAAGGGGAAAAAAAAAATCCCTCTACTATAGTACGATACAAACAAAGCCATCTCCTCTTCTCTCCCTCTTTCAGATCTCTGAGTCACGTTTCTTCATCCATTGCACTGTACTTCTTCTTCTTCTTCTTCTTTTGATTTCTTAACATGGTGGTAAACCAGTCTCACCATGATCACCACCCATTTACCTCCCAGCAGCTGGTATAGACGATTCTTCCTTCTCAACTGGTGACTGACTGACTGACTCACTCACTGAGTGGTGGGTTGTTGAGAGCTTTAAAACTTCTCAAGACTTTTAGAGGGGTGTTCTTTTGGTTTCTGTACAAGCAATGGCTGAGAATAGTGAAGCGATAGCGGCAATGCCTGAGGCGGAGAAGAAGAAGGAGCAGAGTCTACCATTCTATCAGCTGTTCTCCTTCGCAGACAAGTATGATTGGCTTTTGATGATCACTGGGAGCCTCGGAGCCGTTGTACACGGCTCCTCCATGCCGGTTTTCTTCCTGTTGTTCGGCGAGATGGTCAATGGTTTCGGCAAAAACCAAACTGATTTACATAAAATGATCCATGAAGTCGCCAAGGTTCCCCAATCTCCTCCCACTCCTACAAGTTCTTTCTTTTTTAAATTATTATTATTTTTTGTTTTGGGGGATGTTGCTTAATACTACTACTACTACTACTATTATGAGATCTAAATCGCTTGGTTTTTGAACGTTGCAGTACGCTCTCTACTTCATCTACCTTGGATTGATTGTGTGCTTTTCATCCTACGCCGGTAAAGCTGCTTCATACTAGTCCTTTTTTTCCAAATTCTCATGCCTTTTCTTCTCTTTGTTGAAATTACTAATAATTTTCTTGAAACAAAAAGGAAAAAAAAAATTATTGCTGTACAACAATTCTACAAGCACATTTGCAGATGCAAAAAGTTTTTTGAGTTTCGCGTAATCGTAGTCGTGGCCGTGGGGTGGTATTTTGGGCAGTAGCAGCATAAAAATAAGTGAGTAGAGTACAACTAGTAGTGAGCCAGCCAGCCAGGTCATTTTGGATCAACGTGGAGTTGGGTTTGCACGTGGCCCGTGGACGGTCCCCTGTCTTTTTCCCCTCTCATTTGTCCATTTCCTCAATGTCACTCTATTTTTATAGTATTATCCCACTATCTCTCACATCTCTTTCACTGCGCGATACATCAAAATTCTCAATCTTGGTTTTCCGGGGGGCTGCAGTATATGGACAAAACAATCGTCAAAAAAGGAACTTAGTACGGCCATCTTCACGAATTCGAGTTACTGATTAGCAGTATACGTCTAATTCTATTTTAGCTGGTGATTAAGCTAAGCTCAGTAGCGGTAGTAGTAAATACTAATTAATTAGCTTGATGGCCAAATTCTAATGGCGTGGTGAAAAATACTTATGCATTAAACAGAGATTGCTTGCTGGATGCATAGTGGGGAGAGGCAAGCTGGAGCATTAAGGAGGAAGTATTTGGAGGCGGTGTTGAAACAGGACGTTGGATTTTTCGATACAGATGCTAGGACTGGAGATATTGTTTTCAGCGTCTCAACGGATACCCTTCTTGTCCAAGATGCCATCAGTGAGAAGGTTCTTTTTTTTTTTTTTAATTATTATTATCAATTTCTCTCTTTTCTCATTTATTTCTTCTCCCTCTGTCTTTTAGTAACGGTGTAATCTAGTATTGCACTCATGTGTTGCACTCGCATTAAAGAGGGATACATGGATGGTGTGATCGATGGGTTGTTGGTTCTCAATTAATGCGGGACCCTTCCCAGAAATTAATTTCATTCTTACCTTTTGCTGGCGCATGGTAGCGCCTCTCCTCGATGCTGCTCCCTTCATCTTCGGCATCCACTCAGGGGGAGTTGAAAGCCATTAAGAACAGCGAGCATGCCCAATAATCATCATCCATGTTCCTGTTTATGTAACATAAAATATTTATGCATGGCTATAATTCGAAATTCGCTTTAATGATTGTGCTATCAATTGTCGTGTCGAAAGAGACGGTCTTGATTTCTGTAATTATGTTTCTGCATTTGGGATTTTTCAGGTGGGAAATTTCATCCATTATCTTTCCACATTTTTGGCTGGTTTGGTGGTTGGTTTTGTGTCAGCATGGAGGCTAGCTCTGCTGAGTGTGGCTGTGATCCCCGGAATTGCTTTTGCTGGGGGTTTGTATGCATACACGCTCACAGGTCTAACATCCAAGAGTCGCGAATCTTATGCCAATGCCGGTATAATTGCAGAACAGGTGAGCCAGCTTCCCGCCTTTGGCCTCTGAACATCTTGTAGGATTTAATTATCTCCTGCCTCCTTCTGAATTAATTTTGTACATTTTTCTTTATGCTCCCTTTGATAGTTTGGTTTTTGTATTGGTCCCTCATCTTATCTTTAGCCATAATAGTAGTTAAATCACTGTTGTAGAGGAATAATGATCTTACATGTGCTGCTATCAAAAAGTTTGTTGACCTTTCCTTAATTTAATAATTATAGCTTTTTCCCTTAGTTGGCAATTGGCTTTTACCTTTAAAGCTTTATCTACACTGAGCGTGACGTACTTAGCTTCTGTAATTTATTCATTTTAACCCAGCTCAGTTTAGCTAACGTCAAGCAGTATAAATGACTAAATTTGACAACTATCTTAATAATCAATGCCCCTTTTTGCTGGTTTTGCTTTTTAGCATTTAATGAAAAAGCTTAGTTTCACTTTTTAAATACTTTTACCATATACTTGACGGGTGAATTAGTTGGATTGGTCACATACATGACTATAGTTGCTTTATGCTAGTATCTTCTAACTGATTCGCCATTTGCGTAGGCCATTGCACAAGTTAGGACGGTTTACTCATATGTTGGCGAGAGTAAGGCTCTCAATTCTTATTCAGATGCAATACAGAATACTTTGAAACTCGGGTACAAGGCAGGAATGGCCAAAGGCCTTGGATTGGGATGCACCTATGGAATAGCATGCATGTCATGGGCCCTGGTGTTTTGGTATGCTGGTGTTTTTATCAGGAATGGACAGACTGATGGGGGAAAGGCATTCACTGCTATTTTTTCTGCTATTGTTGGGGGAATGTAAGATCTTAAATTAAAATGTCTAATACCTGGAATTAGTATAATCGAGTAAAATCATCAATAACCAAATGCTTAATTAAATTTTCAGGAGTTTGGGTCAGTCGTTTTCCAACCTAGGGGCATTCAGCAAAGGTAAAGCAGCTGGATACAAATTAATGGAGATTATGAAACAAAAACCAACAATATTGCAAGATCCTTCTGATGGGAAGTGCTTGGCTGAGGTCAACGGGAATATTGAATTCAAAAATGTAACCTTTAGCTATCCATCAAGACCTGATGTCATGATTTTCAGAGATTTCTCTATTTTCTTCCCTGCTGGAAAGACGGTGGCTGTTGTCGGTGGTAGTGGTTCAGGAAAGAGCACTGTAGTCTCCCTGATAGAAAGGTTCTACGATCCTAATCAGGGTAATCAATAGATTATGTCATGCAAGGTTTTGACCAATCGTGCTATTTTAAAATGCAGTTGTACTTAGTTCATTGGTCATCTGGCAGGACAAATTTTGCTGGACAATGTGGATATAAAGACGCTGCAATTGAGATGGTTGCGGGATCAAATTGGTTTGGTGAACCAAGAACCTGCACTCTTTGCTACCACCATACTTGAAAACATTCTCTATGGAAAGCCTGAAGCAACAATGGCTGAGGTGGAGGCTGCTGCAACTGCTGCAAATGCTCATAGCTTTATTACCTTGCTTCCTAATGGGTACAACACTCAGGTTGAAAGTCACATACAACTCTATCCAAATTCTCCTGGTATTTGATAAACATACAAATATGATTCATCAACCAGCGTTGATAAACCTATTTCAACTTGTGCTAAAAGCACAAAAGAAATAGAAGAAGAAAATCAGCCATATGAAAATTGCCTCATGTTCAACAAATTTAAGTTCATTATTCTTTAATTTTTAGTTTGTGAAAGTATCCTTAAAATGTAGGTGGGAGAGCGTGGCATCCAACTTTCTGGTGGTCAAAAGCAGAGAATAGCAATTGCCAGAGCTATGTTGAAGAACCCCAAGATCCTGCTGCTTGATGAAGCAACAAGTGCCCTGGACGCGGGTTCAGAGAGCATTGTTCAGGAAGCTTTGGACCGTCTCATGGTTGGAAGGACGACTGTTGTCGTTGCCCATCGCCTCTCCACCATAAGAAATGTTGATTCTATTGCAGTTATACAGCAAGGCCAGGTTGTAGAAACTGGAACACATGAAGAACTAGTTGCCAAAGCTGGGGCATATGGTTCATTAATTAGGTTCCAGGAAATGGTGGGCAACAGAGACTTTTCGAATCCATCAACCCGTCGGTCTCGCTCCACCAGGTTAAGCCACTCGTTGTCAACAAAGTCGTTAAGCCTCCGCTCTGGCAGTTTGAGGAATTTGAGCTATCAGTACA
The DNA here is from genome assembly GCF_036785885.1 of Coffea arabica. Lineage (NCBI taxonomy): Eukaryota > Viridiplantae > Streptophyta > Magnoliopsida > Gentianales > Rubiaceae > Coffea > Coffea arabica. The sequence goes on along the minus strand of NC_092323.1, from coordinate 3,504,690 downwards.
GCACTGGGGCTGACGGTCGAATAGAGATGGTATCAAATGCTGAAACAGATAGGAAAAATCCAGCACCACACGGGTACTTCTGCAGGCTTCTTAAGCTGAATGCTCCTGAATGGCCTTATTCAATAATGGGGGCTGTAGGATCCATTCTGTCAGGATTCATTGGTCCAACATTTGCCATTGTGATGGGCAATATGATTGAGGTTTTCTACTACAGAAATCCTGCTAGCATGGAAAGGAAAACGAAGGAGTATGTTTTCATTTACATTGGAGCTGGTCTTTATGCTGTTGTTGCATATTTGATACAGCATTACTTCTTCAGTATCATGGGGGAGAACCTCACTACAAGAGTGCGGAGGATGATGCTTGCAGGTAAATTATGAAATCATTCCTAATACGACCGAGTCTTGTATATAACCTGTTTAAGAAACGTTAATGTATTGATTTCATCTCTCACGGAGGCCTTGAATATCATTTTACTCATTAATTCTCTCTCAAAACACGTCAGCAATCTTGAGGAATGAAGTTGGATGGTTCGATGAGGAGGAACATAATTCAAACCTATTGGCAGCCCGCTTAGCCACCGATGCAGCAGATGTAAAATCCGCCATTGCTGAGAGGATTTCGGTGATCCTGCAGAATATGACGTCACTGCTCACGTCGTTTATGGTTGCCTTCATAGTGGAATGGAGGGTCTCACTGCTTATCCTGGCCACCTTCCCACTTCTGGTCCTTGCCAACTTTGCTCAGGTAAATCAATTCCACATTCGTTAATGTCCCTCTGCGTGTGTGTGTGTGTGGTGGCATTCATTGGTTTTCTATCCAGGGATCCGAGGTTTTGATTTAGGTGTAAAGACTGTGGGAGCTATACCATGGTTCTTGTTTTAGGTGGAATATCTAATCGAAGAAACAGCGTAGGGCAATTAAAGGATTCACCTAACTTTCGAAGGCCCGTGCCCGTCAAGGCATCTCGGAATAAGATTGGGGATAAAAAGATAACGATGTATAATCTCATGGTTTTGTCGGATGTTAGTAGCTGTGGGAATCTGTAGAATCCAATCTCACCTTTTTTCTTCTTTTTATCATTAAAGGACAAGAGCTTGAAAACTGAAAACGACGGGGCAATTTGCTGGGTAGGATGGCACGTGCTTCCTCTAATTCTGGTGCATTAACGCTTCCAAATTCACGAACGCGCACACACACACACAAAATAATAATAAAAAAAAATTCAGAAACGCTAGCAACAAAATAATCAACAACCATGCTGCGATTATAGTTGGCCAATCCAAGAATGACAATAATATCCAGATTCTATCTTGTTTCAACCCAGCACCCCACTTTCGATGCATCATCAGTAAGTCTTCTGTCTTTTTCGATTCGCTTCTCGAGGCCATGGACTTTGCTACCTCTTGTGATCCCACTCAAATCTTTAGGTTGTCCGCTTTCTTCTTTTCTTTCTTCACCAATCTCTGTTAGAGTCACGCCACGACCGAAGTTTTGAGAAGAAGTGAAGGTTGAAACGAGGAAGGGGCCATTCAGCATATGGCTGATACGAGGATTAATCGCCTTTTGCGTCCGTTATTAATATCATTTAAGTTTTGAGATATTTTTCCACCAAAAGAAAAAAAAAAAAAAAAAGGGGTTTTGAGACATTTTAAGGAGGCCCGTTTCTATTTCCTGGTTAGCCTTTCACGGGATAATTTGTATTTAACGTCCAGAGGGTGTCAGGAATCGTAGTGCAAGGCCATATCAGGTCTAGAGGACTAGCGTCTTTAGCTGCCTGCATAACCGACACGGAGGAAAAAAAGAGGAAGATAGCATCCTTGTTTTTGTTCTGCATGCCTGTCCTTTCAGATTTTCTTTGAGCTCAATTAAAGAGCTTTTGAAGCTGTGGCCCGCTTTCTAGTACCGTATGCTTTGCAGCAGTCATTCATGGGCGTTCCATGGTTACCATTTGCCTGCTTAAATTCGCGCATGTTACTCGAACAGTAAAGATTCGCTGCTTCTCCTGAACGTCTCTGAATTTTTGTGATTTCTATTCCTGCTTTCTGGAAATCACATTTTGCTTGGGTTACTCATCAGCTATTGAAAGTTGGGTACCTTTAGCTTTAGGAATCAATTTCTCCTATTAAAATTTGGTAGTCTGAGCTATGGAGATGGCAAGAAGGGATTTTGACATGCTACGCTCAAATGATACATAATAGAAACTATTGTAGCACTGAACTAAATCAGGTCAATGTTGGCCATCAATGGCATGCATGTAAGAAAATTGTAGAGCCACTTTACGAAAGCTGTCCAATTTATGTTCTATCAACTAAACTATTCTAATAAAAAAAAATTTATAGTCTAATTTGATGTTTGTTACACTAAGCAGCAACTATCACTCAAAGGATTTGCTGGAGACACTGCAAAAGCACATGCTAAGACCAGTATGATTGCCGGTGAAGGAGTAAGCAACATTCGAACTGTTGCGGCATTCAATGCTCAAGAGAAGATTATTTCCCTGTTTTCGCAAGAGCTCCGTGTTCCGCAACTCCGTAGCCTAAAACGCAGTCAAATCTCCGGTCTTCTGTTTGGTCTTTCCCAACTTGCTCTTTTTGCATCAGAAGCATTGATCCTGTGGTATGGTTCCCACCTTGTAGGCAAAGGTGTCTCCACCTTCTCGAAGGTCATCAAGGTGTTCGTGGTTTTAGTCATAACAGCAAATTCAGTTGCTGAAACGGTGAGCCTTGCCCCTGAGATAATTCGGGGCGGTGAAGCTGTTGGATCTGTATTTATGATCCTTGACCGCTCAACAAGGATAGACCCTGATGATCCTGATGCTGAACCTGTTGAATCAATCCGTGGTGAGATTGAACTACGGCATGTTGATTTTGCATATCCTTCAAGACCGGACGTCAATGTGTTTAAGGACCTTAACCTCAGGATTCGTGCTGGCCAAAGCCAAGCACTTGTTGGGGCCAGTGGCTCAGGAAAGAGTTCTGTGATAGCATTGATCGAGCGATTTTACGATCCTACCTTTGGGAAGGTAATGATTGATGGGAAAGACATTAAAAGGTTGAACTTGAAATCCTTGAGACTAAAGATTGGGTTGGTACAGCAAGAGCCAGCTCTCTTTGCTGCTAGCATTTTTGATAACATTGCTTATGGTAAAGATGGTGCAACAGAATCAGAAGTAATTGAAGCTGCTCGTGCCGCTAATATGCACGCATTTGTCAGTGGATTACCTGAAGGGTACAAAACCCCAGTAGGTGAAAGAGGAGTTCAACTCTCAGGAGGTCAGAAACAACGGATCGCTATTGCACGGGCTGTTCTAAAGGATCCAACAATACTACTACTGGATGAAGCCACGAGTGCTCTTGATGCCGAGTCAGAATGCGTCCTACAAGAAGCACTGGAAAGGCTAATGAGAGGTCGAACCACTGTCCTGGTGGCACACCGGCTGTCCACCATACGGGGGGTAGATAGCATTGGAGTCGTGCAAGATGGACGCATTGTAGAACAAGGCAGCCACGGCGAGCTAATTAGCCGGCCTGATGGAGCATATTCTAGGCTCTTGCAACTACAGCACAATCATAATTGAAAAAGCTGATATGAGTATTTTTTTTTTTTTTTCAATCATCAGTTACATGTTTTCAATATCAGTTATATGGGATGGTTTGAGAGGGGTATTGATCATGCTCTTTGTCCTATTAACCATTCTGTTCAGTTTTTCTTTTGGTTTTGGAGGATGATCGTTGTAGATATGATAACTAAGAACTATCGCTCCATTCCCAATGGAGAAGCACTTTGTCAAAATATTAGTTGTTTATCTGTTCGTTACCTTTTCTTTCTTTCGCTTTCGCCTTTTAATGACACAGTTCATGCGTGTTTCTGCTTAGGAGTTCTTTTCAGCTTCAGACAAGAAAGGGCCACATCAATCCTCTGAGCTTGAGGCCGACATAAACAAATTGGACTTTGTGGCAACGACAGATAAAAGATTAAATAGACGCCCTTTTTATTTGTTGGAGACACATATTCATTTCATCAAGATGGATCTAAATATTGTAATGAAGAAAGAATAGCACGAAGAATTATTAAAATGGGAGATGAAGTAAAGTTGAGAGCTGTGTAAGCAGGAAGACTTCATTCTTCTCACCTTTTCACATGGCACGAGGCTTCTTACTTCTATCCCGCCCCTCCATCAAGAACTCTAGCTCTCTCTGCGCTGCTGTACAATCTCTAGTAAAGTCTGCTGGCCCAACCCCATCCCCAGTTTCTCCTTGGGGTCTATGCCACCATTAGTTGTACTTTGATTTGTCAAAAGAGAACTTTAAAAAGCCCTCCACAATAAGGGAAAGGCTGGCCCTTCACCTATTTTACAGTCCACAGCTGGTCAAGGCAAAAGAAAAGAAAAATGGGTACTTGGGGTACTATATGGCAGCAGCAGGAGTGTAGGGCCGAAGCAAATGAATCTCCTGGAAAACTCACATGCTGGTTTAAGTCTTTACGATGGGACCCAATGCCCCACTCGCAAATTGGCAGTTGGCAGAGGACTGAGGACTGGAGAGAGCTCAGTGCCTCTGTCGAGTGGTCCAGAAGGAAACCTGCTTCTCCATGGAGTGGACAGCATCAAAGGTAGTAGTTAGATGAACTAACATGATCATCATCCCGATTTTGCCAGTGATCATAGAATACCAGCACCAACATGATAATGACTAAACAGGCATTATGATGCTCAGTTGGAATAAGTTTTGTTGGTAAGATCATCTGTCATGGATCACAACTTGCTTTGATGTGAAAATTGCACGTTATTACAGTCCTAGAGGGGGAAAAAGATGAAAAATCACAGCGGTAGTGCAGACTAGTATCTTTGTCATCATACCAATCCTCCTCTCCCCAAGTGAATTGGAAGGAAAATAAAAATGTTGGGGTATGTTAAGTGGCGGATTAACGTGGAATTCGTCGTTATATTGTTAGATTTGGGTAATAACACAAATCAAAATGGCATATATATATATATATATATATGTAGACACACACACACATCAAAATACCATGCTTCCACTTGTTACATATAATGATAGAAAGATATTGTACTCCGGAGTCCGGATAGAGCTTAATCGGGATGGAGGTGTAAAAGTAGCGGGGAAAGGTCGCACACTACTTTGCATGTTGATTGTTGACACTTGAATTATTGGAGAAAATGATGGATTGGGACAACCAATTCATGAGCGGAAACAAAGGCAAACAGAACCCAATTTGGACTTCACTGCAAGAAAGGGGAAAAAAATTTATTATACGTACGTAGATTGCAGAGAAGAAGAGGTCCCTCGTCCTTTTTACTCTTGTTAGATTTTTCTATCAACGATTCTTGTGCTCTCTCCCATTATATCAACACTGCCCTTTTCCGACCCCCGACCCTCCAATTCTGATGTGGGGAAGAGATGAGTAGAGTTTATTTTGACTGTTGGTCGTGGGAAAAAAGAACGCTTCCTCTGTGTAGTTTTCTGTCTCTCCAGCTTCGGAATCCTGCACTCTCCAGTCTTAATTTTCAGACCGTATTTGTTTGTTTTCTTCTTGTGAACCGAAATAATTGTTCTTCATGATGAATGCTGTTACTCCAGAGCAACGTAGAGAATTAATTTTGCTGGGGCAATTCAGAGCAGCAATTGGCTGTCATGTAATGGACGAATTTTACAATGCCTGGACCTCTGAGAGAGGGAGAATAAAAAGATGGTTTAACCATACGAGAAGGACAACCATTTTCACTTGGGCATTTCTCCCTGTTTGACTGTTTTCTTCTTAAAAGTTGAAAGCTCTCTCTTTCATGTTGAAACTTCAGTCTTTAAGAGATTCTACATTCCATATATTGAATAGCTAAACAAATTTTTCTTGGTTAAAAGAAAATTTCGTATTTTATCTTACCTCTGCCACTGACAGTTTCTGTTTTGTAAGACGAACAATGAACTTTTTGAACACGACATGCAGATAAAAGGAACCTTGATTTTCATGAAGAGCATCAGGTCCGTATGTAACCGCAACGGATCTTCTGTCTCACACACTTTGTAATTTGGGTGCACGCCCACGGACTACTGTGTTTGTAGGGGAACAATCATCTTATTTCACATTCTCTTTTCTTTGCCCTTTTCTTTTACATTTTGCATCTTTCCAGCTCTATAATTCTTTGCCCCATCGATCTCAGCTCTGCTCCAATTGCATTCTCCTTAATCCTCTTCATCCATATCTCTATCTCACCCATTTGGTCGTCACCTTCCTTTCCTCCTTTCTTGGCCATCCTTAATTTGCCCCCAAATCCCAAATTAATTATCTTCTCTAGGTGATTATGTCCCTCGTAACCAGAGCTACGCTCTTTAATGGTTAACTTGCATCTTCCCATTTTTTTTATTTTTTGAAAATAGTAGTCAATTATTTAGACATGTACTGGATATAGAAGTTTAAGCAACTATGGTGATGATTAAAGGGACAATTGGGTTGGCTTTCCCGTAAGTTGATTCAATTGCTTATTGGATATGAAAATTTTTCTTGTAATAATAACTAAAGATTGGTTTTCACTGCCAACGTCGAGCGACCAGATGGATTACATCAGGGGAAAGGAGAAAAGAGATACCGGGAGTCGGGCAATAGGTAGAATCTAGTGGAATAGACAAATATTTTGGGTCTTTGAATAATTAAGGAACTAAATTTGTTAAATTAGTGAAATCCGTCATCCCATTGCTGTTCTTGCCTTTAGCGCGTAATAGTTACCAACAATTTGGAGGGCTTTCAGCCATCTAATCTGCTGGACTCTTTCATCGGCCCAAAGTTAGTGTTTCGCTTCAGGTGGACAACTCCAATATTAGGTGCAATTCTACAATGTGGATTCATTGTTTGAAACCCAAGCGAACAACTGGAGTTGGGTTTGTGAGATGAACGAAAAAGATGAAGAATAATGCTATCTATTGGCCCCCAAAACCCAATAGCTTTTCTTCTATGAACCTTTTGAAATTTCATTTCCTCGCCCATTGCTTGTGTCTTTTGTCGAGAAACCAATATGGGTTGGACTTGGAGCCTCCGATAATGTGACGGTGGCAGAAAGGGGCGGTTCCATGCAGGAAACCAACAAATTCCAGATGGGCTTATTTCTGGTAACGGGAATTATCCTGTTGCACTCACGGGGTAAAAACGAAAGGGCTGCGTCGAGTTCGATCGGTCAGTGCACGCAGCCATCATATTCATCACGGAATAAGTAACTATGGCTAATTGACGGAAGGTCAATAATGGTGCAATCAACCAGATTCGTTCTACTGAGGAACTAATCATTGTCATCCTAAAGAAATTAATTTCACGATTCGATCTCTAGTAGTACATTTTAGTATAGACGTCCTGATTGCGTAACGAGTCTTTCTAAAGAGAGATTAAGATAGAGTTCAGATGTTGTTGCAAGATAAATTAACAATTGTTATTGTGCGCATTCACATGGTGGAGTAAGACCGATTTAATTGTATTGACGAGTGCTCACTCAATATGCATTAGGGAAAAAAAATCTAATGAAATCAGTGTTTTCGCTACTGCATAACATAGGAAAATTTAGAAAAAAATGAAACTAGGGTTGCAAACGAATCGAGCCGATCGTGAGCAATTCGAATTCGAACTCGACTAGATTTCGGTTAACATCGAGTTCGAGCTGAACAAGTTGAACTCGAACTCGAATTCGAGTTTAAAGATATTCAGCTTGTTGACTCGTAAGCTGACTCGATTATATATATATATATATATATATATTATTTTAATAGTAAAATTACATATATATTCATATTATTTTATTATTTATTAAGAAAAAATATTATTTTAATTATTTTTTAAATAAAATAAATATTTTTTAGTTTTTTAATCACAAACTCGACTCGAATTTGAGTTGAAATCGAGATCAAACTTTACATTTTGAGATCGTTGAACACGAGTTCGAATTCGAATTTTATAAAACTAAATTGAATTTCGACTTGATTAGGGTAAATCTCGATTCGACTCGACTCATTTGCACCTCTACTTATACATGGGGTAATAATGTCCGAAATAAAACCTTAATCAAGCAAGACTGGTGCAACAATCCTACTTTTAAGTGAGGAATTTTTAATGGGTGTATAATGAATACTTATGAACATATCTAAATAGCATATAAATATACATGTATTAATAATTATTATTTTTCCTTATATTCATATATATATATTAGTTACACTTTTTAAAAAATTTAACACTTTAACCATATCCTAATGAATCGGGTGTAAGTTAAGTGGCCGAAAACTGGTGTGTAGACAGCAATAACTTAATAGGAGTAGGAATAAATTGTAAGAGATGACGGCTGGGTTTAGACAGAAACGAGGAGGGTGACCCGGGTGTAATAAGGTCTGAGGAGCTGGGCCGACAAAAGCACGGGTGTTAAATTAGGTTTGCCTGTAATAGAAATCTCTTTCCTAAATAATATAATGTACTGCGCCACGTGTCATGTCGCTGACGGAGGGGGGAAACGCATGTGACCAAGGGGACTGCCAACACACTCGTGCTTGTGTCCCTAACAAGGAGGAAACACAATTAATTGCGAGCCTTTCGCAAACCTCACCTTTCTAGTTGCTGCTACTTTGTAGCTCGTACTCCTCCCACACAGCCCATCAATTTCTCTCCCATCACGTGTTATCAATTTTTAGTCTTACCACTCATGTGCATCTCATGTGATCATTTCCTCTTTTTTTTTTTTTTTTTTGTTTGTTCTTCTAAACATTTTGGCCTTCTCCGCCATCACATAGGATCTCGATGCCATCGCTTTTCAATGACAAGTCAATGTTACTTTTATATTTTTTATCAAATATTTAATTTATTTAAATTATCATGCTCTCTTTAATTCTTTAATAATTTAAAAGATTTGATTTAATTCAAATTTTCTTTAGCCTCGTATGATAAACGAAACTGGCATTAGATTTGGTATCGAGGATCCCAATTGCTCTGCTGCAACAGCTTTTGCAAAATTTCTTCCGCCTGCCTCCACTATTCTGTCGCAGCTTCAATCTAACGTAGTTGGAAAACTGATTATTGTAATTGGAGAAAATTCCATGCTTTTTTAAGCATACCATTCTTTTAGCTTGTATTCTTAAAGGAAGATACTAGTGATTTGCTGCGTTTTAAACAATTAAAATTGTTATGATGTGACGGTCAAAAAATAGTTATCTTATACTAACCAACCGTGGACTGAATATTAATAAATTTAACTTGAAGATATAATACCTAAGAAAAATGATAAAATCTCTTTGTAATTGGTTGCAAACTGCTTTCAGCCTTATATTCTGATTTTTCTTTTTATAGTAAACTGGACCACAGCCTATGAATTGACAACCACAATTTAGCAGTCGAAAGTTTTTCCCTCTAGTACCACTTATTTAACCGTTCTTCCTTGAGTTAAAGTTCTCGCACCTTTCCAGTTAGTTGACTTCTCCAACCATTCGATTTAAACTATTACGACGAGTAACGAGTGCACTCTGACAGTAACTATTACTCTTAAACCGATGAACAGGAGGAGTTGCAATTGTCTAATGAGTGGCTGTTTCATGGTTGTAGCTGTAGCATTAATCAATATAGCTGCACCAGCATCCTTGTCAATGAGCAACGAGACACAATCTTCAAATGTTCAATTCTAAGATATTCATGTTCTACTGTTCGCCTCACAAAACATTATTGAAATGCTTTTTCTGTTCTCTTCTGTCAATTCTTTTCCAATGCTCAATCTCTGTCTGATCTGTATTCTTTATCGTTGTCACATTAAAAGCAAAATAAATTCCAAAATTTTGTAGAGAACGTCATCGTTCCTAGCTAGGGTTCACTTGACTTGGCAGGTCACAGAAATGCCTTCCTTTTTTTGGTTTCACGGCAGAGTAATTCCGTGTCGGAGGAGCGCAGTTATTGTATCCAGCTTGACAGTTCAATCGATTGATCAACTCGGTGAACCGAACATCTTGCCTGTCTAGATTATTGTCTAGATTAGTGATTAAACCGTCAATAATTCACTTGTTCAACCGAGAAAATCTCACAAATTTGACCCTTCAATCACTAACTCAATTATTACGTTATTTTCAATGACTCCGATATGAATACAATATTTTGTTATAGTATAATTTAATAATCAGCCCAACAGGTGAAAATAGGCGGTTGAACCACTGAGCTCACTGGATTGATGAGTTTAATAACCATGCGCTGTAGGTCGTCGAGTTGAATAAATAGACAATGGGTTTTATACGTCTTGAATGTATCGCCCGGCAAATAACTCTGTACGTACTGGCACATTTTTCTGCCGAATGTCGGTTTAACTAGCTAGACGTGAGTAGATTTGTTTATGACTCCGCCTTTTAAAATCTGCCATCGGATCGATTACTTGTGTCATCAAAATCCATGTAATCATTCTGGCTAACTAGTCAACAAAGTTTTCATGCACGCAAGGCAATTGAGTCGAGACTAGTTGCCGATGGAGAAGGAAGCAAATTACACGGATGAAATCTCGGGGATAAAGTGGATTGGCGTGCCAGCGAATAGTAGTGACGATCATCTCACAACACGTAATTTGCTAGCTGCGATGTTGAAATAGGGGGAGAGTGGTGGTATATATTTTGTTTTAGTAGCAGAAAATTCTTTTTTTGTCCGGCCGGTGATAATAAGCAGCCTATAGTTGTAGTGCTGCTAATATTGCTTTCACCGGCGGAGAGAGTCTCTCTCTCCCTCTCTTTCTCTCTCTGTGAGTGAGTGAGAATAACTATTAAGATGTGATGAGCGTAGAATGATCACATGGTCTTGTATATTGAGACATACACATGAAGGTCCACTTTGTTAGTACACACTAACAAAAACCATTTGTACCAATTAAATGTAAAAGGCCACTTGAGAGAGACACACGGAGTTGAAATCAAACCCCAGGTTGGGAACAAGCGTAAATAAAAAGTTGGAGTGGCCCCTTTCGTCCTCTCCTTCTCTCTTAAAAATAGAAGCCTACGCCACTGCTTTCTCCGATGCAGTTGTCTTCTTCACATCCAACATCGCTGTCTTAATTTGTTATTGTTATCGTCCTCTCCCTCTCTCTCTCTCTTTCAATTTTCCCCCTCTACTACCCTTCTTGTTGTATTTGTGGTCCTTTCCCATTTATAACTTTCTAGTACTTCATAGTTCATTCCTACTACTCTCAACCCTCATCCGGCCCCTATATCTCCTCTGCTTTTTTCCAGTCCTCTACCTTTAATTTACTTCTATTTATTTCTCGTTTCCCTCCCCCGCTGTCTGCTCCTCTAAGTATATAGTGTCTTGTTCACTGATCCATCCTGCAACAAACTTCTTCCACTCTACTCCTTTTTCATCTCCATTTGCTGCTTAATAATCATTAGTGATCGACAGCACTTGAAGTTCCTGTAGGAGTCAAAATAACCAGCTTAAAGAATCAAGTTTGGAGCCTCTTATCTCATACTTATAACATAAGCATGTCTAGCAGAAGGTCAAGGCAATCATCGGGTTCTTCAAGGATCACGGATGATCAGATAATTGAGCTTGTCTCCAAGTTACAACAACTTCTTCCCGAGATTCGTACCAGGCGCTCGAACAAGGTACGTAATTCATTCGGTTGTCGCAACTTCACTTCTTCTTTCTTTTGTTTCTTGCATGTTATAGTTAGATAGGAGTACCATGTCTTCTCTTTTGTTAGTTATACCAATTATACGATGACACAACTACGTGTGATATTCCAGCGTTTGAAGTCCAATAAAAGCAATACAGTGTGTGTGTGTGTGTGTGCGCCATTTCCCTTTAATTCTACCGACGTTGTCATGTGTACTTTGACAAGTTGTATGGTACAACCAGAATTGCACATGTAGCGTCGAAGAAGAGACTTATTATGATTAGGTGATCCATATATCTTGCCAATGTTAAACACGTGACACGTACATTCCTGGAAGATTAAATGCAAAGATTTGGCAACCGAGTTCATGATGATGAATTTTGAATCTTGAATCTTGAATATATATATACATATATCTATATATAGGCATCGGCGTCTAAGGTTCTCCAGGATACTTGCAACTACATTCGAAGCTTGCACAAAGAGGTGGATGACCTCAGTGACCGTCTCTCTCAGCTGCTGTCGACAATTGATGCTGATAGCCCAGAGGCTGCCATCATTAGGAGCTTATTAGCTGAATCTTGACCATCTCCTACGATCGATCTCTCTATAATCATCATCATCATCATTCCAGTACGTAGCCTGCTCTTGCTATGCCGCCTGCTTCCTTATCAAGAGCTAGAGCTGAAAAGAATACATATAGATATATATATATATATATGCATTACTTATGTATGGTACTTGCGTTATGAAACTTGGACGTTGGAGTACGACTCCAAGTCCTAGTCCTGGCTCTGGTTAGCTAGTTCTTGCAATCTAAGCTCTGTAAAAATAAAAGATGTTGCTGTACTTGTACATGGCAACACCTTGCACTCGCATGTATGTATGTACCTAGTAAGCTATATTATATATGAAGTTTTTTTTTTTTTTTTTATGTGTACTTCATCTTTATTTTGTAGTAAAAAATGGCAGGTTTTACTTTCAATTACTGACTAGTGACCACGTAACTTAGTCAAATAGTACTAACACTCGAGGAGGAGAGGGGAAAAACCAAAGAGACAAGAAGAACGCAAAAACTTGCAATGACGAGATTTAGGGGATGGTAGAGAGCGAAGTCAAGGTCAGAGGCGTTGGATCCGGGATGAAGTGCGCCTTGATTGAATAAAAAATTCGTCACCGTGAAATTTGAGTCAGTACGTTGCGTTGTGTGTTCTCAGGGAAAAATCTAACAAAACGAGCAGTATAGTACAATCTCTCAGTTTTCCATGCATCTCGATCGGGACCAGCTAAGCTTGCGGGCTATTCCATTTTGTCTTGATAAGTGATATGACTAGCTAATGCTAATTATTTAAATTAAACTTTGCTGCGTTTGTCAACGACTGATACAAGACGGCCGGTGGCTGGATTGCCATGGTAATGACTCTAATCTGCATTGTTTCACCTTGCCGATTCTTTGCTTCTCGCACTTGTTGACGACGTAGAGCCACTTTATGAGAATTGGCTAGTTTTTTTTAGAATATTAAAAGCAGTTTCAATTTTTGCATCGAAAATTTCATCAGCCCAAACCGCACGTGCATGCATGCAGTCCTTCGAGGCATCAACCGGTTTTAATTCGATCACTAGCTAGGAATTGTAATGAACGGTTAACTTTTTTTTTTTTTTTATGTTTCGGGTACAAATTAATTCTCCAGGTTAAATAGTATTTTCTTTTTAGGGAGAAATTAGTGTGTTTAAAGCAACATTTCGACGTTATATTAATGGTAGGTAATCATGCATGCAGATGCAGAGAGAAGACGAATTAAACACGCATATATTAATTGTAATTGTAAGTAAGTAATTGTTTTCTGCAGCTAAGAAGATGAAGGGACTCCAGATTCATATACTACTAGCTAGCATTAAAGATCGAGCATCCTCTGGCCAATTCCTGAATTCATTACCAATCATTATCGGGTATAAAAATCCCCACACAATGCACGCATGATGGTCTTGGTTTTGATTGAAGAGGTGATATATATATATGGCGAAAGGTGTTCGGGAATGAAAAGGCGTGAGTCCGTAGTCCGTAGACATTAGTAATCAGTTGCGCCCCAGCAGGAAGAGAAAGTGACAATGGTTAATCTCATAGCTCTCTCTACCTCAGATGGGATCTCACGTCTTTATCAAATCGAGACAATTCTTAATCACGTTGGCCCCCTGCTGATTAATTAACTAATTAATTTCTGAGCTTAACTAATTAAAGACACTGATAATACCGTCGGAATCCATCATGGCTACCTTAGGGGAGGACAGACGACCAGCAAGTACGTCATTTGGTTTCAACCGTTGAAAATGATTCCATTCTCCGATCCGGCCTTCCTCACAGTAGCAGAGATAGTGATAGAAGAAGATATATATATGTGTATATATATATATATTGGAGCTGGACCAGTACCTTTCTTTCTTTCTTTCTTTCTTTTTTGAAAAAAAAAAAAAAAAAAAACTTTTACCACATGCAATAAGAGTTAATGATGATGCGTAAAAGATTTGTTTTTTAGTAGTTTTGTTGGAAGCAAGCAATTAGTGCGGGATACTGGAGATAACGTTGATCCATATAATAGACATCATCAATGATCAATTAATTAGGACGTGCCTCTCTACTCTTTTCTTATGTGCTGCTGCTGTCCCTCCACTCCAGAAGAAATTAAGAAAAAGATGAACGACTCTAAACTTGGTCAAATTAATAGTAGTATGACTTTCTACGGAGCCTAACAGAGGAGTATTAAACATATATAATTATTCTTTCCAATTCCTCCAATTTTTTAGAAAGTGTGTATTTTTGCCCTTTGGAAAGTGGCCTGTGTTGGACTCCGCAAGTGGCGGTCTCAAGATCTTGTTAATTAAGCAATGAATCATCAACTAATTGAATTCTAGTGATGCGATTGACTGACTCTGTTTGAGATGGAAGAGATTAGGCTCTAGACTCTAGCGGTGGTGAGTGGTGACTGCCAAGTATTTGCTTGCCTTTTTGGTTTTGGGCAGTGGAAGTAAAGGTTAGCAGCCCTACAACAATACCAAGACAACTTTGGAGTGAGCTATAGCTGCACATGTTGTCCAAATCATTTGTCCTCCAACATTCACGGAAAGATTATTATAGTATTAAAAAAAAAAAAAGTCCCGTACTTTTAATTTTTAGAATGTTTTGAAATATTTATATAATTTTACTAAAGTCAAAGAAGAAATCACGATTACTTTTTTGACTTCTTTTTTCTTCAATGTTATCCCCGTTACTTTTATCTATATATTTCCTACTAAATTCAAATAAAATTTGATGTTACCAAAGCCATCATTTTCAAAGAGTTGGAATCCCTGAAATGCAATAAACAAATAATTTGGGACGAACATGTTTGGAAGAACATAGATGGGCTTTATATGGGCAAACTCAGGGTGGGCCAAAATCTTTCTATTGAGTTCTCGTTGGAGCTCCCCCATGCGATCTTTAAATTGTGGGCCTGGGTTGAGTTTTGTTTCTCATTTTGCGTCTGAGATGGATAGCGTGCGGAAGAGCAGGGGAACTTTTAAGCGGAGTGGGTTGGATTAACCGTCGCAGTCACAATTCATTCATTCCACAACCGGATACCCTCTTCTGTGGCTCGGTGCGTGACTGTGTGCCCGCCGGCGACGTTTGTGCGTTTCGATTTTCTGGTCAGAACAAGGTCAAGGTAAACTCGTCTACCTATTAATTATTAAGTAGTATTAGCGTATTCACAATCCAGTCGCGACCAAGGCGATCGCTCTTTTTTCCCGGTTTTATTTTATGCGGATGATGATGATGATGTAAATAACTTGTGTTTGAACTTCTTTTTTTTTTTTTTTTGAAGTTTTCAGGTTTAATTTCAATTCGTATCTTATTTAGTACTGCGTTTTAGGCCCAGTCTAGCTTATGTGGAGTCAGAAGGCTTTGCATTCAATTGTACTGTAGTTAAGTTACCACAGGTTAACAACCTTTTTACTTGCATAGATCCCCTGCAACTATTATGAGTTTCGCATGAAAAAAATTGTTTGTTGACCTTGAAAATATTGTGGTAAGCTGTTAGTAAGACATGAACGATTGTTGATTCACCAGTTTAGATGAGCTTTGCTTAGATGTTAGCATGAGCTTCTGATACTTTGTGGTTCCTTTTTTTCTTTTTTTTAACCAAAACAAAAATGTGTTCAGAGTTAGGTTGTTGGAAAGCTAATGCAGAGTGAAGTTAGGGCGTGAAGGCAATGCAGCTGGTTGGTCATATTGTAGAAGTTACTGGCCTTTCTCCCAAAGTAACAGAGAAGGAAGTTCATGAATTTTTCTCTTGCTGTGGTGAAATCCTCCACATAGAATTTTTCAGGTGACGTACACTTGTAATGTGATTTATTCAGTGATAAATTCTCCTCTTATGGTGTTCATCTATGGAATTGTTCGGAAGACCAATTCTATATGATACATGTACTCAAGGTTTCTTTCATGTGCTATAAGAAAATATGTACGGAGTTTGTCTTCAGAATTAGTATCTGTTGTTTCATAAAGAAAAAAACAAGTACTTCCTATGCAGTTCAAGAGAGATCTATTGCTGTCTATTTAATCAGCATGAGGTCACAAAATTAATATCCTACGAATCATATGAGCTTCACAAGCATGAAAAAGTGACTGTATTGAGGCTGAGTTTTGTGATGATGGCTGCAGGAAGCAGGAACGGTAAGAAGAGCTTCCTATAAGTTTAAAACTCATTTTCCCGGTGGCGTCTTAACATGCTAAATGCTTTCTTTCCTTGAGGCATTTGGTCATGTGCAACTGAATTTTTTTTCTTTTCTGTTAGTGTTGTGGATATCTTGATGGTCGGAAGACATGATCTGCTTACCTTCTGTATGGATCACAGTAGATAGTTTCTTTGTTAAATTAAGTATCGCAATGGAGGTTCTTGGTGTTGGTACTTTCCTGAATGACAATTCCAAATGCGTTTATTTGTCTACTGTAGTTCATTTTTCATCACACTCTATTTCTTTTTCAATTTTCTCCTCCCAAAATCTCCCCCGTCTTTAATTCTTTGGTAATTGGATGCTTCTGTCATCTCTGTAAATGGGCTTCTGGTCATACACAGGCATGGAGAATACACATGTACTGCATATGTGACCTTTAAAGATGCTTATGCAGTGGAGACTGCCATATTGCTCAGTGTAAGTCTCTGCCAACACCTTTTCTTGGTTTTTCACGGTTACAGCTTTTGGGATACTCATTCTTTTTTCTGGAGTTGCACTCTTTCTCACTTCACGATCTTTAGATTTTTACAGACTGATGATCCAATCACAGAGTAGTTGACATGTTCATGTGCTGTGGAATAACGTGTACATACAGATTTATAGACACTTGCCCACAAGAGAAACAAATCTATGAGATGGAATCTTTCTTGTAGAACTAAGGTCTCTGACCTTGGAGCATACTGTTAAGACTTGATTTAATGGCAATTAGGAAGATGCATCTAGTTTGGAAGTGTTTTTTGTGATGGACTCCCCCCCCCCCCCCCCCCCCCCCCCCCCCCGCGTTTTTTAACAAAAGCTTTGAAGATGATGATCTGAAGATATTAAGGCATAGAGTAATGCCAAGAGAGATGTGTACTTAAGTTCCTATCATTCAGATGCACATAATGACAACTTTGGTACATGACTGCACTTTTATTTTTTTTATATGAATTCAATGGCATTTTGGAAACTTTGGCCTGAGTTTTAATACTGTACAGAATAAAGATGAGGTATTATTTTTCTCAGTTACTTCTGTCAGAGGTTGTTTCAATTAATTTGTCACCAAGATGTTGGCTGAAACATGTCCAGTTATTAAATTTCTGAGCCGCCTTATTGTTTACTGGAAACTGAAGAAAGTGAAACTATGTTCATGTCTATAAGATGTTTGGAACTCGACTCAAATAACATTATCTGGTATCAAACTGTATGGTGTTCTGAATACGACTTCTTTGCTGACACTTGGGAACTGTGTGGCACTGAAGACTATTTCATAAGTTAGTTAGCTGTTTTAATCTATTTCTTGTTATTAGGTTGGTGATAAATGACCTCAGCATTTGCATCAATAGATTTGTCTGCGAACATAAGCAATAAAACACCATTATGAGATATATTCCTCCTGTCTTTCTACTTGCTGCCAACTTAAGCTGTCGGATTCGTGCAACTGATATTTTCAGTCCATCAATTTTTCCTTTTGGTGCTTCAGGGAGCTTCTATTGGAAACCAATGCGTGTCAATATCTCGGTTGGAAACACATGTGGATGAATCTTTTCCTCAGAATAATCATTCATGGAAGGTGGATGATGGAAGTAGTGCAAGGGTATGTAGTTTGTTTTCTGCAGGTTGAAGTTTATCTTTCCTATTCACCAATTACCTTAAATGGTTACGAAAGTATTTACAGAGGAATGCAAACAAGAGACTGCATTGACAACTAAAGTTATCTCTGACCTTGAACTCCTCATTTTCTAGTTCAAAGCCTGAGATAAGAATCCTTTTTATGTTTTGTAAAGTTGAATCTGTGAGCTTTACAAATTTCTTAGTCTTAATTCCAGGAGGACAACCATGCGGATCAGTTTGTATATACACCTGGAGAAGCTGTAACCGCAGCACAAGAAGTAGTTACATCCATGATAGCAAAGGGTTACATTTTGAGTAAAGATGCCCTTGCAAAAGCCAAAGCTTTTGATGAGTCCTATCAAGTCTCATCTACTGCAGCGGCTAAGGTGGTGGAGCTTAGCAACAGAATTGGGCTGACTGATAAAATTAATTCAGGTGTGGAGACTGTCAAATCTGTAGACAAGAAATACCATGTCTCTGAGACTACGATGACAGCTGCATCATATACTGGAAGAACAGCTGTAGCTGCTGCAAATGCTGTGGTTAGTAGCAGTTACTTTGCCACGGGAGCTCTCTGGGTTTCCAGCGTTCTGGACCGTGCAGCCAAAGCTGCTGCTGATTTGGCTAATAGAGGTGTCAGAAAGTGACTTTGAGCGATCCAAGAGTGTGATTTGTAGCTGTAATGTTGATGTATGTCTAACCGTCATCTCGATCTTTATGTTGATGTGGAAAGCTATTACAACTGTCACAGAAATTAGATTCCTATTATGTGATCTGAAGCCATCGTGTAAGTTGCAACGCCCTAGATATTGTGCCGGACACTTGGTTGCAATAATGGCTGAGCTATGCCATTAAAAACCACGGTCGTGAGGGGTCGAGATTCTCTTTCTAGTTAAACATGTTTTAAAGACTGCCAGGCATGACGTGCCTCCACGAAATGGGCCTTGCTACCTGTTTGATGTGTGAGCATCTAATGAAGTGGGTGAGAGAACAATCTCGATCAAGTGCCCTCGCAGTCTGGCATCAGTTAGGGGTGGGCGCGGGTCGGGTACTTGTCCTATTTACCATTTGGCTGATTTGACCTGCACCTTGCGGGTCGGTCATTTTCTGATCCTTACCTGCCTCGCATATCAGCGGGTATCCGTCAGGTCAACGGGTATCCGCCCATCCCGCACCGTTTATCCTTTAATTTTTTTAAAAAAATAATTTATACCAATTTAATTTTATATTTTACACATTCATCTAAGATTTAATAAATTTTTTTTTTCTAAAAAAAGGTTTCCATCAAGAAACAAGCATATGAAGAGAATATAAGATAAAGGAAGAAAATTAAAAGAATTCAAAATCAATAAAAGTTTGAAATAAGTAGCACAATTTTTTATATATATGTTCCATATTAATTAAACTTTTTTCTATAAAATATAAGATCATGGCCTCTACAAATGAATCTTGTAAATAAGCTATAGTCTCTCATATTTGTAATGTAATTTGTTCAATAAAATTACTTATTTAGTTCTAACTTATTATTTTATAGTGTGTGTATAAAAATAAAAATAAAAATAAAAAATATATATGCGGGGCGGATCGGGTACCCGTGGATTTTTAATTATGTGACCCTAATCCGTCCCGCATCTTAACGGATACCCGACCCTCTTTTGACCCGATCAAATAATAAAAATCGGATATCCTAATTTTTGGATCGGATCGGATCGAATATGACGGGTTTTCGGGTTAGCGGATAATTTTGCCCACCCCTAAGTTAATCACCTTTAGTGTTTGGCCTTTCTTGGTGATATATGCATGTTTATAAGTTGTACACGAACAAGTGATATTTTCTTGGATCTTTCTGTGAGTTACTTTTACCTACGAGTAAATACATGTTTCTTACTTCGATTAATTAATTGTTGCATGTACATATGGATGTGAATTGGGAGGTGATATAAGTTTTATTTGTTCTTCATTGTTTGTTCAGCTAGTCAAATTAAACTACAGGCTACCCTCAAAAAAAAAAAAAAAAAACTACAGGCGGCTGTCCAAAGCTTCTTGTTGCATTTATATGCAAAATGGCAAAAACCTAAAAAAATAGCCATTGTTATCCAATACACTAGCTGTTAGTCTAGTTTTGTAGAGAAGAAAATCAGTTACCACTTATTTTGTGTTTTTGGCTATTTGCACTTACTTTCCCTTGCTTGCATTAATATGTTTTTTATTCATTTATAATACAACTTATACTCATGCATAAAGAGCATTTGTGAAATAAAAGTTCTATCTCTTTCCTGAAAATGCTTTTTTAATGGTACTTTTTCTAATTTGGATTGAGTTTGTTACCAATACTACTTTAACTTCAGAAGATGTTAGTATAATTTTACAAACCTTAAGGGAGGTCAATGAAATTATTAAAAACCTTTAGGGTGATTTCTAAAATTATCCCAATTTTCTATCCAGGAAAGGAGCCGCCAACTTAGTGCCGGCGACATTCCGTCGCCTTTGAACTGCCAAAAATTCCTGAAACGAAACGTAAGACTAAATATACCTTATACTAATTGTCAGACAACTTTTTTTTTTTTTTTTTTTTGCGCCGTAGAATGTCAGACAACTTCTATCTATTATGGTCCTTAGATTTTCTATTAATTAATTAGCTCAGCTGGTCCCTGACCCAACTCCCAATTCCCAACCACTACACGGCTGCCGACCATTTGTTACAGACGAACATCACAATCAACTGCTTCTAAACACATTAATCCCAATCAGAGTCCACTCCAGCCTACGATGCCTTGCCTGCTAGTGATCTTAGTACCAACTATTTATTGGGAATGTTGATAATCTACATGCTAAAAATCGTGCTAATTCAGATATAAAAGAACCAGTATACCATACGTATATTATATATTAAGCTAAGATTATAAAAAGAACGTTAGACCTTAAATCCAATATTGCATGGCAGAGAGACCTAGACCTTAAATCCAATCTCTCTCTCTCTCTCTCTCTCTCTCTCTGGGTGCGTGTGTGTGTGTGTGAAAGCTTCGACTCTTAAAGTATTTGTGTTGTTGTTCCATCATTTCCTCGCTGTATCTAACAAATTTACGAAAAAGGAAGGACAAGGCCTGAGAATCAGCGAGTGGGAGTAACAACTAACAAGGAGGAATGCCAAAAAACCTTACATGATTAAGTTAGGCTGAAAACGTAATGGGCCACATGTACGTGACAGGATTGAGATACTTACTAGTTCTTCTTGGTCTTGACGTGATTAAGTTTTAGCTGGTCATTGTTGGCTTGCGTTTTGGATGTGGTGACCGACACTTACATATAACCAAATCAAAAATTTATTTGCCGTCATTAAGAGGATAAGAGACCCTTCGATTTCATAACCTAACAAGCTTTAGGGAGGTCCCTTGGGATTGGTTCGGATGGTTTCGGGTTAGTCTAGTTAGGTCTCGAGGTCGTGTATTCGAGTCACCTCTCTAACGTTTGTGTATCCTTGAAACAGGCATAAAAAGATTAGTCTGATAAAATTAGAATACACCCTATATTAAAATAATAATAATAATAACCTAACGGGTAAATGCCCACAAGCATATTGCAAGGTTTTCAGTTATGAATGAAACGATATGGTCCAGATGGGGTCTAAAATTATGGCACTATGTTGTCGCAGTATCCTATTGTTATCAATAGTATATATAGAGACTATAGAATGAGGAAATCTAGGCCAATAATGAAAGCATGCACTCGCTACATATGCTAAGATCGAATTTAGGACCACAATGTCGCAGACCCGTTTGTACTTAGTTTCGTGGAGTAATCAGAGATCGTACGTCAATTCATGTCAGAACGCCGTTGTCTCAGCATCATCCAGCCAACAGCATCGAGACACTTTCACAACCCCCCAACCATCAGCTACTACCACTGCTACCGTACATTAATAGGATATGGCCTCCAAAAGTGTTTTACTGCTCCTTGATGTGAGAGCAAAGGGTCCTCCTCCTCCTCCTCCTCCCCATTCTAGATGAGATATTTGTGGTATCAAGTCTACCTAATTTCTCTCCAGTGATTCTGTGTCTGTCATCAGCATTAATGGTATAATAGGAGAAATATGAAATGGTTGATAAAAGCTGGGAGAATTAATCAACTTGCTCAAGTAAATAAGGCGTTAATAATGGGTAATAGACTAGTAGTACTATACATCTACTCTTTGGAAAACGATGATATTAGTAAATTACTAGTAGTATTTATTCCTTGCTGCGTATTTTGTAAGTAGCTCCCAGCGTCAAATCTGTTTCTCATTTTATGCTGACAATCTTACTATGGGAGGAGTAGCGTACAAACTACTATTGCACCAAGAATGATTATACCCAAAACACAAATGGTTGAACTGAACCGGTCAAACATCCACCACGGGTAACTGGTAACTGGTAACTGGTAACTGGTAGGTAGTCAGTCAGTCTGGTAGTAGTGTATAGAAAACTATTTGTGCCGTCTGACCCAACAAAGATTTCCTGCTGCACTTTGTTATGTGTATGCCGAGTCCTGGCGGTCGTGGGATAGGCAACCCTTGGTTTTTCTGCTGCTTTCTACCTAAGAGAATGGCTTGGTCGCAGGGGATTAGTCGGGCCCCGTAAGGATTGACCCGAACACTCCTGTGTCGACAAAAAAAAAGAAGAAGAATGGCTTGACCTCACCGAACAAAAGCTTCTCAATTCTAGGAAAAACCATTGGTTGCCTACTCCTTTCGTTGTTTCGATACAGAAAAACACCCACAATTTAGTTACTCTCCACAAGCAACTAGTGGAGAGTTTGCCCAATCCTAAAATAACAAAGACAACTAACTTTGGTTGCACACTCAAGAATTGAACTTATAAAAAAAAAAGAAAAAAAGAAGAAAAAGGGAGCATACATACATCAAACTCCATCATTGCAAATTAAAAATAATAAAAAAAAAGTGTATACTTTTACTTATCCTGAGAAGGAAAAAGGAGGGGAACAAGAAAAAGTATACAGCCCTCCTCATCTTACCTGGCATTCGTCACACCCACAACAGATATGATGATGTGTTGTTGGGGAAGTATTCCTCAGTGCTGACACAAACTGGATTTAGAGAACAACCTACCTACAATCCCTCATTCATAATCGCCTCTTCATATTCTCAAATCTCCTCACTGTACAATAAACACTCACAAGTAGTATTATAAAAAAATAAAAAAAAAAAATCAAGAAACCAAGATGCAAAATCTTTTTGCATAGATTAATCAAACTTAACCGCAGCAAATTGGACAGCGTGTAAGCCCATTTTCATTGCAATCGGGACACCTCTGAAATCCGTATTCAGCATCTTCGCATTCTTCTTCGTCATATTCACCTTCATAGTAAATTTTACAACTCCCGCAACACGTTTCGCAAGGAACAAATCTAATATCCCCGCATGCGTTGCAAACACCAGCATTGCCGCCGCCGCCGCCGCCACCATCATCCGCCGATTCACATCCTTCCACGGCCTTCTCAAGCTGCCCGTCCTCGTGCATTCGGCGTATCTCTTCCGCCCCACCGAGGAATCTGTTACCAATAAACACCTTAGGCAATGCACCTCCCTTACACCAACACTCTCCCAACAGCTCTTTCAATTCTTCCTTGAACCCGGAATGCATTGAAACATCCCTCTCGTCAAGCTTAACGCCTAACCCTTTTAATATAATTCTAACATTACAGCAATCCTCGTACGTCTTCCTAACCCCTCTTAGGCTTGTGAAATACACAATTAACCTGTCTTTACCCCGTGGCGCGGCAGTCCAAGGGCTTCTTTCCTTGACATGATCAGCTGCTTCCAAGGGCTCATCTTTGCCGTCCAAAGCCTGCTCACCCATCAGCGGCTTGAGATGGAAGGGATTGGCCGGCGGGAGCTCCTCCAGTGATTTCCTAAAAGCAGATATCACTTCAGGATCGAATTCTGAGATTATTGACGTCTCATTGGAATTGGAGTCGCTACTATCGGCTGTGTCCAACCATACCGGCTTCACCGCCGGCACTTCCCCGTCATCATGAACTCTCGGGGTGTGCTGATCGTCAACAAAGCATGGAAATTGATGGTTGGAACCCACGTGGAAAGAAAAGCTACGGAAATGATGATTGGCGGGCCTAAGAGGACTAGTGTCTTCCAGCCCTTCCATCAATTCCCAGGCATTGATAGTTTCCGGCTCCCCAGGAGGAGTTCTGATTGGCGTTCTGGGAGCAACTTTTGGGATTTTTTCGTCGATCATTTTCGACCAAGTTTTAGCTTCGATGACACCCACGGCGAACTCCTCTTTCCTTGATTTTACCGAATGATTATCGTCATCTTGCTCTGAGACTGGGTTTATAACGGAGGATTCTTCTTCTCCTTCGTCTCCTTTTCTTTTGAAGGCGGGATGATTTGGATCTAACAAATCAAGCTTGAGAGAACCCAATGTAGAGGAGGTAAGAGCCACGAGATGATAGCTTTCGCCTTCCTTTTGAGGAGGGTGATAGGAGGCGTGCATTGAATAGCTCCGCCGCACCGGAGAATAAGGCTCCTGACATTTCCGGCATACCTTCTGCTTTGATGTTGCGCACCCCATTATTCCAACTATGTATATATATTTTTTATCAGGGCACCGCCACAATCCTGATTAATTCTAAAAGGAGTACTATTCTCCAATCAATCAAGAACTAGAATGTTAGGTGAAAGATATGATGCTAAATTTCATTGGAGATATACCCGGGGGGTTAGGAAATGGAGATCGGGGAATGGACTTAAAAGAACATACCCCAAATGAACGAGCTGGATCGATGGGAGGAGATTCCAAGATTAAATGTGCCAAAATCGAGGAATTATTATTATTATTATTATTATTATTAAACAAGCGGAACTGGGATAATGGCGCCTCTATCGGAAATATTAAGAAAGACGAAAAAGAGAGAAAAAAAATAAAAGAAACTACCGCCCGCTTGATTGAATGTAAGA
Organism: Coffea arabica; assembly: GCF_036785885.1. Lineage (NCBI taxonomy): Eukaryota > Viridiplantae > Streptophyta > Magnoliopsida > Gentianales > Rubiaceae > Coffea > Coffea arabica. Next base: position 3,479,734 of record NC_092323.1, on the reverse strand, counting down.
CTAGGAAAAATGAGACGCTGGGATCGATGAGATAATGGAAGGTTCTCAGGCTGTGTGCAAGAGCAGAGCACCTAATTTACTGATAAATCCAACCCGAGAAGATCGCACAGGATAATTACAGATGAAAGTCGAGGTTGTTGTAACATATATATGTATATGTATATATATTACTGGCACCGCGACAGCAACGAAACAATTAATCCTCTACAAGATTGGCAATTGTTTCCAATGAACATAGGGGATTAGAAGTAAAATGGACGAATAAGTAGAAGAAGGAAAGGAAATTGCAGGTCAAGAGGGGATCGATGGCGATTGGCGAATAAAAAGAAAATAGAAGAAGAACCCTATGGAAGAGACCGTTTCAGCAGCAGCAGGTAATTGGAACTTCTGGCTTTTCAGGGCCCTCCTCCCTACTCCTTCCCTCTCTAGAAAGAATAATATCCCTAATGGCGACCACGGAAAAGTGGACAAATTCAAAAGACCCCTCTTCTCGCCGGGGACATTTAGACGCTTCCTTTTGGCTTTGGACTTGGATTGGAGAATGGAGATGGAATGCTGCACTGTACCTATATGTTTTCCATTAAAAAAAATGCTTTTTTTTTTTTCTGAAAAAGAAAAGTTAAAAATAGTGCATTACATGAAACAGTGCTAGTTGTAGGGAATTAAAAAAAAAGACGTGGGAACAGCGGAAGGTGGCAAGTAGGAAAGAAGGAAGGGTAGTAGAATGCGGGAATTATTGCTTGAATGACTTTCCTCGCTTTGGCCTCTTCAAATCTCAATGCCAGTCCCCTGCGCCCACACGCCCCGCGACCCTGCTTCCCACTTTCTGCATCTTCAAAGTTCAAACCCAAAGATGGAGGTTAAATTCATCCGACCAAGTCATTGTACACGTAAGCCGTAAGGTGTGCATTTAACCCTCCCTTTCAGACAAGTTATTATTAAATATTAATAGAGTGTTTTGATTTGACTCGAAATAGCCACTACCGCGTAGGTGATAATAATTTGGAGTTTGGATTTATGTTTTGTTTTTTCTCTAGCAAAGTCAAAGTTAGATTTAAAAAGTAAAAAAAAGGACAAAAATAAATATGAATCAATTTATTTGTTTGATTACAAATGCTCTGACCTTCTTGTCCATGATAAAATGACTGTATGTCGGGTCATATAATAGAATCGGAATTAAATCTTACTAACTTAACTTGATTTTATAAAATTATTATTTTAAAAATGAATGAATAAAAAATTTATTATTTTATCGACTTGATTTTATAAGAAATATAAAATTATTATTTTAAGAGTGGAGGATGAAAAATTTATTTAACGATTTGTAAAAAGGTGTTGAATCTTTTCTCCTTACAAATTGTGGAACAAAATACATGATGAATTAGTGAAGTCTCTTGGAAAGAAAGTTGTGAACGAAAGTGGTTCTGGTTCGAAAGAAGGCCCACTCGAGCAGTCGTTGCGTGGGCTACTTTCCGGACTTTTGTCACAGTATTCCTTGAATCTTGGGTGTGTACGGGTGCGAAATACCACCAGTAGGCTAATTCCTTTGAATATAGAGTGGTTTTCTTCCACTGTGCCTACCGCGTTTAGCATGACAAGCTTGAAAAAAAAATTTTAATTGAAGGATTCCGATCCAACCGGTAGTTTTTTTTTAAATAAAAAAATTGAAGGATGTCAGGCTGAGTTATTTTCTGTCAAGAAGTCAATTGACTCTTACTGACTCAACAAACCTAAATCCCAGAGCATACTCCAAAAGCCGGCAACTCTTGGAGCAGCCCCAGGAGACTTATCTACCCAGCAAACCCCAACCCCTTCCCCGATGTGGGACTAGAACTCACACAACCACCCTGCTACTAAGAATTAACTAACCCCCAAGTGATGTCAGGCTGAGTTAGCTCGATAGCAATGATGCCAAAAAAAAAGAGATGAAGTTAGGAGATGTCAGGCCTTCCCAATCCCAGGAAATAGGGGTGATTCTTTTCCGAAAAAAAAAAAATGGCCATACAAAATTTTTTTTTGATAAAATAGATTTTGCTACCTCTCCACAACGCGACGTGATAAGGAGCAAGGGCAAGAAGCACACTAGGCGTTTATATTATCACTTCTTTTACGTATTTTTAAATTTCATCGCTTGAATGGTAGTTAAGCATTGTTTTTAAACTTTATCATTCCAATGGTAGTTAGTATTATTTTTAAACTTCACCATTTGTCACGATTAAATTTTCCTTCTTTTCTATTTTTTTTTTGCTTTTTTTTAAAGCACAATAATGTTATATATTTCAAATTACAACAATACGATTGATTACATGAACAATTTTAATTATATAACTGCACTAGTTAATTATATAAATTCATGTAATAATTTTAAAGCAGCATAATTTATAATTTTTATCTGAGAAGACATCATCGTCTAATAAATTCAACGAGATGTGTTTTTAAAATTAAAAAAAAAAACATTTCGTCGACTTGGAATTAAAGGCATGTCGTGCTTACTAAGCAGAGATGCCATTTGATTTTACCATATAGACCGTCGAGTTGAATCAGCCTAGCAGACTTCAATTTTTTTTTTTTTTTAAATAGATATTCAAAGGAATTAGCCAAAAGTAAAGGAAAAAGGTATATAAAGAGTCAAATTCGGTGACGTCGTCAAATCCCGTCCGACGCGTGAACATTGATACGAGCTTCTGCGTCCGTGAAGAGATTGAAAGATACGCCCTGCCTTTGTGGGAACCTTAAAGTTGGAAATACAGCCTCACGGTTTTGACTCCTAGGCTCTACAATCTACATCCTTCCTTCGGCGTCGGTCAGAACAATCATGGATTATCAGCCTGTGATCCATCCACATCGTTGGCGTTGATTACTTTTTTTTTTTTTCTTAATTAAAAAAAGAAAGCAATTGGACGGTAGAAGAACTTAACAACGCTCCTCTTGAACCTTGCAATGAGAAGATAATAAATACTAAGGGATATTAGCAAAAGTTGGAATTCAAATTAGGGTTATCCGACTCTCTATTGGATGGATAAGAAGTGAAGCTACCATTTAATTGCCCGCAAGAATTTAAGTTCTTTCCCTAAAGTTTTTGTTAATATTTAGGTGGATAATATTAGGCCTGTCAACGGGCCAAAATTCATTATTTCAGACTCGGACCCGGCACACTATATCGGATCCGGATCCGATCCATTTACCTGACGGGTCTTTTACTCTATGTTCCGAATCCGGATCTGGGTCTACCCGAAAAAAAAATAACAAAATTTATAATTCCTAACAAAAATGAGAAAAAAAATATATTTATAAACTAATTTCTAACTAATACAAAAAAAAATCAAATAAGAAAAGAAATCAAATTAACCTTACTCAAATACATCACCCTAATCAAATTATATTGATTAGGATCCGGGTCCAATTATATTGATTACTCAAATAGATCATCCTAATCAAATTATATTAATAAATAAATATATTTTAAATTATTAATCCATTTATATCTGGATCCGGGTCCAATACGGGTTGGAATACTATATTCCGTATCCGACCCGTTTTTTTGTTTGTCAAAACGGATCCAGATCCGAGTTCGGGTAACGGAATTAAATCCCTACCCATATCCGGATAAATTTGACGGATCCGATCCGGATTCGGGTCTAGACCCGGACCGTTGACAGCCCTAGATAATATGGCCTACATCTACAATATATTAGTAACACTTTTTATATTAAACCAATTGTACCTTGGCCAACATCTAAATTAATTCACCTTGGAAGAGTCATCAGCACGGCCGGCCCTGTTATGAACTTTTAATTTGTTAGCCCTTTGATGTGTTGTAGACTCGCTTTAATTTCTGGATCCTTTATTCAAAAACAATTTTTTTTTTTTGTCTGGACCCTCTCATTTATTGGTTATTGTTGCTGTTTTTGTCTCATTAATTTAATTCCTCAAAAGCATTAATTTAATTCCAACTGGAAAATTAGACATGTTGAATACCAAGGAAAAAGAAAAGCACAAGACAAATTCCAACTGGAAAATTAGACACCTTGAACACCAGGAAGGAAAAAGAAAAGCACAACTACCAAGACCAAGTAAAACTTGATGCTAAAATCATTCACCACAATTTATACTTGAGCGCGGGGCCTATATCGATAGGATTTTGCGGTTAAATGAAAATCTAGTTTATTATCCTTTAGATGTTCTTGATCTTGGGTGCCTCATTAATTAATTTGTTGAAAGGAGAAAAGGACTGGAGTGTAGCAATCATAATGGCCATGAGACTCGAATCTGATTTTAAAGTTTTTAGAAGTTTGGGAATGTCACAATCTGTATCTTTGATCTGGCACTTTAAAAAGAGACGAGTTTGTCTCATCAACACAGGAGTCTCCACATAAGCATTTCTTTGGAGAATGCATACTACCGTATACTCTAATACATATTATTATTGCTACTGCTGCATTGATGTTGCCACCAGCAAAAGCCCTCTTCAAGTTCAAGGATTTTCCCCCACCTGCACTATTACTACTTTTATTTACTACTGCAAAGTGCAAAGCGAAAACAGTACTCATTCATACGCCAGCCTGGGGATTGCTTCCGGTTATCATTTCCAGCGTGCCCCCTGGAGTAGCCACACGTGACAGCACGTGGACACTCTTTCCATCATATCCGATTCCTACCTCGCACTGCAGACGAAGACCAAAATTATGATGATATCACCAGACATAAATAAACCCCCAGTTGTACTCCTTCAGGCCTCAATGCGTAACTTCTTACTAATTATTACTGTATCCTACTATTTCGAAATGAGAAAACGTACGTGCAATGAATTAATTCCAACTTCTTAATGCCAAGTGCAATACTACTAGTATAAAACAAGAAAATCATTATTATTGACTGCATGAAAGCAGTTCTCTTCTTCCCAGCTCTCATCTGGACACGCAAATTACGAGAAATGATGATATTAAAAGGAACATTTAGGCAAATAGTGGCATAAGATAGCGTAGTTTAATAGTTTGAACCTGCAGGTTTTAGGGTCAAAATGATAAAGAGATTGGCGTGGTGTAGTTAGTGGATTTTCTTGGGCGGAATGTCTGTCTGCTAAATGCTCCTCCTCCATCCCCATGTTCATGGACTCCACTAACTCTACTTAATCTTTGGGTTTTGGTGGATTAGTATATTCCTGTCTCCTTTTTTCTTTCTTTTTTTGTGAAAATGGCCAACGATTACCAAACAAAAACAAGTGCGTGCCCTTTTGTTCTTTGGAAGACAGGAGGACAATCAAATACTTCAGGATTCTTGCACACTTGATGTGGTACTTCTTTGTACGTCCTTGAGCAAACTGATTTAGGACTTCGTCTCTTCACATCTGCTCTTATCATTTACTCTGGCTTTTACTTACGGAAACTGAGGATCCATAATACAAGCGAATTGGAGGATTGTTTGTTTAAGGAAAAAATCTTTCCTTTTTTTTCTTTTCCCCACCTTGTTGAGGATGACTTGGGATTCCCTGATGGGATGGATCAAAACTTTATAAAATTTCCTTTAGAATTATGTTAAAATGTCAAATACCCAAGATTAGAGCATCAGATGAACACTTGCCTAGAGATATGTTGTTTATGTCCTTAGGGATTGACGAAGTTATTCTACCCTGTAGAAAACATGTGAACGTCCCAATTGTTGACCCCAGAATTGATCTTCATGAAATTAATTAGTGCCTTCAAAATAGTTTTGTAAATCCCAAGGCCCAAAATTAGTGCCTTCTCAATCCATGTAAAGCCCAAAATCATTGACGTCGTCAGTCTCCTGACTCGGCAAGGAGTTTAATTTGTGCCTCCAGTGGATTGGGAATTTCTGTCTCACCTAATCAAAGGCGGCCTACTGCAAAACCTGTGAGGTTGTGGCCCACGTTTTATGATGTCCCGTTTATATTTTTCTTTTTTAAATAAATTAATTGCTAGTCAATCCCCATCATCTTATCAAAATTGAACTCTACTAAAATTTTTAGGTGATCTTGGTAGAATATACCGCTGCAGATGATTTTGATCATTTAATGACGGTATCAAAATTATTGCAACTTCCAAAAATGGTTTTTTGACGGGCGTCCAATCATTAGTATAATTAAATCATGCCTAAGCGAATATATTAAAAATCATTACACTCGGTTACATTTATATATGTGAAAAAAGTTGTTATTTTAATTAACTATTTCCTATCTCCTAAATGACATGTCTAATTAAAGAGAATTAATAGGTCAATGTATACTTAAAATTTACCTTTTTTTTTTTTTTTTTTTGCATCTATCCTCTGTCTATAGAAGTCACGGAAATAAGGAATGAGGGTTTTGTTTCCGGTATCTGTTTGTTTCAAAGTTACAAAAATCGGTAGCCGGAAACAATTTAACACAAAAAGCTATATGGATTACAGAAGAGACGAGAGAGGTGGATGTGTTAGTCACTTGATTATACTTTAAAGATATGGATTGGATACGGTCACATGTTTTATAGTATCTTATTATTTCGCTTAGCCGTAGTTTATTACCAGTCGCTTTAATTTTTAGTACTTTGTTTTTTGTGAAAGAGCATTGCCATGTCAGGGACATCTGTAGCAGGTATACACAATGATTGGTTTCTCACAGGCAAAGGATAAAAGACGGGGTCAATGTTACAAATACAGGCTATGGTAAATCAGTAAATTTGAAATTTTTTCTTTTCTTTTTCTTAATATAAATAGAATATCTCAAATTTAGGACGTTTCACCTACACTACTCTCCTCTCTGAAGTAAATTTGAACTTATTAGTATTTGTAGCGAGTTAGAGAAATTTTGGATCAGGAAGGCGAAATGATTAAAATAGAAAGACTCTACTATCACATGATTTTTTTTTTTTATAGTTGGTAATAGTCTATTCTGCATCTACTTCTACTTGTACTCCTATTCTAACATATTTTAGGAAGTTTAATTAGACCTATGGAGCCGCCGGAGACTACTACATGATCTCATCACATAAAAAAATGATAAAAGGGGGGAGAGGACGGGGAGGGGGGGGGGGGGAGAAAGAGGAAGAAATTTTGTTTAAGCGAGACACATGGGTAGACCTTAGAGGGGCAACATGTGAGAAGAAACAGAGCATGAAATAACGTGGAGCCGAGCCACCACCTGGAATCCAAATCCAAAGGGGTCTTTCCCGTTTCCAGTTTTCCAATCCCGTCCCTCACTAAACAACAATCCAACTAAGAGAGAGAGAGAGTGGCTCCATGTGATTTTGATGCGAGAGGAGCTTTTATATTTTTAGACCAGACTCGCGTGGTGAGTAACAAGACCCACACCTGACACCAACACCCCCAAAATTCTCAGTTCTACAGCGACCTGCAACAGCAGCCTCTCAAATCTACCATTAGATGCACCTTCCCTGCAGGTTCCAGTCCTCGTCCACAAAACCATTTCTCCAAAAGCATTCTGCAATTATTAGCCAATCCGTTTCAGATGCTAATTCCTCTGATTTTCTTCTGTCCATCACCAGATTTCGGACGTATACCAATTTTCTGCCAGCGATTTTTCCCCATTCCTGGACGCCTGGAATTTGAGATGTGCAAGCAAAACAAATACAAAAGAAAGCTAGGCTTGTTAAATAGGTACTACTATGGAAATCCAGATGGGGCTGCTTTATTGATTAGGCCGGAGAAGAAAAGTTTAAGTTAGGCCGCGGCAAGGAGGTCCCTCTTTTCAAAGTTAAGTTAGATTGTGATGGTTCATGTACCATATTGGATTAATCTTGTACTATACTTACGAATACCTACATTATCGCTGTTGAAATGTATGGGCACTGATCCGAATTTAAATTTGAGATTTATAATAGCTCTCTTCACTTGTAACTATGTATAATACAAAAGAAAGTTGTTCTCTTGATTTTTGACGCTGACCTTCTCTACTTCATTTTTTTTCATACGGTTTTCCCTCCGTTTCAAGTTTCAACAAAGCTCCCGAGGGTTGGAGAAAGCATGTCCCGTGGCAATTGCTACGGTGCAGCTCTTGCTCTTAGTTTTTTCTTGTCCAGCTCAAAATTGCTGGACTAATGTGATGATTAATTACTGCAAATATACTTGGGATTAATTTTTTATGCGCTGATACTGTGGGGGAGTAATTTTTGTACATTAATAATTTTAAGTGTATACTATACGTGCATAATTTAAATTTTAAGTTTGAATTTATGTTTATATGTCATGATCTAAATCCACTCATGCGAAAAAATTATGTACTAACAGCGTATAAAAAGAATTATCCATATACTTGTTCCTGAGTTCTCATGTACGCATTGCTGCATCCGACTAGTTGGTGGACTAGTTAATTAAGATCAAAATTCCATTGTTACTGGAACTTTTACAGGATACATCTCCAATTCCTCTTGAATTTAAGAACCAAACACAAAAATTTGAATTGCTTTTTTCATTTTCTGAAATCGATTGAATAATTTGTTATAAGAAGCTTCAAATATAGGGCCTGTTTGGAAGCCCTATTTTTTACCAAGTTTTTATTATACTAGTATTTTAACAACTTGTGCTACAGGAACCCTAAAAAACTTATCAAAGTTTTTAACCTACACACTTAAAATATCCAAAACACAACAAAAAAAAATTCCCTTCCGCTTTTCTTCTTCTTCCTCCCCCACCACCACCTCCATTGCCGGCTCCGTCGCCGGTTCCGGCGCCAATTTCCGGTGCCGGTGCCGGTCTTTTTTTTTTTTTTCCCTCTCCCCCTCTTCCTCCCCTGCCATCATCCTCTCTTGTCTTTTTTTTTTCTCTCTACGTCCGGTGCCATTCCTCCCCCACCTCTCTGTGGAAAAAAAAAAAGAAAAAAAAGTTTTTCACCTTACAAAAACTTTTACAAAATTTTTCACCTTACAAAAACTTCTACAAAATTTTTTCAAAAACTTCTACAGTGCATTACAGTAAAGTTTTAGACAAACTCCTAAAAAACTCAGGTTTCAAATAGGCCCCATATTTTCAAATACTTGTACAGCTGAAAGCCAAAATCCGCCGGCTCTAATTGACTGGTTGTATATACTCGCTATGACTTGTGCTTTCTTTTTAACACTGATTTCGAGAAAAGAAAAAAAAAGCTAATAACAAGTCGAACTTATGGGCATAAAATTCCCACGTCGCAATTCACAAATAAGCTCTCCTCTTTTTTCCTAGGTTTCAGACTAGAGGATTTGACACTGGTTTGTTTTTTTTTTTTGGAAACAATGCGCATACTGTCCGTTGAACGGATACCGGTTTGCAAAGCCCACAAGAGTAAATGCAATTATACGCGGGAAATATGTTGGCGGTAAACCATTATAATTTGTAGACGTCCTCTCCAAGCCCGTCATATGGACTGGTCCCGTCTGGATTGTTTTTTTTTTTTTTTTTATTTAAATTTTTCATAAAAAAAATGTCATAGAAATTTGATATATATAAAATAAAAAATAATTAAAAAATATATTTATAAAAAATATAATTTTTTTATACATAAAATTACAATGCAAATCTAAACTCGTGTGTAGATTACTTAAGCATGTCTCTGCTTGAACTCCAATTTTTTTTTTTTTTTTTTTTTTAAGTAAGGAGGGGGTTTGCTCCCCCTCCCCCTCCCCGGCCGGGGCAATATTTAGTTGAACACTCTTAACGAAGAAAAAAGAAGAAATGAGAGAAAAACAACATTTTTGTTGGCTATGATAAAAGGTACATGAATATGAATTAGTTGTCTTGGGGGCCTGAATTGCTTATAAATATGGTTAGTAATTTATTTTGTAAGATATATATATATATATATACACATAGATACGTTTTCCTTATTGGATTTAATTATCGTCGTATTTTTTTGGTAAACTCAACAAAAATATGTAGCGAATGATGACAATACCAAACTTGCAGCAATATATAAATTGATTACCCAAAAAGTGGGCAATGAAGGTATTAGTAGTATACTATTACAAGGGAATACACGTGGGGTGATCTATGCATTTCGACCTCCCAATATAAGATGCAATGCAACAATTTGTTTGCACAGAAAAGAACAGCCAGAAATAAAATTACACAACCCGCGCAAGTGCTTACTATTATTATTATTATTATTTGTTGTATTTAAGAAATGGATACATATGGTGTCACATTGCAGGTAAATAGAATCTTTTTTATGAGTCATAGGCACCACCTCACATTTCTCTCTTTCTTTCCTTTTAAACATATTATTATCGGCTCGCTGGCCTTCCTCCATCTTTGCCACCCATGTTCCCATTTCCTTCTCCTTCTTCACACCCTCATCTTCATCTCTAGTCTCTACTATCGCCATTCATAATTAGCCCCGCATAAGGCTTAATCTAGAACTACTCCTAATCCAGACCCTCCGCGTACCAGAATGAATTAAACCTTGGGGATTTTGTTTCTCATGATTCATGGTAATATGGAAACCTTTTTCCCGGTCGACTCCATGTTTCAAAACCATCAAGATCATGACCGCCTTCCTTCCAGCAATAATCCCTCTGCCCCTTGCACGGCACATCATGACTTCCCTGGTAGTATTTCATTAAAATTTTCTCTATCTTTCCTTTCTAATGAGTACTAGTGCTTTGTTTTAATTTATGATTACTATTTGGTGGTGGTGGTGGTGCAGGCATTTCTGGTGCCCTGATGAGGAGATCCATGTCGTTTTCTGGGGCTGACATGTCTGAAGAAGCGCTGCGTCTAGAAGATGACATGTCTGACGACGGCGCTGCGCCACTTGGGGAGAAGAAGAAGCGGCTCAACTTGGAGCAGGTGAAGGTGCTCGAGAAAAGTTTCGAGTTGGGTAGCAAGCTTGAGCCAGAGAGGAAAATGCAGCTAGCCAGGGCTCTGGGGTTGCAACCAAGGCAAGTCGCCATATGGTTCCAGAACAGGAGAGCTAGATGGAAGACTAAGCAAATGGAAAAAGACTATGAGGTTTTGAAGAGACAAGTCGAAATACTCAAGGCTGACAATGAACTCCTCAGGGCTCAGAACAAGCGATTTCACTCTGAGGTACGTTTTCCTACATTCTGATTGGCATTGCTGCTACTTAAAAATCAATTACAGACATACGTACGTATAATTCCAAGATTTTCTTTGATTTCTTGTTCGATCCTTTTTGTTCGTTCTCCATGTATGTAAATTCCGCAGCTAGTGGCTCTACAAAGCGTGGAATTAAGTGCTGCAGTAGAACCAATCAATTTGAATAATAGAGAAAATGAGGCTTCTTGGAGCAGTGGAAGCCGCGAAAACAGCATTGATGTCAACTTGGGTACCACATCAGTAGAAACTGGACTTATAATCCCAAACTCTCATCCGACCAGTAATCATATGCCATTTCCTTCAACAATGGAGCAACCTGCAGTTGGTCCAACTCATCATCTCCTCCAGGCCTCACTGGGACCAGATCTCCAAGGTCCTAGGATCGATCAGACCACCTCGGATGAAGCCTTATGCAACGCGTTCAACAATATTGAGGAACAGCCTAGTTTTTCTCCATGGTCGACATGGCCAAACCAGCAAAATTTTCGTTGATTCAATGGTAGTATTGTCCTTTCTTTTTTTTTTTACCAGAATTCCGGTATACCATGATCAGTAGCGACATACACCCAGCCCTGACCTTTAATTTGTGAAAAAATTACGTACTCGATATCTGTACCAGTTAGAAGTATTTTTACTACCAAATTCAATTTTCGATGATTACAGAAACTGCTAATTCATATTTGAAAACGTCAGTCATGTTCACCGATATTCTTTCTTGTACCAAAAGTCCAGAAGCCAGGAGCGAGCGCTCTCTCTGCAAACGCGAATCATATAGTTCGAATTCGAAACTCTCTTTCTAATTTTTTTTGCTAAAAAAAAAATTTTTTTTTTTTGATATCGTACGACATTTTGGAAGGCTGGGTCGATATGCAAAAAGATTTACTATATAATTACTAATGGGAATAACCATTAATAAATAGAAGATCCATGTTACAGGCAATAATCGCAAGTCGCAGGGGAAAGTGAGTAGGGTCTTCTTCTACTCTGGCATGGGCCATGATGCCTTCATAAACAAATGGATTCCATCTTGCACTGAATTTCCAATTTGTTTCCACCATCTCACGAACTCGTCGCTGTACTGTACTCGGCACAATCGCTCGAGGAACGAACGTTCTTGTGACGTGGACTATGTTGGAAAGGTTCATTGATGTGGAAATGACGCAATAAAATATTTTAAAGAATCAAGAACTAGAAAATAAAGACACAAATCGACTCAGAAATTCATATTCCCTCGAGGTGCAGAAGCAAGATGCCAAAGTGGTGGGAACTGGGAAGACGAGAACAAGAGAAGGGAGCTTTCCCGTGGGAATGGGAACAGCTCACTCTTTTCATCTTCTGTCTGAACTCTGAAGGGGACGTTTTGGAACTCTCCTGCTGACAAGTGAACTTCCTTTTTTTTTTTCTTTTTTTAAATAAACCACGGGTATCTTTTTTTTTTTTTTTTTTTCAGACACAAGGGGGTATTCGGCCATTCGGCCTGACTAATTCCCTGCAGCTCGAGAGGGAGGTCCTACCCCCTCGGATGCGGTAGCTCAGGCAAGACTCGAAACTTGGTAAGCGTGGCCTGAAGAGGCGCTTGCTACCAGAAGAGCTAATTCAGGGAGGGCACGGGTATCTCACTCTTATAAGTATGGGCTACCACTAATTCCTCTATTATTTTCTCACATTTTATCATCCTTCAATTGTTAGACAAACTCAAGATTCAAACCCTAAATTTGACGGTGACTGAGAATACTCTAAGATTAGAGTACTTTAATGGATTCAAACCTTAAATTTGATGATATTAAAGAGGACTCAAAGAGTCCCCGTCACCACTGAAAACTTTTGGTGTGAAATTGTATTGGTGCCATGTACACTTCAAATAATGCTTGCATGAGAAAGAAATTTTTGACGACATCTTTTTCAATTAATTGAAAGTCATGAAATCCATGGGAAATAAAATTTTATGTCGTTATTTGTCCTGGTTCCGGCTTGATATTGAGCCTTTGGCACCAATAGCAGAAAATCAATGCAGAGAATGTCAGGGAATATTGTTTTGTTTCCGCTCAACATGATCAATTTCATGGAATATAGTTTTCTTTCTTTTTTTTTTTTTTTGTTTGGAGTTGAGGGGGAGGAAGGGACTTCGCAATATGTACATTGGCTACAGGCTATGTATGAAAACACATATTAATAAATGAGAATACTTGTCATGCATATAGATGTGGGATTCGTGGGAGTGGAGTCAAGTCCAAAAAAATTAAACACAGAAGCATCATGAACATGAAAGTTTGTCTTCATGGGCCAAGTTAGATGTTGGGCCCTATATAGTTGGAATTCAGGTCCAGGCTCCGGAGGTTGCGGGCATTTATCCTCAGAAGTACAAGAAGTCTTCGACGCTTTGTTAATCGAGAAATGTCGGGGGGAAAAAAAATCCTATGGTTCCACCCAGAAAAGAAAAACAGTAAGTGTCTCTTTTTTTTACCTTTGCGAGAGAGACGATATTCTGGTTTCGAGTGTGAATTATCTGTCAACTTTTTCACACTCGTGACTAACGCCCAAATGTGTAACAATGAAACTTTGTAGCCCAAAAAAAGAATTTATGTTTTGTCACCAATTGTTGGAAGATGAAGTCGTTGTAATGAAAGCTAAAGAGCTGTATATATGATTATTTGTGTTTTTCCAGCAAACAAGCCACTGTCGAGTAGGGCCTAAAAACAAATCTGTCCGGTTGAATCGCCATTTGCTGTTATATGTGGTTCCCTTTCATCCATGTTGCTAGTTTGCGTTCTATTTTATGCAGGCATTACTCTTGTACCCGGAAAACGGGGGAAAAAAAAAAGATTATGATATGTTCTATACGGTGCAGGCTTTGCTGTTCTTTTTGTTCTGAAATAATTACTTGAATCTTTAATTTTTTTTTTTTTTGGATAACATTTGTATGATCTACCCTAACCTAGTCTAAAGGGAGGGGGAGTTGCTTTTAAAGATGGGAAAATATTACTTGAATCTTTAAATTTTTTTTTTTTTTTGTCGATAACATTTGTATAACCTACTTTAATCTAGTCTAAAGGAAGGGAGAGCTGACGAAAAAATCCCGTAAGAGGATGCTACAATTAAGTGACAAGATATGAGGCAAGGGTTGAATCCTTGACCACCCACCACCACCACCAATAAGGCAAGGGTCCAAGTATGGATTGCTATTGTTTTTTAAATGTAAAATAAATATATACTGTAATAATTTGATTTGAATAATACCGCTCGTCTAATTCTTGGGATAATATCAGAAACCTCCCCTGAGGTTTCTTGAAATATCACTAAGCTCCCCCCACATTTTGGAAATCTCTCTTACCACCCCTCAAGTGATTGTGGGGTCAGAAGTCACTAGTTGACTTCATCAGTTGCCAATAATACCCTTGTTTCTGCTGTTACCTTATTTAGCTGATAAAAAGGAAAAAAAAATTAAAGTAAAGAAATTAAAACAATTAAATATTTTACTCTTAAAGCTTTTTGTGGACATTTTACTATCAAACATTCAATTTATAATAAATATATAAATATTTTTAAGTAAAATTCAAAAAGTGTTATAGTAATTTCTTACGAAAAAAACTAGTAAGTTATCTATTTAACATAAATTAAATATTTAAAAAAAAAGAAATATCCCATAAAGTACCAACTCTTTATGACTTTTCTCTATTACATGAGCCAAGTATCAGGTTTGTATGGGCATTTTATTCTGAATCATTTAATTTATGTTAAATACATAAATATTTGCAAATAAAATTCAAAAGTCATTACACAAATATTTTTACAGAAATAGCAGTAACCTCCTTTAAATATAAATGAAGTATTTGAAAGTAAAAAAAATTGTTCATAACATACCAGTTCCTTACGAGTTTCTTCCATTATATGAATAAAGTACCAGCTATTTATGAGCACTTTACTTTAAATCATTTAATTTATATTAAATACATAAATGTTTATAAGTGAAATTCAAAAAGTGTTTCACTAATATTATTATGAAAGGGAAACTAGTAAGTTTTGTATTTAACATAAATTAAATATGTGAAAGTAAAAAAAGAAATTACCCACTTTTTATTAGTTCTTTACGGGTTTCTTCTATTATATGAATAAAGTACTAGCTATTTATAGGCATTTTACTCTGAATCATATAATTTATGTTAAATACATAAATGTTTGTAAGTAAAATTTAAAAAGTGATATACTAATATTTTTACGAAAGGAAAACTAGTAGGTTTTGTATTTAACATAAATTAAATACGTGAAAGTAAAAAAGAAAAAAGAAATTGCCCATAACATATCAGCTCTTTATGGGTTTCCTCTATTACACGAACAAAGTAATAGCTATTTATGAGCATTTTGCTCTGAATCATTTAATTTATATTTAATATACAAATGGTTGTAAGTAAAACTCAAAAAGTATTACACTCATATTTTTACGAAAGAGAAACTGGTAGGTTTTGTATTTAACATAAATTAATTATGTGAAAGTAATACTCGCAGGTAATTTAATTAGTTTAATTAGTTACTTAATTAAATGCATTCATTTCATAAACCCTAAAGGATGAGTTTAATTAGTTTAATTGTATGAGTGTCCTAATTAAAGGATGAACTAGCCATTTCTTTGCCCAGTTACCTCTCCATCTGCGCAGCTATTTCAAGCGGTAGTTTCACCTTTTAAAGGAGAAACTGGAAGCACTCAAAGTAGCCGTTGCATGTCCAACGGTCATGCAACAGTGCTCATGCCAGAAAAATACTCTCCAATTCACATTTTCCACCTACTGCAACTTTCTTATGTCATTGTATCGGTCAACCTAAGGGTATTAAGGGAACTAAAATACTCTCCCTCCTCCAAAATGCATTTTTTATTGTTACTTTTGCTTAGAGGGGCTGACATTGTTAAGAAAATGTCAATTCAAAGGGTGGTAAGAGAGATTTCAAAATGTGGGGGGAGCTTAGTGATATTTCAAGAAACCTCAGGGGAGGTTTCTGATATTATCCCCTAATTCTTTTACCAGCGATTTGCTGTAGCTTAATACGCATCTATAACTTAAATTAAAGGCCAATGGTGTAATATGTTAAACTACAGACAGGCTAATGCATCCAACAAACAGCACAAATGAATATGGCAATGAAGTTATTCTGTCGAGAAGCAACCATAAATCTATTCATCTGGGCCTAACATGTTGTCCATAATACTACGTATCAGATTATGTTAATGCATAATTTATTAAGAGACGATAATTGATTTGAATACTCTCTGTAACTGAGAGGGTCATCTCTGCGCCAAAAGTCTTCAACACTTGTGGGCATTGTGACAGGAATGATAAGATTGAGAAGTCCAAAATTTGTTAGTATACCTCAAAATACTTGCCAAAAACCATTTAAAGCAAAGCACAACTTGTCTGCAAAAAGGGATTGGATACGTAGAATAGAAGTGTGTTTCTTAAGTTTAAATGGGTTTTTATTTGCATAGCGCTGAGAGTGAACTACACTTGGTATACTGTACAAAATCCAAGTAAAAATAACATAAAAATTTGTTAGATAAATTAAAAGGTAACCAAAGGCATTAAGCAAGGTGATTTTGCTATGGTAGTTGGATAAGGTCTTGTTTAGATTGTCATTTTTCTCTAAAAATTTTTTACGTTTTTCATGATCATATTTTTAATTACCTTTTTACCTCATAAATATCAAGTTATTACAGTATATTTTCTCATAAAAACTCTAGAAAATAACAATCCAAACATATTAGTGGCTTAATTCATCAGCGATTTAAAGATTCATCTTATATTGCAACATGGTAGGCCGCATATAGTAATTATTGATTGATGCCCCACGGACTGTAAACTCTTAACTCTGGATTTACCTTAGTTACATGATGATATTAGCGTTATCTTTCTCAGAAGTAAATTATTGATGTAGTGCTAGGCAAGGGAAAAAAGGAGGAGGAGGAGAAGAAGAAATTGACCAAACGGATGTAGCTACTTTAAACAATTGAGAAGGGGAAATGCTAAACTCACATCGTGCACAAAATTGGGCACACGCAGTATAAAGTTACTAATGGGATGAAGGTGCAAATTTAGGACGAAAGTGCAAATTCAGAATATTCTCTTGCCTAGACCTGGAGTTTTAACTCATCTGGGTTTAGACTTTAGCCCGTTTGGTACATTAATAAGTCATTTAACTGAAGAACGGAACAATCAAACGGATGCCTTCACGTCCAACGACGAAGAAAACCCAGGTCAAAAACCACATAAACAACCAATCCGAAACACGTTTGTTGAAAAAAAAAAAAAAAAAAAAACCAATTCGAAACATAATACATTTAAAAAGAAAAGAAAAGAAAACTAGTCTCATCAAAATTCCTGTAATCTTTGTCCCTTTCTTTTATCCAATTCTCCTCCCTTCGCTTCACTACTTTTCACGCAAAACGCACGTTTCTCGCTCCTCTCTCTCTCTCTCTCAGACGCACACCACAGTCACACACACACACTCTCTCTCTCTCTCTCTCTCTCTCTCTGCTCCTCTTTGTTTTGTTCTTTAGCCTTGGCCTTGAAAGCAGCCCATGCCTTGGTCTTTTTGTTTGAAAACACTTATCTTTTCAAGCTGATATACATATATTTTGGGTTTGATTAACGGAGGAAGAGAGATATACAGTATATTAGCATAGTAGCAGTAGTATTAGATTATTAGGTTCACACTTCACGACATACATTTGTTTTGCTTTGCGCGCATCTTCAATGAGAGAATGTACGACAGTACACTGAGCAAGAATTAAGTCTGCATATTTTGATCCTCAAACATTGGGCTTTTCTGCATTCCCCTGGAGAATGTGGAGTCTGGAAATGGCCTTAGATTCTTTTTTGGGTTTATGGGATCATTATCTTTGCATGTGGGTTTTCATTTAGAAATTCATTCTCTTCTTGCTTTTCTTTGTATTCCTTTTATGGTACCAGTACTTTCCCGTAATGAGAGCGAACTTTTCTCTCCGGGTACAATCTAATTTTTGAAAGTTTTGTTTTTTTATTGATGGGCCTTGTTCAAAATTTGCTAACTTCCGACTCTTGAAATCCTATAAAGTAAGTGGCTTTAGTTTTGCTAATTTTTGAAAGTTTTTTTTTTTAATTGATGGGATTTGTTCAAAATTTGCTAACTTCGGACTCTTGAAATCCTATAAGGTAAGTGGCCTTAGTGCTGGTGCTTGACATTTTCACTTCCTTTTGGTGGTTCTTGATATTTATTGTATCCAGTGGGTTTGGTTGAATTTTGTCTTTTTCTATAATTAATGAGTTTGGAATCCTTCATTCACAAATCCTATAAAACAACACGAACTAGTTGGAAAGGAAAGCATCTTGACATTAAGAGGGGAGGAAAGAGGGGAGATTTGTCCTCGTACTCTACTGAAGGTTTAGTTTTACGATTATCAGTCAGGAATTCACACCGTGGATTCATTGGAACAATGGGGTTGGCTCCTGAAAGTATCAATGCTGGCTCTCGGGGATTGAGGAAATCAATCGGCAAGACGAGGAAAGATTATTGTGATGATGATGATGATGATGATGCCATGGAGACAAGAGGGTGTTGGATGAAGTTGAGGTTTTTGGGGAGCTGCATGTCCCCAAGCTCCAAGGTTGATAGCTCTGTCAGTGGTTCCAGCACTCAATTAGGTATACCACACTGCTGTACCAATTTCTTGTGTTTTATTATTATTACTGTTTGAGGAGTATAGTAGTGCGCCACCATCTTTGTCCGTGCATATATGTTATCTCCAATTCTGCTTGTGTCCCTTCTCTATTGCACATACAATTTTGTTTTCAGCGTTTGCATCTGTCGGATCATGTTCCAACACATTATCTTGTTGCATGTTCAATGTGACTTTTGTCCAAAATTACAAGCAAATTTTACCGCTCTGATTTTGTTGTTGAATTAGCATTTATCTCGGATGCCCCTTGCCCTAAACAAGCGTGATTAATTGCTGGTTGTGGAAAATCTATAGGATGATACTGATTAATTGCTGGTTGTGGAAAATCTATAGCATTTTCATTCTATGGAATTTACCTCTTCAGTTGATGATTTTACCTCCAAGCACATTACCTCTTCAATAGATGTAAGCTCCGAGAATCAAGTAAAATGCTGTTTGGTTTTAAATGCTTACACATAATTGAAAGAAATAAAATCTTTTGGATATTGAAGCCAAAATGAGTTGGATTTGCTTATGCACGTATGTCAAATTGGGGAATTTTCTTTAATGCCCTAGTTATAAATTCTGCAAATTTGTAGATTCACTATTAATGTAACACACCAGGATAGAATTATATGATGTTTTATTTAGGTTGAGTAGCCTTATTTCAATCACAATATCTCCCTACCCTGCTTTTCTGGGGGAATGTTGGTTTGGTATATTTGTGTCTCCAGAATGGAGCCTTAGCAGTTTTTAGTTTCATTCTTATTGATCATTGACAGAAAAGACGATTTTAGGGAAAAGCACTCAAATAAGGGCAAGAAAGTATTATTGAAATGGTATCACCCATGGCTTCAAGAACAAAATAAACAAACGAACAAAAATATTTGATTAGCAAATATTATTTTTGGTAACAAGCTTAGTTGCTATTTCGTGGTTTTGCTTTAACGGCTATCATCCAAAATACAGATTGCTGGTGTGAAACTTTTATACCGATTGCTTGTGCTTAAGTTCTTTTTATATGTTGTCCTTTTTTCTTCCCCTTGGCACACAAATTTTTCAAACATGCAGTTTTTACAGAAACTGTAGGAGTTGTTACTTAGAACCTTGTTGAAGCTTTTTGCCTTGGACAGCTACGCGTCCTGCTTTTGTCTGGTCTTAAAATTCTTTTGTAGTGTTCCGTTGACTTGTCATTTTAGACAAATATGCATGGGACACTTATCCTTGCATGCTTTTTTCTATTTACAGCAGAAGAAAGTAAATCATCTAATGACACTAGCAGAGACCAACCAGTTGCTCCCATTATATCATCTTCGAGCTCTACCATTGCAGAAAGTACTCCATCCACTCCTAACATACTTGAGGAACTGAAAATTGCTTCTCAGCTTCGGAAGTTTGCCTTTAATGAGCTGAAGTCTGCAACAAGAAGTTTTAGACCAGATAATCTCCTTGGTGAGGGTGGCTTTGGTTGTGTTTATAAAGGTTGGATCAATGAAAATGGTCCAACTCCTGTGAAACCTGGTTCAGGGCTCACTGTTGCAGTAAAAACCCTGAATCATGATGGACTCCAGGGTCACAAGGAGTGGTTGGTATGATACTAGATATTTGTTGATTTTCTCTGGGATTATTCTTCTACTAATTTTTCATCTCTTCACATTCCATCCATCCTCATTTGTCAGGCTGAAGTAAATTATCTAGGTGACCTCCTCCATCCTAATTTGGTTAAATTGATAGGATATTGCATAGAAGGTGATCAAAGGTTGCTTGTCTATGAGTTTATGCCTCGGGGAAGTTTGGAGAATCACTTGTTTAGAAGTACGTATGTTGTTATTTCTCTAAGTTACTCATATTCTCCGCAGATACATTTTTTGAGCTAGCTCTTTCTGTAAATGATATTTTCTTATCACTAAGTTGGTAAGTAAACCTATGGCATACGTCATTTTATCACATCGTAAACTGTGTGTTGATTCTTTAAACATTTTTGTCTCGTGTATAAAGATTGATCAATCAATAAATATGTAACGCTTTTGCTTCAGTCTGGAAAAAAATTGATTGAGACGGATTTATCAATGAGCTAATAATGCTTAAGTTTGCATGCTGATGCATGATCAGTATAAATGTTTTATATGAGCTTAAAGGCCATGTACCGACTGCTTTAGTATAACTAGCATATCCTCATGCATGCTGAATAGAAAATACATTACAGCCTAGAGAAGTGCTTGGTTTTGGATTGTGACACATGCTAAAATTTATGGAAACTTAAAAAAGAGGAAACCCTAACTTGGAATGTTCAGCTGCCACAAAAAGAAAAAGGCCGCCTCCTTGAGGAAGTAACAGTGGAAAATAATTCTGCCACCACCCACTTTTAAAGTTTATTTTCTGCTTATTTTGATCCTTTCTTCTCTGTTTTCTTCTTTCCATGACAGAATCATAGATTACGAATAGCTCTTGTTTGTATGTATGAAATTGTACTCAAAATTTTTTATCTCTAATCAGTATGTTGTTCTCTGTAATTCACCTTCTGCTCCATGTCCTGTAGGGTCTCTTCCTCTTCCTTGGTCTACCAGAATCAAAATTGCTCTAGATGCAGCGAAAGGACTTGCCTTTCTTCATGAAGAAGCTGAAAGGCCAGTTATATATCGAGATTTTAAAACATCTAATATTTTATTGGATGCGGTAAATGTCTTAAACTCTCAAGGGTAGGAATTGACTTTGTTGTTTTATTTCCATGTTTTTTCTAAGTGTTTGTTCGGAAATTTGTTCAAGGACTACAATGCTAAGCTTTCCGATTTTGGACTGGCCAAAGATGGCCCAGAGGGGGATAAGACTCATGTATCCACACGGGTCATGGGAACTTATGGTTATGCTGCACCTGAATATGTCATGACAGGTGAGCTTGAATAAGTTGCATCTGCAGCATTATTTTTCTTTCACTTTTTTCTCCCTGTTTTGTTAATATATCTTCACTCTCTCATTTTTATGTCTTAATCTAACTCAATATTGTTAAGCAAGATATGGTTATTTGTATAAATTGTGTCCTTCTGGTGTATATAGGCTGCCCTTGAAGCATGCTATTCAAGTTTGCTACAAGTCTGATGCTGGCCAATTTCTATCCTCCTGCATGGCAGTTCCATAACCATGAACTGCTTAATCATTTACTGTTACTTTAATTTTGAGAAGGCATTTTCCTGAAAGGATTGGCCGTGGATAAACAACCCATGCAATTATTCTTTTCTATTTTTTTTATTTTTTATTACTATATCAGATGGCTGAATCAAATCATTAAATAAGGTAATTAAAGGAAAGAATGCCTTCTTAGTAATAATGAAGTCCTATCAAAGATTGTTCTGATGTATCACGGAAGCCCTTTGTCGCATATGTTATGAATTTGTTGACCCCAGCACTTGAATATACGAGATATAAGGCTTGATAGGGTAGACATGTTCGTGTTTTTAAATTAACACTTAATGCTCAGGGATGATTAGGTTACTTTGAACTGATCTGTTAAAAGGAATGTTATTAACTTCTTTTTGTTAACAAAATATAAGCACGCATGGAAGTGTATGTATCTTAGGAAAGACATTCTCCTGTGTAATATTATTGCATTTTCTCTATCAAGAAAGCACGCCCTTCTATATAATGTAGTTTCAAATCCCGTTTGATATTTTCATCTGTTATTAGCGACTGAACCAGCAAAAGAGAAAATAATCAAAGTTAGCCGCTTCTGGAGGGTGGTTATTTTTCTTGTTTTTAGGTTCCTTGTGGCTCTTGTGCGTGGATTCTGCTCATTGACGTCCATGCTTCTGTTGTTTATCTGCCTTAAACTTACTCCTTTAATGCACAGTTGATACCTATTATAGCTAAATCAAAGCTCATTTGCTATTTAAATCTGAATTACTTTACAAAATCTCAAGATATGCAAGCAATCTTAGGGTATTCTTATCTTCATTAACCCTAGCCTTTTGTATAGATTTCAACTAATAATCTAATGTTAATATTCTGTCATATATGTTAAGACTGTTCTTTCTTTGTGCCAGGACATCTCACATCAAAAAGTGATGTCTACAGCTTTGGAGTGGTTTTACTTGAAATGCTTACTGGACGAAGATCTATGGATAAAACCAGACCAAATGGAGAACATAATTTGGTCGAATGGGCGAGGCCTTATCTGAGGGAAAGGCGTAGGTTCTATAGGCTGATAGATCCCCGTCTTGAAGGGCAGTTCTCAATCAGAGGTGCGCAGAAGGCAGTTCAGTTGGCTGCTCATTGCCTCACCCGTGATGCTAAAGCCCGACCTTTGATGAGTGAAGTAGTTGAAGTCTTAAAGCCTCTGCCTGACCTGAAGGATATGGCCTGTTCCTCGTCCTACTTTCAGGCCCTTCAAGCTGAGCGAGCAAGTATTACTCAAGCTATTAAAAACGGTGGTAGAGTTCAGGCAGCATTACCAGAAAAGAATGGGCAACAAAACCCGACCCTCTCCACACCAAATCGTCCACAGGCTTCTCCCTGTCACGAGAACAATCTGCATAGATCGCCAAAACCAAAGGTTTAGAATACTAGAACCTTGAGTTAATGTTCGTGGCCCCCCTTCTCTGTTACTTTGATACATCTCTTGTCCGTTGAGGTGGAATTTGTAAAGTTGAAATTTTTGGTGAACCTGAAAGTTGCAAATGAGTCTCTCTCTTTTGCCCTCAGCTGAAGGGGTTTCTAGATTACTTTTCTTTTGTTGGAATATGAAATCGGGGTCAGATACTGATGAGAGAATCAAGAATTGTGTATGGTTCGATCGAGCACAGCACATGTTGATGACTCTGAAGCAATTTTGTAGTCACCTTCCCGTTCAAGACAAGATTGTTATTTGTTAAGTTCTGGTTTAATAATTTGGTTGTCATTTCCTTTTCTTTTTTCCCCCTTTCCTCTTGCTTCTAGGAATCCGCATGCTAATTAGATAGGCTTACAGGAGGTTGTGGAGGCTTTTAACTTCCAGGTTTCTAAGATCATAATATTTTCCATTTTGCAGGGCCGATTCTTTTTCTTTTTTAGACGTCCATGTGAATGATTGATGGCTGAGTAGCTTAAAAGTAGAGATGTCAAAATGGACGATTTATAATTGGGTCAATACATTTATAACTATTTAAATAAATGGGTAAAAATGGATACTCATTTAATAAATGGATATGGGTAATACTCAATTATCCATTTATAAGTCACTTAAAATTCTTTTTTGTTTTTGGTATGTTGTTTGACAAGAAATAATGGTATTTATTATTATTAGATTGATAAGAAATTTAAATTTATTTGGGTACCCATTTAGACTAGTTCAAAATTAATGGGTAGGTTTGGATGGATTATTGGTAGACGGATTTGAGCGAGTTAATGTAATTAGATTGTAATTAACACCTCTATTTGAAAGTGAACGTTGTCACATTTAAAAGATCATGGGTTTGGATAGATTTTAGATCCTACTTAATCCAGGTCCAAACCTTTCGAAAACGGTTTATTATATTTATCTCTCTTGAGGTTTAGCCAAACTATTAATCAATCGCCGAGGTTTGATCAAATAACAAAATGAACCCCATATACACAAATCTGTAACAAAGACTCCTTTACCGTTAGTCAACACACGTTTGACCGTTTGTTTTTGGTGACATCAGCAAAAATTATGTGATCAATGTCCTTTTTTTTAATTAGATTTTATACTACACTAACTCCTATTCTATGTTAGGGGAAGAGGGATCCAATCAAGGGATAACTCGACGAGAACTGAACTATTACCAACTTAAACGGATGTATATGCAAAATATTTTAAGAAATCCTGGATATTAAAATGACCCAAAATACCTACTTTTGAAGGCTATGAAATTAAAATTTTCTTCCATCCTTTTCTTAGTCTTCTTCCTCCATCCGTTTTGTTATAAAAAAAAAAAAATCTAAACCTTATGGAGAAATAGTCAGAGTCGGCAATAGGTTGTGCCACCAATGGTGCCCTTGGCAACCACCACTCTTTGGCCAAAATCATAATGACACCTTTAAACTAGTCTTTTAGTCTAGACTATGAGTTTATAAGTCATTTTTAACAATAATAAGGATTCAGTGTGAGGAGCTTTCTCTGGAATGGCGATATTATATGTTGTTAAAATTCATTTGACATTGTTTCAAGGACTATGAAACAACTCATATAAACAGAGCATTTTTAAAAATCATCGTTATTAGGAATTTTCTTTATTATTAGTTGTATAGGAACTTAAAACTAATTTAAGAGGAGGGAAAACTAAGGGAATTGAAGAGATAAAAGTAATTGGTGAATATGGAGAGGGACTATAATATGTCTCTTAGAATATATGATAGATTTTTGTGCCATTTCATTAAATAACAAAATGAAGGATAAAATACTTAGGGCTTTTTTTTTGGAGTGCAAATACTTACACCCTCTTAAAAAGTTATGATTCCGGCGGTCGGCAAGTGACAGGAGCGAATGCGCAATTATAAAAGGCGGTCGCCTGGAGCCATGATTCCGGCGGTAATAGAGTAGCGTGGAGTTTAGACAGACGACAGTCTCTCCATCCATAGATCCCTCTCAAACGCAATGTTTTGATGTGAATCGGGCCCCCCCCCCTCTCTCTCCCTCCTCAGTATCCATTCCCTGCGAATGCCATCGTCGTTATCGAAGACACTTTGAAACAGAGACCTACTTTGTCAATTTCCAGACACTTGTTCAGCTTCAGGTAATGCGTGCCCCTTTACTTTTATATATATATATATAATTTCATTTAATCGACTCTCATTAACTTTTCATACACTTAGCATAAAAATTCCTTTGGTACCGCAGCAGTTTTAGGCTACTAATAATTGAAGATCACATACTAACTACTTACTATATTTGTACGCGATCATATGCTAATAAAGTTATCAGGCGTATTCTGGGATTGGGGGATTTGGGTGTGCGTGTACAGTGCTAATTCAGTTAGCTGATTACGTCGGGCGTCTGATAAATTGATACCTAATTTAATCATCTTGTCTTGTAGTTCGACTTCTGTAGAATTGAAAAAGTTGGGTTCAAAGGAAAACATTTAAATTGCAAGGAAAGAGATGGTGCTGGTATTGGCGATTGGGGATCTCCACGTCCCGTATAGAGCTCCTGATCTTCCAGCAAAATTCAAGTCCATGCTTGTTCCTGGCAAGATTCAACACATCATTTGCACTGGCAATCTCTGTATCAAAGTAACTCTGCGCTATTCCTTAACTTTCTGCACCCTCCTTCGGTCCCATCCATCTTTTCTAAAGTAAACCACATCGTTTCTGAAGTACTGCGAGTGCGGTAGATAGAGTATGTTTGGCACTTGAAGCAGAGTTCTGCTATGTTACTCATATTTTCATTCGTATTAAGATTGATAACGGGCTACTTTCCATCTGGTTGCATATTTACTTGAATGATGTTACTTTGGTTGTGAATTGTAATGCAGTATGTTTTGTGTCAAATTGCGACTAGTATCTTTTTTCTCAATGAACTAATGATCAACAATCTGCTCATGATGCACGCATTCTATACCCCAAAAATCTGTATTTATCTCACTTCATAGCTTCTCGCGAAGAAGGATTCATTGTTTCTTCCTAGAGGAGTATGATGTCAATCATGCTTGTATGATTCACAGTCATACGAGTTTTGTCCAATAATGAGGCCATACACTATTGTGCGAATCAGTTTCTACCTTACTATCTATCAAGGCGTGAAGGCCTTGATGGGACTACCTTTGTATATTCCAGGGAGTTGTATATGTCTTTCCCCGTCTTGAAACGGTTTCTTACAGGATGGTAATCTGATTTCTTGTGAACTGATGCCTTTTCAACAGTAAATTATGCTCTGCAATAGGAAAACTGAAGCTGACTTATAAGTTGAATATTCTGTAGAGACTTTGGGAACAGTTCTTAGAATTCTTCAGGAGCTTGGGCTTGAAAGTTCTTTCATTCAGACAAACTGTTGGTTCCTTTGGCATCCCGACAAATTATTGTTTCTAGGAGATCCCAACAAATTGTTTGCTCCTTCAAACAAATTGATGGTTTTTTCTCTTCTTTCGTTTTGGAGTAGCCACTAGTTAATGCTGCTTGATTCTGAAATTCCTGATCCTATGAACTTGAAGCCTAAAGCTATGAGAAAGGCACAGTTGGCCCAATCTAAATATTAATCTTAGTTATGTTTGAGCCTGATGGGAAGTTCTAGACTGATTTTTCATGTGATATTATTTGATTCTTCTAGGGACGTTATAGTTCTGCTGGAATTTTAAATTTACCTGATCTTCACTGACAAGGATTCGGAAGCTTAGATCTTGTCGTCTTGCATTGTTGCATACTTGATGATAATTTTTTCCATGATCAGGAAGTTCATGATTACCTGAAGAACCTTTGCCCAAGCTTACACATTACTCGAGGTGAATATGATGAAGATGCTCGATATCCAGAGACAAAAACACTTACAATTGGACAATTTAAGCTTGGGCTATGCCATGGTCACCAGGTTAGGTTTCGTTTTATTGCCTACATTGTACCTTTTAAAATGGTTCTGGGAATTCTACCAGCTTTACGTATAGTTTTTTAGAGCACTGTACGTTGCGTTCGGTGGGTTCTGCACCTTAGGAATGTAGTGTTTGATCCCTCTGAAGGTTGCAGTGTCTTTTCATTTTTCTTTTTGGTTCTACTGTTCTCCTCCCTTTTATTTTCTCTCCTGCTCGGGGAACAAGAGGTTGATGGATTGGGATTATACAATGTTACTGATCATATACTTTTGCTTGACTGCTGTAAATTGTGATGGGACTGTTCAGCAACTTGGAGACGCTATTAGTCTCTCATTTGCACAAAATAAAGTTGGCAACACATCCCAATTAAAAATTGAAAACTCTGCTATTGCGTTAATGGCTGCACATCTCTGAAGACTTCCAATTGAACTGACCTTGCGGAATAAGCAAAGGCCTCTCTTTGCACTCCCATCTGAGTTTTGCCTAGAATTAGCCGTTCTAAGTTGGTCTTTTGATGATATTAATTAGTTTAGAACACCATGCTGTTGCCACTTTTCTGTTTCTGATTGTCAACTGTTTGCTTTTATCAATTGATTTAATGGGCTTCTTTTATCTGTTTCACTGTATTCTTACTGATTAACAATCTTGTCTTTCACATTCAAAGGTTGTGCCTTGGGGAGACCTTGATTCACTTGCCATGCTTCAGAGACAGCTAGATGTGGACATTCTGGTTACTGGCCATACCCACCAGTTCAAGGCCTACAAGCACGAGGCTGGAGTCGTAATAAATCCCGGATCAGCCACTGGTGCCTATAGCAGCATCACTTATGATGTGAATCCAAGTTTTGTTCTCATGGATATTGATGGCCTTCGCGTGGTGGTTTATGTCTACGAACTCATTGATGGAGAAGTGAAGGTTGACAAGATAGACTTCAAGAAGACAGGCACAGCCACATCCCATTCTGCCCATTGATATGTGCTCTTCTTATGCTAACTAATTCTGACACTTGTGTAAAAAGCTTTCACTTCTTTTTTTTTCTAGTTTTTCTCCCCCTGACACTCGCATTCCTCTTTTTGGTGTTCCTTTCACAGTTGTTTAGCTCATTTGAAATAATTCGGGAAAGGTAACCCTGAGACATGCAGCATGGCCAAACTTGTAGCTACATGCACTCTTTCCTACCGTTCAAAAATATCTGAAGAAAGACTGTCGTCTTATGTGCTTAGTCTTCTTTTTCTTTTTGATTAATTTTTCTGACATTAGCAATGTATACACTAGCGATTGAATGTATGCCATATAATTTGAATTTGAGTTTAAATTTCAAATTCTACACATGTAGCATGCATTCGGATTCAATAGTGTATACATTTTTTTTTTTTTTGGGCGAACAATGCTGAATGTGCTTTTAAAGTTTGGAAAACGGTCAAGGATCAAAAAAATGCCCGGATAAGTCGCAGAGGTTTTCAGAATTCACCAAGAAACCACCACTTATTAGCCAATCCATCTAACCACAGAGCTCTAGCTCAGTAGCCACCACCTCTCTTAGTGGGGTGGGAGGTCAGGGGTTCAACCTTTACTTCCCACTAAATTGCTTGCCCCTCATGGGCAACTCGGTTGGTCTCAGCAAGCTTCCTTTGGAGCTGGTGTCCAGTGCCCGCAAGGGTCCGAGTTCCGTGGTTATCGTGTTCGGGGGGATGGAGCCTCTCCTCCCGGGCCGGAGTGGGATTAGTCGGATCCCGTAAGGATTGACCCGGACACCCACTCCATCAGAAAAAAAAAGAAAAAAAAAAAAAGCCAATCCATCAGGATCACATAACCGCAATGAGAAATTGACTTGATGATCTTGGTTTTTTCAAACTAAATGTCTGAAATGATGGCTATTTCGTGTTATTCCTTTTTTAATGCGGTAATCTACTTTGAAGCGGCTACAACAAAGAACACGATTTCACTAATATCCAACCAAAGGCAGGAAGACGTAAAAAGTCACGACTTCAATTGCGCACAAGGCCTTTATTCATGCAACCTCCCGGCACAGCCGAAGGGATATCGCACGCACATATTCTTTGAAAGACTGCACTTCCAAGTTCTCTAACCAGAGATTCCAATGCTGCAAGTCATCCCCTTACTAACAGCCGTCGTTAACTCCGAAAAATTAAACTGCAAAGAAGGTGAATTACAACCGTGAACGGCCATGGACGAGTTGTCCATGCCCCTATTCTGTATCGATACATGGCTATACCAAGAAATACGCTACAGAGACAGATAAACATTGACTGTTGTCCCTATAAGTCTACCAACTCACAGGGCAGTTATTCCCAGTGACGGAGCCAGGATTTTTTTTTTGGGGGGGCCAAAATTTTTTCTAATAAAATTATCTTAATATATTATGTTCAAAATAATTTTCTTCTATTGAAATATATGACATCTAAAAAAATCAAATATTAAATTTAATTATAAAGGTATGTCTATTCATAAATATGCGGTACAGTCATAACAAAATTAACAAAAAGGATAACCTTTGATTAAATATCTTATAACATCACAAACCATCCAATTTGCACATTATGAGAAGATGCTCTCCAATATGTCATCTATGCAATATATATATATATATATATATATATATATATATATATATATATATATATATATATATATATATATATATATATATATAACCATGTAATTTAAATGTAACTATTTTCAATTGAAAAAAGATAAAAGTTATGTTAACATACTTTGAAATTTCAACATCTTTTCTTAGAAGTAAATTGAGTTCTACGCTCTTTCATAGAACTAAATTCATCTATGATTGAATCACTGCTAAATTTTTTAGCAACTTGTTAATTGTGATCAAACGGCTTGTTAATTGTTGCTGCTGAATACAACAAGACACTTAACACCAGTGGCACACGTAGGAAACAAATATCGCTATATATGCTCCTAGAATTATATAAATAGAGTATACATTATCTATGTTCAGGGGGAAATATGGAGATAAATTTAGTGTACCATCTCGTTGATTTCTTATCTGAGTGGAAGATCTAATTTAATTACATTTTGTGAAATCAGTAGTATTTTTAACATCAGATTTGGTGGTTTGTCCTGGAGTATCTTTGTCCAACATTATTGGTTATTTGGTTTGGTAAAATCTGATTGTATCAGGTTTATGAACTGAGCTGACATATAATAGTTCTATACTGACATCTAAGGTACTTGTTTCAGTTTCCGTGCATAACTTTGATCCGCATTGTCTCTAGTCTCTACTACACAAATTCGCTTCCACACAAATAAATGGAGATCGGAGATCTTGGCATTGCATAATTGGACATAACTGGAAACTTCTCCCCCTTTAAGAGGAGACTTTTAGTTTTCCTTTTTGGCTTTTCTTTGCATCCCTGAATGAAGAAGACGTAGGTAGTTTAGTTCTAAAAGCAACAAGTACTAAAAACAAAGAACAAACTGATTTTCAGTCGTTGAGAAACCACATCCACCCTTGAATCCATAGAAATGTGTCAATTGGCATAACAAGGGGAAGTCTATGCAGGCCTCAGCGATAAACAAATAAAACAAGGGCTGGGCTGGGCTGGCCGCCGGAATCCCCTATAAATAGGGGGTTTTCCGGCGGCTTGGGGGGGGGGGCTTAAGCCCCCACCAGCCCCCCCTTAAATCCGTGCCTGGTTATTCCACCACACTTGTATCACTAGGGCAGCTTTTCTGCCTGGACTTTCTTCACTTGCTGCAGAATCTAGAGAACACTGAGAAATGTCCCTCCAACATTTCTATCTTTTCCTACATGAAGATCGGGAAACCTTTTTTGTTCCATATAGCTTGTTTATTGATTTCACACGGAATGTTGGATTTATCTTCTTTTGGCCGGAGAAGGAAAGAACATCGATGAGCCATTAGATGCGGATGGATTATAGTACAATTCTGATCCAAAAAACAAAGTTCAAGCATCTACCCAACTTTTCGATAAATTCAATATTCATCAAGATATTTATTTTTCCACAACGAATTCTTCTATTTCTATTCCAGTATGCCGAGCATCTCCCTGCACGCTCAGCAAAATTTCATCTCCAACTTTTAATGAGGTCACAGGAATTGCTGTTTCTCCACATCCTTCTCCTGTTATATGGATTGCACAGATAATAAGTTTCAAAAATAGAGGGCAAACAGAAGATCCAACACATTGGGGGAAAAAAATGAAGATTCACCTCCAACCGGGGAGACTAATGCAACTGTTTCAGCATTCTGTAAAAGAATGCTGCAAGTTTTATTCTCTGAATCTCCCTGCGGCAGGACATTATCCAATAGTCAAAATCTATTAAACAATGTTAACAATGCAGGTAAGCTGATTGGTGATCTTTCTTATGGTATACTGTTATAAGAAAACTGTAACTTTTTTATTTTCTTATTCTTTTCCATCAATTAGTAAACTGGAGGTTAAGTTTAAATCATGATATATTCATTCTTCCTTGTTGAATCTTTACAAGAACCAAAGAAAAACATGATATTTCCATTCTGTGCAGCTTACTATTAACTCTTTAAAAGACCCTTCTTGATCGGATTTGTCAGATTATTGTTAAAGTCTCAAGTATACGGGTATTCAGGAGCCTCAGGACATCTATTCTCTAAATAAGAGTCAACCACAGTACTGCACTATAATTGAAAATTTCTCCTTTATTCATGTTCAAGCAAGTCTAGCTAACTAGATCAACTATTTATACCTATGCGTCGAGTAATTTGATCTAAAGGGTTGATTTTTTGTTGTCTAAACGTGAATGCAACTCATGGATGAAAGCCTCTGCTTAGCAGCTGCGACCGGATGGTAATGTATGAACTAGCTTGCAGAGAATTATTTGGA
The DNA here is from genome assembly GCF_036785885.1 of Coffea arabica. Lineage (NCBI taxonomy): Eukaryota > Viridiplantae > Streptophyta > Magnoliopsida > Gentianales > Rubiaceae > Coffea > Coffea arabica. The sequence goes on along the minus strand of NC_092323.1, from coordinate 3,447,635 downwards.
CAAAATGTGGAATGATATTAAACTATTATTCCGTGGCCTCACTAAAAGTTGAATGAAAGCCTTGTTATGATAAGATATGGATACAAACCTTTGCCTCCACAAGAACTAATGGCCTACTCTCTATCTTTACACGACCAACAATAGCAGTTCGTTGCACTCCCGATTGATCGACCACAATGACCTCTTTTCCTGTTTTTAATTCTGAGAGGTAGCTAGTCTTGCTTCCAGGAATGGCAACATATGCATGCACTGGACCCTAATAGTATCCAATCACACTATTAGCATTGACATTGGGTGAACTTACCTACTCAGTTCTGTATTTAGATAAAAGAAAGAGCAAGCACAGCTGGAATCAAGGATAGGGATGAAGTTCAACCTTAGTCCTCTAACTAATATAATTAAGCTTCAAAAAGTTGCTTTCTTGAGAAAATGCATTTACAATTGAAACCGGAAATCAAAAGCTGAATTTGATGTTCTTACTTCACCAAAATTTTACAACGACAACTGAGTAAAGAAAAGGTTGAATGGTAAATCTGCTTTCGCCTTGCTCTCTCTCCAAAAATCTGAACAATTCAAGCCAGAACTTACTGCATTAACCCGGAATGGCCTGCTAGAAATGTAATTTGACTCTAAGCATTCTGAGTGGACAAGGAAGAGCCCTCTCGCAAATGAGCCAACCTTAGTTAAGAATATTCTGCAGTAAGAACAACATTCTAATATAGGAAAGAAAATTGTCAACAGTACTATCAGACGGCAGTTATATTTGAGACACAAGACCGAGATCAAACCAGAAGACCTTCACCAGGTCTCATGAGGCTACACAGATCCACACAAACACGGTCACCCATTCCAACCATTTGAACATTCATGACAGTGCCCTTGGTCAAGTTCAAGCGAGTATCAGCTTCATTTCTTCTGTTAAAGTAGTCCTGATAATGTATGCCACTATAAGGATCAGGGCCACATTAAGAAAAACACTAATATTAGCTATTACCTTCAACTCCAGTATGGCTTTTGCATCGTCAACTTTTAGGACTACACCATCCAGACCATGCTCCAAGGCCTACTAAGTAAAATCTTACATGAAAATATGCTGTATCCATTGAAGAAAAAAGAAATTGCATGAAAACCAAAAAGGTCAACAAATTTAAGGCAGTAAGGCACTACCTCAAGAAAAACCTGAGCTTCAGATGGTGTTTTCGAGATAGCCAACACCGTTCTCTGAGATCCTTGAAAAGCTGCAACAATATTCTCTGCAGGTATCACCTAAAACACGAATGAGAAAAGAGCATTGCAAACAAGAATCGGTTACTTTGTTTTGAAAATAGAATTTAATTTTTTAAGTTACTTTTGCTAAAAACCAAACAATTGACTAATAAGAGCACGCCGAACAGAAAAGAAGACTCCACTCCTGAGAAGAGAAACTGACTAGTTGACCTGCCAATCCAGGAGATTAACAACAACAATCTGTGCTAGGTCATCCCATGATTGGAGCTTCTCTAATTGCTGCGGAGAGGTAATATCAGAGAATGCCGCAATTCTTTTGCTCTCACTGTCCAAAACCTCTTCCCCTTCAATGAAGAGAGGGCATATGAATGCAATTGCTGCACATTTCAAATCAGCAAAAAAAAAAAAAAAACTGTTCACAAAAGAAGTAAATACAACACGTGCCAACAACATTCCTAACCCAATAATGAAAACAGCAGAACCGCATTGGCCGAACATGAAATTCGAAGATTAAATCAATCAAATCTTTTGTAAGAAGAATCAGGATTTAACAAACATAGACAAAAGTGAATATAAGGAAAATTTAAAAAAATCAAACATTGCAAGATAGAGAATGTGTGGTTTACATGACCATTCAGTGGCTAAGTCGCGACAAGTTGAGGGGAAAATGAAAGTGTTCCAGCCTCTCTCCACGGCTGTGGTCATGACTTGTTTATTCTCTGTCCAGATCCAAACCAATTTCTTGCCCCAGGTTGAAGAAAGATCAGCTGATCTGCTACTATTGCTACGTACACTAGCAGACATTGCAGTCGCAGAGCAACGATTCCTGAAAAAAAGTCCTGCCCTTTTCTTCTTAGAAGCAGTAGTGCTGGAACTAGCAGCATTCCTTAATCCACGATTGACGAATCTGCAACAATCCCATTTGCCTAGAGATAATTTTGCGTGTTGTAATCAAAAAATTGGTTGGAAAATTTTGCAGAGGCCTTTTTTAAATTAAGCCCTAAAAGCTCTAATATCAAAGTAATAACTGAAATATAGTGGAGATGTGTGGGCAGGGGGAAGAGGGGTTAAAAGACTGAGAATAAACCAGTAACGCCAGCTTGAAGTTGCAGGTAGGAAGGTGAAGACCGGTACTGAAAAGCCATGGGCAGCTATTTGCTGACTCAAAATCATTCAATTCCCAGTTACAGGTGGGGTGGAATCGTAACTGTTATTTATATATAGTCAGTTCCAGAGAAGCCGTGGTTCACAATCACGCCTTTCATGGGACATGCGCTGTATTCGAAAGGCTCATCGAGAGCATGGTTTTAAAGGCGGGAAAGAAAGGCGTGTGATTTGGATAGTGCAGAGTCAATCCTAGGGCATGGGGCTTGGATGTCATATCCAGAGAACATAAAGATTCAATGTGACTCTTTGAGCTCTTGCACCTCTTATCTTTTTCAGATGCATTTGACGGCCTTCGTTCCCTTTGAAACACAAGTGGATCGCCAATAGAATATTTGTTGCTATCTGGCATTATCTGAAAGTTTATTGGGTCGCAATTGTATTAGGACTACCGTTATTGTTAATCCTTTCCAATCCGCTCAAGGGTTGCGAAATTCAAGATTTTTTTTTCCCATGTCTTAATGCTTCTTCAAGAGCTATTGGTTCCAGATTGCTAATAATGATTGATTCAGTTCCTCTCTCTCAAAGGCAGTACTCGGTAGTTACGGAGATCTTAATATTATGTGTTTGACAATGTGCATGAACAACTTCAGAAATGGTTGAAGAATCAGACAGTGAGTTTAACATGAAGATCTTATTTCTTTCCAGCTGATTCCAAACACAAATCAAGGTGGCTTCAGTTGCTCTTGGCGGTCCATGAGTCGGAGGCTTCTATTCGGGTTTGGTCTTGAATTCATACAGGATGTAGTGGGTATAAACATCTCCCGGATTAACTATCTGCGAGGGAAAATTAGGATGATTCACTGAATCCGGAAACCCTTGAGTCTCGAAACAGTAGGCTGCATGAGCCTGATAGACGTATCCATTCTTTCCCGTCACATCTTTCAAGTGATTAGCAGTATAAAACTGCAAGCCTGGAGCACTCGTTGATATCTTCATCCCAATTCCAGTCTTCTTACTATGTGCTATGACAGCCACCTTCATGTCGTTGTCCTCGTCCCCACCACCATCCAGGGCATAATTGATATCGAAACCACTTGGAAGTTGGTTTATCTGGCTTCCAATTGTGTGGGGTTTGAGGAAATCATACGGGGTACCTTTAACGGGCGAGATTTTTCCGGTTGGGATGAGCTGGTTGTTCACAGGCGTGAAGTGTGAGGCAAATATTTGGACCTCATCAGAGAGGACATCACCGCTGTTGTGGCCACCAAGATTCCAATAACTGTGTTGTGCCAGGTTCACAGGAGTGGCCTTGTTTAGTGCTTCTGCTTCCATTATCACCCTGAGTTTGTACGGTTCAAGCAAAGCATAGGACACTCTGACTAGGAGATTTCCTGGGAATCCTTCTTCTCCATCAAGGCTGTAATAGGCGAATACAATGAAAGGATTGGCATCATCTTTCACGTACTCCTCCACCTTCCAAATAAGTTGGCTAAATCCTTTTTTACCGCCTGTGTCCCCGATGACATGACATGTTGCATTAAGATGTTAAGATATAGTAATCGATATTGATAATAAATCAAATTTATTTTTGGATGATATGTAGGAGTAAATTAATTACCGTGAAGCATGTTTTGTTTCTCATTGGCATCAAGCTTATAATGGACTCCATTTAGAGTAAACTGAGCACCCCCAATCCGATTAGCAACCCGACCAACTACAGCTCCAAAATATGCTGTATCATTCTGCAGGAAAATTAATGGGTTTTAGAACATGGTGTCCATGAATGCTGGAAAAAGGCAGATCTCATACAAGAAGACGGCCATTATACATAAATATTTAAAAAAAAAAAAATAACTCTATCGATCACTCCCATTATAATTTTAAGCTCGAACAGATTTGCTCAGGTGAATATGAAGTTTTGACAGCTTAAAAAATTTCCGAAAAGTTATCTGTTCACATGCATGACCTTACTGTGCAGTGGAAGCAGACGCTAACTAACCCTGGACCAGACCCGTTATTAATTAGCTTATTAATGGAGTTAGGACGGTTCGAAAAAATGACTGTAACGGATAAGTTTTCGCAATTAGCTCCAATATATAATAAATTAATGAACGCACATCCATCCAATTAAGTCGATTCATTAGAAAAATGCCATGTTAGAAAACGAACAAATGTATCATTATTAAATACTAGAAAAAGCATCTCTATGCTTCAATTTGCAATTCGTCTTAATTTTTTTCCTATGAGAAAATTCAACGTGAAACAGTAGGTAGGTATCCCAATTCCCAAATGCTCTAATTCCAACGAGGATATATATATATATATGCTTTGCTGATCAGAACCAAAACAAAAGGAATAGTAGAACAGTTAATTGCAATGAAGTTTTCCAAATTTAACAGCGTACTGATTCAAAAGCCGGCTAGTGCTCAAGTTAATCAAAATAAATATGGAGTAGGTGTAAATCCTAGTTCTACAATTCCTAATGGCCGGCTGGGTTGCCGTTGCGTTACGGGAGTTACCACATTGTAATTTTTTCCAGGGGACAGAAAGAAAGACAGAAAGAAAGAAAAAGAAGGGTCCCCCACCCCCACGACGTTGATCAAGTTCCTTTAAACCCCTGTAGCCTGCCTATGCAACCCAACAAAATAAACGTTCATTTCTTGACTTTTCTGCAGAATGGAAGGGATTAACGATAAAGAGATAAGATGAAAAGTCATCCGCAGCAGAAGCATCCTCCCCACACCCCGCACCATCCTCAAAGCCACTCAGCTTTCATTTCAGAAGACCAAAGTTCCATAAAAGTTTGCTAGCAAACATGAAAAAAACCAATTCACAAGGTACAAAAACTCACTCACCAGATAATCTTTAACGGAGTCGTAACCAAGAACAATATCTGCCGGCTTTCCTGAACAAGTTGGGGAATAAATGATTAATAAACATGAAAAATGAGCTGGGATTTTCCATAAAAGCATTGTATAGTTTTGAAGGGGCAAACGACAAGTACCATTCTTGTCAGGAAGAACGACGGATATGATCCTCGCACCGAAGTTCGTCACCTTCAAAGAAAAATCTCCTTTCTTGAGCTCGTAGATCTCAAGTCCACCTTCAGAGCCATTCACAACAACCCTAAAAGTTGTTGCGATAATGAGACCTAACAAGAATGAAAGTCTTGACATTAATTTCTATCTGGGAGATTGAGGAATGGCTTGAAGAGGGAGGGGTCGGAGAGGCTGAGGTTTGATGGTTCAGTTTTTTTATAGGAGTTCAATAAAGTGGTGTCTGCATCAAGTAAACCTTAGCTGGAACCAGCACGTGAATTAAGGTGTGTAAATAAGAAGGAACATTATGGGTTTTCTTTTCTTTTATTATTTAAATGATGTGTATGTTTTTTGTTTTGGCATAAAATGGTAGAATTGTCGGCTTCTGAGAGAATAAGGGTTCTATATTATATATATATATATATATATATATATATATATATATATATATATATATATATTAGTAAGAGGAGTGCTTTGAGGAAAATGAATTGGGAATCTTTTGAGTTCGGACGGTAGTCAAGTTAGTAAGTATAGACCAATTTTACCGACATCGGTATCAATTATTTATATATCCTCTGCCAAGTTAAACACAAGGGCAAACACTTAGACTAGATTCGATCTATACAGATCACGAATTTCAAATTTTGTCACACCTATCTCATCAATCTAAAAATTAAAGATATGGCAAAGTTTGGACCGTATGATGATCTACGAGATTAGGGGCCTGTTTGGAACCTGAGTTTTTTGGGAGTTTGTCTAAAACTTTACTGTAGTGCACTGTAAAAGTTTTTGAAAAAATTTTGTAGAAGTTTTTGTAAGGTGAAATTTTTTTTCCATTTCTTTTTTTCTTTCCTTTTCTCTTTCTCTTTCTTTTTCTTTTCTTTCTTTCCTTTTTCTTTTCTTTCTTCTTCTTCTTCCTTCCCCCTTCCCCTTCCCCTTCCCCGTTACCTCCGCCACCCCTCTCCTCCCTTTCCCCTTCTCCTCCTCTGCCCTGCCACCCCCTTCCTCTTTCCCCCTTCCCCCTCTGCCCTACCTTTCCCCTATGCCCTGCCACCCCCCTCCCCCCGCCTTCTCCCTCAGCCCCCTCACCCCTGCAAAAGCTCCCCCTCCCTCTCCCTTTGCCCGCCACCCCTCTGCCCGCAACCCCCCTCCCCCACCCTTGCGCTGTGGTGGAGGGAGCTAAGAGGAACGGCGGCGAGGTGGGAGTTGCGAAGAGGAGAGAGAACGCGTGAGGGCTTTGGATTGCGGCCAAGGAGGAACGGCGGCGCACGGTGGAGCCAGGGGGCGTGGCGCGAGCGAGAGGCAGCGGTTGGGCTGGAGTCGCGCGAGGTGGTGGTGGCTTCGTCGGCGTTGCGAGGGAGAGAGAAGGGTTGTGGTGTCGCTGGAGTCGCGTGGCCGTGGGCAGCGGTGTCCCGCCACGGAGATCGAGAAATGCGCGAGAGGAGAGAGACGTGCGGCAAGGTGGCGACATGCGCTGGTGATGAGGGGAGGAGATGGCGGCAGACAAAGGGGGAAGGTGGCAGGGAAAGGCAGAGGGAAAGAGGTTTGGAAACCAACATATCGGTCAAAAGGGGAGGGGAGGGAGAGAGAAAAAAAAAGAGGAAGGCTGGCAAAAGTTGGCCGGAATAGTTACTGGCTCCGGAAGCGGTGGTGGAGGTGGTGGCCGGTTGGGTGGGGAGGAAAAAGAAGAAAAAAAGTTGAAGGGAAAGTTTTTTGTGTATTATTTTGAAATGTGTAGGTAAAAAACTTTGATACATTTTTTGGGGTTCCTGTAGCAAAAGTTGTTAAAAAACTAGTTGCTAAAAAACTAGGCCAAAAACTTCACTTCCAAACAAGCTGATCTATCAAGTTTTTGCCAAACACAAGTAGCTAATTATTTTACTTATTTACATTTGCTAAATTCACCATAAACACGGTCCACGATGTTATAATAATGATTCTTGATCGGCCCCCTTTGTGTGTTTCATTAGATGTCAAAAGGAAAAGAAAAAAAAAAGGCAAAAAAGACCATGTAATTAAGACACTTGGCCTCTGAAATTGAATCCATGAACATTTTTTATGATGACCCAGTGACAATTAAAAATATGGCCTACCCCCTTCAAGAAATTGAAATTTACACAGCTCTTGTTTAATAATGCTAAAGTTTCCCAAAGCCAGAGTAAGAAAAAGGAGCCACCAACCTGGGGCATAGCTTTTGTTACCCAGGACTGAGGAAACCCCAACATTGAGTTCTCTTCAACTAAAGAAAGATTTCTGGAGGGTGGCCAACTACTCTCACAAGAACCTTCCTCACGCCAGAGGAGAAAAAACGAATAAACAAATCCCAATTCAACGATGGGCTTGGGGACCAGGGGCTGTGAAGTGGGTTCCTGCAAAAGTCATTGACACATCTTCAGGCCTGGGCTCCGAACATTGGTGGCAATCTTTTCATTACAAGGATTATTGCAATCTTCTTTTTTGATCTAACTGCAACAATCTACCCTACTCCTACTCCTACAATGCGGAGGAGAAGGAGCCCGATCAGACTTGTTGGGTTGAGGTATAAACCTCCAAATCAAACAAGTGCCCTACTTCTGAATATTTTAAAGAAAAGGAAGCATGACGACTTATAAGGAGGTTGGGGTATGAATCTCCAGATCAAACAAATGCCCTACTTCTGATTTTTTTAAGAAATGAAGCATAACGATTTCTCGTAATACATTAGGTCGACAGGTTTATACTTCAACCTCATCGACCTAATGCATGAGAAAGTTCTAAGAGACTCTCCCTAACCATTGAACCAGAGTATACAAAATTTCCAACAAAATGTCGTGATAAAGCTGTTTTCTACCTTTTTTTTTTTTTTCTGTTGGACAAAGATCTACAATATGTGTGGGACCGTTCACATTATGTTCAGCAATTGAAATTTCTCGTCGCTCTTCTGGCAATCAATGTGTGATTCACTAATTTATTTGATTGTTTTATATATATTTTTTTAGATCAAACCAAATTATTGTATGCAGGACATCCATAAGGAAAGGATTATTTAAAGTTTAGCATTACTTTATGCGGAATTATATGAGGTGCGCCGACTTCCCATGCGGCCGTTGATGAAGTACTGGGTGCCGTCTCTTCCTCGAATTTCTTGAATTATCACCATCTAATAATGTCATAGACGTCATATGAATTATGGTAGATGAAATTGTCTTGAAAATGAAACTGGGAGATTAACTTTGTGGTTCATGTTAGTGAAGCAAGTTGTAGGAATGGCTTAAATTTTGCCAAAGTTGGATAGTAACGTGCACGATCGTAGCCGCAGCCAAAATTAAAGTCAATATAGACTTCAAGTTTAGATTAAATACTAGTTGCTTGGTCAATTAGAAAATCAGGTATCAAAGTCAAGACCTCCAAACCGTTTTGTACCATTGTGATTAGTATACAAAGCTCCATAATACTAGTTGCTATGGTGATTTTTGTCTTTGTCAGTGCATTTTGTGTCGAGCCTTAAACCAGTATTAAACCATTTTTGTTTGTACGGACGAATGAAGGACTCGCTCGAGTCACTATAGTTTATTCTCACTTTTTTACAGGAGAACATGCCAAAAATAGAAATAGATACCTCTTAATAGGTATTATTTACTAGTGTCTCTTTATCCACTTTTTTTTGTACTTTCTCACTTTTTTACTACCTTTTTTTGGAAGACTTTCACCTTGTCTCTAACACTGTACTATAATTAGCACAAATTGAATATCAATTCAAAAGTCAGAGATCCAAGTTATAAGTACCGCCTTCTTGAAGCTGGACTTGCGATGCAATCTCAACTTGGTTGGGAGAACACACTGATATAGAAGTAGAACTGCTACTCTGTACACCATCTACATATCCCATGGCACCTGCAGCACGCCACCAATTCCGGGCTTCTCAGTTTTTTGCCATCCTAGCTTTCTTATCATGCATTTTGATTCAAATTATCGGCACCGCGGCCAGTGCTGCTGGTCCATACGTACGTTTTGGTTCGCCACGGGGGGATTGGCTAAACCACGGGGGAGACATATACAACCGCAGATATGCCTCCGGGGAAACCAAAATTAGCCCTGCAACCGCATCTAGACTGGGGCTAAAATGGAAGTTCAATGCAGGGGGGCTGGTAACCGGAACCCCAGCTGTATATGACGGGGTTGTATATTTCACGAGTTGGAATGGGTACGTGCACGCGGTTAAAGCCTGTGATGGGTCTCTGGTGTGGAAACAGAATCTGAAACGACTCACCGGTATCAGTGGGGGCCAACTCCTGGGCTTCAACTCAACCATAGCCAGATCAACTCCCACCGTCGTGGCCGGTGATCTGGATATGCTGATTCTAGGAATCACGGGGCCTGCTTACGTCATTGCCATTAAAGGGAGCTCTGGCAGGCTGATATGGTCAACTCAACTGGATACCCATCCCTACGCTATCATCACAATGTCCGGAACCTATTACCATGGGTACGCACGCCACGTCCTGCGTTCTGCCCTTCTCTTCCAGTACATCATTTAATCATTACACGCTGCTACTCTTGTTCAAGTCATTCTCTCTCTCCCTCCTTTAGTTTTGTCCCAACATCTTTGCTTAGATTAACCGTTTGAATGCATTGTTCAAATCAAATTCTTGCAGTGTTAGCTACTATTTCACTTCAAGATTACTCATTGGCTATAGTTTTTTTTTTTTTGAGTAAATGTGAAACTTTAACTGATAAAACCAAGAAATTTACACTTCAGGGTACGTATGCCCTCGCTACGTGAAAACAAAACTCTTAAACTACACGTTAAATACAAACGAACAACCAAGTTGATCAGTATCTCTGAGCAGAACTGATTCAGAGACATGCCCCACTCCATTGCGAGATCGCAACTCATTGGCCATAGTTAGTCTATCTTTCATGAATAATGTGAAATTGTTTGTTCGTTTATTTGCTTTGGGTAGGGGAGTCAATTTCAAACTCATGCACGGGCAAAAAGTTCATGTTTGTCCTCTACCTGGATTCTGGACAAAGGGCCCGGAGGCAAAAATAGAATTTTGATTAGTAGTTTGCGATGCTTGGGGTTGGGGTAATATATAATTTCTATGATGGATAAAAATGAAATTGTGTCTAGTGAAATATGGCTGTCTATTCTGCGAAAAAGTCTTGTTGTGTAAATTCGAGGGTGATGCGACCATTCAAATATAAAGATTTTCTAGTTGCTTAAAGCTATGTGTCGAAATTTCCTCATTAAAGCCGCTAAGAAGTTTAGATAAGACTAACCTTTCATCAAAAAGTTTTCTTGAGTGGTTGTAGTATTTAGAACTGGTCTTCTTAGACTATATCCAGGTTAATGTAAATATGCATGGCTTTAGAATTCAGACTTCTATACTCGAAGCACTTAACGGGAATAAAATTGGACGTTTATAGAATAGCCCTTGAATAGGTATCCACCTAAATCATCTACCTTGCATTTCTATAAAACTGGAGAGACATTTGATCCGAATGCGCAAAAATGTATTGCGGAAGGAGAGACTTGCGTGACTGTTGTTTAGGATGGAAAAGTTCATTATCAAAAAAAAAAAGAAAAAAGAAAAAAAGAATACACTAATAAGAAAAGATTAATAAAAAAAATGAAAAAATTATAATAAATAAGGAAAGTTTTTTTTTTTAAATTTCATTCCTAGTCTTGCACAAAGCCACATTCACAAATCATGATTATCAACTCCCTAAGCTGGTTTATCCTAATTGATTAGAGTCGAGTATTTGGTTTGACTTTTTCATGACTGCAATTGAATTGATAATAAATTCAGTAGTCAGTAGCCTTGTGGAAGACTGAAAAATTTTACTATCCTTGTCTGTTGGCTTGGCAGAGGTTTTTACGTAGGCGTGTCTTCATTAGAAGAAAACGCTGCGATTGAGGAATGCTGCACATTTCGCGGTAGCTTCGTCAAGTTAGACGCTCGAACCGGCAGGATCTTGTGGAAGACTTTCACCTTGCCGGACAACCATGGGCAACGGGGAGATTACGCAGGAGGAGCCATATGGGGGAGCAGCGCATCAATCGATGCTTCAAGAAATCACGTATACATTGCCACTGGAAATCTGTACTCGGCTCCTCAACGCATCCAAGACTGTCAAGAAAGACTAAACAATCAGACTACACCAACAAATCCAGACGAGTGTATTGAGCCCGATAACCATTCGGATTCCATAATGGCACTGGACATGGACAATGGGAAAATCAGGTGGTACAGGCAGCTCGGAGGCTACGATGTCTGGTTCTTTGCTTGCAATAATTTGTCAACCCCTAATTGCCCAAGTGGGCCAAACCCGGATGCTGATTTTGGGGAGGAACCAATGATGCTAAGCATCGAACTTAATGCTACTAAACGAGACGTTGTCGCGGCTGTCCAGAAAAGTGGATTTGCATGGGCTTTGGATCGCGATGATGGGAACATTATTTGGTTTACCGTAGGTTCATCTCGCTGTACACGTCGTCGTCATTGCATTTGGATATTATCTGAATATTAGTGTTGATTTTGGTAAGAATGCCAGTTTCAATTAATTAATTAATTTGCCAATGGATGATGCAGGAAGCTGGTCCCGGAGGTCTTGGCGGGGGAGGTACTTGGGGTGCGGCAACAGATACAAGGAAGATATACACAAACATTGCCAACAGCAACCGAATGAACTTTACTCTTCTGCCATCAAAGAAAGTCACAAATGGTGGAGGCTGGGTGGCGATGGACGCTCCAACCGGTAAAATTTTGTGGTCGACCGCTGATCCCAAGAATGCCACGGTTAATCCCGTCACTATAGCCAACGGTGTCCTTTTTGGGGGCTCAACATATTCAACGGGACCCGTGTATGCCATCAACGCTGAAACTGGGAAGATATTATGGTCCTATGAGACTGGAGCCTCCGTCTATGGTGGCATGTCAGTAAGCAATGGATGCATGTATGTGGGGCATGGGTACAGAGCTCCAGCCTTTACCGCCGGAACCCATCTCTTCGCTTTCTGCATATAATGAAGTTCTTTCCTCTACGTTGTTTCGTGTCTCAGCCAACAGCCAAGACATATCCTCCGCGGCATTCTTGGCGTTGCACACGTCAACTCTTGAGCTGATCATGTCGTGGAAGGAAAGGCGGCCTGTGAAGAACAAGAAAGAAATGATTATGCAATACATTATACCAGTTACGTTTCGTCAATATAATAATAAACCAGGAGAAATTTGTATCATCATCATTAAATAAACCAGGATGTTATTATTACCAATGATACAACCGTCAATATGAAATTAGCATGAACCCTAACAAACCAAAAACAGAACGTTGACAGACTATTTACGAGTTTTTGTAGGAATCCCGATTAACCAACTACATCTTCCTATTTCATTTTTCCGTCCATTTGCCAGTTCGAAATGAAAATATTTGGTGCCGTTGGAAGAAGACGGTTCGGTTTTCTCAGAAAATAAACCACATTAGCTTGACTTGCCGTTTCGTTTGTGTGGTGTAAAGGAGCGTATATTTTTCTTTTTTCAGGGAAAATGTTAACATTTTCTAAGAAAATAGCGGTTAATTTCCGCCAGAAACCCTTGATCGCCAGAACACACTCGCCTTTGTTAGGCGGTCTCATCTAAGAGAAGTCAATTCAATAATCTATGGCTGTAGTAAAACTGGAGATTTATTCTCACCCCGGAGAAACTTCTTGCCCTTGCTTTCTGCGACACTAGAACCCAACATAGATCTGCTGCTACTTGGAGGAAAAGAATACTGACGAGAAAACAAAAAAAAAAAGAAAAGAAAAAAAACTTTTTACAAAGGCACGTACATCATCATACAAAATTGACAATAAAACACAAGAATAATCAATAGAACACAGGCAATACGAGATCAGCGACAGACTCTGAGTTTACAACTATACATTCCTTTGCAACACCAGCACTACAGCAGAAAACATGAGAAAACATGCAATATAATCAAACAAATGCTACTGGTCAAGTCCCTGTTCATGTTTACATAGAAGTCGCACACAGCATCACACAGGACAGCCGGTCCTCTACAATTGCCAAACCAGCAGATTGCAAGACTTTATCTCCGCCATCCCGGCTGAAGCACCCTCTCTGAATTTGCAGGCGGAAAAACCAGTGTCATTAAAAAAGTTTAAAAAACTAAAGTGGAACAACCTCAGACAAACAGGAACACAGGTATGCAAGTCAAACAAGCACTTAATAGCAGAAAATGATTTCAGAAACCCATTCTGTAGAAAATGTGTGAAAACGAAAGTGCATGCTGCAATGCTCTCCCATTTATGATCCTTTCAGTTACCATTGGCCAAAGAATTTTAACTTGCAATATGTCAACTCAACCAAGTGGAAAGTAGAGATCCTTTGTACAGTTATACTAGGAGACAATCAAATCCCATTAATTGATGCAGACAATCCAGTGCATAACATCCAAAGCTTTACACTTAGCCATGGTAAGACTATTGCACGCTATATCTAAATAATCTTACCATCTCTAGAAGCTGACAGTGATTTGTTAGTTTTGCTCCCTCCTCTGCCATTTGCTTGTGCTGGCTTTTGCACCCGAGGTGACAATGAGCTCAATTTACCATTGGTTGAGGAAGGGAGAGAATGACGCCGGACAAAACCATTTTCAACTGCATCTTCATTCAACTTAGCTGATCCTTGTGCTCTAAGTTTTGCTTTTGCAGATTCAGTTGCTAACATATAGCTTGGCAAGCTTGGTGCATTCTGCGACACATTCTCAGGATATTCATGCTTTGTAGGGAATGATCTCCTTCTCCTGTTTTTTTGGTTTTCCTTGCCAGATTGATCTTCCTTCGCACTTAGTTCCTCATCAGCCGTTGCATTGATTTCAACTTTCATATCATCTTGAGGGGATTGTTGCTCAACACCAGGACAAGCAACATGGGGCAGCTCAACAGGTTCATCCACCATCAAGAGCTCTGAAGATGCTTCTGTTTTGTCCACTTTGTCAACTACAACAGCTGGTTCGCTTGGTTTCTCAGAAAGATCAGCAATCACTGGTTCAGTAACATCAGAAACTGGAAGACTTGGTGTTTTTCTTACAATTTGCTGAGGCTTCTCAGTTTCTGCTTCTGAATTTTCAGAAACTACTGTTGTTGTCGCAGAAACTTTTCTCAAACTACGTTTCACCCTTTCCAGTTCATTTTGGGGCTGTTCTTGAACAGATTCCACTTGATGACTGCTAGGTTTCCTTGGATTGCGTCTAGGTTTTTCAACTTCCAAGGAACTTGGCATATTATTGTCACCATTGCCTGCCGTAGCTACCTTCCTGAAAGTTCTCCTTGATTTTCCTGGCTCTGCTTCAAAACCCTGTCTGCTTCCCTGCTTTCCTTGAGGCTTCGCATCAAGAATCTTTTTTGGTCGTGGAAGTGGTTCCCAGAAGCTAAGCAGTGACCATCTTTCAAGCCAATTCCAAGCTGCATTTGGCTCATCCAGGTCGTACTGAAGGCTTAGTGGCATGGCAGTTGGCAATGAGGCAAGAAGCTACACAGAAAATAAAACCATCACAAATGAGATTTATAATTAGAAGCAGAACCAATTTATTCTTCTCCATCTTGAAGCAAAGAGTTATAGGAGCTGCAGGGAAAGAAGTTTTGATGATTTGGAGAGTTATGCAGATAGTATCAGAAAATAGGGCCATAAAGGATTTGCAGACCCGCTTACTTTGCCTTGCCTCAAGAAGGCCTGTACATCAAAGTAGCAAACAACACACCATACAGTTCAAACAGAATATGCCGATTCAAACTAAAACCAATATACTATGGAGGACCAGGTATAGCAGTTGCATGTCATAGCAACTAGATTGGTTCTCGTACAAGTTAGCAACCGCTTAATTATGGAGAAGAAGCATACACTAAATCCCTGTTGAGTACATTCTTTTGAGGGGAAAAAAGAAGAAGAAGAAGAAGAAGAGAGAATCACTAAGTAAATAGGGAAATATATCTGGACCCAGAAGATGGCAAAAAGGTTTTAGAACCTTTCATGAATTGTACACTTTCCATGTATAATACTGGAGGTGATAATTTGACATGAAACATCAAACGTGCTGAAATTTAGCAAGGTAACAGGGAAAAAGATATTATGAACCTTGTTCACGAATGCATTTGTTGCCAGCTTTTCTGACCTGGAAGCTCTATCAACTCCAAGTAAATCCACCCGTCTAGAACCCTGGTGTAGCATGAAAAATTTAAGACAGGGGATACCAAAGACTGCCAAACCTTACATGCTTTTAATCCAACTAGTAACTAAACCACGAAAAAATGAGGAAAAGGAAGAAGATTAGTAACTACTAAGGATGTTGGTCAACATATTTACGTTAATTTGATTGAGGATATACACCTCAAGAAAATACAAGGGCCAAATCATGCATGACAACTATAGAATTGTTCATGTAATCGATGGTGCCTCAGAAACAAAAGATGTGTAAGAGCGTCCTGTAACAACTGAAGGCAGAGATAATAACTAGTGATGGAAAATAAGAGTCCAAGATGTAGAACCAACAACACTCATTAAACAACGTGAACTTTAACCCAAAGAAAAGGATAAAAAATATCCTGTCTATATACAATTGATTTTACTTACAACCAAAATACAAGAAACTTATAAGTTATAGGTTCACCCCCATATGTATCTGAGCAACATTATTGTTTCTAGAAAACGAAGATGATCTACCTTACTAAGCATGGTCAACCCTCTTCCCAATATCAGGAGGCAGAGGGGCACGAACTAAAGCAGCTGAAACTATGAAAGATGAACAGCTAAGCGGAACACTATATGAAGAGTTACCAGAATTTCATGCAGCCTGCACTTTTTCAGCTGCTGAAGCTCAGGATTTGAAAGCCTGACCCTTCGTCCACGAGCCAGAGCCTGTATCTTTACAATTGACTGCATACAACACAAAGTAGCCACAGACTGCCGTCTAACCAAATGCCCACGAATAAGCGCTTGTAGCCTTATAATGCCCTTCAGAGCCCGAAAAGCGCGACGAGCCTTCAAGTATAGTTAATGCGTGCAGGGAAAATCAATTGATTAACATATAAAAGCCAAAATCTCAAAGTAAATGTTAAGATCTCAATCAACAAATTGCTAATAAAACTAAGTACTTGATCATAAAAAAAGAGCATAACATGATTGCCATCCAAAACATTGACTAAGGGGGAATTCCTCAAGAGCCTACAGTAAATTTACATCTCTAGTAAGAGACATTAACCATCCAATGCATTGGACAGCAGTGAACTCCATAATCAAATTTAATGCGGTAATAGTTAAAAGGGAAATGCAATCATGGACAACATACACTAAGAAGTAGAATATGGTGAAACCTTTTTATCGTACAGGTGCTGAAGAAAATATCTTGACAAGCTCGTAGTTCACAATAGAAAGAGAAATTCAAAGCATTCTTACTACTGAACAATAAAAGGCCGAGAATCACTTCTGACATGTTGACTTGACCACAATATGACAACATGAGAAGCAATGAAAAATTACCAAGTAACCCCTAAAAGCAGCTTGTGCTTTTGTGGCAGCTTGCTCTTGCCTCTCTCTCTCTACATTATCAGCTGGATCCAAACCTGTGGAATCAAGGAGATCCACACCAAGCTGTGGAGGGAATGAAGAAGCTACTTGACCTTGTAAACCACCTGGAACACCCTTTTCAGGATCCCTCCTGTCACCAACTCCATCAGTGCTTTGATATGATGTATCTGATATGACTGGAGGGCTTACATCCAGATTCGCTTCTGGTAGATCAGGAGCAGCCTTTTTCTGAATTTTGGCACCCTTCAGAGAGGATCACATTTGGATACCAACATTACTTCAGGCCACATATACTCCTATGAAATCTCAATTGCAGGGGTAATATAATTGCAGTAATGAAAGCAATTATTGACAGTTGAAGAAGCTTATACACAGAAAACTCCCAAGTTTCAGTGAGAGATATCATTCGTACAGTAAACGGGACATCCCAGAAACCAGAAAAAGGGGCAGGGTTTAAATGAACACAAATATTAAGGTAAAATCCATGGTATAAGTAGAAAAGTATCTTCCAGAATTAGAGTAATAGATTTCAAAATGCAATGACCATGGGGAACATAGGCTTTCAGGATAGTACGAAAGACAGTACATCCAAAAGGGAAGCAGCAGAGCTTCAGGTTACAGATAATACATTAATGTTATAGGCAGTAGAACCAAACAAATTAACTTCACAGAAGCTCAAGAGAAGCAATCATACCTTTGATAGATTGGACTTGGAAGGTTTCTTGCCAAAGAGTACAGTCTTGATCCACTTTCCAGGAGATTTCCCCATCACTGACTAAGCCAATATCAGAAAAAGTTGGGACTTCAATCACCCCCTGCATTGTCACCATTAATGCCTCATTATAAAGAGTTACTAGAAGCCAAAAAAAAAAATATAAGATTAAAATTAAATTAAATTAAAATAAAAAACCAACCCTCACGCATAAGTTCATAAACAATGAAGTCATATAGGATCATAGCTAATCCTATATCATAGGTCCAATGAAATAAGAGCTACACGTAGCTACTTCGATGGACTACCTTGAAGCTGTTAATCCAATAGACTAACAGATCATACACCTTTTCCTTGCTATAATGAATATCTACAACATAGCTTGCAATGAATGTCTCATCTTTCTATAAGAAAAACCATAATAACTGACCAACATGCTGAAAACCAATCACTAACTTTGCTGAATACGAAATTTTAAGAACCGACGATCAATTTCTTTGCATGTGATTTCAACAAGATGAAGCCTTAAAAAAAAAAAATTAATATGCGTCTTCAACTAATTTTTTCCCCCGTACAAGAAAATGGTAATCAGGTCTAAGTTAAAGCCTACAGAGAGTCCAAAATTGCAATAATAGATCAAATTACAAAGTCCTCCAGCAATAGTTTGATTAGAACATAAGAAACCAAGTAAAAACAACAATGGCCTAAGCCAAAACCCAGTAAAATTCACTGCAGAGATCCATTCGAATTGAGCAAGATCTGCACTAAAATTAAGCAAGGGAAAAAAGGTACAAATTTTATCATGCACAATCAAGAAAAACCCAAGTACGAAACTGAAATGGGGTTTAAGGGGAAATGTGGGTTCAGATCTGACATGTACCTGAGCGATTAAGAGGGCCGTTTTAGTAATTACAAGATCGCAAAATTATTAGCATTCCTGAAATGACAAGCCATTAGTAAATCACACTACCAGATTGCAGATGATGAAAGAAGAGAACAGTTACTAGTACTAGTGCAGCTTGACAAGAAGCAGCTAGTAGTAGAAGAAATAGTAACAACAAAGGAACAAGATTTCAGGTGAATGTTTGATTGGGATGGAAGTAAAATCGAAGTTGCAAAAAAAAAAAGAAAACTGCTGGAGGCCCATACCATGATATATCTCGTTGTGTACTC
This sequence comes from Coffea arabica, assembly GCF_036785885.1. Lineage (NCBI taxonomy): Eukaryota > Viridiplantae > Streptophyta > Magnoliopsida > Gentianales > Rubiaceae > Coffea > Coffea arabica. The sequence continues at coordinate 3,428,805 of NC_092323.1, read as the reverse complement.
ATGAGTTTGGACCCTCCACCACCGCTCTCTCTCTCTCTGGAGTTTGCTGTATAGCTGCGTTTGCGTTGTCGTTCTACAGTCGCTTTTACTGAAGTTGGTGGTTACTGTGTACTAAAACGAGGTTTGAATTTCTTTTATTTTATTTATTTTTCCCTATTGGCCCTTTAAATTCTTTTTTTTTTTTTTTTGAAAAAGTTGTTTTTTGTTTACCTTGTTTGGTACACCAATACTTTAATTTGATTGTCCAAATTATAGAATTCCAAAGGTTCGACCACTCTTTTGTTTTTTTCGAGTGTATAATGAAACAAGACCATACCCTTATTTTCAAAGCTTTTCTTAAAAATTCACTCTAATGGCTATTCTTTATCATTCTTTCCCTACAATAACCAAATTCTTCTTAGATAGAGGAACAAAATGATAAATAAATGCATTTGAATTTTAAAAGACTTTGTTTGAATTGCATTTTCTGAACTTTTTATGAAAAAAATATTTTAACGATTTAATACATGTGAGATTGAAAAATGTGTCCACGAAAAATGTAATGAATTTTCTTTGAAAAATTGCAATCCAATATGAATACTAATAAGTTTTGAGGGGCTCTAAAGTCCGAATATATTATTATTATAATTTAGAGGATCAAGTTGGAATTAACTCCTCGAAGAGTGGGCATATTCGCAAGCAGGAAACAAATACCTCACGAGCATCTAAGGACCGACGGGGGAGTGAGTAGATACTAGATATGGATAATGACAATGACGTGTGAAAACCGAAAAAGGTAAAGGAGTAATTACAGCATCTTTTTTTTTTTTTTTTTCCAAAGCTCCGTCTGGGCTTGGGATCGAAGCCTCTCCATTTAAGTTCTGTCCAGTTAATTTTTATAATATTTGATATAAACTTTTATTATAATTTTAGTGTAGTCATAAAATTTATTAACTTGTATAATTAAGTGATGTAAAATTTATAATTATATTAAAAACATATAATTTTACCCTGAATACTAGCATAAAAATTACGCAAATTAGACCAAACTAAACGGAATCCAATGAAAATTCCCCTCTCTACTTATGTCTTTTCACACGTACTTGAATTTAATGAAAATATATCTAGTACGGATTATATATTCCACGTAAGGTCTGCTTAAGGCGTCCGGAATTGGAGAATTTTGTTAGTGTAGTAAAGGGCATTTTACGATAAAAACTAACGACTAATTGCTTGACTTGAGAAAGCTGGTTAACTTGTCACCTACTTGATGGGCTTAAGGATTAGAAGTAGAAGGGAATCTTAATTACGTCTGCTTGATTAATTCTTGGAAGGATGTGAGAACTGAGAAGCGAAGAGTAGAAGAGAAGAGTAGGAGGGGAGAGGGACGGTTACCGTCCCTGTCAGTTAATGGCCAAGATTTGGCCAACAAAATTTATAAGGTCCAGATTTTAACATATGTGAGATTCACAAAATTTTATACTAATGTTATTGCTGTTGTTCTAGTGTTACATCGTGTACAAATGATGTTACACAGTGTGCAAAATGCACACAAACTTCCATAACAGTTGCACTGACAACCGTTCCAGCCCCGAATCCAAGTACAAGAGACAGCCTGGACTCTGGAGCCTGTTCACTCAGCTTAGTTAATACTGAGAGAAGATTCCCTCTCCTCTGTCTGTGTGTGTGTGTAAATATATATGGATATAATGCTATATATATATATATATATATATATATAATGCTAAATGGGTGTCAAAGCATCTCGAACCTGAACCTGGAAAGGGCCCCGGCCGGTAGTTGATTTGGTGCACCATCCGTGGAATTGAAGAGCGACAAAAACCATACTCGAGCACAAAGGACCCATTGTTACAAACAAACCAAAATAAAAAACAGTTGAATGTCTCACATTACATCCGTCCCCATGATCACTAATTAAAACATTACAGATAAGCTGATTTTCACTATTGAGGTGAATTAGTTGCATTGAGATATTTTATGATCACTTAGGAAATAGAGGTGAGCCTGCCTTCGTGGCTAGCAAATTAAATGCTCAAACTTGTTTGGACTTTGGAGTGTAAATCATCGTAGTAATATTGACAAGTGTTATACTTTTCATTTTAGAACGATTCTATTACATTTGCCATTGCATCAAAATCAAAATTATTTTCAATTTTCATTTCTAATATTATCCTCACATTTATCTATATTTTTAAATACTAAATTCAAATTTAAAATCTAAATTTTTGAGTGCAATTTTGATAATAAATCCGCTGACATCAGTATTTGAAATTTTGAAATGCGACCAATAATTTGGGACGAGAAGAGTGACCGATGAATGATATGGGAGCTCAACAACTACTTGTACTCCTGCACAACGTTAAAATCCATCTTTTGCCCACCCCCGCCAAGGATCTTAGAAGAGAACCTAAAAAGTCGGTCACCCAAAAAAAAAAAAAAAAAAATCCCATGCCATCACACAGCTTTCCTGATGAAAACAAAATGATGAACTACCGACACAACTACAGCTAGGGTCTCCCCGACTAAGAGATCCGTCATCCTACATTTATATTAATTATTCAACACTTATTTAAGTCAAAAAAGCTTATTGACATGATTATCCCAAGGTTAAAAAAACAAAAGAAGATCATAAAACACGAATTGACGAAAATCTCAATCATTACCTGATTAATGACAACCCATCTTACTACTGTTTTAGGATTCATACAGTTTGATCTTGAGCCACAGCGCTGTGGTCGTCGCTGTTTTTGTCTTCGTAATCCGTTCCAATTTTGGATGGTTTTTCCACTAACCAAAACCGAAAGATGAAAAGGATTAATGGTTTAAGTTTCTGTCGTTGATACATTAGTAAGCAATGTTTGATGTGATGAAAGTGGAATCGTGTCGGTGCTAACTGTTGAACGTTGATGTGATGAAGCACCAAACAGATAAAAAATTATTAAGATCCACAGAGGAGCTAAATTGACAGCAACTGAATTATTATTGGGCTTTAGCCAGGGCCCATCGCCAGGTTGCATTTCATGTGCTGATTATTTCTCTCTGTTTGGATCCACTTGTCTGTAAATATTTTTTTTTTACATCATAAATGCATTATTATTTTTAACACCTTTTTTTTTATTATTTTGACATACGTTATCACATCATAAAAGATGTTACAATATAGCTCTTAAAAATTTTATCAAAATATGAACATATTAATATATCACATCATAAAAGTTGATACAATATCATTTAAAAATGTTTTCCAAATGCTGAACATGGTGCATCTGCCGGAGATTGTCCCGTCTGAAGTGCTATTTTTAGGAGTTTTAATAAAAAAAAAATGTTTTATAACTATTTGATATATGTGAAGTAAATATATGATTAAAAAAAATGTGTTCACGAAAAACGTAAATATTTTTTCTACAAAAAACGAGATGATATTATGGAGAATTCGTCTAAAACCATTTCGCATTCACGGACGGTAACCCTCTAAAGCTCCAATTTCATCCCAACTGTAGCAATCTCCGGTTTAGTTTACCGTAGGGCTACGGATAGTGTCTACCCTCATCCAAGTTGCAATCGCGTGCCAATTGGCCCAACAAGCTCCCCAGAAGTACAGAAGAATAAAACATACTACTACTAGTCATTATTCAACTATGTGCAGTAATCTGCTAAACGAGGTGAGCTAAGTCCGGGAGCGGGAGCGGAAGCAAAACAAACCTACAAAGCCGAGTTTGAACCAACATCCTTGAAATGTAAACAATCCGTCAAGTAGCAGTTGGATGCAAGCGTCCGCTGCATATACCCACACATTTGACAGAAAGTGCCCCCATTCGTTACCAGACAAGTCCCATATTACTATTCAGGTGATACATCCGCTCTGACATGTAATTCCTTTTGAGGGGTCTTGACTCCATACTCAATTTCTGCTGGACTTTATCCCACTTATCTCCATCAATTTTTAATGGCTTCACCGAAAATTTAGCATTGAAATTTTTTTTTTTTTTTAAAAAAAGAGAAAACCAAGGACGGTCCGTTGACTTGAACTGGTAAGTGCTTTGGCCTATAGATCTAAGACGTTCAACTGATTAGCCATGTCGTGGTTTATTTGATACAGAGTCCTGCAAGTCATGACATGACTGCTTGCGTAAAAACAATTTCATACTATTCCATAGGGGTGAGCAATTACGGTAATTACCGAATTACCGATCGAAATCGATTTCAATTTGGTAATTCGAATTCGGTAATTCGGTCGGTAAATCGGTGGTATCGAATTAGTAAGAATCGAATTAGGGTCGAATTTGGTTTTGGGGTTTTTGAATTCGGATTTACCGAATTCGAATTGAATTCGGTAAAACGGTAAAATATTACCGTTTTCAAATTCGAAATTCCGAATAATATTATACCTCAAGCTTTTGTCGTTTCCAACGAAACAAAAAGCGAAAGACGGAAGAAGATTCACAACTCAACAAACACACGTAAGCCTCGTCGTTATGACAACCTAAAACCATTCACACCTGGGCAGTTCATCTTCGTCAATTTATAGGACTAGAGCAGACTCCACTATTATCCGTATATTAGTTGATTAAAGCATAAATACTGAATATTTTGCTCAAAGAAATCGATCAAAGGAGAAGCAGAGATGGCGAAACTGTTGCAGGATCTTGTGTACCAGGAAGAATCTCCTTCGATTTACACAACAGCCCTATCTGGGATAACTCTCTTGTTTTTGGCTTACTTGGGTATCTCAGAAACCTTGGGAAATCACCTCAAGTACTCCAAATTCTGGAACGTCAATTCACAGAAATCTGGAGGGGGAATCAAACTACCCAGCAGAACTGGGATGCTTCTACTCTACAGCCCAACAGCCGTTGCGGATCTTGCTTCATTTCTGATCTTCCCCGGTGGTGGAATCAGGTTCTTGATGCTCAAATTAGCTATTACCATTCACTTCTCCAAGAGGGTCCTAAATTATGATTTCTGAATTTTAATGATCAATGTGAATTGTGTGTTGTTTTGATTTCGAATTTCTGGAGTGATTTGTGATCAGTTACATTCGAACAATTTGTAAGTTGTGACTCAGTTCAATAGCATTGCTATTTGCTGATGAAAATGGGCCGAAGAAGCAGTTTTCTGGAATTCGGTATTTTTTTGTTTACCGAATTGAATTCGGGTTGAATTCGAATTCAGTAGTGTCTAATTCGAATGCGAATTAGGTCGAATATTTCCAGAACCATTTACCGAAAATTACCGATTTCAAGCTACCGAATTCGAATTCGATGCTCACCCCTACTATTCCACGCATATCGAATACAAGAAAGGCAGTATGTACAAAGACTCACATAAGGTCCCGTTTGGATTGCATTTTCCGTCATTTTTCATGGAAAAATTACTGTAGCGATTTGATGTATGTGAGGAAAAAAGGTAATGGGGAAATGTGTTCACGGAAAATGACGAAATTTTTCTACGGAAAATAGCAATCCAAGCAAAGCCAACAATCCATCGGGACAAGTGACACTTGAGTCCCTACAAGCCAATACATCACATAAATTTGCCAAATTGTTTCAACTACATCAGTTAACAATGTAGTGACGACATTTCAAAGAAACACAGGCCATTCTGACCAGGAGAAATGAGTTTCTGCTACCCAGCTTAGCTCATCATTTAGCAATCTCCTTCACCTTTGCAAGGAGTCATTCTAGTCGGCTGTCCAGCTCTGTTCAACTATCTCACGCACCTTCCTGTTGTATTCACGTTTATTCTCACTAAACAACCTTGCTGCTTCAGAGTTGGCTGGCGAGTTAGGATTTGGATCACAAAGCAGCGACTGCAGTTCATAAAGGTAAGGTTTGTGTATCAAGCAAACGAAATACCTCCAAAAGCTTTAAAAGAAGAGAACAAACAAACAAATTAATACTGCACCATGGTCCAATGCACTGTATATATACCATGCAGAAGTTAATGCCCTACAAACAGTAGTTAAGGAACAAATAATCTGATCCCACTCCAAAAGCACACAGATGCTTGCTGGGCATACTTCATGGTTTGGGAACTTATAAAATGCTTATCTACAAATAACCCACAACAGTGCATTTGTATGGGTGTGTATATATATACGTAGATTATACACAAGTACGTTAAGAGCCTACCCATGTAATGCTGAATAAAACGGAGAAAAAATGCACAACAACATAAAGCAATCATCACAATTTCATTCACATGTGAACCACAAAAATTTCTCAACCTTTTATGTTTCAAATGATGAAATGCTTAACACAATTATCGTACCTGAATAGATGTAAGTATAGCTGCTACATCATAAATCGGACTCCACTGATTTTGCAGAATGTCCAAGCAAATACTTCCATCAGCATAAACTGGTAAAGAGTGAAGAGAGAGAGATGCAGTGGTTAACCAAACCACAGATGACACACACACACTGAAAGCTAATGAAAAGCATACAAAACTATATCACTGAGATGTATAGAAATAGCTACTACTGCAACCAACCAAAGATCGGACCAATTTTTCCCCCCATGAAACAAAAAATAGAATGTAACACTTCAAAACCAACCCCCCTTCTCCCAACCCACCTCTCCTCCGGTTTGTGCCACAAACTAGACATCTGCCCTGTAGGTTCACTAAATTGCAGAGACATTGCCTGTTGTTTACTTCAGTTAAATAGAGACCTATTAAATAATAAACAATTACCAATAATTGGAAAAGGAAAAGTGGGGGAAAAACCTTAAACTACTTTTAAATGGTTGGCCCATACTTTAAAAGCAAGTCTAATCCTTCATTTATCAGCCACCTGCTATCACTGCCACTCATCCTGTGTTTACTCACACCAAAACACAGTGGTCTTCCCCCAGAAGCACCCAGCCAATCCAATCATCGACCCCAAAATTCTGCCTCGTTACCACTAACTCTCCCTGTCCCTATTCTTTTGCCCCTCCCAGAATCTGCCATGACACTTCAGTTCCCAAAGCCTACTTTCCCTGTGATTCCGTGGTACAACTTTGACCAGTGTAAAAGCCAATTAAGATGAGAAATAATCTACAAATGAATTTCATCAAGGCCATGGAGATTTCCACCTCGTAAGCTCTAAGAAAGCAAAATGTTATTGGCATGAGGTAGGAAAAATATCAAAGCAAGAAATTAAGCACAGCATTTTGTATTACTAGATAAACACCATCATGATTGCATTATCTTATCATTCCCCGCCATTTGTCAATAAGCAAACATGCAAAAGCCTGTTACATGGTTATCACTGTCCACTCCAACCCAACTCCAGCAACTCACCAAGCCAAGACAGAAAGCAAATTTGAGGATCTCGCACACGATGAGAATAGCGCTCCAGGCAAGTATAATAATTAGAGAGGAAGTCTACTTAGAAACCTTAAGTAAGTTCCTTCGTCTCATCATAAGTTCTCCAAATAGGACCACCAATCAACAGAGTTCTAGCACATTAAGATGCAACTCTCCTCAAGAAAGCACATTTCAGAATAAAGCTGATAACAAAGCTTGAGCATATTTCCGTGACTTGTCCAGATATCAAATTATTTGCTAATTCATTACTACAATAAAGATACATTATCTTGTACCATCATTTTAACAGCAACCATTCATCCGACTCGAGGAAGTGGTGAACATTATTCACTTACTATTTGGGTGAAACATTCTTGAAATGAACCGCACTGTCGGTGGCTTATTTGGATAATCCTCAGTAAACTGAAGTGTCAACTTAAACGTACCTAGCAAACAAAACAAGCAAAAAATGAATGTATACATCACCAAAAACACGAATGCATAGCGTCGTAGCTGAAAATAAAAAGAATGTGTCCTAAGCCTTGTCAACTAATGTTGTCCCCCAAATATTAAAAAAAAAAATGCACATGATTATTGCTACCTTTTAAGTGAATGTCATGCTAATGGTCCACTTAAGGAATGACAAAAAGCCATCAGCTTCTATGTTACATAGAATGTTAAAATCACAGCTATAGACCAAAAGAGAACATGCCACTTAACGCATGAAAAAATTCCATCTGTTGGTCATGAAATAGAAAAAGCATACCCTACAAAAGGTTTCAAAGGACAGCACAACAAGATCCACAAATGAGGAATAAATTGAACAAATTACTAAAGCAATAGATATAACAACAAAGCCCAACTAAGACCTATTCAACCTGCAAAAAGTCCAATTTCCACTAACAAAATCCCAAAAGAAAATGTGTGATTACGGATGCCTCAAACTACTCAATAAACTCCACCATCGAAAAAATGTAGTTGGATGAAATACAATAATTAAAAGCATAAAATACCAAAAAAGAAAAGCAAAAAACATGTCTTAAGGAAGAAAGGGAGGGCTTACAAACATGTATGTTCCAGAAAAAAAGAAATTTAAAAAAAGAACCACATCCAGTTCAAGCTAAAAGTTGATTAAAACTCATGTTTAACAGCAAAATCTGTCTTACCTCCATCCCAAGGAGTGTCGTCTGGGCTGCACATTAAAAACCAACGGAATCAGCAAATCAAATATAAAGCTACACGAATTAATATTAGGGCCGAGAGCTGCTTAAATAAAAAGGTATGCTTCAAAATTACACGCAGTAAATACCCAAATATAACAGCGTTCCAAAGCGTTATATTGTTATCGTAAGGGGCACCACTGATGCCGGCAGGAGGGTCCTGCTGTAAACGCTTGAAATCCCTCATCAGTCTCTTCCTCGCCGGCGTCGACATGCTCCGCGCCACCTGAATAATCAAAAGTAAGCTCAGTTCTTGCACAGAAAAGCAAATTTCCTCATCCAAGATACTAAACCAATCTAACGCCAGGAAATTCAGATACCATTTTGAAAAATTTTCAGCTAAATCTAGAAGTCCTGAATAAAACCCATTAAGTACAAACCAGAAACCCTAGATCCATACACATCACCAGAATCTCAGCCGGAAAAGAGAAAATTTGAAAAAAAGAGGATGCCTAAACACTAGATTGTAGACATAAACAAACCTATATACAAATGCGAGAAATATAACCATGTCCATAAGCTTGTGCACAAATGACTATGGAAGGAGAAAATAGAATTACCACCTGGAAGAAGAAGCGACAGCAAAATTAGAGATGGTGATGCGCCGGGGAGACGAGAGATTTGAATTGAAGATGGATGATCGGCCTCGGGCAGAGTTGACAGGGGACTGGGGAATTCTCTTCTATGGCAGTGTTGGAGATCCGTCGGCCTCTCATATATTTTACACAGACGACGGCAGGAGATTATGGGGGAGAGTTGGCGTCATATATAAGCTGGTGAGGCATATTTTATGCGCGTATCTACCCACGGATTAAGCTGTGTATTTATCGTATCGCGGGGTCCACGTCAGGTCTTACAGATCAAATTCCGGATTCGGAGCTGCAGATCTTTTTCACCAAGTTGCTCCTACTGTGCTCGGTATGCTGCCCTGGCAGGCAGGCAGTACAAAATGCAAAAATTTCAAATTTTGCATTTTGCTTATATCGGACATATAATTTTTAACCATAAAAAGTATTACAATAATTATCTCAAATAAATATTTTAAATAACCTCTTATCCAAACGAACTCATAAAAAAACTAGTTTTAGACTTGACGCAGCATTGGCATGCAAATGTTGTGGTGCTCCTGCTTACTATTGTTCATGTTCAATTATAAACGAATAAAAATATGGATTAATCTTGTATATATTGTTAATGTATATATTATTATTCTTAGATCAATATATACACTATCACCGTCAAATATATGACACATATGTAAAATTTTAAATTATTTTCATGTCTCATTCATCCAACTGTGATAATATATACACTGACTGTGCATATAAGATTTACTCTAAAAATATTATCAATTTAGACATTTAAACTTATGTCTCATCGGAATTTAAACATTTAAATTTAATTAATATATAACCATTGGATAATACCAATCAAGTTTATTAAAGAATAAAATAAGTAATGAATGACCCATGTCAGAGCATTATAAACCTGTAAAAAGACGCAAACTGATAAATATGTATATTAGATTGATCGAGATGAAGTTTAGCAATGCAATTAGTTTAATTACCATCATTCTTTCCCACTATATTAATGGACTTTCAAGAAGTAGTTTGAAATTTGACCCTCATCTTTATATTTATTTTGGGAGAAGGCAATAAAGGATATGTGAAGTCCATAAACGTAATACAATTTTTATTGAGGGAATTATTTGCAATAATATATCACTCTAGGGTCAAAAGAGTGCAAAAAGAATAATTTAGGAGCCCGAGCGACTAATTTCCTCATATAGGAATCTGGTTTTGACAACTTGCAAAAGGAAGGGGGCTTGCCACACTTGCGGACGTGAAATGTAAAATATGAAGGAAGTTAGTGGCTACCAAAATAATTACAGAAACTAGATGGCAAAATCTGTAACTATTCCCAACTTCAGGGGTGGGGGTAAGTTTAAATTTAATCAGGCCGCATTGAGATTGCAGAAAAAGAATGACTACTTATTTTCCTTCTGTCTTAATTAAATTGAATGAATGAAGCCCTCTCCAGCCACCAAACACGCCGGCCTCCCAAAGACACCATAGCCGGCGACTCTGAGACCACCATTTTTAGCTTTTCCGTCATCATAATGTTTCAATGACACGTCACTAGAGAACCTTCAGGCTTGTTTAGTTGTTTTTGTTCCCACAGTTGATTGATAAACCCTGAAAATGGTCTCTCTCAGCAGAGCCTCTAAAACCCTGAAATCCAAATACGCTCAATTTTCTCATTTTATATTCATAGGCAGGGCCAACAACGGCACAGCCCCAGTAGCCAATAGTTGTAATAGTAGATTGGTTTCACCCTATTGCCAGTTGGGTTGGGGTCAAAATGCCTTCTTTTGCTCACATTCTTGTCGACATAGCATCAAAGACGGTTCAAGCATAGATTTAAGTCAATACCCTTGTGATAAAATTCGTAACTTCTCAATTATTGCCCACGTTGATCATGGGAAGTCCACTTTAGCTGACCGGCTTTTGGAGCTCACTGGTACCATTAGAAAAGGACACGGTCAACCTCAGTACCTTGACAAATTGCAGGTACTTAGTACTTTTACTTATATACCGAATTCTTTTCCAGAGTCTTGTTAGTTATGTTGGTATGAACATGAAGTACGTTTATCTGGGGGGCTAAAGTTTCTGTTCTCTGCTGCTGATATACTGGTATCTCTTTTGCAGTCATTTGGTATGTCTATAGTATGGTATCTATATTTTTCCACTGAATTTAGTTTAGAAAAATTGCTTGATTTGACATTTAGTAGCACACTTTTGTGTGAAGTGGATGAGCATTTTACAAAGTTGAATTACACTAAAGAATTGTAGTCAGTGGTATGTGCTTAAATTGTAAACTATTTGTGTGGATCGTAAAGGAGGGATTCTGCATGCAGAAGAAAAAGATAATGACCTTCTGAGACTGTAATCAAAAAGTAGTCAAGGTTCCTCTCAATTGAGAGAAATCTGAGAGGTATTGTTTCTACATCAGCACAATTTTAGTAATCACTGGTTGCAGGGTGTGGAATACTTGATGGCATGCTCAAGTCGTCTGCTTGACATACTTGATAGTGGGTGTTCTACAATCATCTGATGCACAGGATTTTAGCTGGTGTACAAAAGTCTTGCTTTTCTTCCCCTATCCTCGTTGCTTTCTTTTTCTCTTAACATATGTGTTTTGTTGTTGTTGTTACATTCTTGTCGGCTTAGGTAGAAAGAGAGCGAGGAATAACTGTTAAGGCGCAGACAGCAACTATGTTTCATAAGCACAACTTCTTGGGGAGTGATACGTACTTTTTACTGAACCTGATTGATACGCCTGGGCATGTGGATTTCAGCTATGAAGTTTCGAGATCTTTGGCAGCTTGCCAGGGTGCCCTTTTAGTGGTTGATGCAGCACAAGGGGTCCAAGCGCAAACTGTTGCAAACTTTTATTTAGCTTTTGAATCCAACTTGGCTATAATCCCTGTTATAAACAAAATTGATCAGCCAACTGCTGATCCAGACCGTGTGAAAGCACAATTGAAATCCATGTTTGATCTTGATCCAAGTGACGCACTGTTAACATCTGCAAAAACAGGACAAGGTTTGGAGAAGGTTCTTCCGGCTGTCATTGAGCGGATACCTCCTCCTCCTGGAAAAAGTAATTCCCCTTTACGTATGCTCTTGTTAGATTCTTATTATGACGAGTACAAGGGAGTTATATGCCACGTAGCAGTTGTTGATGGTGCTGTAAGAAAGGGCGATAAGATTTCATCTGCTGCAACTGGTCGATCCTATGAAATTTCGGACGTTGGGATCATGCATCCTGAACTCATCCCTACTGGAGTGCTTTTAACTGGACAAGTTGGATATGTAGTCAGTGGCATGCGATCAACTAAAGAGGCTCGTGTTGGAGACACTCTTCATCATTGTCGAAGCACTGTGGAACCCCTTCCAGGTACTTTATGGTTTTCTTAATTCCTACTAGTGTTCTTAATATCAGGTTATCCTAGACTATGAAATGCTAAAAAACTGGCTCATGATCAGATTCTGAACTTTTACTTCATTTGCTGCTCTTGTTAAGTAGTTGTTGTCTTGATAATAATATGTTGAATTGAAGTCTCAAAGAAGGGAATTGTTGAACTGACTCGTTATTGTGGAGATGTTAACATTTTTTGAAACTAAAGTTACCTGCCAAGAGGCGAAGGATGAGTATTGCTGCACTTTTTGATTCATGAATCCATGCATCTAATTAACTTCAGTCATTGTCAGCTGGAGAAGAAATCTGGGCAATTCGTCCTACCTGGTTTTGTTTTCTCTGCTAATTTGTGAATTATATTCCATATTTATCCATAGCTTTTCCTAACTATGATAATGCTTTTCGTGCTTTTGTTAATTGAAGGTTTCAAGCCAGCAAAACATATGGTATTTTCTGGCCTATATCCTGCTGATGGATCTGATTTTGAAGCACTTAACCATGCTATAGAGAGACTGATGTGCAATGATGCCAGTGTTTCTGTTACTAAAGAGACTAGCTCAGCACTTGGCATGGGTTTTAGGTCTACCTTCTTTAAGCTTTACAAATTTAGAGTTTGTCTTGGTTTCCTGCCTACTCTCTCCTCACGTGTTTGTTTTTTGGCCTATAGGTGTGGTTTCTTGGGGTTACTTCACATGGATGTTTTTCACCAGAGGCTTGAACAGGTATTGTTATATTTCTTTCATAATCTTTAAATAAAAAATGATTGACTGTTGGATCGTGGATGCATGTATTAGATTTTTACGTTTTATTGTGCTCTGCTGGTTGCAATTGTTGTGTCGAAAGTTTCCACAAATTTTAGCTTGTTCAAAAGTCAATGCACCTGAGATTTAAGTTATAGATATGTCTTTTCCTGATTTTATTTTGATATTGTTGAGGGAACAACTTTTTCACTGAGAAAGTCTGAAGTTGAAGGCTAATTAGGTTGATCAATAGACCCACATAATAGTTGCTTCTATTTCCTGGAAGAACAGCAGGAACTAGTATTTCTGCTTATAAGAATGAAAATTTTGAATTCTTATTATGTTGTCCGTTTCTTGTACGGAACATGCTATACACTCTATGAACTGTTCCAAACAAAGTTTTCTCAATCCTTGCCTTACTTATATTATGAAGTTTTGATTTATGCATAATAGGAACATGAAGCACATGTCATTTCAACTGTTCCGACTGTACCATATATTTTCGAGTACTCAGATGGAAGGTATGTGGATATATGTTGACGAATATGGTATGGATGCTTTCTCCTCTGATTTTTGTTTATCCATCTTTCAGCAAGTTAATAGTTCAGAATCCTGCTACATTGCCTTCAAATCCCAAGCATCGTTTGACAGCTTGCTTGGAACCTACTGTGGTAGCTACGATAATTATCCCTAGTGAGTAAGCTCTCACACTGGGGTAGCTACTATTATTATCCTATCAATTTTCTATGTAGTGTGCAAGCTTTCTGTTGTGCTTTGTTTATGTGTGCTGCTGAAACCTAGATGATGGAAGTCATTTACTTAGATTGCCTTTCCACTTGAAGGTATGTCGGGTCTGTTATAACTCTTTGCTCTGAGCGGCGGGGGGAGCAGCTAGAGTACTCATTTATCGATAGGTATATCGACACTCTTTCATGATTACCACCTTCCTAATTTCTAAAATTTTCTTAGCCTTTTTAGTTGATGCGGGTCTACAATGACTATCAGACTGAGGCTGAGTTAACTTCCTCATCTTGTGTTTCATTGCAGTTACCTACAATGCATTTTTATTTGCTTTCTATAAAGTTCAAGATTCATGTAAATACTGATCGTTCATATTCAATGTGTTTCAGTCAACGTGCTTTTATGAAATACCGTTTACCATTACGAGAAATTGTTGTGGACTTTTACAACGAATTGAAGAGTATAACATCTGGATACGCATCATTTGATTATGAGGATGCAGGGTAAGTGTTTTTCCTCACCGCTCAACCCGCTCTGTCTTGCTCTCTCTCATGCACACACAGCCACATAAAAGCACACATGTATGCATAGAGAGACATCAAAGAGATGTGAAGTGCATTAGAGTTTCCACAATAATCTTCCCATCAAGTCGTGTCATTTTGTATAATCAGTAGCTCACTTGGCTTGAATTTTTTTTTTTTTTTTTTTTTTTTTGGGGGGGGCCTGTCTCAAAATTTGTTCTATTAACAGATACCAGACCTCAGATTTGGTGAAACTTGATGTTCTCTTAAATGGCCAATCAGTTGATGCTATGGCGACTATTGTCCATAAATCAAAGGCACAACGTGTTGGCCGAGAACTTGTGGAGAAGCTGAAGAAATTCATTGACAGGTAAGTTGATAAAAAATTAGTAGTTTCATCATAAATTTTTGTTCAGATAGCCCATTATTTGGGGAAAATTTTCATAAACACGTCTTTCAATCACCTTTTTTTTTTCCAACTACTTTTGTATCTCACATACATTACATCCTAGAAAGTGCTATAGGTTCATTCTAAACAATTTTCCCAAATAATCTTCTATCTGAGCACTATGATGAAGCTTTTGTCTGATTTTTATTGGGAACTCCCTCAGTTTCTGACCCTGACAACTGAACAGGCAAATGTTTGAGATAACAATACAAGCTGCCATTGGATCAAAGGTCATTGCCAGAGAAACGTAAGTTGCTTAATTGATTTCAAAGAAAAACTCTTGGACGACATCATCAAATTAGTTCTTGGATAATTTTTTAAGACCACAGTGGTTGCTGGTGTCTCTTGCTGTGTGAACCTGTTATTGTTATGTGCTAAAAGCCAAGTTAATGTTATGGATGTCAAAGTAAACTTTGAATTCAGCCTAAAAATTTAAGCTTTGATATCCCTTTTCTTTACCAGATTTCTTTTTCTCTGCTTCCTGTCTTTTAGGCTCTCGGCTATGAGGAAAAATGTACTTGCAAAGTGCTATGGTGGTGATGTTACCAGAAAGAGGAAATTGTTGGAGAAGCAGAAAGAAGGGAAGAGGAGAATGAAGCGTGTTGGCTCTGTTGATATACCTCAAGAGGCTTTTCATGAGCTATTGAAGAGTTCATGAAGATAGGAGAGCTCTTTGCTCATCGTTCATGCCCATACTCCATGAAGAGATTTTTGTCTAGTATTGAGTTTTCCTGAACAGTTCGCTTGGTAATTAAACCATCGTTATGAGTTTCGGATTATCTTTGTGGCATCGTTGAATCAACCAAGGCAGCCTTCCTGAAAAAGGGGGAAAAAAAATTAAGGTAGCCGAATTACTTGCTGGTTTGGATCAATTGACGGAGTCCAAATTGTATGCTGGGTTCTCTTTTGCGTATTTGGTCGAGCATCGGAAAGACCGGCAATAACGTTGACGTCGTAGTTCGGTTCCTTTGGACTTCTTCTTTTTTTTTTTTTTTTAAATATATAGCGTATCTTCAATAGATTGTCCTTTTTTGTGGACTGTAACATAACAAAAAATTTTTGTAGGAGAAATTGCTGATATTCTACTCTTTTGATAGAAAAAGGATTAATTTTTCGTACACTGATAATATATATATTGTTATTAGATGAATGACAATAATATAAAATTTGAATATAAAATTTAATTTTTACATGATGTCATAAATTCAACGATAATAATGTATATATTGTCAATGCATATAAGATTTGCTTATGGCAAAATCCCAATATTGGGCAAGAAATTGATTGGCCAAGTATTTAGGTGCCAGTTGCATGTGAACCGGTAAAAAATGTTTCTGATTACCATCTGCTCAGGTATTGTTGAAATAAATTATTTTGTATTTCTAAAATTAAGTATTTTAATTATATAATTTGAATTGAGTTGAGAATGTTATAAAATTTTCAAAATAAGAAGGGATAATTTTAGAGACATCCTTTGAGGTTTCTCATAATATCACTTAATTTCTCCGAAGAGTTGAGATTTTTAAAATTTTATTTACCGCTTATATCGGTTTGACAATACTAAATATTCCTATTAAATATCACAAATCGACAACATCACCCTATCTCTTAATAAGTATTTAACCAAAAATAAAATAAAATAAAAATTTAAACCAAAATATGTAGATTAAAAAATAAATTGACATCTAATAATGACCCATGTTTCTTTATATCGAGGTCGTGGTTGGACAACAAAGAACGTGGGTAAATTAAATCTAGTTGAAGTTAATCACTTAAAAAGATTTTTATGGGTAATTGACACCTTGAATGTTTTCATGGACAGTTAGAAGGAAGTCAAAAGATTTTTTTAGGAAATATATTTTAATACATGATCTAGTTTAAGTTCTACTGAAAATTAAAATAATTTCTTCATACGTGTGAATTTTTCAAGGTATAAATTTTGCTTTGGTTCTAATATAACAAAAATAAATAGTTTAAGTCAAGTAATTTACACCTTATGAAAATTCAACCTTATTTCAGTTTTTATTGTTGTTGTAAACTTCAAAAGTAAGATAACATAAGGGTAGTATTAGAATAAAAGTTTTATCTTTCTTATATTTCCTCTAAATGGGTTAAAATGTTATAAGAAATATCAATCCAAGTGTGGTAAATGAGATTTTAAAAATCTCAGAGGAGTCAAGTGATATTATGAAAATCCTCAAGGGAGGTTTCTGCAATTATCCCAAATAAGAAAGATGAGTGACATTTTTAAAACTTTAGGAGTGGTAACTGAAACTATCCAAAACCTTGGGGGAGGTTTCTGCAATTATCCCTAATTTCTATCATGGCTCTCCAGAGTTGGTTTGATCCATGTCATCAACAGGAGTCGCGGACGGAGCACCAATGGATACCGAAAATGCCGGCTGAGTTCGTTGCTTCCTCAAATTCACACTTTGCGAAGCTGAAGATGATGATTGGCTCAGAAAGCTTGATGTGCAACCATTAGAAGAGGTGACGGTCATTTGCTCATCCCACTTCAACTTTTTGCCTAAATATTCCACCTTAATGTTTGCTGGAGTTGCACCACCTCCACCAACCATTGTTGTAATTGCAGCTGCTATAACTGAACGGAAACTAGGATCTGATGTGATTGCTTTAGTTAATGTTTCTGTCAAAGCCTGCTGTGAGGCTGGTGCTTGGTAGTTCTTCTGCTTGAATGGCTGGTAGAGGTGCTCTTGGGACGTTCTTCCAGATGATAAAGTGCTAATCATTTGGTTCTTGTTATAGGATATTGCACCATAATTGAGGTTATTATTGCTCCAAAGTGCTGGGGGGACGTTTGTTTGTGATGGTGAGAAGCTCAAACTTGTTGAAGGAAGTCTAGATTGAAGGCTGGTGGAGGAGAACATGTTGAATTGAGCAGATGAAGTGGATGGATTAGTGGTAAGGTCCAGAGTGATACTGGGAAATGGAGATGAGGAAGAGTTAGGCAGATAATATGGATGATATTTTGAGTTGTCGGACAGGTTAACATTTAGGCCATGTAGATTGCTTCTTAAGTTAGTCGTAGCTGCTGGTCCGAGTCCAGGTTCAGAACTCGAAGAGCCGGATAGAAGCATGGACGCTGCTGCGGCTGTGGCTGAGGCCATGGCTGTGGCTGAAACTGGAAGTGGATGGTTATGGGTTCCTTCATAGGTAGTAATCAATATGGACATGTCCTCAGCACATCGTTGCACCTGAAAAGAAGTTACTTAGACAACGAGAACCTTGTACATATCAGATAAGGTACTGACACGGGAAGACATGCTAAATGTTAATTCAATGATAAAAGATCTGTTGCCAAAAGACAAATTAAAAACTAATTGTTTTATGCCATATCAAATAACCTGCTTCCTAACCGGGCATGAAGGAGCAACAGTGCAACGATAATATGCTCGAGGGCAAGGATTACCCTTAGCAATCTTTTGTCCGTACTTTCTCCATTGGCATCCATCACTCATCTGCAGGAGATCGATCCTCAAATCAGAAAAAATGTGCATATATTTACGTATCAAAAGTGACTCTACAATGCACGATGTAATTAAAATGCTTACAGTAGGGGTATCACATCTTGCTCGGACAGAAACCCTAGCTCTCTTAATACTAGCTTGAGAAAGATCGTCATCTTCGTTTCTCATTGCCTTCAGAACTTTGCTGGGTGGCCATGTTTCTCCTGCAGCTTCCTCTTCTTTGGATTCTAATGCGCTGTTGTCAGGGCTTGGATCGGTGCTGAGATCTATAGCATCTGATTTACAGTCTTGGAAACAATTGAAGTCTAAACCAAGCTTAAGACCTTCCTTCAAATTTTCATCCTCTTTTCTATTCTTGAAAGAGCTGCTGCTATCATTATTGTTCTTCTTTGGGTCACTTGGACTTCTTCCAAGACAAAGAGATACAAGTTCAAGTTCTTCAATTTGTCCATTTCCTGAACGAGGTGGATCATGATCACTTTTCTTATTGGCTTCTGGCTGACAAATATCAACAAAGCGCATTTGAAGGGACTTGTAGTCCTTCTCTATTTTCTCCAGCAGTGTCTTTAGCCTGGCATTCTCTTCTCTGACTTCACTCATTTCTGCTTTTGCAGATTCAAATTCATCATCCTAAAATTGCAAAGTTACGAAAGAATTAATAAGATTAAAACGTTTATAATCCCATCAATTTGTCAACCCTTACCGGTTGCATTAGTAGGAGATCTTGCATTCTAATTATAATTTCTAGTGACTGGCAGCCTACTTGCTTGAATTCAACAACTACAGGGTCTTAGATTAGGACATGCATGTATTAGATAGTAGGCAATCGACCTAAGACCTAGGGATAAATGACATATATGTCCATAGCTGCAGGGGTAATTGATAGGTCAATCGTGATTACTTTGGTTGATCATGATTTCTTACTGACCAATACACTATTCTTGAAAGAATCAATCCCCTATTTTTGAGAAACTATCTTAATATTTGACTGAAAAAGGGCATTAGTTCTTAAATTAGCTGCAAAAGTTTAAAAACTGATCATTCTCAGGATCTTGGCATTTTCTCCTTGTAGATATTGCAATAAAACAACTAATCAAACGTTGATCCGATGGTAAAGATCATTAAGGTGGTGGCCTCTAGAGTGAAAGATAGCTCGGGTTTGAACATCCTAGTATTCATTATCATAAAACCATCGGATATTGCTATATATCCGCTCCTGATCCTTCATGTAAAAAACTGTAATTCTTGACAAGCTATATATTCATCGTGGAAAACTCCTGTTGAAATTTGAATAAAATTCCAGTGTTTAGTGAGATACTACTCAAAACACACAGTACATCTCGTTTTCAAGAATGATGGAGAAAAGTTGATCTTCCACGAATAAAATGACAAGAACAAGAAAATAAAATAAAAATAAACAACAAAAACGGTAGGGTACGTGGTTTTTTTCTTCCAAGTCCAAGAACTATAGGTGTTGTTTTTTATTTTTTATTTTTATTTTTTGAAATACATAATAAAATGAAAAACAGAAATAAATAATTCGACATGTTTACCTTGAAAGCTTCTTTACTGCATTCCACAGCATGATGGCTAACAGAATCGTCACTTATCTTATCTTCTGCCATTGGAGTACCGTACCTCTCCAGAAAGATATATAGATGAAGATGTTCAATCTTCCCTAACTCTGTGTTGCTAGACGACGAAACTTCTCTTTGTAGCCTTTCTTGAATTAATTCCTATCTCTGCAGGTATCTCTTCTTTTAAAATAGCCTGTCGGTTGGAAACTATTACCTTTATTTTATGTGAATTAAATCTAAGTCTCTCGTCCTTCCACACACACTCCAAAAAAAAAAAAAAAAATTTGTCAACTGCCCGCATAGATCATGTATGTTTTTTAAATGGCAAAAAGACTACTGATAATTAGTACTAGTATTTAAACAAGTAGAGACTAAAAAAAATTGAACTTGAAGGAAGAATTCAACTTCAACGTTAATGACAGATGAGCTATGCATTACATAAAGATGTAACGAAAAGTTCGGTAGTCAACAAATATTGTAATACAAGTATGTTGTATTATCAACTGAGGTGTATAATTAATGTTAAGGATTTTATTGTTCAACCAGTCAGGGCACCATGGAGGCATCCTACCTTCTATGCTCCGCAGGCTCGGTACTGGCAAGTAGATTTCGTTCTGATAAATTTGCTTGAAAATATACTCAATTCTCATCTACTTTTTAGGTTTCAGTCAGAAAAATTCGAATTCCTCTAGGAAAGGAAAAAATAATGTATTTCAGGAGGTGGAACTGATAACACTTTGACATAGCAACTGTATATTAGTTCGTTGACAGAAGCCTTGATGTGTGTTGCGGATGGTACTGCAACTACAACTAGCGTAATCAAAACAAGGTGAAGAAGAAGAAGAACTTCCATCCATGCAATACCCTTTCACGAAATGAAAAGGGTAGTGCCAAGCATGATATTATTTAATTCTAGATAGACTTCCATCTAACCAGAACTTGTTTAGAAAAAGTAATCAGAAATTGAACTTGGGGGGCACCTGTAATGTTAAAGCTAGTGTATGTATCCTTGTCCCTGATATATTTCATGTGGATATAGTGCTGACTTTTTTTGAGAAATTTGAGTGTCTCATCAGTCATCATCACCTCGAATGCCGACCATACTCTAGTTTTGTTTTCGATGATTGCAGATTTTTCATGCTGTCAAGCATTAACTGAGCGGTTTGTTAACGAGTTCTAAGTACTACCAAGAAAACACCCCTCAAGGAACAGTAAATTTTGAAGGCACGTTCAACCCTCCTAACATACGATTCTTAACTCTCAAGCCTATAAAAGAAAAGAAAAGAAAACAGAAACTTCGTTAACTCGGGTCTTTTGACCTCAAGATTTCTTGCTTTCTCTTGGGATCTGACAATTTAACACTACTATACGGATCAACGAGTCTCATATGCATTATCGTTGGTGAGCATGAAAGTGTTAATCTGCCAACCACGATTTTTTATTTTCTGGGCCGATATCAGAGTGTATTCTCCTTTCCATGACCGGATTAGTTTACAAAGACCAACTAGCTAGGGTCCATGTCTCCAAGGCAAATAGGGTATGAGACAAAAGAAAAATCCTACTACTTTAGATGACGTACAATTAATATTATAGACATAGACTAAAAATGGCTCGTTCTTTGATTTTTAGAAATCATCATGCTTGTATTGTCTGTCGTTTCAGCATATCTTTTTTTTTTTTTTTTTTTGATCTATAGTCACCATTTTGTCATACTGCGACGATATTATATTGGAATGTAAAGTGATAAGAATTGATTAGGGAATCGGACCCTTCGCCACAGCAACAGGCCAACAGCTACTGCACTAGAGCCGACTACTTTGTTCTTTCACACTACAGCCAGTAGGCGTACTGATTCTACTGAATGGCACCGGTGTCTCCTTTTCTTTCCTTTTCCTTTCTGTACTTTCTTTGGAGATGTCGAATTCTTCCACCCCTAACGCCCAAACCAAAGTTAAAAAATAAAAAAATAAAAAGGGTGATCCGTTGTAGTAAATTTATCCTTTGAACTTGCGACTCTCATCAGCTAAGACTTTTTGAAAAGAAAAATAGATGGATGAACTGTACTGAAACCCTTGATAATCAAACGGCGGTCAAGTTGAGAGAGATGTAGCGCCTGCAGGTACAAGAAGGAAACCATATATATGTGAGTAAATCTTATATGCATTGACGGTGTTTACACTATCTCGATTGGATATACGATACATATGTAAAATTTGAGTTTTAAATTCAAATTTAGATTATATTTCATGCATCTAATGATGAAGGCATGTACACTGTCAGTATATAGAAGATTAATTATATATATATATATATATATATATATATATATATATATATATATATTGAATATATGGTACTGGCATGCCAGAGCAAGACCAGTAGACCACAAGATTTTTGTAGTTGAAGAAACACACATGAGAATATTTAATTCAGAAAATAGATTCTAATCCTAAGTTTTAAGACATCCAAATGACATGTTTAATGCTTTTTCATCATATACCCAGTGCTTTATTTTAGACGGTGGAAATCTTGAGAATCAGATTTTTTACTGATTTCGTAAAATTCAAGTGATGCATACGCAGGCTAATTAACCGCTCCGTTAGGCAAACAACTACAAAAAAAAATATATAGTCCAAGTTATGATCCGGGTGGGTGTAACTCACCAAATTAATCAATTTACTACACTCAACAGCTGATAAATGATAATGGGTTAGCAGGCATTACCGCTCAATTCTTTCTTTCTTTTTTTTTTTTTTAAAAAAAAAAACTTTTTCTTTACACTTAAAGAAAAATTACAGCAATTATCATAGTTTGACTTGTATGTGTCCCTTTGCCTCCATCTTAGCCCCCAAAAAAAAATTTAAAGGAAAAATCATATTAATATTATTAATTGCTACTTTTCTTGACCTGTAATTTTGTTAAATCATTCCAGTACCGCATTTACTAATGCGTATCCAGTAACTATTCAAGGGATATGACTAAGATGGTGGCCCCGCCGTTGTCAGACAATCCGGACAAGCTTTTGTATAACTGACCTGAATATGTGGAGGCTTTGAGGCCAACTTGTGATTTATTTTAGTGATTTAGGTCAAAGGAATGAGATAATCGGGCAATTAAGTACTACTTAGTATGTAGTAGTGGTAGTTTTTAACGTTAGATTAGGGTTAGTATTTGCTCGAGCATTTATTTTATTTGAAGGGTTGGCAGCGTCTTGGAAAAACATATTACTTAGTATTTAAAAACAAAGTAAAGACTGATTAAGAGCATTGACCAAAGCATATTAGTTGACAAAATTTCAGCCACTTAGGTTGAAGATGGCTTTGCTATGCCTATAATCTATGGCTATGCAGCTGTAGTAGACTAGTAGTGTAGTATTATTTATACCGTACACGACGACTGTGTATGAGCGAATGAAGCGAGTAGTAATTAGAATTCGCACGTATGCGAGTTTTCAACTGCAACTAACACATACGATCCAGTACGACCATCCATGAAGAAGACAATTACAAAAGCTTCGGGCCTTGTTTGGATTGATTGTTATTTTTAATTTTTTTTTTTATCTTTTTTGAGAATATTTCTTTTACATAATTTTTAATTATTTTTTTATCTTACATACATCATATCATATCACGAAGAAGTGCTATAGTAAATTTTTTTTTGGCCCCAAAAACTCTTCAAAAGATGCAATCCAAGCTGGCTCTTAATTTTTCATGCCCATAAGCATATTCTTATCGGCTATATCTAGCACTTACCCTCACACTTTTTAGGGATAATATCATAAACCTCTGTTGAGGTTTCTCCTACTATCACTTAACACTTTTGAAGTTTTAAAAATATTACTTATCTCCCCTAGTGATTGCAAGAAGATTAATTATATTAATCCTCACTTGATACGTAATTCACATATCAAATAAATGGAATTCAAAATATTATATAAAAAAAAAGTCGATTTCTTGTCTCAACCCTTTATCCAACATTCTCTCTAAATCCTCTTTTGGGATGACTATGCAATTTTTCATTTGTAAATTAAAATAAAATAAATTTTGTTTATCTTTTACTTTTTATGATTGTGATAAAGTGGGAGTATGATTTCTCCTTTTTTTTGAGTTGATTTTTATAATGATTACTGCACCTCAAAGGCATAGGTCATGGGTTAAAAAACAGTTAGAAAAAAAAATATAGAGTTCATAAGAAATCAATTTTGAGTATATAGAGTTAAATTTTGGTGCTAGTGTATTTCTTTACAAATATTTTTTTTTTATTTTCTAAATTTCTATTTTTTATGAATTATAACTTTATAATGTGGTGGCACGACATAAATACCTTCGGACTGAGCTAAGGCTGAACAAGGATACTAGACTTTCGGTTAACTAGACTAAGGGAGTGCTCTGACACAACCCTTAGATTTTTTTTCGCTACAGGTGAGATTTGAACCCTCACCTATAGCCCAAGGAGGGACTTAAACCCCTCCGTGGTGGCCACTGAGCCATTGGCCCAATGGTTCTGTTCATCTTAGTTAACTTTGTACAAGATAGCGAATATGGGATGTCTAGCCTTTGAATCGGGTACCAGATAAGCGGTTCCCATAGCCCCCCCCCCCCCCCAAAAAAACCCATGCCATACACAAAAAAAGGGGGTTGCCAGATGCGGGGTGAATTTCTCATAATATTGCTAAAATTAAAAATCGTCACAAAATTGGTGCTATTCAGTGGAGGGTCCTTAATTAGGGGTCGCTGCAACTCCGAGGTGCGGTTTCAAGTAAAAATAATTTTCATTTTCATTTATTTTGGGTTGCTTCAGTTTCCTTTTTTTTTAATTCCTTCATACCAACGCCGCTCATTTGATTAGTGGCGAAGGTTTTTTTTAAAATTTTTTTTTGCATCGCTGCTCATGAGATGAGCCGCAATAAGTTTTTTTATATTTTTAATTTTTTTTTTGCATCACCGCTCATCTCATGAGCGGCGATGCAAAATCTTGTGCTACATATTTCATCAGCCGCGATGCAAAATCTTGTGGTATATATTTCTTCATTTTTTTTATTGAGGTATATATTTCATTTGCCAAAGAGGCCAAACAAAAGAAAGTACAAATTCAGGAATAGGACTTCCAAGGTGACATCAAACACTTGCAAGTTAAATGCAAGTCATACTGTCCCGCTAGGGCTGCTGTCGAGTCGAGTCGAGCTCGAGTACTACTCGAACTTGACTCGAGACAAAAAAACTAAGCTCGAGCTCGACATCAATTTATGGAACTCGAGCTCGAGTTTAATTAAATGTAATTAATTCAAATCAAGTTCAATCGAGTTTATTCGAGCTCAATCAAACCTAATCAAGCTCAAATAATAAAATTTAATATTTTATATATAATTTTAAATAAAGGATATTATTGATATTTCACAATAATAAAAATAAAATATATATTATAAAAAACTCGATAGAGCTCGTCGAGTATCATATTTTCAAGATTGAACTCGACTCGATAGCTCTAACGAGCAGCTCGAGCTCGAGATCGAGCTTGGTCAACCGAGCTCGAGCTCGAGCTGCTAACCAAGTAGCTCGCGAACTCGAGCCGAGCTACTTGGTTCAGTTCCAGCCCTATGTCCCGCACAATGATGTGAAAAAATAAATGTTATATCTTGTTAATCATAAATTTGACCAGCTTATGTACCAGATAATTATAGTTAAGTGAACAGATAAACAAGAAAGATTTGCACTATACATACGATATATTTTTTTGTAAAAAGTTTTCTATTATATATAAATGCGTTGTTAGTTACTTTTATGACTGTATTTTCATCTTTTGTATATCACATCAGAAAAAGTGTCACCTTTATGACTGTATTTTCATCTTTCATATATCATATTTGAGAAAAGTATTACATATTAATTTCAAAAAAGAGTTTTTGAATAATCTTTTATCCAAATTACAAAACCCATTTATCGGTATATAAAATAGTAGATTTTTCAAAAGATTTCCAAGTTATGACAAATTCTGCATTTAACAATGCAGATTTCTTTTCATATTTATTTATTTTTTTTAATCATGAAGAATTTTTTGACTAACTTAAATTTTCATATTAAATTTTTTTTTTTTGGCATCGCCACTCATGAGTGGCGATACCTTTTTTCTCCTTATTCTTTTTTCTTTTTTTAATAAAACGCAAGCGGCATACTAAGGAGTAAACCCAGCCTTGAAGGCAATGCTTAGTTTTGTGATCATTTCCAGGTTCCACAAGTGAATAAGATGAAGGCTGCAATAAGTAATACATAGCCTGAGATCCTCATTTCATATAATTCATTCAACGTGGCAAATAGGATATAACATAAATCAGAATGGAAAAAGCACCACGTCTTCAATCATCTTGAATATATGTACACCAGGTTTCCCCCTTCTCTAATTGCATTGTGGAACAATTATTTGAAACAACTCATTTCCTTACAGGAATAGGAATTGTTCCATATATGAAATATATATCACAAGATTTTGCATCGCCCGGCGATGCGAAAAAAATTTTAAAAATATAAAAAAAAAAACTTATTGCCGCTCATCTCATGAGCGATGCAAGAAAAATTAAAAAAAAACCTTCGCCGTAATCAAATGAGCAGCGATGATTTGAAGGAATTAAAAAAAAAAGGAAACTGAAGCAACCCAAAATAAATAAAAAAATTTATTTTTACTTGAAATTGCATATCGGAGTTGCGGCGACCCCTAATCAAGAACCCTCCATCAAACAGCACCAATTTTGTGATGATTTTTAATTTTAGCAATATTCTGAGAAATTCGCCCAGATGCGGGTATGTTAGGCTTCATCTAACGGGTCCAATATAACACCATCACGCCAAAAACACGAAGCACTTGCAAATTTGCAATATATTATTGGATTAATTTTCTATATATATTAATAGTATATACACTTTCATCACGTAATTCAAATTTGAATTTGAAACTTAAATTATATATATATATATATATCATATATCTAACCATAATAGTATATTATTAATTCTACTTTACGCTTTTTTAAAATAATACCTTTTTATTGTCATTTTTATTATATAATTTTCATTTATTAGATTAAATGATAAAAGAGATAGTGAAAGTGTCATTATAAACAAGAGTAAATCTCTCCTGACGGTGTATATACTATCATCGTTGGATTCATGACATATGTGCAAAAGTTGAATTTTCAAATTCAAATTTTGCATAGTTGTCAATCGTCAAATACTGACAATGTATGCACTGTCAGTGTAGCAAAGATTAATTCTATAAATAATTGAATACAATTAACATTTTCCTTATATTACCATAAAGAGAAGAAGAAAATCAATTGCGCCAAACATATAATAGGCCCCAAAAAAAAAAAAGTAACATGATGTTACCAAATGACAAAGGGTCTGTCCCTATTACCATCCTCATGCTAAGATATCAAAACTTGACAGACCGAAGTTCTTTGAACAAGAGAGAGCTATGCCAATTAATACGTCCCACAGGCGGGGATAATAATTAATAATAGGACTTTGTTGGTACCGGGAGAAAGCAAGAAAATGGAACCAATGAAGATGGCATCCCGTGAGATTTTGCCAAGTTGGAAACTGGACCAGGGAGGGACTTTGGGATGCAAGTCGCGCAAAGGTTGGCGAGGAGCTAGTACCAAACAAACGGGACCGACTTTTCATACGCAAGTACTACGTACGTATTTCTGCATCAGAACTAGAAAGAAAAACCAGAACGCGCTCGGAATATATTATTTATCCGTCAGCCGATTTCCGTGTTATCATCTTTCTTCTTCTAAAATCAGAACTGCTAAGGATTGAAGGAAATACTTCAAAATTCATATGCAATAGTGTCAGATTTCGAAGACACGGAGAGAATTAAAAGATGAAAAAGAGGATGTGGTCTTTCATCAGTACCATTGACTGACTGACTGACTAACAACAGATGAACGAACTCCCACAATCTTACCTTGTGCTGCACTATGGAAAATCATTTCATTTTTTCTTTCAAGCTCTCTATCTTAGTATGTACACATCAAAATGTTGCACTCTGCTCCAATGGATCAACCGGTCAGAAAGTATGCTACTGGGGACAGACATCTCACTTCTCCACTATCTTTGGCCCGCTGTACACTTCCCCAACTACAGTTACATCCTTAGGTCTGTCCCTCTCTTCAAGCCATGCATACCCATCCCTCTCTTCCACAGGCACTGATATGCTGTTGACGACTGAGTCACACAAAATCAAAAGAACCAGTGCGTGAATGAATGCTTTGCTTATATAAATATAAAAGACTCACTCTCAAGTTCGTTGCACATTAACAATCAATCGTACAAAATCTGTCTTCTTACCATACACACTCAAAAAGTCCACAACAAATAATAATACTATAAAATTTGCCACTTTATTCCAACAAGACAAATTAATATCCCATGATTACAATTTATAATACTTGCATCAAAAAGTAGCACTATCTAGCAGCAGAATTTAGGCAAAGCAGCAAGCAAAGGCCTGGAGATCAGGGTAGAAGTACATTCAAAGTAACTATCTTCTATGTAATTTCCCCCACGTCTATGTAATTTTACGACTTATAAGGAGAGGAGCCAACAATATATTAAAACTTAATTTTTTTTTTTTTTCCCCTAACAACGAGTCAATGTACAACTAGAGAGTGCGCATCACAGCAGCAGAAGTAAGTCAACGAGTAAAAATTGAGCAACAATCTAAAATCACGTGCAATGCATGACCCCTAACCTGAGAACCTTGTGAATGGGAAGTCCATGTAGTATTGACAGTGGCGGCCCTCGGGATCACAATATGGCGGTCCAAGCACATCAAGTACCGCACATGGAGTCCTCGCTTTGAAGCAATGCATGTTTCCGCCATCAGCAGGGTACAGAATCGAAGTGTTGCATGGAGCAGTAAACTCAGAGTCGACCTTCACTTTCGCCAACCGTACTCTTGATGGATGCTCTGCATAACCTCATGAAGCATGAGCCATCCACTAAAGCTTTTAGCAGAACAAGTTGGCTAAATAAAAATATTGCACCTGGCTACTATTTACACACGTTTAACATGTCATACCAAAAAAAAAATTATTTAGCAGGGACCGCACGTAGGGTTCTAGCTACTCAAAGACAAGGACAACGTTTATTAGGAGCAACCAATGTCAGAAGGCAAAACGGATCCACTCGCTGTTTTTATCTATTCCTAAATGTATGTTCGATGCAGTGCAAGCACGAAACATCTAATTTCAGCACTATCAACATCAAAAGCAGCATCAAAATCTTTTACACCAGTTACGTTACAAGCAGAAAAATAGTTCCAACTTCAACCAAAAGACAAAAGAAGCAATGAGAAATAAATCAAATAAAATAACATCCAGCTTCAGAGAAGACATACCTTCTAATGGATCAGCATTCAGAGCCATGGCATCAGGTCCGTTACCCACCCAGTCATATGACTTGATGTGCATGGTTCCGAAAAGAAGCTTGCTAAAAACTGTCATTCCAGGATGATTATGAAGCGGGATGACACCCGTGGGCGGCAAACAGAAGATTCCAATCTGCAAAAAATGAATATATAAGGTTGCAAAGCCAAAATTCAAGGCATAAGAAGCAAACCAGTTTCAAATAATCTAATCCAGTAACATGTCATGAACATGAACAACAACATACCGAGAACTTTTCGCATGCATAGAGGTGTAAATACGTGATTCTGGGGATTTCTCCGCCAGTTGTTGCTTTGAAAAATGTCATATCTGGCCTCAGGCCTACATCTACTTCAGTCATGCTATCTGCATGCATACAAACAAGATTATCAGAGCAAAGGAATGTGCATTCTTCAGCAATATTTTTTTTGGATGTTGTTGCCTTGTTGCGGTAAATTCAAGACCACCGTAATGAAAGAAAACATCAGCCTACAGCCCCTTCCCCCGCCCCCCAAAAACAAAAAAAAAAAAAGAAAAAGGGAGGGGAAACAGTAAGGAAACGTGTATGTAGTAGCATTTTTTTTTTGTGATATGAGAGAGATAAAAAAAAATGTAATTGAAAAAAAGTGCTTATAATGCAAGCAAAATAATATTTTAAAAAAAAATTTGTTTCCGGACTTTTGTTTTTTCCACTCCAGGTTTGCCCGGGCTGGCCATGTCACAAATTCCAACAGAACGGCAAGGGTTTCAGTTATTAACAAGTCCACATTTGACCCCAGGTGAACATTAAACTTCTGTTACAATCTTACCAAAATTAACTCAACTTTGTAAAGGCACGAGGATCCATTTGCATCTTAACTAAGATCAGACGAGAATTTCTTAAACAGTGCAACCCAACAGACAATTCGAACATCAAAATTTTAAACCGAAAACTTTCCATAAGGATCTCTTTATGGTGAAAGTGTTTCTTGAAAAATCTGTTGGCCTTTTTAATTAGACCAATCACAGGAATTAGAACTGGGGCAAATGTTAATGAGTAAACAGAAACCGGTACCAATTTTGCAGGGAAAAGCGGAACTGGGACAACTTTTGATCAAATGAAACACACAGTGAAACACAAACACGTCATTCATAAAAGCTATCGGACACAAAATTAGAGTGTGCAAGTACTTTGTAAAGATTTTTGTACTAAATGAACCTCGGGTCGATACAATGTTAAAGTGGAAAGGCAACAGACTACCAGAAAAGCACACAAGGACAAATATCTGCCGACTTTCCAATAACAGGAATCATGATTCAATATGAATATGGGGAAAGTAAACCTGAAAATAAATCAAAATGTCATTAACCACACTGCCAGTGAGGGAACAAGAAATGACTACAGTACATTATCAGACACAAGTACATTATGCTGAAAAGGTTATGCCTCGCTGAATTGCATAAAAAATAATAATACTACTACAATAATACTAGAACATTAGCTACTAAGCCAAAAAAATTTTTTTTTTTTTTTTTTGCTACTAACAACAAACAACCCGGAAAAGAAAAGGATCACAAAACACAAACTGGAATACGGAACCTGAACAAAGAGATGATCATACCTAAAACAACCTTAAGCCGTTCAACTTTATCGGGTGAAGGTACAACACCAGGGCCACAATCGGAAAATACTTCCTTGCAAGTTTCATAAAGCTTCTGAACCACTACTGTTGTTTTCTTCTGCTTTCGCCTATTCTTCTTAGACTCGCCGTACACTTTACCTTTTGGTTTGCTTACATTTCTCTCGATCCCCATTTGTATGTCAGTCAACTACCCTTCAACCCCAATTTATGAAGAAAAAAAAAATTCAACTTTTGGGGCTCAGGTAAATTAAAGAAAACTGTGATCTGGTATTCAAGAGAAACTCTTGGGACCTGAAACTGGGGATACAAACATAGATAGGAGTAAAAAACCTACAACAACGACGACGAAACAGAACTTTTTTTTGGGTTTTGGGATGCTTCTGTACGGGCTGATGGTATTTGGGCAACACCGATAATATATATCCCAGCGTGGCGTTGTTTTTGCTGTTTCCTGTGTCCAAAAAGAAACCTTTGAGGCGGTAAAAGAAGACAAGAGATGTGAAATATTGGATCTCTGTGATTTAATGTTGTTAGTTTTTGGATATGGATTGTTGATGATGACGACGGACGGACGGACGGGGTAGGGAGAGAGACGGGTTGGCACGGGATGAGGTGGACCTTTAAATGGGAAGAGTGGAAGGCGAGGTGGTATACTTGTTCTGCTACGAAAACAGTTGGTTTCAAGAGAAGGGAGGGGAAAACCACGGGCCATCCCTCGTATTCCAGTGGGCTGTTCCGATAGCGGAATTCTTTTATTTTACTACTATATGCTTTTTATCTTTCTTGTTTCGTCTTACTCCCATTTTACTGTAATCACACTTTTGCCCCCTGCATTTTTAGCATTTTACATCACAGCCTCATCTTCGTACCGCCTCATTGCCCCTCTCCTTGGATCATGCTACAAAACCGTTCAACAACCTGCACTTATTGAGGTGTTAATAATGTGTGTTATTTGTGTCAACGTGCGCCTTACCAACAAACTTTTTTTTTTTTATTTTATTTAAATAGTAGTAATATTTTGTTTAGTGACTTTAGTCTGTCTTGCTAATTAGATTCCACCGTTTCTTTTCACAAAGGGTCTCCAGTGCTCATTAGGAACTCATTAGTCATTAAGATGGGAGTAGTTTAGATACTAAAACAAACTATTTATGATTATTAGTATTTACATTCATATACTAGGTTAAATACCGACTGGATATCCGTTCATAAAGCAGTCTCCGTCATAGATAACATTACAATAATGAATCGTTGAAGCTTTTAAAGAAATTAATAATAATGTCAATCTTATCGATAATATTAATTTGATTGATTCTTGTTACATTATCAATGTCACGTTAAAAGCAAAAGTGTGAAAAGTGTGTTTGGATCGTAAATTATCAATTTATATATGTCATACCGCTTGTATGAAATATTGAGTGTGTTTGGATTATTAAATTATTTTAAATAATATTTTGCTTGCATTATAAACACATTTTTTTAAATTTATTTTTTTAATATTTTTAATTATTTTTTTGATCTCACATATATCACATTCCAGAAAGTACTACAGTAATTATTTTAAATAATACACTCATTTTATTTGCATTAGCAGCGTAACAACAATTAATTACACTGCATAAATACTCTAATAAAGAGTTTCCTATCATATTTCGCAATCACCGAAAAATGATTTTTCATTAGGTATTTACTTTGTTACCACAACTGACCAGCAAAAAATCCATCCCAATGGGATGGGAATAAAAGGAAGGTGGCAACGATGAAAACTCCCCTTTCAAGAGCATGACACGTTTGACAAGTAGCACGTCGAACCCTAACACCCAACCGAACCGCCAAGCAAATGCGCTGGCGTTTGCCAATGGCATAATATATTCTGTTATATAAGCGCCCATACGGTCATGTCCAAATATTTGAAGCCATTGACAGAAGTTGAATATGTTTTTGCAATGCATAAATACTTTATTTATTAACTATTCGTACTTTAGTAAATCCTGCGATATGAAGAGCAAAATATGACGAACCTCACATGTCCATGATATGTCAAATCACCAAATCAATGTGGCATAACCAAATTACGCATCTTCTTTATGGGATAATTTCAGAAACCCCCCTGAGATTTTTGATAATTTCATTGAACTTCCTTAAAGTTTAAAAAATTACACCGACCTCTCTTGATTTGATAGTTTTAGTAACAAAATCTTAAAATAATATTGACTTAGTCAAATTTTTAAATGAATACCTAAAAATGCTCTTGTATTATGAGTTTTAATTTATTTTCATATACAATTATAAGATTATCTAGTATAATTATAAGAAAAAGGAGCTAAATTTTTCATGTTCATACTTATTATTTGATAAACAACTCTAATAATAATTTTATCACTATGATATGATAATTTTATTGGTATTTTATTATAAATTTAGATTTATAAGATACAAAAAAAATGTTGAAATAATTTATTTAGAATTTATAAATTTTTTGAGTAGCAGAATTATCATAATTTAGTAATGATTTCAGGCCATTTCTATTTCATTTATTGTTAATTTTAATATCAAAAAATGGAAAACAAAGATCAACAAAAATATTGGATTACATATAAGTTAACTCATAAAAAAATCACTAATTTGATATTTGGTAACAATAAAAACTAGAGGTAATAGTGGTAATTCTATAGTTTTATTAACAAAAAAATAAAAAAAAAGAATAAGAAGGAAAAAGAATGAAAAACTAATTTTAAATGTCAGTCTAAATATAAACATACCAAACAAGAGAATTTTATTAAAATATTTAAGAGTAGTATTATCATTTTAAATGACAAGGAAAGTACGTGTAACTTTTAAAATATTGAGAGAGCTAAATGAAATTATTAAAAACCTCAAGGAAGGTAGGTTTCTGCAATTATCCCCTTCTTTATTTAGATCCGCGTCCGTTAATCCAAAAATTTATATGGTATTCCAATGACCTTTCACCCTAATTTTTTCCCTACGTATAAAAATGCTGCTATATTTTCATAATATTAGATCAGTCCTAAAATTTGTTCTGATCTTTGCTTTTAAGAAAAAGTATCCGGCTGTCCTAGTTACCTTGATGCATTACGATAGCAAACAGAGACAAATCAATCAAAGCACGAGAATCATGGTTCTTGTAGAATGTAGGGGAGAGTACACTTTTCTTCCTATATGGAAAGAGCCAATAGAACCTTGACAGCAACTAATGCGTGCATCCAACGTCAGGATTTCCGATGACATATTAAAATCGAAACACAATCGCAGTTTAACCGAATTCTTTTAATGTATAGATTAGAGAGCCTAAGTCACAAAAGAAAGGTAATTCCCTGTGGTCCAACCTCTTGCCTTGAGGGCATCAGGACTTGTGCCTACAGCCTGTCGAAAACTAGGTCAGGGTGGGATAGATCGCAAATCAGCTCCAAAGAAACACAAAAACTGACTATTGCCAAAAAGAAACACAAAAACTCCTGGAAATAGTACTTGTCCAGTACATGCATGAAGCCGCCTTTCCAAGAACCAAAGAAACACGCCTAGGCAAAAGAAGAAACTCACGAAGTTTTTTTTTTTTTTTTCTCTGCGAGGAAAAAAGCCTCATAAAACCTGTAAATCAAGGGTACCTTGGGGAATCATACATAGAAGAATCTTTACTAGGATATATTGGTACAAGATTTCTCCAATCAGAGTTAACAGATCAAGCCCACATCACAGCTTATTTGAAATCGACCAAGTGCAGGACACCATCTCATAATTTATCAAGGGACCAACTGGGAACTGAATATACATAAAATGTAAGGCTCCAAAAATAGTTGTAAATCAACTAAAAGATGAAAACAACACTATCATGCACTCTAGACTTCTGATTCTGAGCCACGCATTCAGATATCCACATCAAATTTCTGATCTCCTGCTCCCTCAACCTCATGTATGCAAAGAATACACCATAATGGAACTACAAAACCAACGTTAAACAGTTAAAATTAATCAACCAAGGAACTACAGACAAAATTATGGCCATCCATAAAGATATCTACTACAGCAACAACAAATGTGGATATCATCATTAAGCTATTACAGTTGAAAGAAATCAAAATAAGTTGAACACTCTGCTCTCATCTTGAAAACTAACCTGTTGCTCAAATGCTAAGCAAAGTCGTTTCACCTCCTCTTCATAAAATGCCTTGTCAAGCATCTGGCTCTCCCCATAAGATAACTTGGCAAAAATTGTTTGATAAGGAGGGTACTTCTCCATGACACCACGAACCTACAAATGCAAGGGGACAAAAAGAAACACCATGAAGAAAAAAACAAGTGAATGAATAGGTGATATATTTGTTGAATAAAACCCTTGGAGAGTACCTGATCTATATCCTCACAAACAGCAAGTTCCTCATGGCCATAAGGGTAACTGTTGGACAAAGGCAACAAATCAGGGTAAAAATAGAGAGGAAAATGCATAATAAGATCCCAAAAGATGCAAGGCATTAGTCAAACAACTTACAGCAAGCCAAAATTGGAATATAATTTTCTACGATCATCTCGAGTAAGCTCAGTCCCAATGCTGCAAAAAAGAAAAGAACATAAGATAGCAGCACAAGTGCCATGCAGAATCTAGTCAAGAGTATAACTCAAAAACAGATTGCAAATATAAAACTCAAGGAAGTTAAACCAACCTATTGATGGTGATATTAACTGCTCGGCGATCAGCCTCAAAGGCAAGCAGGTCAGACATTATCTCTGCAGTGGCACCTCCAAGTTTCTACTTAACATTTTCACATGCTAGTAAACTATTGCAGCATGACATACTTCTTCAAAATCTAATACAAGGAAAATTTTTGAAACATTTGTCTTTACCTGGCAAAAATCATAGAAGTCCTCAAGGTATGCCTTGTAGAGGGTATTCCTCATGATTTCAATGTTCATGTCGTCCAAGTCCTAAATATAAAATTAAGCCTCATCAATCATGAACTAGAAGGACAACATTAAATGTATTGCACGCGATGACACTTCCTCATAAATGAGATAAGATAGCTTATGCAGGATGAAAAAATTCATCTTCACACTTGCTCTGATAGATTACCAACTGTGCAAACAGGAACTGTGAGTCAAGTGTCATTCCTTTGCAGTTCACAGGCATGTACAACATGAATCATATCCCTTTACAATCAATCCGTCATATCAAGAAACAACAGGGCACCATCAACCCATGTACAGGCCAAAGTGCTAGATTCAACATTTTTAAGTCTTAAAAAGGTGTAAAAATACAGATTCTGCACAAGGAACTGCATAATTTCCAGAATTCATATTCTAGAAATGAAAAGAGCCTAGTAGTTAAAGCAATACATTTCACTTGTATAATAGAATATAAGCAAAAATGTTTCACAATCAGTACCTCAGAAGTAATGCATTCGGAAAAGTAAGGAGCAAGGGGAGTGTCTACAAGCACCAGTCTATAAAGCTCCCTCATATTCTGTGCGACTGCCAGTGTTGCAATACTATGTAAACAAAAGACTAAATGTTAGCCTTACTGACAATCAAAGTAACCGAAAAGACGCGACAAGATACTTTACCTGTCGAACATTCCCAACGGATGGCATTTCTCCAACAATTCATGAACGTCTCTCTCATGCAATGTTCCAGTTACAATTAGGACAACATTATCGATCATATGGCCGTATCTGAAAAATAAGCAAGTGTTATTTCCGCCGCAAGCAAGAGAATAAATTACTATTCCAGAAAATAATGTGTTAAGATTCTATCCCAGGTATGCCACTGTTATTTTTTGAGATATGGCTTGTTAAGCAGATTCTTCCAATCCACTATAAAAGCAAACCAAATACAGCAAAGCATTATGATTGATTGCATTACACAAAATTCAAATAACCCAAATGAACAGAAGAACATCTGAAAATCCCCATACGTGATATACTGCAAAAAGGTTGACAAGGGTTCTGTAGCTTGGCTCAGCATGTGCTTATACTCGTCAACCAATTTAAGAGTACACTTCTCCACAATTGTAGTCGTATGTAAAGGCGATGGCTCTGCAAATTCGAAAAAGAAATGCACGATTAACAATCCAAAATTAAATTTCATATCGTGTTTTATTTTATTCCCTCAACTAGACAGATCCTGCAGGAAAAAGGACAAAGCTGATCCATCAAACATCAAGCAAAATGTGCACCAGCAAGCATGCACATGCACGTCTAAGTTCAATTGCTAACTAATCCATTAGTATTCCGGCTTAACAACAAAGGTGTTCCATTAATATCTATCACTAGAACTGGGATCAGTGTTCATACAAAAACCGAAATTCTAATCGCTATATTAATCGTTGTGCTCCATAATATTCAATAATTTATTTGAAATTCTATTTTATTCTTTTCTAGATCCATATTGATTATGAATAGATAAGAAGTAATAGTTACTAACTAAGATTCTAATAGTTTATGGAATTCCTATCCATATAAAATGGATATTATATGAGCCCGCTTAGCTCAGAGGTTAGAGCATTGCATTTGTAATGCGATGGTCACACCGTTATGTTGATCTGCATTCATAGCACCTTAAGCAAGCATAAAAATGCACATTAGCATCAATCCGAGTAACTTACTTCGGCCCAAAAAAAAAAAAAAGGGAGTAGAATTCTGCTCAATTTCTTGCTTTCGCGCTGAATCAGAATAAATTAACAAGCTATTAACAAAGTATCAATATTGCACAAAAATAAACATATTAAAGCCGACGATATAAAACTATAATCCAATTCAATTACAAAAACCAAAGAACCATACAGGTACGAGTATCTGTAATCTCCGTTAGCGTTGAAATAAAGAAGGCAAAACCCAAAGGCATTGACAAGGTAAAAAAAAACAAAAAACAAAAAAAAAACGAACCGTTTTGCAGATAAGGGCCGTATTCGGTGGCGGAGAGGTGCATCTTGATGTCGTCTAGGGTCTCGCACTGGCAGAGATTGTTGTAATCGGCAGCAGTGAGCAGTCCGGATCTGTGGCCCCTGACGATTGCCTCCAGATAACCGCTGTGAATGTTGAACGTTAAAGCTTCAAATCCATACATTTTGGGAATTCTATTTGGGGAATTCAGCAATAGATCTGGACAATAATTTGGGAAATCGATGGATATGCGAGAGAGAAAGCGACTCCCCCCTTCTGGAGAACCCTAACGATCACTACTCAATTAGCAAGCGACAGGTATCTGTTGGAAGCAACCTGTCCGAGGGAAGGAGTAAAGTAAATGTAATTATAAATCGTGTCGTGTCAGCTCAACTCAGGTATCAATTACCATGGAAAGGGAGATCAACTTCCACA
The DNA here is from genome assembly GCF_036785885.1 of Coffea arabica. Lineage (NCBI taxonomy): Eukaryota > Viridiplantae > Streptophyta > Magnoliopsida > Gentianales > Rubiaceae > Coffea > Coffea arabica. Next base: position 3,390,428 of record NC_092323.1, on the reverse strand, counting down.
TTTCATCGGCGTCACTCACTTTCTTTTCCTTTTTATTATTATTATTTCTGAGTTTTGACAGCTTTGACGCGAGGTTTTAACTATTGAGAGATTTTTTTTTTTTACCTAATTAATGTGCTTTCAATACCGCATTTTTTTAAAAAAGTTTTTGATGAACAAGTTGGTGAAGCACATCTTATACGTAACAGTTTTTTTTTTTTTTTCTCCTAAATATACTCAAACCAACATGGATTGGAGACTCCAATTTTTGAATGTTATTATATATATATAACCTACGTTAAGTAAATTCTATAACTGCATCCTTGTACCATCTTGTCACGGAAAGATGATTTTCTCATGTCCGTGGAAGATGCAATACAGCTTGAATGTTATTATAGAGAAAAAGTAGGGCAAATAACTAATAGAAAACACATTGAATGGGATATCACAATCTATAAAAAAAAAAAAATCATTTATATAAATTTATATATCAATAGGCATCTAATATACATAATATTTACTATTAGCATATGGAATTCTACAATTTAGTTGGTCGTTGAGAATTTAGAAATCAAATTTTAAAAATCATTCCCAAACTATATTACCAAAATTAAAAAATCAATTTTTTAATGCATTATGATTTAAATTGTTTCACCCAAAATTTGGAAGTTTGAATACTCTTAGTGATGATTTTAGCTCATTTTCCCTATATGACTATTTAAATCTTGTTAACTTTGAATAACTAAAAACTTAGGATGCGTTTAATAAAATTGAAAATGAAATTCGAAATCTGAATCCATTATATTATTGAATTGTTAAGTACGATATATTTGATTGCATATCACATTAAGTGATAAATAAATAGTTTATTATTTATTTTTTGAGAGTATGTTTTGTTTAAAAAATTCAATACCACTTAATTAATTCATATACTCATTTTTTTGTTATCAAATGCGTTGTTAAGATATTAATTCATTAAATTTAAATGCTAAATTAAATTAGTATTGCGGTCACTTGAAATGACATCACAAAACTTTGCTTCGACTCTTCTATAACTAGTTGATAGATTAATGTTGTAAAAAAAAAAAAAAAACTTGTTGAGCAACTCAAATTGAAAAATCTCCTGTCCCTAGACATTAGGAGCTCTTTCTTTCTTTCTTTTTTTCCCCACTCAAGAAATATCAAATAACCCCAGAGAACCAAAAACAATCACGGTCAATAAGTCATTAAGAAAGTCACCAATTAATGTCAAATTGGACATTTACATAAGATGCAATATTGGAGTGATGTTGGGTAGCCTCTCCCGACCTGCAGAGGAATAGTTGGATCGTACGATAACCAGTCTATGAACACGATACCTCTGTATTGACAAAAAAAAAAAAATAATAATAATAATGAATTTGTTTTGGGTGGTTTCATAATAGTAGTACAATGTACAACTGTACAAGTATCGGGCTTCGCCGTTTGCCAGCGGCATATTAGAATGTAGGGATAATTTCATAAACCTCCCCTGAGGTTTTATGAAATATAACCTAGCTCCCTTGAGATTTTTAAAATCTCACTTAGCACCTCTTAAATTGACATTTTGGTAACATTGGATGCCCTTCTAACCAAAAGTAATATTAAAAAATTCATGTTTGAGGAGAGAGATTATTTTAGTGCCTTTAATACCCTTAAACTATAAAAAAATGAACATTTTACAAACCAAGAAAAAAAATATACTAAATTAGAACCATCTTAAAAATGAAGAAATAAAAATTGATAAGATTTTATGTTACAACCAATAGTTACCTTTACAGTAGGAAGAGATAGTAAAAATAAATACTATTTTTTAAACTATTTCTACAAATAGAACCCTTCATAGCGTTGAAGGTAATTAGCATGTAAAATTATACATTTGAGCAAAAAAAACTTAATACTAGATGAAATTCAATTTCAATATCATACAAAAAATTTACTTAAAATAGACAGACTTTTTTTACGGGTGTGAAATATGAAAATTTTATTATAGAAAAAGTCAGAATTTGAAAAACTATTTGGAGTTTCAATTACTTTATTTCTCTTGCGCTCTACATGAATAGGAATAAATAAATAAATAAAGTTGTGAAACACCAAAAAAGGAAAAAAAAAATAAAAAGAACCTCCAGCTTTTCTTCTCCAAATGCATTGAATATTTCATTGACATTTACAATTCAATTATACATACATATATATACACACACACACACGTATGTAGGTATGTTTGTTTGTATAAACATTGTTAAAGAAAAGTAGGAAATTTAGAGAAAGAAAAACAAGTTCAGAAAATTTAAATATGAGGGTATTATTGACAATTCATCACCTTTGATATTAGTATATGGCCCTACTATCACTTCAAGGGTGCTAAGTGAGATTTGAAAACGTTTAGGGGAGCTAGGTGATATTTCATGAAACCTCAAGGGAGGTTTCTGAAATTATCCCTATAATGTAGAGTCCAAAATGCCGCACGATGACTGCGGTGGACAGGTCGGAGCCCTTGGTGAACGGACACGCAATAGTTTCACTTCAAGGCGCCAAACTTCCAGAAATGAATGCGACGCCCGGGTGTTTTCGTTATCAATTCTGTCTTGACACTCTTTCTTCATCTTCGCTGGTGGAAGGTAGCTCGTTCTGAAATTTCAGATGTCTCTGGTAGCTAGGGTTTTAATCAAATACTAAGAAATGTCGGGAAATAATACTGTCGACCCTTTGCCATCTGCGGAGCAGAGACCCACGACGATAATGGATCTAAATATGGACTCCCTGGTCCACTGCACCAGCCATCTCAACCTCCAAGACATCTCAAACATGGCCATGTCCTGTAAATACCTCAGGGCAGTTGCATATTCTGATTCCGTCTGGCAATCCCTCTCCAGGTTTCCTCCTCTCTCATTATAACGTTGCCGCTTCGTATACTTAATTTTTTTATGGGAAAAATGTGGAATTACTGTTATATTGTATGTGAACGGGGAACTGAGATATACAATGTGAGCTTGGATATGGTATTTTTTTTCCTGGCATCAATTTTTTGTTCTCCCTGCACGTCGTTGTTGCACAAGTTTAGAACTTTATGGATGTTGTTTTGCTTCCGTTGGCACATCCTGTTTTTGTTTCTGTATTATGTAGTAGGAAAAAGACTTTACTGAAGTTTGTCTGACATTGTGGTGTCAGATAATTTTTGCAAAGTTTGCTCAAGCTCTTCGTTACTCACTGTGATTCAGTGGTTGTTTCTTTTTTTCTTTTTGTTTCAGCCATTCTTTCCCACGTGTCAACCTGGTTATTGCTCTGAAAACCTTTAATGTTTTTTCAAGACAATGAAATCCATTTTTGTAATTCATCTTAACTGTTGTATTCTCTTTTGCGTGCTCTAGATGTATGACGTCTTTGTACTACATTTTTCCAGATTCATGATGAGGACCAAATTGAGCTTCTAATTTGTAAATACATCAATTTGAAAATTACAGTTTTTTTTTTTTAACTTTGTAAGTCTTAAAATGGCAAGCCATGTTTGCAATCCAAGAACAACTATGCAAGAATCTAAATTTTCATTTGTACGTGGAAAAAAATCAATAGTAGCTCATATTTTGGTTGTTCTTTATTCATTGTTGAATTTGCTGATTTAGCTGTCAACAGATGATGGTATTCAGTATGGATGTTCTCAAGAACTCTGGTTCTCATTTGTGTGTGTTTTTCCCCCCTCTTTGGGTACTTCCAGAGCAAGATGGCCTTCACCAATACCTTATTACAATTCTCAAAAATCAAGTGTCAGGGATGCATACTTGGCCAGGCATACTGCATTGCAGCAGTTGAAGTTTGAAGATCCTGTGATTGATAATTTCTTATTCAATTTAAAGTCTCATGATCACCTACTCTTTCTGGACAATCGTATAATACTATCAGAGGTACCAAAATTACAAGATTCCTGCCTTTTCCTCCTCTCCATTTTTGCTAAACTTAGATGGCATCTGGAAGGTGCTTATGATCTTCCCATATTTTCTTTTCCAGAATTGCTATAGCATACAACTATAATCATAAGTAGTCTTCCTTGGCATCAGGTTGTCCTACATAACGCTTGTTATTAAACATTCTTGTGCAGGGTCCCGTGATACGCACATTGGATATTGGGATTAATTCTGGAGGATATGATTCTGTCTTAACACTTAATGATCACCGAGCTAGAATAACTTGTATGAGGTTATTTTTTCTCATTTCTCATTTTATTTGGGCAAACCCATGAAGTTAATGAAAGGTTATTGAGTGATGGTGGTTGGACATGGGTTTTTTAAAGAGTCAAAATTGGTAGAATATTATCACTTGATGGATTGGTTTGCATGCTAAACTTGTTCCATTTAATAAGGCTAATGTCAGTTATCAGAGAAGATCTTTTAGTAATATTTATGTTCACTGGTCTCTCTTTTGTATTCATGAAGAAAGCTAGCTTTAGCATTTTCTTGTCGTTTATGGACAATAATATCTCGTTACCTCGACACGTTTGAGGTATCCTGGTTGGCTGTCGGGAATAATAGTTCAGGTGTTCATTTTGTTCTGAAGTATTTTAACTGGGGATGTGAAATTTTTTAACTTCTCAATGTGTTCTGAGATGCTCAGCAAATCTCTGCTTTTAACCGTCCTCATCTTTCTGGAATTACCATTTGTTAGTTTGATTTGAAGTTCCTGATATTCTTTTCATATTCCACTGATTTGTTACCTTCATTACCCTACTTTTTCTCATCCTCATGTTTCTTTTTTTGATTTCATACATAAGTGTGCAGATATATGTCCTTATCTGGTGATATATGATCTTCTAAATCATACCTTTGTTTACTTCTTCCTCTCTACCCATTTCGCTTGATGGTTATCGACACCTCTTTTTATCATAATTTCGGTGGTTTTGACAACCAGATTAGCTGAATGATAGATGCAAAATGGGAATAGTAGGCACCAGACCTTCTTGTCCAGAGTTTCTGGTGCTACTTACCAGTCTTGTAAACTGATTCTTGATGAGGATGAATAAAATTCCGCTGATCATTGTTTATCTCTGAGGTTCAATTTGCTACTTACTGGTTTTGTGAACCAGCTTCTGATAAGGATGAATAAAATTCTGCTGATCATTTTTCCCAGCTTTAGACAAACTTTTGATGACAATTGATCTGTATGCAGATTGTTTTCCTTCAGTGACACAACTGTATGCCGAAGTGGGGAGCTTAGAAACAGCACTGTCTTGGTCACCTCAAGCTGTGATCATACAATTCGTCTGTGGTCAAAGGTGTTTTGAGGAATCTCTTTTTCTTTATTTTATATTCCTTGACTGGATGGTTTTGTGAAGGTGTATGAAAGAAAATCTTATGACGAATCACTCACAAAAGTTAATTTTGTGAAAATTATTCAGCAAGGAAAATTTCCCAAAGAATTACAGTACCTTTCTGCAATTTATCTGAGATTTATGTTATCTGAGGGTCATAATTCTGTCCTTATTCTGTCAAATTACTTGCATCTGCCCTCTGAAGTTCATCAATATCACTGATTTGCAGGGCTCTTGCTACCGATGTTATAGGGGCCATAGTGGTGGAGTAACAACACTTTCAGATAAACTGTTGGGTGATAGCAATGAGAAAATATTTGCCAGTGGAGGTGTTGATGGTACTGTTAGGCTTTGGTCTAGTTACCCTAAAGGAAAACGAGGCCAACAAGCTCTGAAGGGCACGCTATATGGCCATGAGAAACCTGTCATACTGATGGTAGTGGCTGGGTAAGTAGGAGATGTGTTGCAGCTTACTATTTGGGCTTTTGATATCTTATTGGTTGCTTTGACTTCTGTATGTATTGCTTGTGCTTGCAAAACGTGCGATAGGATGTTCAGTTTTTTTGTGGTTCTCCCCTTTATATATTAAAACAATAGATCAATTCACTTTAATGATATGCACTGCAAAACAAGCAGGAGCCTTTCTATTGAAGTACTAGTCTTTGTTTATTCAAATCTAATTAATGAAATTTTTATGTGATTGAAGCATTTCTCGTTGAATCATGGAGCAATTGCCTTTTTTGCAGTGGATTTCTTTCAGACCTTGATATATGACTTGATTTGTAGTTGCTCTACCCTAAATAATTCATCTGTAGTAGAATGTTTAGAATATGCATTTCCAGAAGATTATTTAACCGTCTGAAGCATTCTGTTTCTTTGTTATCTTCAGGCACAGATCATCTCTTTTAGTGAGCATGTCGAAGGACTCCAAGGTACTTTGATTCTCTGAATTTAGCTTTCTGATTTATGTTGTCAGTTTGCTCATGTAAATCAGTTTCTGATGGTTATTCTAGTGAATACCTAGAAAGAAATATGATGATAGGGATAGTAAATTGGTTGCAATGGCACATAACCTGGGCTTTTAGTTGCTAATTCCTATTATAGATTTCAACAGAAGAACCACTTGCATCACCAGAAAGTGTTGTCTAGTTGGACTTAAAGCGTCCTTAATGGCTTTGGTGAATAACAGAATTTGATAATTTAGCTTCTGATCTAAGCATGCTTAAATTATATCAAGTAGGTGAGAGTATGGGACGCATTTACGTCTTCTGCTGCTCGTTCTTCTTGCTGTGTGGGAATGACTTCTGTGTATGGTGTACCTGTGGGTATGAAGTGCGATGGATCATTGCTGTATGTTGCTACTGGGTCCTCTGTTGTTGTAATTGACTTAAGGACAATGCGTGAAGTCTCCACAGTGATGCACAAAAGCCAACTGCATTCATTTGATGTCCTGCCTTCAAGATCTTTAATATGCACTGGTGCAACTGGCAGGTAAAACTTATTCTTGAAAACTAGTCAATGTGATGTTTTTTCATCACTTGGAGGTTATCACCTGTATTTGCATGCATATAATTGTTCTCCCAAAAAAGAAAAGAGGAAAAATAGCATGCTACTAATGCAGCATCTGGAGATGAAATGCTCATTCCTTGCTGTCCATGTTTTTTACCTTGTTTCTTTGATCTTAAGATACTAGAGGTGATAAATGATGCCAAAACTATTGCAGTGCAAAACTTTGGGACCTTAGGAGAAGTTCTGAGACATTCAAAGCAGAACCGTTAGCAGAGCTGGATGGACATGAAGGCCCAGTTAAGCATATACGCATGGACGCATACAAGATAGTTACAGGCGGGCCTGATGATTGTTATGTAAAGGTTTGGGAAGTCGACACTGGTGCATTTACTAATTCGTTAAACTGCGCTCCAGATCATCCGACACCTGGTTTTGGCTGTTCGGCCGTGGCCGTAAGGGGATGCAGAATTGTTACTGCTGGCAGCAATGGAGGAGAGGGTTCACTATGCTACAGAGATTTCAGCAGTGCTACTCAACCAGTTTCATCTGATAACAGCATTCCTGCTTCAAAGTTCTGGGATTCGAGTTCTTACAGCGACACTGATGAATCTTATGACTAACAAATGTGTAGTTTCATTTCTCTTTAGGACAACTTTGCGTTTCATTTCATAGATTTGTTGCTCATGTTGTATTTCGTTATAGAAAGCGCTTGTGAGAACGATATCCCATTGAAAATCCTCAAGAGCTTCCCGCAACTTTGCTTTCAGGATTCGACGAATGTAGCAGGAATTAAAAAGATTTAAGATCAACTGGTAAATGAAGGGAAAAAAGTACTCGTACAACAGTTTCCCAGGGAAAAAAGAACTTTCAAAAAAAAAAAAAAAAATGAAATGGAAGAGTAAAAACTTATGGTAGAGCGAGCGCCCAAGTTGGCGAGTGGAAGAAAGTTGAAAGTCGTCCCTCTGTCCGCCTTTCGACCGACTTCAGTGTTTCAACTCTCACCTTCCTTGCTCCTACTCCGTCGACTGAGTGATCGCAGCTCCTCCCAAATTCCCAAACCCTAACCCCTTTCAACATCCTGGAGATGCGTCGCTCCACCACAGCCACCGTTCTCTTCCTTCTTCTCCTCATATACCTCAGCACCATAGCTGCTTCCGCCGGAATCTTGGGCTTAGATTCCTTCCTGACTCAACAATACCGGACGGACCCACAAGGCACCAACGACTCTTTCCTCTTGCTTCCCTCTTCCCTCAAGAGATCCATCTCTCACCCCTCCGCTGTCAACCCGCCCACTCCGGCTTCCCTTCTCTCCCTCCAACTCTCCGTCCCGATTACCGTGAAGCTGGTGGGACCAACCTTTACATCATCCTCCCCTCCCCTCCTTTCCTCCTTCCTTACCTCCGCTGTCTCCTCCGACCGCTTCCGCGTTATCACCCCTTTTTCCTCCGACGCCTCCCACCACCTCTCTCTCTCACATTCCCTCCACCTAGAAGTCTCCCTTTCCTCCTCTTCGCTCTCCTCTCACCTCTCCGAAGCTCTCAAAACCCATCTCTCGAATACTCCATCCTCCATCCGGCTGCCTTTCGCCTCCGTCCCCCACTCCTTGATCGATGAAATCATAAAGCAAGACTTCGAAAACGAAAAACCTATCGACGGAATTTACATTTATATTCTCCATTTGGGCTCTCAGTCCAAGTCCTATGCCTATAGCTACACCCCCGGGGATCCGTCCCCAGGGGTCACCAAGTGCATGGGCTCTATCTGGACGGGGAAAGATCGCTACTTGTGGATCGATTTGGGCGCCGGCCCCGTGGACTACGGGCCGGCGTTGTCTGGTGATGGGGTCTTGCCAAGAGGCGAGTTTCATCCGCTAGCAGCAATGCACGGCCAACCCAAGTCGCAGAAGGCGATGCTGGCAGACTTGGCATCACTGGTTTGGAGCGCTTATCAGGTACTATTTGTGCCCTCATTGAGAATTCCAGTGCCTTTTGAGAATTCGTTGACTGTTCAGTTTATACATATATATGGTTCTTCGTCGGATAATTTTGGATTAGACTGGAAATCAATAGAGAGAGCTTTTACTGACGAGATTAATGATAAAGGGTTGCTATTGGGTGAGCAGAGGTTGAGTTTTAAGAAATATGAGGTCAAGTTATCAGAGTGTTCGATTTGTTCTTTTGCTATTTGGAGGGCAACTACTTCGTATACTTCTAGGTACTTGTTTGATAATTACACTCTGATTGTTAGTGAGTACTTGGACTCCAGAAGGTTACATCAGACAATTTCTGAATCATCTGAAGAGTTCAGGAGATTGGCAGGGCTTCCTGAGGAAGATTTCAGGAGTAGAGTACTTCCTGTATATGTGTTCGATTTGGATGCTAGTACGATTTTGTTGCTTGATCGGTATCACCAGTCTGTTGCATTTAAAGATATGGTAATCGCTGTCAGAACAAAGAATACGCAGACTGTGAGTGATTACAGTTGCAATGGCCGCCATGTGTTCACACAGACTCGACAACTTGAGAGACCTCTTGTTGGTTCCATTCTGCAGAGTATGTGGGGAGTGTCACCAACGCATTTGGTCTGGAGCCCTAGGCACAACAGTACGCTGGTAGATTATACCTGGAGTGTTGGACAGACTCCATTTGGACCCTTCTCCGACATTTCTTCATTTTCTTTTGTGCAGAAGGATGCAGCCAGAAGAAACGTGCTTTTGACGTCATTTAATTACACTATTGGAAGTGCTTTGGATGTTCTTGAATCCATTTCTGCACATGGTGGAGAGAAAAAGCTTCTTAGGCAGAATCAGCAGACTGAGTTCCTGCAGAGATGGAACCTATTCAAGTACAAGCTAGACAAAGCCATTTCTGCATTATCACATTTTGATTATGATATGGCTTTGTACTACTTGAGGTCTTCAGACCACGATTTGTATGCTATTCACTCTCTTGTTTATCATGCATCTCAAGATTTGGAGGCCTCACTTACTTGCTTCAAGGACCCCCCATTCCCTTGGTTTTCAGTTTCTATGGCTGCTGGTGTTTTCTTTACACTCGTTTATGTTTATGCAAAAAGAGAAACATTGTTTCAGAATAAGAGAAAACAGTTTTGAAGCTTTTGAGTTGTTAGGTATTTCGTGTTTTGAACGGATACGAGACCTGTATTCCTGTAAGAGAGTTAAGCTGTATACTTTCTTTTAGTTTTGAAAGGAAGCTGCTACAATTGTCAGCAGTTTTACATACTTGATTGCCTTTTTTGTTATTTATTTCTTTCAATTTTTTGACTTCTTGTTTTCAGATATCTTCCTTTTTTTATTTTTTTTTCATGTTCTTTTCTTCTTGTTTTTCTTTTACTCTATTGTATGATGCAGTTGGGTTCCTAATAACGGTGGTATCTTGAACTTTCCAACTCCCATCTATTGAAGTTTGGATTTGAAATTACTATCTTTCCATGCCTTTAAGCACCCTCAAATTTTGAAACGGATTATCTTTTTCTGGGAGCTATTTGTACAATTGGGTAGCTGATGAACTTGAGTTACAGATTATACTTTTGATTTGTTCTACAACATGGTATTAGACTTTTGTGGAATATGCGTATGAGAGGTTTTTTGGCGTATATAGATTTTGAATTGATTTAATATCATTAGCAAATTTTAGATTGATCCTTCCTTTTATTCTTTTTCTGTTACTTGTTCACTTCTGCATGACACCGTCTTGCTGTACTCGCAATAATTCTTCTCCATCTGACGATAAAGTGTTTTACCTCAATATCTATACATGCATAAATAATTAAGGGCTACTTGCATGTTTGAATGTAATCCATCTCTAAAAGTCTTGCTAGAACAGTTTAAATTCTTATTCTTTTCTTTCATTAACTTCATGTCAAATTCTTTTGTTTTGGTAACAACAGATGTATGAACTATGAGGGGTTCCATATGTGCATGACTCTAATTCGTCATTGAGCTATGGTATCATGGGATGCCTTTGGCAAAACCACAACTTAGATAAACAGTTGTTACCTTTCTGCTAAGTCTTTTAGTTTGCAGATTTGTCAAAGCCAGAAGTTATATAAACAGTTTTTACCTTTTCGCATGGTATGAAGGTTGTTGGTTTGCAGATTTGAATGATTAATTCTTGGCATGTGTGGATTTTGGCAGTTCAGGAGACCAGGTAGGTTGTAAGACAGGTGCAAAGAAAATGTGGCTATTATTGTGTCCGAAAGATTTGATGAGGTGACAATTCATGTATAATCAAACAGTGCTGGACGTAGCTGGTCTGAACTTGAGGCATAGGCAATACTCTCTTCTGAGATCAGTAGGTGCCCAAGGCTTTGCGCCAAGAAATATGTTCATGGAAGTAGCAAGTTAAAAGATCAATTCTTTTGTGACTATGGGAGTATAAGGAGAGGTGTTAGTTACATATAGTTCTAGCGCGGTCTTTTGTCAATTTACCTTCTTCTTTCTCTTCAGACATTAAAAAGACGGCCTCTGTTGTTTTTTCCTGGATTAAGCTTATAAATATTTACTTATGTGTAAATCATGGTCTGAGATGGAGAAGTCTTTTAGCACTCTACATGGCCATAATAGGCCAAGGGAACTTGGTAAGAGTCCGAGTGTATGACTGATGGCAATACAAAGAAGAATAGATGTTAAAAGTCATCTCCACATCCAACTTTTGATAACCGGATATTATTGCCAGATAAATAGGAAGAAACGTTATCTAATAACCAACAGCCAGCCTCTTTTGGGCTGTTGCTATGCTCCCGCCTGTCAAGCCAGGAGTTCCACTCCTGCCTGGCAGGTTTGCGGTAGGGGTTTAGGGAGGGAATATGGGAGGGAGGAAGGATTAAAAAAAGAAACGTTATCTTTGAGGGAGGAAGGATTAAAAAAAGAAACGTTATCTTTTCTTTTATACAAGATTCTCATTTTACGCAGGAAGCAGATAGAAAAAGTTCGATCAACTAGTTTTTAGAGGCTTTGATCATAATCTTGTTTGTAGTGGATTCTCCAGACAGTCATAGTTGAAACGGAATGGTTCCTCCAAGTCAATGCCGTAACTCTCTGAAGTTACACCAAATGGGGTAGCTCCATTTCCGTCCTCAAACATCTCAGCCAAGTATTCATCATTAACTACCTGCGGCTGAACTTTTCCACTCTCGCTGTCATTTTCTTCGTCTGAGACAATTGAATTCTTCGCGACCAGTTCGCGAAAAATTGAAGATCGGAGTAGGAGGCCAAGTGCTGTTGGGGAAGAAGATTTATTGCATGAATAAACTGGTAGTTGTCGTTCACATATTTCTTCCTTATTAAGGTCCCCTGTGCTGAATGACCTTTGGAAGATAAAGGATTGGTTGGTCTCTCCTGCACGGAAGTCATGGGACGGTGGAGTCTGTGGATGTATGATTGGCTCTGATTCTTGAGCAGAAGCTGCAGGGTTTACTCCTGGCTTCAACCATCTGATATAAGTGCTGAGGTCAAAATTGGTCACGGCATTGATCCCTCTGTATTCGATTGCTGCAATATCATATGCTCGAGCTGCCTCTTCTTGGGTACCTGTGAAGGAGGGTGCTACTTGAGTAAATCACACATGCTTGATTAATTGTATCGTACCATCACTACTTTCCATTTTACTACCTAAGGTCCATTTCTTAAAGTGCAAGTTTGATTTTGCAGTCTCAGCTTGCTATCGTGACTTACTGTAAGTTCCTAGATAGAGGTATTTATTCCCAAAAACTCTGCCTATCCTGGCTTCCCATCTTCCGTTGTGGTGGTGCCTGCAGTTATGAGTTTTAACGGAAAATGGAATCGGAATCAGCTAAGCTATTTAAATCATTTGTAATGCAGTTAATTCCATTTTATGAGGTGAAAAGTTTACCTTGCAACACCTCTGTACTTGGATACCCCCCTTGAAAAGCCACTGCTTTTCCTGCAATGAGAAAAGCTCAGTCACAGTCAGGCATGAAAATGGTCATCGTAGACAAAATCGGTGCAACTGTAAAATAGATTGAGAGCTGTCTGCCTTCTAAGTGAGGCTAGGTATTCTTCTTTTGTTACTGTCTGCATTGTTTCAATTTCTTTCTCATAATCAGTGATCTGCAGGAAACATTAATTGATGAGAAGGTGGATGTCATATAGTAAGCAGATAAGACTGTTGCTCTCTGTTTGGTCGCATGTTACCGGAAAATTAGTAAAAGTCGAAGTTCCCCAGTACTTGATTGCAGCCAAATCATATGCTCTTGCTGCAGCTTCTTCATCATCATAAGCTCCTAATAATGATTTTTGTGAAGGTACATAGTTTTTAAGTAAAACGAGTCTCATAACATAAAAGGAAAAAAAGAGGAGGGAGAACCAGAATCCAAATTTATGAAAAAGGTCAAACAACTTACCAAGATAAACTGTGCCAGGATGGAGTTGGAGGAATGAGAATGAAATTCCCAACGTTAGATACCACTATTAAACTGCAGCAATCACAAAAACTAAACTGTATATCGTAATTGATTAGGCAACCATTTCCGAGTACCTTGTTTTCCTTTCTTTTTCTGCGCGATATTCCAAGAAAGTTTGTCCCACAAGTGTGCCTCAAATCGACCTGTCCATCTATGCCTGCTCACACCTCGAAACCTCGAACTCCTTTTCACAGTGGTTGGAGCGGATGATAGGTCGACAACTTGCTCCAACTGTTGTTGCTGCATCTGCTGGCCCGGACAGGCGAGTGGAAAGGCATCAGCTGCAGCTGTCTGCTGATCTCTTCTTCGTCGTTTGACAGACCTACCACCGGGAGCTCCAGCATCCGCTGTGCACATGCGACGTCTCCCTGGATTCTCTTCACTCTTGATCAAAGTTGACATTGGACGTCTTGTATCGGATGGGTTTTGCTTTTCTTTCTTCTCGCTTCCACGCCAACTATAGCTTCAATTCTAATGCTTTTCCTACGCTTTTGCCAGGCGAGGTCATGCATGTATATATATATATATATGGGAATGCATCTATGGGTTTTGTTTTGGCCTTGTTATGTCTCGTCTGTTCTAGTAAACAACTGGCGATTGACAAAAAGACAACAAATACAGGCGATAAGAGCAACGAAGGGCAAAAGATTTGAGGACAAGCAATGAGTAGTCACTAATTCTACTCTTTGCCAGCCCGAGGAATCAAATGCATACGATTAACTTCCGCTGGGGTGCATCTTCTTGGAGCCGCTTATTGAAATCGATTATTATGCTAGTTTTCTCAAAAACAAATCTTGCGTATTCTGCGTTCGTAGATTTCGTGTTTGTAGATTATGATTTTTGATATGGTTGTAGGTGACAAACAAATCCATTTAACTAATTTTACTCGTACTCGCCTATGAATAAATGAATATGAATATGTTAAATTTTTACATATGGGTATAGATGAGTTATCGAATAATATCCATTTAATAAATAAGTAATATTTGAATAACCCATCAATTCCAATTAATCCATTTAGAATTGTACTTTTCCGAGCCATATCATATGATTTTCACGGTTGTGCAGTTTGTGTAGCATAAACCCCTTTATGAAGCCTGTTCAAGTTGGTCTCAACTCCATAGCAAATGCCACGAAAATGCCAGACGTGTCTATTTACCAGCTAGAGGAATTATTCCTTGGAAATTTCGTCTGGTCAATTTCTCTTGTCTGACGTGTGGCGGTCGGTTAGTCTTTTTAACTGTGTGCGGAAGCAGATTGATTAGCTTTTTGTCTCCTTCACTGACTTGCAAATTTTAGACGATATAATCTATGGCATCGACCGTATAATTTTCTTCCCAATAAGTTTCAAGAATTGTAGCAGAATGCATGAGCTAATAATAAATCAGGTAATTTGAAGGATCGACGGGTTTGGATCGTGACCCAGTGCAACGCAGATGATATTACAGCTGCACCATTAATTAAGTCGCAAGCCATGCTTAAACTTTAAAGTGGAGGCGTGACAAATAAGTGAAGACAATAAAAGGAATGAAGAGAGGCAATTACCGCTCCCAAATATTGCCGAGCCAGCCAAAAGCGCTTTTTTCTTTCCTTCATCTTACTTTGAATGGGAAAAAGGATTGACGTTCTGCAATTTGTTTACCTGAGTAACAGAAAAGATTATGGGTTCGAATGCGCAGAAGAGATTCATAACAACATTTATTCCTTTGGATTCATCTTTTATTTATTTATTTCAATATATACACTATCAAGCTTGTGCATGAGAATTAATTTTAATTTCAATTTGACAAAAAGTTACAATTGCGTGAATGATTGTTTTAGTATTCTCGATAACTCTACCCATTCTTAATGTCCATTGCCAAAGATTTTTTAAGCAATTTTCAGCACACAATTAGATCCCTTTTTGTCATTTTTTTTTTCCATTACATGATCAACTACCAAAATGAAATCCGGTTTTTTGCAAAATTTGATTAGGCAACTCATCATACTTGATGAATTATATGAGTACAGCTGTGTTTTTAAACTCGGATTGGATTGATCGGTTTGACCAATTAAAGTAAGAATCACGCAGGTTTCTAGTCCGAGTTTACCCAAAAAACTGCTCGGCAATAACTCAGTCAAATTTGATAAAAAAAAATTGGGTTCAATCGCGAACCGGCAAAACCAGTAAAATCAAGTTTTATTTCTTTTTCGTTATGTTATTTACTTATATAAAATTAATAGATATTTATGATATTATGATGATGTTACCCAGTTTTTAAACCGATTTGACTTCAATCGAACCGTATATCTTTGATCCCTAAACTTGGTCGAGTCACTAGGGCTATCAACAAGTTGGGTCTGAGTCAGAATTGAATATTTTGGACCCGAACCCGTTAGCCATACTTGTATCAAATTTGACCCAGATATCCAACGGGTCTTGAACTTATTCTTTTGCATCTACGTCCGAGTCGGGTATACCCGACCAAAAAAGAAAATATCTTTCTAAACAGACATTAATTACATACCACAAACTCCAATTAAAATCACAAATTATTTTAGATAATTATTTTAATGCCTACAAATTACAATTTCTAAAAGGATTAATAACAAAAAAGCCCCATGCGGTATAAATATCTTACAGAAAAGCCCATATAGTTTCAAATCATTCACATCGGTAGGTATCTCATTGTTTGAAGTAAGGTGAAAATCAACAAAAATTGTTAAATTTAACGCGTGTGATGTAAATGCGCCGGAAATGTGCGTGATTCTTCCAAAAAATAGTTTTTTAAGGTAAATTTTAACCTGAAATACCTATTTTGCTCCTCATATCTTAATAAAACAATCATGATTCTTCTTCAAATTTGCTCCAAACTTGTAGAAATTGACTTTTTTTACTTTTATTATTAGTGAATGAAACTAATGAATCAAAAACCGTTTGTTTTAGGCTATTTTTTGCTTATATTATTAGGGCATTTCTGTCGTGTCACTCAAAACCGTTTGTTTTAACGATTTTTGTGAATGTTCAAATTACTTCAATCCATTAGGTACCACCACGTATGATTTGAAATCATAAGGGATTTTTCTGTAAGATAGTTATACCACATAGAGCTTTTTTGTTCTTTACCCTTTCTAAAATATCCAAACAAATATTAAATACTCAAATGTATTATCAAAATAATTACTTATTCAAACGGGTCCTGGTCGAATTCGAATCGGAACCCAATATTCTGTATTCGACCCAATTTTAGATTAGCATAAATGGGTCTGGGTAAATGAAATTGTAACTACACCCGTACCCGAAAATATTAAACGGGTTTAGGTCGGATCCGTGTCAAAACTCGGCCTATTGACAGGCCTACAAGACACTACCTAATTCAAGTTTTCAAAATATAGGTGTACACTTCAGTGTGCTCTAATGTTAATCTAAAATATAAGCATACACTTCAGCATTCTCTAATATTGACCTGTCAGTTGGCATATGAGGTTCAGTCGTTTGGCCATAAAAATAAAGTGTCCGTATGAATTAGGTTTTTTTAAGGTATTTTTTAAAAAATTACATGGTAATATTATATTTGAAAACTTTCTACTATAGTTGTATAAATTAGGTATTTTTAGAGATTTATTTTGAATTTTTAAAAATTTAAAACGTTATGGGGTTATTTTTCCAATTTTGTTAATTTTCACGACTACTTACCACAACCATCGATAACTCGCTTGTTCAGTACTACTAACTATTATAGGAGGATGCCGTCCCTCTACCGCCTACTACTACTGCTCCCCTCTCTTTCTTTTTCCTCTAACGCCTCCATCCTTTATCTCTTTCTCCTCTCTCCATCCCTTTCCCCTGTCCCTTCCCTCTCCATCCCTCCTGTTCCTTCCATTCCCATTTTAGATTAGCATAAATGGGTCTGGGTAAATGAAATTGTAACTACACCCGTACCCGAAAATATTAAACGGGTTTAGGTCGGATCCGTGTCAAAACTCGGCCTATTGACAGGCCTACAAGACACTACCTAATTCAAGTTTTCAAAATATAGGTGTACACTTCAGTGTGCTCTAATGTTAATCTAAAATATAAGCATACACTTCAGCATTCTCTAATATTGACCTGTCAGTTGGCATATGAGGTTCAGTCGTTTGGCCATAAAAATAAAGTGTCCGTATGAATTAGGTTTTTTTAAGGTATTTTTTAAAAAATTACATGGTAATATTATATTTGAAAACTTTCTACTATAGTTGTATAAATTAGGTATTTTTAGAGATTTATTTTGAATTTTTAAAAATTTAAAACGTTATGGGGTTATTTTTCCAATTTTGTTAATTTTCACGACTACTTACCACAACCATCGATAACTCGCTTGTTCAGTACTACTAACTATTATAGGAGGATGCCGTCCCTCTACCGCCTACTACTACTGCTCCCCTCTCTTTCTTTTTCCTCTAACGCCTCCATCCTTTATCTCTTTCTCCTCTCTCCATCCCTTTCCCCTGTCCCTTCCCTCTCCATCCCTCCTGTTCCTTCCATTCCCATTTTTTCTACTACAACCACCTTCCTCTCCCTCATTTTTCCCAGATCTAGTCACAAATTAGATGTGACCATCCTGCCTTCTCTCTCTTCCCCTACTAGTCACAGTCGTGACCAAACCGGCAACCAGTAGGGAATGAAAGGAATGGGAAGTTCACTAAGAAGAGGAAAGAAAGAGACTGGTTATGGGAAAAGAAGTAGAAGAGAGGAAAGAAAAGATAGAAGAAGAAGAGGAAGGAAAGAGAGAACGGAAAGAAAATCATAGGGAAAGGAAGTAGCAGCATTGGAGGAAGAATAAGGAAAAAGGGTAGCGGTTATTAATGATCGGGGGTGCAATATGAAAAAAGAAAAAGGTAACAAGTTTATCTTATTTAATTATTTTTAAATATTTTCTTATATTATATAAAAAGCACTTTTAGTCAAACTCTTGTGTTGAATTTCTTTTGCCTCTTAGGGGCTGAGATTGTCTTTTCAGCATGGGTTTATATACATTTGTGGCATGTGGTGCAAGTAATTGATTGTTAGAGTTTTTGGTGAAATTTTGTTTTTGCCCTTAATTTTGTTTCCAAAAGTCTACTACAAATTGTGTTGATGGTATCAATGATTTGGAAACTACTTATGTGTTTTGTAATTCAAGTGGCTAATTAAAGTTGTAATTAGATGTGTAATCATGGTTGCTATCGTTACTTTATCTGTCTAATTACCTAATTTTTCATCTTTCTCTCTTACTCTAATTGTTTGTATTTTTTCCCATACTAATCCTTCATCTTTGTCCTTTAATAGTCAGCACAATTGTAATGACCATTCATTTGAAGTTTTTCTTTTCTCTCTTCTTTATCATTTTGCCATATTTCTATAGGATTTTGTACTGTGTACTAAGGTATGTTTAATTTCTTTTCCTCCAAAGGACTTGTTTGGCAAATGAGGTTTTGTCCAAATTTGTTTACTATTAGTTTTTTAATAACTTTAATTATTGTAACCTAAAAAAACTTTTCAAAATTTTAAACTACACACAAAAAAATTTTCATTATTCCTTTCTTTTTCTTTCTCCCCCATTTCAACCTACCACCACTACCCAACACCTTTTCCAGCGCTGACAGAAAGAAGCTTTTTTTTTTTTCTTTTCTCCCTCCTCCTTTCCCCTCCCCTCTCCCTCTCCCCCAGACTTGCGACCAGGGGAGGGTGGTAGGGTAGAGAGAAGGGGAGGGGGAAGGGAGAAGAAATGGAGAGGAAATAAAAGAAAAAAAAGAAAAAGAAAGAGAAAGAGAAAGAGAAAAAGAGAGAAAGAAAAAAAAGTTTTTCATCTTAAAAATTTTTCCTACACCTTTTACAGTAAGTTACAATAAAATTTTAGGCGAACATTCGAAAAACTCATTTGCCAAACGGGACATTTGTTTGTTTTATTATCTCTGAAAAATTTATTCTCCCCAATTACAAATTCCAGATTTGAGATTCACTTGATTACAAATTCCATCGAACATTAAATCCATTTGTTGTCATCGTAATCTACAATTTCCACGCATTTAAGGATCAACTATTTAATTTTTATTTTCTTCTTTTGTTTTTTTTAATTTCATCATTTTTGCAATCAGGTTTAAGTATTAGTTCATTTTCTTGGAATTGACAGTTAATTTCATTGTGTATTAATCAACTTGCATGGAATTTTCTCTGAATTCTCAAGGTAAAAGATTAAAATTTTAAGTTAAAACTTGTCATCCCCTTCCCTAGGCCCCCGTCCCTCTCTTTTCATTTCTTATTAGAAGTTCATAAAAGTTTTATCTTTCTAAGCATAATTTCTCTATTCTTATTTTTCTAATTTATAGGCACAACCAGCGAAGGCTCTCAAAACTTGCTTTCAAGTGTCTCCTCAAAGAAAAATGCCGTAAAAGTCATTCTGGCTTTGGTACAAAAAAAAAAGTGTCTCCTCAAAAAAACTAAGGGTCTGTTTGATAACATAAAAAAGTGCTGAATCTGAATTTTTTCAGACATTCAGATGTTTTGAGTGTTTGATAAATAAAAATCTATTTACTGAACTTGTTAAGCAGTGCTGAACCTATGTGTATTTTTTTCAGCACAAGAATCCTAACTGAATGCTTAATTCTGATAAGAATCAATAGAATTATTTCAATTACCTTATCTTATCTACCAAATCTACCCTTGTTTGTTAATTATGTTCAAAATTCTTATCTAATTAAACAACATAATATTCTCTATCTAACGATTTTTAGTTTTTCTTTTCTCCCTTTTTAATGACTTTCACATCTTTTCCATACTCCTCATATAATATATTTCATCTTTTATATTAATTTGATTTAAAAATAAATATTGTCATTTTCATACCTAACAATTTTAAACTAATTAAATCATAGATTTTATTTCTTTTTTTAATGAAAGGATATAAGGGCAAAATTGTCAAATTAAACTTATTAAGCATTCAGTTATAAATATTTATCAAACAGCATAAATAGGTTTAGCATTAAAATTCAGACATTCATATATTTTTTTCAGTGCTTAAAATTCAGTAAATTAATTGTTTCAGTATTCAGATTTCAGAATTCAGACTTCAGAATTCAGATTCAGTTTTATCAAACGGAACCTAAAGATGAGAACTTTCGTGATTTTTGTTTCAGCTTCAATTGTGCTTTTAACTGATTTCTGGTAAAATATTTTTGAATTTTTTAATTTTTCCTCTAATATTTGATTAGTTGTTCAAGCCCACCTTTCATTAATGGGCAAAAATCGATCTATCTCCAATAATAGAGTATAATACATGACATCGAGTATTCCTCTTTCAGCACTTTTACGCAATTTTGATTTCATCATCTCCTATAGTATCCATGGGACGCTTTCTTCATGTTTCTTTTACTATGGGTATATTTGTTTATCTTACTCCCACTTACAATTCAAACAAACACTTACTGATTTTTCTCTTTACAATTGACATTTCTGGGGTGTAATTTAATTTCAGGTGCATATTTGGACTATGGATTTTCCAAATATAAAAGATGAAATCCTCTTGCTTGTATAAGAAAGTTTGACCAATTTTTGCCTGTAATTTTTACAATACCTCCCTCATATATATATATATATTACACATTGGCTTGTATTAGATATACTTATTTCATCATTTTAGTTTCAATCTTATGATTAAAAAAATAAATTCAACAATCCCAACCGCCAAACGCTGTCCGGAAATGTCATGCCACGAGAGAATACAGTCACCTGCCTAGTCACGTGATCCATTTGTGATGGGTTTGGACCGGAGTTAAAAGCCCCGCCCAGCCCATTTAATGGTGGATCTGATTACCTCTTCGCGCCACAACGCCCCCCTTCAGATATTATATTAACCCGCAAACACCCTTCATCGTTTCAGTTCATTTTTCACCTAAGCACCCATTCGCCCGTTCGCTCTCGAAGCTATGGCAGATGGTCACCTCTTCAATAATATCTCTCTCGGAGGTCGCGGCGGCACTGTGAGTTCTCTCTCCTGCTTTCTTTTGCTTGATTGATTAATTTTCCACTGCTTTATACCCCAAGTTCTTGTTACCCGAAGCAAATTTTTGTTTCATCTTTGGGTTTTGTATACGGTTTCTTGAAAACCTAGTCTAGTTCTTATGGTGTCGGTATGTTTGCTGCGACCTGGAATCCTAGTTTGAGGGAACACTTTTCAACTTTTCCATCGAGTTGATGCTTCATTTTGGTGACACTTATCAATTACGCTTTGATTCTTTGTCAAGCCGACAGAAATTTCTGGTTTTTCTGTAGGAAAAGATTCTAGGGTTTTGACGGCTGGCACATTTCGTATTCACTTCAATATCTTAATAGGCCTCCGTTTTTCTAGTCTCCGTCATTTCTTGTTTGTCGGTGCTTCTTGAAGAATTTGTACATCACTTTTATGAACATATATGAGCTTAAAAATTCAGTTTTTGGAAAACGGTTGCGTTAGTTGAAATTATATCAACCATTTATTTTCTTTATCTTTTACTTTTTTTCCCCTTTGTTACAACGGAAATTTAATCCGTTTACTGAGTGCCTATCGCTGAATCGTTCCTGAGACTTGCTAATTTTTATTTGACACAAAAAGTTAGGGTTTCAAATGAAGAGGCTCCTGCATGCTAGACTGAATTTTCTGAGATTTTGGCTTATACATTTTTTATCCTCTTCTTCTAATTTTTCGTTTTATTGGTTGCAAAATGCAGAATCCAGGACAATTAAGGGTTCATTCTGGGGGTATCCTATGGAAGAAACAAGGCGGCGGTAAGGCTGTGGAAGTGGACAAGTCCGATTTGGTGGGCCTTTCCTGGATGAAAGTCCCTCGATCTAATCAGCTTGGAGTTCGTATTAAGGATGGTCTCTTCTATAAATTTACTGGCTTCCGGGATCAGGTACTCTTTTACCCAACTTTGTCCTCTCTTTAGTTCTTCTATTTATCTTGGCTCCGAGTTAGATATTTTGCGTCATGTAATTGAGAACATAGCTGAAGGAGCGTGAGAAATGTTATAAAACTTCTTGTGTGTTGGCCCAATGTCTTTCTTTTTTCAATTATTATAAGGAGGTTGCATATTGCCATGTTGAATTCAGGAAAAAAAATTAAAAAAGGAAAAGATAAATCTGCATTGTTGGAGGACGCTTCTGAATTCTGTGAATTCACCAAGATCATGAACTCTAGCATGTCATTGATAACAGAAAATTTATATATTTGGTGTTATGGGGAAAAAAAGGGAAAAAGAAAAAGGGAATCTAGATCTGCATTATTGGAGGACACTCCTGACTTCTGTGGATTCACCAAGATCATGAACTCTAGCACGTCTTTGAGAATACTGAATTGAGATTACTTGGTGTTATGGATATATTGAGAATACTGAATTGAGATTACTTGGTGTTATGGGTATATTGAGAATACTGAATTGAAATTACAAGCATATTTTTTGTCTTCCATAAGCTGATGTGAGCCTAGTCTATTTTGATATGTAATTGGACAAAAAATATGTTTGTGGACTTGTAAGACTTTGGCCTTTATCTGGAAGAAGCTCGAGCATTTTCTCTGGTTCTATGATCCTTTTCTATTTTCTGAAGTTTGATAGGTTCAAAATTTATCCTTTTGCAATCATTGCTCCTACAGATCTGTTACCTAGACTTCTTTAGCATGTGTTGTACTTATCACTTGGTTGTACTTCATTTGCAGGATGTTACCAGTCTATCCGCTTTTTTCCAGACTACTTGTGGAATAACACCAGAAGAGAAGCAGCTTTCTGTTAGTGGGAAGAATTGGGGAGAAGTTGATCTAAATGGTTGGTTGTCCTTTGCTTAGGTTTTATCTTTGGTTTCCTTGATTTTTCTTTTAGTTGCCTCCTTTACAGTCATTTGATAATATCATCTGGGTAACTGTTTATTTTCTTATTAATAGAGATCCTGTTAGTGATAAGGATAATCATATCACTCAGGCCTAGAATCCATAAGGTTGTATTAGGAAATATGACCCATCTCGTAGAGCTGTTAGTGTAACCAACATATGATTTTGTGGATTCATTTTGGTTTCTTGTTACTTCATACGGAACTCTTTGCTTTTCTTGGTTTTCCAAGATTCAATAGTTTTGGAACCTCTCTATTTCAAGTTGTTGCATGTCATCAGTACAAATTTTTCCTGTTCCTTTTTCTGTTTTAGTTAGCTATCAATAAGAAATATACTCCATCGTCACTTTACTGCCTGGAACATAATTGATGTTTAGCCGGTGCTTTCTTTCAGGGAATAATCTTACGTTTCTTGTTGGTTCTAAGCAAGCATTTGAAGTATCTTTGGCAGACGTTGCACAAACACAACTTCAGGGGAAAAATGATGTCATGTTGGAGTTCCATGTGGATGATACTACTGGGGCCAATGAGGTTTAGTTGCTGTTGCAATTTCTTACTTCTATTCTAACTTGCTTAAGCTAAATTAAGTAAATATTTTGCTCATGGACTTATAGCTGATTCGAAATCCTTCTGGCACTAAAGCTTACTCTAGTCTTGCTATTCATTCATCAATTTTTGCAGAAAGATTCGTTGATGGAAATCAGTTTCCATATACCTAACTCAAACATGCAATTTGTTGGTGATGAAAATCGCCCTCCTGCTCAGGTAATAAATTCCTCTTCTGGGATGGGGCACTTTTTGGGGTACCCGTATTGCGTGATTTGAGGTGTTGAATAGTTTGTTTCGCACTTCCATCAGGTATTTCGTGACAAAATCATGTCCATGGCGGATGTTGGAGCTGGAGGGGAGGAATCTGTAGTTACATTTGAGGGGATTGCTATTCTCACTCCAAGGTATCTCGGCACTGTAGATTTATTCTATTTGTGTTTGTTCTTTGGCTGCTTCAGATTAACACGTGTGTCTTGTATTTGTGCAGGGGTCGATACAATGTTGAACTTCATCTGTCATTTTTGCGTCTCCAGGGGCAGGCCAATGATTTCAAAATTCAGTACAGCAGTGTTGTTCGTCTTTTTTTGTTGCCTAAGGTATTCTTCTTACAAAATCATTTGCTTACTTTGGCAAATTAATGTTGAAAATACTCGGTTGTGCTAATTTTTACATAATTCCTGCAATTTATATGTTTTTGCTTTACTTGTGCAGTCCAATCAGCCATTTACCTTTGTTGTTGTCACACTTGATCCACCCATTCGGAAGGGCCAAACATTGTATCCACATATTGTTTTGCAGGTATCTTATTGTTGTTTAATCATATCATTTTGTGGTTACTTTTTTAACTATTTGTCATGTGTTTGTGTTCTACTTGATATGCAGTTTGAAACAGATTATGTGGTTGATAGCACCCTTTCAATGAGTGAAGATCTTCTCAGAACCAAATACAAGGACAAGCTAGAACCAACCTACAAGGCAATACATAGTGGCGTAAAGATGAATTTTAGACTACTAATATTTTGAGGATCTTCATTTACATGTTTTTTGGACTTCCTTTGAACTTCAGGGATTAATTCATGAGGTTTTTACGATGGTTCTTCGTGGCTTGTCCGGTGCCAAAGTCACCAGACCCGGGAAGTTCCGTAGCTGTCAGGATGGTTATGCTGTGAAGTCATCACTGAAAGCTGAGGATGGAGTTCTTTATCCTCTTGAGAAGAGCTTTTTCTTTTTACCCAAACCACCTACTCTTATTCTTCATGAAGAGGTGTGCTTTTTGTCACGAATTAACTTGTTTGGAATGGGTTCCTGTTTATGCTGGATGGTTGACCTTTTCGTGCTGTACGTAGATTGATTATTTGGAGTTTCAAAGGCATTCTGCTGGAGGTTCAAACATGCACTACTTCGATTTACTTATCAGACTTAAGACTGAGCAGGAGCATCTTTTCCGGAACATACAGAGAAATGAATACCATAGTCTTTTTGACTTTATCAGGTGTGTAACAAGCCTTCTAAATTGTCTACATATTTAGAGACTGGGGCATATACACTGGCAATAGTGATTGTTTGTTCTAGTTCAAAGGGACTGAAGATCATGAACCTTGGTGAAGCTCAGAGTAGAGATGCTATACTGCCTGTTTTACCGGAGGATGATGATGATGCTGTTGATCCACATCTAGAGCGTATCAAGAATGAGGCTGGTGGGGATGAGAGTGATGAGGAGGTAAGTTTATGGCAATTAATCTGTTGCCAGTTGTCGGTTGGAACACAATTCTCACGATTATCTATGCCTTTGGCTTCATTGCTTGCCTGCATTACCGAATTGCTCTAAGTTAGATCATTCTTCAGAAGCAGAAATGCATGCAATTACTTCCTATCCTTGTCATTCATCTTGTTGTTCTCTGATATTAATATTAAATTTATTGGCTACCTTTCCGTATGTGCTTTTAATTCTGCATGCTATGTAAGTTGGAGTCTCAATAGTGGCAGCAGATGGAAACTTAAAAATGCATAGGCAGATTTGATGTATCTTTCCGGTTAAATAACAACAAATATTTGGATATAGTTGTGGTTGGTTTTGTTCGCTTTTGGGTTTCCTGTTGTTACCTATTGTATTGGAGGAGGTAATGGTGCACAAATCTGATAATCCTTTGCAGGATGAAGATTTTGTTATTGACAAAGATGATGGAGGCTCTCCTACTGATGATTCTGGTGAAGGAGAATCAGATGGCAGTGATGGTGGAGATGAGGAGGTGACGGATTTCTTCTTTTATTTGTATACTATGTACTCTTTCTTGTGGTGTTAGGGGTTGTGGGTTGTAAACTTCAGATTTTGTAATGGTGGTCACATGGTGTGCCATGTCTTCAGGTGCCCGCAAAGAAGAAAGTCAAAAAGGAGCCCTCTGCTTCAAAGTCATCTGTGAGTAGGAAAAAAGCCAAAGATGGTAATGATGACGTTAAAAAGAAGAAGCAAAAGAAGAAAAAGGATCCAAATGCACCAAAAAGAGCTGTCAGTGCTTTCATGTTCTTCTCACAGGCAGAGAGGGAGGTGAGGATATCAAATGATTGGTTCACTATTTTGCTCCACTTTTCGTAGGACAGTTGCTAATGTTGGTTTTTGCTTTGCTTCTTTACTTGTATGCCGATGATGGAGGATTTGATTGCTCATCCTGTTTTTTCTGCAGAATGTGAAGAAAAATATTCCGGGAATATCATTCACAGAGGTTGGAAAGGTCCTTGGAGAAAGATGGAATAAGATGTCAGGTATGCATATTTCACACGAGTAGCCCTTGCTTGATGCTCTGATGCTCTGTGATCTAATTGTGCTGTTTGATTCGTAGCCGAGGAAAAAGCGCCTTATGAAGCAAAGGCTCGTGCAGACAAGAAAAGATACAGCGATGAGATCAGCGGCTACAAGAACCCACAGGCTGCGGTAAACATCGACTCTGGCAACGAATCTGACACTGCATAGGCCTAGATTGTGGTTCCTGAATTACAATTATTAGAATGCTCGATAGTGCCAAGTCTAGGAGATGATGATATGTTTTGCTCATGCTTTGGTAATTCCCATCTCCGACAATCAGTTCTCATTTGATGCCGGGGTGTGTGAATCGAAGGCCCTTTTCTGGAGGCTGGAGGGTTTTAACTAAAACAAACACTTCTGACATAAATCTCACATTTTTCCTTATTAGTAAAAAAATAACACTTCATACATGGTAATCGCTTTGCATACATCCGCGAAATTCTTAAACTTCCGGAGAAACTTATGAATGCAAACTTAAAATTTAGAACCACCGCATTTTGTAGGCTCAAGGGAACTACGCCGTATGATTCCATTTTCCAGATTTTTGCCTGGGCAAGATTTCGCATCAGCCGTGTACAAGAAAGTTATGATCAAAATTTGCTCATTTAGTTCAAAGCTTTGTCCATTTGAAAAAATTTCCACAACTTAAAATTATATCTCGATTCATTGCAAGAATGCAATTGTAATGTGGGTTACATTTGCTGTTTGATGTGCGCTTCCTTTTTGAGTATTAGATTTTTCTTGTTAAAGCAATAAAACAACATCCACTTTCCGCGTAAACGAAAAGAAGTTAGCACGAATGTAGACGCTGCCTTGCAAAAGGAGGGGAATTGCACATTCTTTTTTTCTTTTTTCGGGGAATTGCCTGGTCAATCAAAAGAATGTACGTCTTCCAATTTCCAAGTTTACATTTGAATCACAAACTACAAATGGAATGCACCGCTTAGATTGATAGACATCTCATCTCATCAACCTGTAATCAGCATCGACAAAATGTTACGTACATCCACACCATTCTTTACAAATTTATCAAACCTTTTCAATCATTTCCCACTCCGCATTTTTAAGTTTAAATCTGGTACTCACCCAATTTTGAATTTCTTTTTTCCTTTTCCAAAATTCGAAGACAAAACTCTTCCAGTTTGGTGTGTATTACATTGGCACCCGCACCCCCACAACCAAAAAGATAAAATGTTTTCTCATCAGAATCACAGCTTAAGCTTCATGAACTCCGAGATTCCATATTCAATTCTCGTTTCTAGCAGGCCCGTCCAATCACGCAACCAAGAAAACCTGAGAATCTTGTCAACGTGAAAACTTCCGTCCCCGGAGCTGCTTTGATCAATTCGAGAGCGGCGAATTGCCTAGCTCCGTCTGGATTTCCAGAGGGTACAAATCTAGCTCCATTCAAGAAAACATCTCCATCTGACACCCATGTCCATTTACTCCACAAGGCAACTGGAGCATCCCTATGCGTTACCTGTACCGCCGTTCCACGAATACACGATTGAAAAATTTGAGGAGAGGAACCTTGGCTTGCACTTAAAAAAATACAAAAGAAGACAAAAAGAGTCGGCATGGGCTTTACCTCTTTGAAAAATTGTGAAAGCGGAGGGGCGATGAAACGGTTACCCTGGCTTATAATTGTAGCGTCATGGCTTCCACCAATTGCATACATTTCCCAATGGGTGTAGTCATTGTTAACTAGATGGAAGAATCCCGATCGGCACCTTGGCATTCTCTGTACCAGTCTCTTGCCAAAATGGTTGAATGCAACTGTGATCTGCATGTTCTTATCCACCTCGGTGACGTCGCTGGCACCGAATAGCAACACCTGCACATGCATTGATTAATTTGGTAGCTAGTTGTCTATTCAATGTCACTCTTTGCTTGGGTGAAAATTTTTGCCTACTCTTTGTTAAAGTTAAACCACTCTCGCAATCAAAATCAAGGACGAGAGAGTGGTAGTTAGGAAGAACGAAATTGAGAATGTCACATGATAAGTAGTACTAATATTTGACATTTTCGAAGGAAGACAATGCTTGTCAAATGTTCTAGCTATGAAAATTGTGGGCCTAACCAAATGTTCTAGATTAGTCGGATAGATGGAGGGAGTAGTTATTAGAAGTAGAAGATTTACTTCTAGTAATTACCTTGTCGTGATCAGTAAAGTGGCAATTCGAGATGGTGATTGCAGTCGAAGCCTGGACGGCGTCGATGAGGCCATCAGAACATTTAGACATGGAGAGATGATCAAGCCAAACATCCCTAGCTCCAAAGATGCTAATTCCATCGCCTTCATTAGCAGTCCTTAAGCCAACATGATCCACGGAGTCCCTGATCATGCCCCCGGATGTTGTTTTGACATCGTGGATATGAAGATTATGAATGATGATATTCCGCACAAATTGGATGGTGAAACCAGCGCCATAAGCAATGTGGACATTGACACCGCGCCCGTCGATTGTTTTGTGACTCTGCATGATCAATTCCTGAGAAAGGGTAATTGTCATGCTTCGAGCAAATATGATCCACAGTGGCCCTTTCTGGATCACAGCATGCCTGAGGGTGCCTGGTCTTGGCTCAGCCACATTATCGTCCGAGGGATCAGTAACCACGTAGATTGGGCCACCTTGGCCACCCTTGGCAGCGCGGCCGAAACCTTGGGCACAATCTGCCAGCCGCTGCCTGTTATTAGCCCAGTTGGGGTCGCATCTCCAGCATTTGTCAATCACGTTGGTGGCCATGCATGGCCCTCTGTATCTCCTTCCCCTGAGCTCTCTTCTGATGGTGGCATTCAATGGCATCAAGTCATGAAACCGGTGTAAAGCCCTGCAAACATGTGTATGTATCAGGCACCGTACGTATCAGTGATCAATTGGCATGCATGATTGTAAGTATGTACACATACTGCAATTATTGTCGAGGGTCCGCGGGCTAGTTAAAAGAAAAGAAATGATATGATGCATATATAGTACTGCACGAAAGGAGAAAAGAATAGAAAATCACCCTTCATCACGTACAAATACATTTGCTGTAGTCAGTGCGGGAACAACTGAAGCCAAACCGAAGAAGAGGAGAAAAAAGCAATTGGTGAGTTCAGATGACCCCATGATCTTTTGTGAGCACGAAATCTTGGGAGAATTGGTTAGTCTGTTTGAGATAGATCGAAGAAGCCTATGTCAAATATATATGTGTGTGTCCTAGATTGTGCATAAACGTGGTGGCAATGGTCTAGGGCCGAAACCCTTTGTGCTCTGGGATCAGAGCTGTATAGACCAGCCTGAAGGATCAAACTCGCCTGGATTATATGCATTCAGAGAATTCCCTTTATAAACAAGATTGGTGCTTAATATGGTGCCTTAACTACTCGAAAGTTGGTTCAACCACAGATTCTAGAAAACTGAGGAGCGTGAAACATGGTCAGCCAATCCTAGGTCGCTCCTCTCATCACTTGAGAGTGCTTTTTTCGCCTTTTTTTTTTGTGTGTGTGTCTGTTTTCTTCTTTTATTTTCTTTTCTTGTTGATGTACATAACAAAAAGACGCCAAAAATGCTGTTACCGCTAAGTATTGTACTACTACCGGTAAATAGTTTTCAACTTTCAACGGTCATCAACGGTGAGGGTTAAGTTGCGTCAGATTCATTCCCTTAGATTAGAAGGAGAGATTCTGCGGGGAAAGCTCCCCACTTTCCGAGGTTTTGGGAGTGCCTCAACTCCTTGTTTGCAATTTTTCTTTCGGGGTCAGAAGGATTAATGCCTCAACTTAATTACAAAATGTAAAGCATGAAGCTCCTGAAAAATTCCTTTTGTATTGTTATGGGAAAATCGTTCAAAAAGTCCCTCGCATTTTACAAAATAATATTTTTCGTCCCTCACTTTTAAAAGTGTAATTTTACATCTCTTACAAATTCACATTAATCAAATTTTGTTCCTATCTAAATTTCTGACTAATTTTTGGTCAGAATCCACCATATGCCTTGTATGTAATTATTTTTTAAAAGCAAAATTGTCGAATCAAATTTTACATAATTCGATTCATAGTCCCTCACATTTCACAAAATGAAATTTTTCATCACTCATTGACCATGTATGCGAATAATTTTTTTTAAATTCATGTATATATCTATTTGATTTCATCTGAAGAGTAAGAATAGTATGTAATATATAATCACTTGATATATTATATGCTATTCATACTGTTTAGGTGCAATCAAATAGATATATACATGGGTTTTAAAAAATTATTAGTTTTTCACTCATATTCATTTCTTTTTACTCGAAAATTGAAAACAAAAAAGACATTTAATCTTAAACATTATCGAGTGTTTATATCGAATTAAATTTGGACAGAACAAAATAAACAAAGAAAAAGAATGATAAAAAGAAATAAGTGATTGACACTTTCAAATTTTAAAATAATCACAAGACAACTAATTTAACTATTGGTCTTAAAGTGGCGAATAGAAATTTTAGATTTAAACCTATGTTTTCAGAACCGGACTGGGTATCGACTCGGTCGAGCTCAGGGGTCAATGGGTTCAATCGGATTCGATCGGGATTGAACCGGATGATGTCATAAATAAAAATTATTTAAAAATTAAAATATTGTATGTAAAATACCTAATAACATGTTAATATTAATAAAGGTATATTCATATATATTTAATGTTTCAAATATATTTAACAAGAAAATACAAAAAAATAGAACAATCAAGTAACAATTTATATTATTTAATGAGTATTAACGAGTTTAGAATTAAAATTATGGACTTTATTTAAAAATAACACCAAATTTTAAGACAACATTTATAAAGTATAAAATATTTGAGATATATTAATAATTTTTAATAACCTAAGGGTCAAAACATACTATTAAAAATATTTTGACCTTTCAAAAAAAAGTAAAAAAAAAAATCTATATACATGCATTAAGAGGTGGGAGCAAGAAGCTATGGATATTGTATGAACACGTGCGAGCGAGTTGTGGCCAGGAGTTGTGGCCAGGGATGTAGCAGCATTGTAGCAATAATCAACTGTGCATACATGTCCCACACTCCACTACAAAAATCGTGTGTTGCGTTTTGGGATTTTGGCTGGGCATGTGGAGCCAAGAGGAGCGGGACCCGCTCTTTCCTTTCCTTGCGTGAGATGCATGGTGGAATCCCGGTTCTTATTTTTCTGGTCAAACCGGGTCAAAACCCGATTTGACCAAATTTTTGATTTTCCGATTTTTAGAGTTAACTTGGACCGGACAAATGACTTATTCTCGGTTCGATTGGCCGGTCCGGTCCGAGTTTAAAAACAGAGATTTAAACTATAATTTATTAGCACAATTATAGAATTCGAATTAGAATCCATTAATTAGATGACCTTATTATACAACTCAATAAATAAATTATTACCAAAAGAGAAAGGTCACAAATATTGAATAAGTTCACATGGTGTAATCATATAGATATATATATATATATTTGGATTTAAAATAAAATTGTTAATTTTAAACACTTGTATATATCTATTGAATAGCATATGTATAACTACGATTTGCTATTTTAGGTGAAATCAAATAGAAATATATTACATCCTATTCGTACTGTTCAGATGAAATCAAATAAATATTTACATGAGTTTAAATTCATTTTGAAAAATGTAAGAGATGAAAAAATTCATTTTGTGAAATGTGAGGGTCGAAACAATTCATTTTGTAAAATGTTAGAGATGAAAAAATTCATTTTGTGAAATGTGAGAAACTATGAATCAAATTATGTAAAATTTGATTTGACAAATTTATCCTTAAAAAATGATCACATGCAAGGTACGTGGTGAATTCCGACAAAAACTAGTCTGAAATCTAAGTAGGGACTAAATTTGATCAATGCGAATTTGTAAGGAATATAAAATTACACTTTTAAAAATGACGGATGAAAAAAGTTATCTTGCAAAATGTGAGAAACGTTTTGAACGATTTTCCCTAACTCTTTATATGACAAGGTATATTCCCAATATACTATTATGAATATGATACAGCTTCTATTTATTCTTCTTCTTATTTTTTTTTTAACTAATAAATTTGTTCAAAGCTAATTACTCGTTTAGCGTTAAGTTCCATTTTTTGGACAATCAATTAGAAGATATATGATCTCATCATTTAATCTATCAATCGATTAGTTTTAGAACTTCAAAGTAGCACAGTACCTTGTGAGTTGTATTTCATTTTCATTTTTGTGATTTTTGATATTTTAACCTCTTCTTTTACGTGGACGTCTTTGTCATTTCAGATTTTGAGTGCACTCATCTAAAAATTCGAAATTTTCGTACTCTCAAAGCCTCAAAGGAAGCTTTTGGCATATCCTAAATTACATTGCCGCCTAAAACTTTCGGAGCAATTAGAAAATAATCACCTTAAGCTTTTGTAGTATGCTTTCATCTTCTGTTAAGTAGACATTCATGACAATGATTTAAAAATGAGGTCAAATAAGCTATAGATAGAATTGGACCATGATGAAATGAATGCGCGAGCCATACCTTCAACAATCTGAGTAATGTAGAGTACTAATTTGATTGTTAAGTAAAACTTGATTGATGTTCATGATAGTGATTCAAAATATAAATCAAAAAAGATTTTAGACATTATATAGCTAGGTGCATAGTGAATTCCACCATTATATATTGCATGTAATTAAGAAGGAATTTTTGTTTTTTTTTTTTTTTTTGTCGTTGGTTATATGGAGGCCTTAAAAAGGCTTAAAATCTAGGGGTGGTGATTCTCCCAAACTCCTGCATGCAAAACAAGAATTTTAATTTAACTCAAGATGAATGGTTTGTAATATAGTCATGCCAACTTTATTAATTTCCTTCGTAACATAGTGATGTATCATGCATGCTTATAACCCGGCCATTATGATAAATTTTATCCGCGGCGACTTGACAGGTTATGATGATTTCTATTGCTTCTCTTAGAACTAAAAATTTTAGTACTGGCTTGAATCACCATCAGGCTTGTGTAGGAGAAGGTATCAGATTTTTAAACACATTTGCCATTACTGCACTCAGATTTAGAGTTAGACAGAAAGTTCGTAGGCAACAATATGATTGCCATAAATTGAAACTTCCCAAGCCAAGTACACACACCATTTTTCCGGGATATACATGCTTATGATTGTTTTTCATTAGTGCCTGGATGACAATATCAGGCGGCCAAATTTTAAACTGATAATAATGTTTGAAAAGTTTTAACATAATTTCCTGCTGCATCTGCTTGAACCCAAAAAAAAAAAAAAAGATGTGAACACTTGCAAAATATAAGCCCTTTTTTTCTTTTTCATCTCCCTTTTTCGTTCAATGTTATTCACATCTAAAGAAAAATAAAAGGCATTCTCGTACAAAAATCGAAACTGAATCCCCCTACAGTACAGTACATGTCCAAATTAATAACCCAAAAAAAAAGAAAAGTGCTAAACCGACTGGACTTGGCATTTCTTTTCATTATAATTTTAAACCCATCGAAAAGCAAAGAAAAGAAAATTAGCTTGTGTCAATGTTTTCCCCGATCGATCAATGTCTCCTCAAAAAATAAGTTACATGAGATATGGCTTTTTATTGATTTTGGGTTCTGTTTATTGAATGGCTGAAGCTGTCTCGGCAACGCACGGGGATTAGTTATTACTAGCACGGGCTTCCAGGTCTGCACAAAAGGGCACCAGCAAACCTCGTTATCCAAGTCACCTGTGAACTATCCGCAGGAGCTATGCCGTCGAAAATTTCAGGATGCTTCTTGGTAAAATCTGGATCTCCAGATTGAACAAAGAATGCTCCGTTCATGAAAAGATCTCCCTCTGATCTCCACGTCCACTGCTTCCATCTCGCTTCCTCCGCATAATCCCTCTTTGTCACCTGTTGATTTCAGTCCCACGAGGAGGTCAGTCGTACTACTTTAAAAAAAAAAAAAAAGAGTCTTTCCAACCCAAAATTGACCGTTCTTCTTACCTCCTTCTTGAAGATGTCGGGAGGAGCAATGAAGCGGTTACCCTGGCTGATGATAATGGGATGTTGGCTACCACCAATGGCATACATTTCCCAGTGAGTATAATCGTTGTTGACGACGTGAATGAATCCCCATCGGCACCTAGGCATTCTTTGAATCAACCTCTTACCAAAATGGTTAAAAGCAACAGTGATTTGCATGACAGCATCTTTGGATTGACTGTCGCTGGCACCGAAGAGCATCACCTCATTGTGATCGGTGAAGTGAGAGTTTGAGATGGTGATGGCGGTGGATGCCTCGACGGCATCAATGAGGCCGTCGTAGCACTTCCACATGGACACGTGATCAATCCAAACGTTGCTGGATCCGAAGATGGAAATCCCATCTCCGTCGCTCATGGTCCTAATCCCGAAATGATCGACCGAGTCCCTGACGAGGCCACCGGAGCCCTGATGGATATCGTGGACGTGGAGACCGTGGATGATGACGTTCTTAACGAACTGAATGGTGATTCCAGCGCCGTAAGCAATGTGGACGTTCACCCCACGAGCATCAATGGTCTTGTCGCCCTGCATGATCAGCTCCTGCGTGAGCCTGATTACCATGTCGCGTTGGAATATGATCCAAAGTGGCTCCTTTTGGATCACTGCATGGCGAAGGGTTCCGGGTTTCGGTGCCAGAATGCTGTCATCGGAAGAGTCTGTGACGACGTAGAATGCACCATTCTTTCCCCCGGTGGTGCCGCGGCCAAAACCCACCACACAATCTGCCAGCCTCTTTCTGTTGTCGGCCCAATTTGGCTGGCATCTCCAGCACCTGTCGATTGGGTTGGTAGCCAAGCAGCCTCCTCCCCACGTTTTCCCTCTCAGTTCCCTCCTCGTGTTGTTCTTCTCGCTCAAGAATTCTTTTACAGCGCTGCACCACATTCAAACCCAAAAAAAAAAAAAATTCAAAATCAAAATCAACTCTTTCTGTTCTTTTAAAGAAAGAATCCGCTTGGAGTACGTAATGCTGGAAAACGTTTATAATTTATACATTTACAAAACGTTATGTATGGCAGTATGGGGGCAAGTTCAGCTTTGTTAATTTGTCATCCTGTGCTGCTGTTTTTCCGGGCATTTCGTCTCTTGCTTGGTACTACACTCCATGCACGTACGCTAGATTCTTCAGACATATAATTACGTT
The DNA here is from genome assembly GCF_036785885.1 of Coffea arabica. Lineage (NCBI taxonomy): Eukaryota > Viridiplantae > Streptophyta > Magnoliopsida > Gentianales > Rubiaceae > Coffea > Coffea arabica. The sequence goes on along the minus strand of NC_092323.1, from coordinate 3,354,796 downwards.
TCACAAAATATATTATTAATATATAGTATTATGAGTCTTGCCTTTCCAAATCTTCGTCTAATCATTATCAGATCAATCCACTTTAATCTTTAGCAGTACAACGTTAAAGCAACGATGATGTTTTCCGAAAACATATTCACGATACTTACTCGGAAGCTTGCTTATTGAAGGCCCCAATAACGGTGTGGGGATTAGCCTCATAAGCCTTGAGCGTGTGGTTCCAGGCTTCCTCTGCTCGGATTCGCCAGTACTCCTCTTCCGCACTGCCACTGCCTTGAGCCGTGATCAGGGTTGGCACCACCACTATTGTAAAAGCACACAGGAACACACAAACCAACTTGGAAACCGGTTCGCCCATCTCGGCTGCCTGCTGCCCTTTTCTTTTTTTTCCTTTTTTTTTTTCGGGCCTTAATGTTTCTGAATATGGGTCGAACCCTCCCTTTGATTCCTCGGGTTCGGACCCTTTTTCTTTTTGTAGCGTATGCAAATGCTTGCAAAACAGCTACTTACCTTGAAATACACCCTCTCATAACTTCAACAAAACTGGTTTAAATAACGGCAATACTTCCCCCTCCCGCCACAAGATAGACAAACGCCTTTTGAGCGACAGATGGGGAGAACCACTTCTTCCAACGGTCACAACTTACATTTGTCTCGCCCGCTTGAATATTTCAATGTTTTGTATTACTTACACAGACATGATCCTACCTCAATTTTCGTCATCACCAGTGACCCGGAGGAGATACTTAAGCGGTTAGAAATGGTCATTTAATTAAAGGGATAATATCAGAAACCTCCCCTTAGGTTTCTCTTAATATCACCTGATACCCCTAAGGTTTCAAAAATATCACTTACCTCCCTTACTTTAGTTATTTGTGTAACAAAATTTTTAAAAACCCTAAACTACCCTTTCAGTTACTAAATAAAAATGTTCCTAAGTCACTTTGTTCACTTCAAGAAAATCATCACTTCAAAAGCAATCTCTTGTAGTACTACTACATCACAATGCCACACCCTATAAAACTATAAATTTGAAAAATAAAAATGATATTTGAAAGGAAATACATTTGTATCAATTTAATTCGATATGTTCAAAATCGATTTTTTATGAATTTACATTTTTTCCACCAACTTCTTTACCCTTGCTCAAACCATTAAATTATACCAATTATTATAAAAAATCAACTCAAAATAAGCAAATAAATAGTACCCCACTTTATCACAATCACAAAAAGTAAAAGATAAATAAAATTTAATTTATTATAATTTATAATATAATATTGCATATTCATCCAAAAAATATGAGGAAGAGAGAATGATGGAAGAAAGAGAAAAAGAAGAAAGATGACTTCCATTTCTTTTTTATTTTTTTTTATTTTTGAGCTTCATTTATTTAATATGTTGTAAATTATGTGTTAAGTGAGGGTTAGTATAGTCTTTTTACAATTATTAGGGGAGGAAAGTGATGTTTCTAAAATCTCAAGGGTGCCAAGTGATATTAAGAGGAAACCTCAAGGGAGGTTTCTGATATTATCCCTTAATTAATTAAAAGGAGGAGGCATCAATTTTATTTTATTTTTTTTTTCTTGAAATTTGTAGCACTAGCTTAAATTTTTTTAATACTACTAGTACATTTCACCAGCACTATCATCATGTAACGTACTATCAATATTCCCAAATTTGGGAAAAATGAGGCTTGCGGCTGCACTGTTGGATTGGATCTAATTAAAATTGTCATCCATGCCGCCGGTTGGTCCATCCGTTAATTATATCCATGCATCAACAAACAGGCATCGATCGCTAAAAAGTCAAAACGTCCAGTGGCAATGAACAGCAGATTGGCTAAAAATGCCTTTGACTAAATGAACCTAGCTACTTACTTGTCTACGATGACGTACGTGAATGATCAAGAACGAACGATATACAAATTTGGTGCATTCATATCATATACTATAATATAAGACTTAGGATTTAAAGAGCTAGGACAAATATGGTTTTACCAAAGTATTACTATAACTTTATAAGCAATCATCCAATCAAATTTACCCAAAAAAAAAAAAAGGGATTTCAAAATTTAGAAGGAAAGAAGCTTCGTCGTCCAATTTTTAAATTTTTAGAGGATAATTTCCGGGAGGGAATCAAAAGGCAACAAATCGTGCATTTGATTGTATCGGTCAACGACATCTTGTCGATGGAACTTCCGAAAAGCTACCAAAAGGTACAAAATAAAGATTACTTGGGCAAAGAGTAATCAGGATTTGTTCCGGCAAATTTTCGCATTTGAAAAGCAAATTCCACTGGACACTTATTCTCGCACTTTTGACCGTATTTAGGAAAAATTCTTCCTTCTTCCCTGTTATTTACTCATTGCCCCGGCTTGCTTCCCCCGTAATTCACTCCATTATTCCTCCTCCCTGCTGCTCTTTAAAGAATTGAATTGCATTTTTTGGATTTTTTTAAAAAAATTACTGTAGCGATTTGATATATCTGAAGGAAAAAAGTGATTGATAAATATGTTCACGAAAACGTAACAAATTTCTTTTAAAAATTACAATCCAAACACACCGTTAATTAGTTAGTTAAAGGCTCCGTTCCCTTTCTCCCAAATCTTCACGATTACACAAAACACACCGCTGGAATAGCTATTCAGATTAGAAACTAGAACAGTAGCAGTTGGAAATTTGGAATTTGGATCACAGCAGCATACAAAAAATTGCTAAAACAAGTATGGCCCAAACACAATTAATGAATCTTATCCTTATTGCACGCACGCACTTAAAGCCTATAATGATCCATGCTTAGGTTTGATACAATCAGCTCACTTTGTCCCCAAAAGAACTAATAAATTAAAAGAAACAACCACATTAATTAGCAAACTGAAAGTTGGGCAACCCTCCTTTCTGAATTAAGATGACTAAAACATCCAATTATGCTCTCACTTCAATTGAAGACAGGAGGTGTCGTGGTATGTGATGCAGAATTATATGCTTTGCATATATAGGAGCTGGGGTATAAGACATAGATTAATCTGTAAGACACAAACCTAGCTAGTAACCTAGTCAGGTAAAAGGGAACACCTTCGGATAACCTAACAAAGTACCTTGTTCCAACAAGAAATCCAGAACGTAATTTGAGAGAGCTTCTCAAGAAAGATGCAGATTTGGCAATCCAACAAAGAAACCAAGTACAGTATAAAAAAAAGGGGCCTCATACCAAGGATTCCCCGACCGGGAAAAGGCCATGGTTTCCCTGATTGATGTCTATCACGTTGTGGAAGCCATATTCCCATTATACGCAGCCATGATCTTGGCTTATGCCTCTGTAAAATGGTGGAAGCTCTTCACAGCTGACCAATGCTCAGGCATCAACAAGTTTGTCGCAAGATTCTCAATTCCATTGTTGTCATTTCAGGTCATCTCATCCAACAACCCCTACAAGATGAATCTGAAGCTCATATGTGCTGATTTCCTTCAAAAGTTTCTGGCCTTCCTTGTTTTGGCTGTCATCGCCAAAATCAACTCCAGAGGAAGCCTGAGTTGGGTCATTACAGGTCTCTCGCTATCAACACTTCCCAATACCTTGATCCTGGGAATCCCACTGTTGAGAGCCATGTATGGAGCTGAAGCAGCGGGGTTCCTTGCTCAGATAGTTGTGCTACAAAGCTTAATCTGGTACAACCTTTTACTGCTTTTGTTTGAGATCAATGCCGCGAGAGGAGTTGACGCCACTCCCCCATCAACAGTTTCAGGTATACGTAAAGAATAAAACGCATAGAATATATACTCATCTATGATCTCCACATATTCACCCACTTTTTATAGAATAAACCCCTTTAATTTCTCATTAACTTTATTTTTTTTTTCCCGAGCAAGCAAGAGAAAAAATAGTAGGCTGCATTCATCCAGATTGAACAATCGAAAGAAAAATATTAGTAGTATAGAGCAGACTAGTATTTATAGTTCAGTCTTCAAAAAAAAAAAAGATAGTGGCTGGACCCACAAAATTTATCTTAATTCCCACGTTTATTGCCTTGTTGCGACATGCTTACGCCTCTAGTGTAGTCCTTTATGTATGCATCAATGTTCTTGATTCTGTATATCAACGATTCAAATGTGAACAAAGATTTGAATCAAAAGCGTGATGAACTAGGCAAACATTATTATGGCATAAATTAGACTCCGAGGAGGAAAATCAAGGTAGATGTCCTTTTAATTTCTTTTGACCGCGGAGTTTAAAGTGCAAGCTTTTTTGGTCTATCCAAATACCAAAGAAGAGCTAGAGGCCCCAGAAGCAGCGTCACAAAAAGACGAAGAAGAGGATGAACCTAACAACAGCCAAGGAAAAAAGTCTAAGATTGCGCTTCTCCTCTCTACCGTCGGACGGAAGCTCATAAGCAATCCCAATACTCATGGAACTCTGGCCGGTCTTGTCTGGGCATGCATACACTTTAGGTAATTAGCTTAAAGCAGGATTGGTTTACTTAAATCTACGGTAACCTCAGAACGGAATGTCACTCAAAGCATTATGCATCTGTTATATATTTAGCCTCGCCATGATCGATAAAAAGAAATTGAATTGGATGCAGGTGGGGACTACAGCTTCCAAAGATAGTTGACAGATCGATAACTGTACTGTCGGACGGAGGACTAGGAATGGCAATGTTCAGCTTAGGTGAGTAAACTGTAAAATAAATCATCTTCAAAAATGATGTCAGTTTACACTTGTTGCTTGAGAACTTCCGATTCTTGGCTGTCTCTCTAGGTCTTTTCATGGCTTCACAGACGGGTATACTAGCATGCGGGACCCGAAAAGCATTGTTAGCCATGGCAATGAGGTTTGTGGTGGGTCCAGTTGTGATGGCAGGATGCTCCATTGCTGTTGGATTGCGAGGAAGATCGTTTAAAGTAGCCATTGTACAGGTGAAATGTTACTTTGCTCTGTGGTTTCTGGGGGTTGCAAATTAAGCATATCACCTTTTTGTTTGGGGACTTTGTGAAATGTAATTGGTGGATGTTTTGAGTTTTTGTGCAATTACAGGCAGCGCTTCCTCAAGGAATCGTTCCGTTTGTATTTGCCAAGGAGTATCACGTACATCCCGACATCCTCAGCACAGGGTAATTAACCAATCAAACTTTGTTATTCTTATACGACCATGTCAAATACTTGGAACTTCCAAAAGGGTTAAAACTACTCATCCGTTTCTTACAGGGTATTAATGGGCATGCTAATAGCTACACCGATTGCATTGGCTTACTACTACCTATTAGCGTTGTTATGAATGAATGAAGGAGCCTTTTTTCCAACCCGACATGAATTTATTAGTCGGCCGAGTACAAAAAAAAATGGCATCCTTTCATAATGTTGATACTCTATGACATGAATAACAGCAACGAAGAATCCGAAGAAAAGGTAGGAAGACCAGCAGCTGCACCACCAAATTACAGTCTAAATATTCCAATTCAAGCCTTAGCCGCTCAACAGGTCAGCAATCAGTATGGTATGGTGATTTGTACTGAAAAGATGAAGAAATCGATGGTTCAGAAAAAAGTATGTCATTGATCCATATTCACAATTCAATAGTAATTGGCCAATTTGTAGCTGCAACCAGTGAAGAATGTACTAGCACCAGTTATTATCTACCATATTATTGAAATGAAAGTTTTTTTTTTTTGCATAACGGTACAATTAGACGGGACTGAACCATTATATACATTAAGCGGATGCATGATCACGCGTCCGTATGAATTTTAAAAATTTACTCGTATAGAGACACATTAATAAAAAAATAAGATTTAAACCTTGAGCTCCCACTCTACAATTAATGTTGTGGTCTACTCCTTGGAGGGAGGGAGTTGGTTGAAATCGAAGTTACTTAATTAGCATTTCTTTGGGCTCCCGAAAAAATGCAATAATAATAAAATACCAATTTTCCTTGTTGGGGGTAGAGCTGTTAAGTCAATCGAGTAACTCGAAAGCACGTTAGAGCTTGACTCATTAAGACTTGAACTCGGCTCGTTAATTTTGTTTAACGAGTCGAGCTCGAGCTCGAAACATGCTCGTTTAGTTAACGAGCCTAGTAAGCTCGGCTTGTTTGATACTCGAGTAGCTCGTTAGAGCTCGTTAATGAAGGACATATTTGTCATTTTAGAAATTAAAATTATAAAAATTAAAAATTATAGGTTTTTATTAAGGTTAATTTGCACGAGCTCGAGCTCGAGCTCGTGAAGCTCGACTCGTTTGTGATAAACGAGTCAAGCTCGAACTCGAACTCGAACTCGAGCCACATGTACATTTAACGAGCCGAGTTCGAACACATTTTAAAGCTCGTTTTTCTAACGAGCTCGAGTAGAGCTCGGCTCGAATTAAACTTGAGTCGAGCTCGGCAGCCAAATACTCGGCTCGACTCGGCTCGATTAACAGCTATAGTTGGGGGACAGAAAGGAGTATTTTGTTAATCCTTGTTGTTGTGTAAGTGACGTGGCTGCTAATGAACCACACGGTCCACAAGTGGATCTGTGGACCTGGTCAAGTAATTTTCGAAGGGTTTGGTAAAATTTCTACAGTTTATCCCCTTCTCCAAGCTTTCTAACAGCGATCCCCAAAACAATTCGAAGCATTTGGACGGCCCTGATCCCCTGAGAGTGGCATAGAAATAGAATATCTCAGTTTATCCCCTTCTCCAAGCTTTCTATCTACGGCCCCGAAGCCACCGAATTACGCTTATACTATATATACACCCATGCATAGATGCCTGCTCCAATCACTCCCGCTCTTGCGTCAAAGCTTCACTGCTCCTCTCTCCATTCAGTTGTTTTCTTCCTCTTGAAACTTCGATAATTTTCTGCAGAGTTTGAAATCATGGCCAAAGGTCCTGGTCTTTACACCGAAATCGGCAAGAAGGTCCGAGGTCTACTTCTTCCCTTTCGTTCGTGTATACATACATTAATACATACATGTGTCGATGCATCGAAATTATGTATTTATGTTTTCAATTTATGCGGCTATAAATACGCTTGAATTATTGAATCATTGCGGTTCTGTTCTAGTCTTTTTTCCCCCTTTTTTTGGTGATGAAGTTTTTTTTTTTCTTCCTTTTTGTGTGTTGTAATAGATCTTCTGTACAAGGATTTCCAGAGCGACCACAAGTTCACTATCTCAACCTGCTCGCCAACTGGAGTTGTGAGTTTTTTTTTTTTTGGATTTATTCCGTAGCTATCGTCTATTTGTTTGTTTTCTGGAAACTGTTCTGTCGTAGTTTTTTTGAAAGTAAAATTTATTTGTTGAATTCACAATAGTTTGCTGAGGAATATTTTCGTTCTTAGGAGTTCCAGAAAAAATGATGTGTTATATTTTGCTGGATGGTACACTTAGAAAATAATAGTTATTTTGTTGAATGTGGTAATTGTTCATGTTATTGGAATGCGTGAATTGCGTTGGAAGAAGTTTGTATGAATGTTTATTAGTTTGTCCTGTTTGTGTAATGGCTGAGAACTGGCTTGGCAGTTCCGTTGCATTTGCTTGTTAGACTTTTGGATGTGCATTAGTTGTTGCACCCCTTTATTTTCATTGTTGGTGGTAATATTATGTATTCAAGGTAGTTTTATGACCTATTTTCATTCTCACTTGTTAAAGGAATGATGGAATCTTATTGACTTGCAACGACCAAATTTTTGCTGAGGTCACTGTTCTGCTTTAGGTCATGCATGTCCTTCATTGTTTTTATAGCAGCATATCTACAATTGCTTGAACACATAACAGATAAGAATGTGAATGTGTAGATTTAATGCTGTTAGTTATATATCACAGCTTGGTGAGTCTTAGAGACTGTCGATTCCTCTGCTGCTTCTGTACGAGTTTGATGGTTCTCTGCTTTGTTTCTTTTAGGCTGTCACGTCATCAGGAACAAAGAAGGGTGATCTTTTTTGGGCTGATGTGAACGCTCAGTTGAAGAACAAGAACATTACCACTGATTTTAAAGTGGACACAAACTCCAACGTAAGTCCAATCTAGATACTCTCGTATGCAATTGAATCACTGTTGTCTTAGTCTATGTATATTTACGGCAGTGTTCATCATGTTTGTTTGCTAAATAGTGTATTCTGTTAGATCACTTGTCCCTGGTGGTAAATGATGTTTCTATCAAAATTAAAAATTCTTCGGCATAGTTGTTTTTAACATGAATATTATGGGAAATCAGTTTGCACCTTTGGGTTTAATACACCTCGTCCCTCAATTGCTACCCACTTCCTAAGTAGGCTTGTTTTTTTTTTTCCATGGATATTAGACGGATTTGTTTTGCCCCTAACCTTGTCCCATGTTTTCAGTATTTGCCAAATTTCTTTGTTCTTAGATACATTACCCTTTATGGGTTATGAATTTTGTAGTTTTGCAAGCTTAATTGGTTATTCTTGCACAGATCACCCACTATTTTTTTAGTGCTTCAGAATCTAACCTGCTGTTTTTTTATTTATTTATGTTTTGTTAACAGCTCTTCACGGCTGTTAAAATTGATGAGCCTGTACCTGGTCTGAAGACAATCCTTAGCTTCAGAGTTCCTGACCAACGGTCTGGAAAGGTAAGAATCTCTTTGACTTCTTGTTTGTGGTTCAACATCACTGTTGCTATATATCTTTGTTTTAAAATGTATTAGTGATTTGTTATTCCACATTGTAGCTAGAACTTCAATATCTGCATGACTATGCTGGCATAAGCACAAGCGTTGGGTTGACAGCGAACCCTATTATCAACTTCTCAGGTGTGGTTGGAACCAATGCGCTTGCACTAGGAACCGATGTTTCCTTCGACACCAAGACTGGGACCTTAACTAAGTGCAATGCTGGATTGAGCTTCACCAATTCTGACCTTATTGCTTCATTGACCTTGTAAGTGGTTATCTTAAATATGGCAATGTTATTCAGTTGTATTTGCTTAATTGGGATACAGAGAATATATTTGGTTTTTTGCGGTTTGCATATATATTGTTAGCTGTTTTCTTTCTTTGGTTGTAGTATAGTTGAAAGACAGTTTTTGGTATGTCCATGAATTCCCAGCAATATGTTCTGGGGTCTTGGCTTAAATATTAATGGTGTTATTCGTTATTCATATATGACTTGACTAACAAGTATTTATGTTCAGGAATGACAAGGGGGATGCTCTGAGTGCATCATACTACCATACTGTGAGCCCCTTGACTAGTACTGCTGTTGGTGCTGAGGTGACACATAGTTTCTCCACGAACGAAAATACCATCACTCTTGGAACTCAGCATGCATTGGATCCCTTGACCACATTGAAGGCTCGGGTTAACAATTATGGCAAAGCCAGTGCTCTGATCCAGCATGAGTGGCGTCCGAAGTCCCTTTTCACAATTACTGGGGAAGTAGACACCAAGTCTATTGACCAGAGTGCCAAGTTTGGGCTGGCCCTGGTCCTGAAGCCTTAAATGAGCAGTGAGCTTATTCTGGTTTAGGAGCAATAAGTTAGATTGAGGAGAGCATGGTCACGACTTATTCTTTTGGCGGTTTATTTTGGTGGAATTTAAAGTATAGAAATAGAGTATGTTTAGATGGTTGCTTGAACCCGTACACAAAGTCAAATTTTCTTTTGTTTCGTGTCTAAGTGATTATGCTTTGCCTGTTTCTTTGAAGAAGTTTTGACTTTAGGTTCTGGTTAATCTTGATAGCATATTTTGAGACTGAGCTGGGTTGAACTGACTAAACAGCGTTGTTCTCGATATTTTTGCAAATGTTCAGGAACAAACTTCAATTAATTTAAAGTTTGATTGTATGGTCCTTTTTATTCATTAAACTCTACGCACCCCCTGGAAGTGGAAACCAGGGCGGCCGAGGTTCCTACCGAATGATTCATTTGTGCGGTTGGCATCATGGTTAGCAACATCGGCCGATTCATATTAGAATTAGTCGAGTAGTAACTTGAATGGAGAGAACGGTACGATATCCAAATCGCAGATATTTTCATATCCGCAGCGATTTGTTGTAACTCAGTTGATATTGACCGTTTCAAATCTGTGATGATTGGTATGAACCGATATATTCGAATCAATTCGGAATCGATTTAGATATTTTTTCAGATTGTGTTTTTTTTGGTATTTTTTAATCTTAATAATTTTTTCAGATTTTTAAAAAAATTTTATGTGCTATAATGTAGAAATCACTCGATATTTAATCGATATGTCATGACGGATATGAAACAATCGAAATCGCTACGTGACCCTTGACGGCGAATCATGGTTGGTATCGGTCTCAATGTTTTCTCGTTTAGTTTGATTCTAAGCTTAGCTTATAACCTTTTTAACAGAACTCTCACAAGAACAGCTCTCCAGAAAAATACTATGCCCTCTGTCCTAATTATTTAATCATGTTTTGAAAATCTAACTTTTTAAGAATAGTGGTTTGGTTGTGATGTTTATGCTTTTCTTTTCAATTTTATCTCCATAAATTCAAATTTTAAATTTGAATGATAATATACATATGATTAGAAAGAAGAGTTATATTGAAAAGAGAGATTAAAAGGTGTTTTGACTTTTCCAACATGACAAATGTTCTGGGACATCTCAAAATAAAAAGTATGGCACTTTCAATGGGACGGAGAGAGTAATTAGTTTTGAATATGATCTCAATAATTTCTGATCTGGGTTACCTAACTCCTGAGGGCATAGTATTTTTCTCAGGGGAGGTTTCTGCATGTGCAGGTAACAGGGAAAGCCATCACTTGCATATACGTTTTAGTACATATACATCTCCTACATGAGCCATGTTCATCGGTTCATTAATTCTTTTTAAGATATCTCCTACATGTGCTGTGTCCATTAGTTCATTATTATATATTTTTTTAATGGCTTTTCGTACTGTGAAAACTCAACAAAGTTCTTTGCCCATCATACAATACACGGTTTGTTGGGACTAGACAATCCTCATCAAAGATGCAGTAGGGCTGGGATGTTTTTGATATCCAAAACAACATTCGCTTCAAATTTGGCGTTTTATTCTGGGTGAGGTCACTTCTCTATCGCTTCATATTTGGCATTCTATTCAGGTTCTTAGTGGGAATCGGCGATCCTTCTCTTCCACCAGATCTCTCTAACCTTGTTTTTTTTATCTTAGTACTTCTAGTCATCTCCTGTTTCAAAAATTGATAATTCTCACCCTTAATTCATAGAAAAGACAGAACAATTTAAAGCTTGTTTCAAGAGTAATGATCCTCTTATAAACAAAAGAAATAAATAATAAACTATTGTCCTTCACGGATTGAAAGGAAAAAGAAAATAGAATGCCTGCTTCATCCAAAAAAAAAAAAAAGAGAGGACTCTGTCCTTTGACTAGAAGGCTTGTATTAAAGAAACTTCTAAATGGGCATACATGGAAAAAGCCCAGTAGATTTCTTTTTTTCCATGACATGCTTGCTTCTTTTATGTATTAAACACACTTGGAAAGAGCATTATTTATGTACAAAGTTGATAGGGAAAAATAAAAGTACAGGCTCTATAACGTTTCATCTCAAGACACACACACACACACACACACACTTCTCAAGAAAATCACTGTATAATGGCTTATCAGACGCACTGAAAATCAATCATCAAAACCAGGCTCATTACAGCAGGTTTGGTTGCTGGTGAGCTGAAGCTTGAAGTAATCCATCCCGAATCTGCTCAGCAACATCACGAACAGCACCAGGTCCATGTGGAATGAATACTGCAGAAGATTTGGATGTTGCACCAATTTCTTTCATGGTATCAAAATACTGTGTGATGAGGACCATGTCCAAAACATCCTTGGCAGAAGTACCAGGTACATTGACTGAGAACCCAAGAACACTGTCTCTCAGACCATCCACAATTGCCTGCCGCTGTCTAGCAATACCTAATCCTGCCAAGTACTTGGACTCTGCATCACCTTCAGCACGTTTGATTTGAATAATCTTCTCAGCTTCTGCTTTCTCGTTGGCTGCAACTCTCAATCTTGCAGCTGCCAAAAGGTGATGTGTTTAACAGTTTTATTATGCAGTATGTATAAAGTGCGGCCCAACTCACACATAAGAGTCAGTCAGGGTTCCATTACATGGCAATTCTCCAATTGTAGTATATGGACAGGAACCTTTTTTTTTTCCAGAAAGAACAAAATGACAGGGGTGACATTATCTGAGACATGCCACCTCTCGTACCTTAATTCTGATGAACTAACTCGGATGTATTAACATGTTACTAAAGCAATCGGTAGGTTTATGCAAAGAAGAAAGATATTATCTCACATATAACTCTCTGAAATAAATCCAACATAAATATAGTCAATCTTAAAAGTTGCTCTAAGGGATGAGTCTTAGCATACTTGTAAATGGAAAAAGGAAGTGGATGGCTTACCTGCATTAATTTCATTCATAGCACGTTTCACATGCTCATCTGGTTCAATATCAACGATAAGTGTCTGAACTATCTCATATCCATAAGCAGACATAGCCTGTGTACATAATTTTTGTATTAAACACGAATCATGTATTAATAAGGAACATGCTATCATCAATATAAGACAACAGAAGTATAATATCTTGGCAGATAGTTACTTTTTCAAGTTCATCTTCTACTGCTTTTGCAATTTCGTTCTTCTGCTCAAAAGCATCATCCAGGTTTAGCTTTGGAACAGTTGCTCTGATGACTGGAATGAGAGGTAAAGGGGTATCAATTGCTATAGCCTCATAAAATGCCAAAGGAATGAGACTTGTAAGATTAATCATCGCCAATGCTAAGATTTTCAGATTCATACCATCAAAAACATAGGCTTGGATTTGGGTCCTGGTATTGCTCAGTCTGTAGAAAGCATCACTGGCTTTATCAGCCAGGGCACGATATTGTATTGATGCAACTACGTTCACAAAGACATTGTCCTGCAGTACAAACAATAGAAGGAATGAAAATAAATATGTAGACCACAAGTCTCGTTCTCTAACTATTCCCATCTAGATTCTAGAGTACCAAGCATACAGGAGGTCAACCCAATGGAATCCTTTAGGATGGACCCCGATCTTACATAAGACGTTATTTGCTATTTAAGAGACATAAACTCACACTCTACTTGCAGATAGTAAAGGATGAAAACTCATTTCAACTGCAATCTCGCATAAAGAATGAAAACTGATTTCAAATGCAATCTTGTACCATGTCTCTGCTTCTTTTCTAGGGTAGGTTATTTGTGGCTTGTAAAAAGAAAACAAAAGCGTGTGGTAAGACTAAACAAACCTTGGTTTTGGTCTCACAACGCACATCCAGTTGCTGCAACCTAAGAGATAAATATCCAGCAATTTGACTTCCAAGACACCACGGAAGGAAATGGCATCCAGGCTCAAGTACATCATCAAACTTACCAAATGTCTCTTTGATGGCAACTGTGGATTGATCAACTTGTGCACAGCATAACAAATTCCCCATTCTATATGTTCTGAGGAGGCAACAAGAAAAAGCTTTTAACCTGTTTCTCTTGTCCCGAAAAGACTAGCATAGAAAGCAAGGAACTGATATATGATATTTGTCGCACAGAATAGAATTTCAACGAGGAGTGCATCACAGAAGCTAGCAACAAAAGAAACAGAGAGTTTCAAATTAGTAGAGAAAAAAGTCATGCACGGCAAACATTTAATTATGCCCATTACCCAGTCTGTAAAATGATCATTAGTATTCATGTAAAATGATCACATGCTCTTGCTATCACAGCAACAACGTCCAGGACTTCTGATATCTACAACTTTGAATCTCCATTCAGCTTACACTCTTCACTATTCCTAGTTGGATTCTTAGGGATACACGGTACTTGTTCAATTAGCTCCGTCTCAGCACGGTCACTTTTTTCCTTTTTTTCCCTTTTTGGTCGGCTACCCTTGCTTACTACCGAACCAAACCACGTTTTCATGATAATCGCATAATGTTGTCAATGATAAAAAGGAGGCGAAATTCCTAATTCCAAGTTCCAACACAAGACAAAGGAACTCGTCAAAATAGGACTTAACATACTAACAGGAAGAATCAAAGATATGCATCCTAGATTATGGCAGGTGGCTAGGACTCATGCTACTTATGAAAGATCCGGCGTAGGAAAATTTCATTAAAAAGAAAGGAAATAAAAGAAAAGGCTACCAGAAGTATAGAGTGGTAAAATGACAAAATTTCTGCTGCGGTGGTGAAACAAGCAAACGGAGGATTTGCTGGATAAATGGAAATATATCTGGACTTGGTTCAGAGGCTAAGTAGATTTTATCGCATCGAACAGAACAGTCGATCAATCTTGAACATAGTACAAAATTACAGTAATAAAATTCGTTAAATTCAAGGGCAACATAATCTAACATTAAATCTCAGCTGAAAATCCCCGTCAAACAAGAGTCATAAGAAACGACGCGGGCGAGAGAGAGAGAGAGACAGATGGCAAAAGCAAGTAGTAGTACCTAAGAGGGGCAGCGAGAGCTAATAATGATTTGGCGGCGAATAGTTACTCCGTCGTCCGTCGTCCCTTCTCCTATCCCCTGCAGCGCAAATGCTAAGTGGTGAACATTTTATTTTATTTTATTTTTAAATTAGATTTTGGTGCTTGCGTTGACCTTGACTTTTGGACATCCCGCTGGAATATGTATTTGTTAAAAAAAAATCTCCAATATATATGGTACAGGATGTTTTTGTAATGACATTAGATTAATACTACTACTATAATTTTTCAAAATTATGAAATAATTTTTTGGGAGTTGAAATAATCATCATGTACTTCTAAATTTAATTTTTGGAAAGTCTACCCCTCTTCAAGAACAACATTTTAAATTTTAGATGAGTTAAATGAAAAACCAATAAAAAAAAGATATTTTTTTAAATTTGTTAACCTATAAACAAGTACATGGGTTGCATTAGCAGAAGTATACTAAGCATTATTTTTTCTTTTTGAAAATAACAGCGGCACGTATCAATGCTCATCAATCCCCACCCAAAGACTGCAAAAGATTAAATAATAACAATAATAATAACTATAAAAGAAAAACAGATGGCGATACCCGGAACTTGAATTTATTGAGCAGATGTTTCGAATTTTGCAGGTAACAACTAGAGGCTAAAAAAAAAAAAAAACTAGAGGCTAACGTGCGTTGCAATCAGGTATATTTACAGACATACTCATACAACGCAGGGATGGGCAAAATTATCCACTAATCCGAAAACCCGTCATATCTGATTCGATCCGATCCGAAAATTAGGATATCCGATTTTTATTATTTGATCGGGTCAAAAGAGGATCGGGTACCCGCTAAGATGCGGGACGAGTTAGGGTCACATAATTAAAAATCCGTGGGTACTCAATCCGCCCCGCATATATATATTTTTTATTTTTATTTTTATTTTTATTTTTATACACACTATAAAATAATAAGTTGGAACTAAATAAGTAATTTTATTGAACAATTTGCATTACAAATATGAGATACTATAGTTTATTTACAAGATTCATTTGTAGAGGTCATGATCTTATATTTTATAAAAAAAAGTTTAATTAATGCGGAACATATATATTAAAAATTGGGCTACTTATTTCAAATTTTTATTAATTTTGAATTCTTTTAATTTTTTTTCCTTTATCTTATATTCTCTTCGCATGCTTGTTTCTTGGTGGAAAACCTTTTTTAGAAAAAAAAAATTATTAAATCTCAGATGAATGTGTAAAATATAAAATTAAATTGGTATAAATCATTTTTTTTTAAAAAATTAAATGATAAATGGGGCGGGGGCGAATACCCGCTGACCCGACCCTATCTCAGCGGGTACCCGCTGATATGCGGGACGGGTAAGGGTCAGAAAATGGCTAACCCGTAAGGTGCGGGTTGGGTCAGCCAAATGGTGAATAGGGCGGGTACCCAACCCGCGCCCACCCCTAATAGAACGGAAGTATGCTAGGGACAGAAGGGTTGCGAGTCGAGTCGAGTCGAATCGAATTTTGGTTTAATCGAATCGAGTTTTGATTTAGTTTTATTAATTTTGAATCCAAACTTAAGCTCGACGAGCTGTCAATTTTAAAACTCAACCTCGAGTTTGTCTCAAATTCGAGTCGAATTTGAGATCGAAAAAATAAAAAATAATTATTTTATTTTAAAAATAAATAAAATAATATTTTTTCTTAATAAATAATAAAATATTATAGATATATATATATGTAATTTTATTATTAAAATAAAAAATATATATATACTCGAGCTTATGAGTCGGTTCGCGAGTTAATGAACTTAATATTTTTGAGCTCGAATTCAAATTTGAGTACCATTTTGCCAACTCGACTTCGATATTGATCGAGTTTGAATCGAGTTTTGACTCGCTCGATTCGTTAACAACGCTATAGTCACAGTAATAACTAAGGGGATGAGGAGGGGTCCGCCCCCATATAATATTCAATTTTCCTTTTTGTATAAATTTCAAAAACACTTGTAATAAATTTAATTCTCGCCCTCGCAAAAATCTAAAAATAGTTTAGGTCACATGTTAAAGTTCATCCTCGCGAGATATATTTTCTAGTTCCATCTAAAAAAGGTTGTAATTGTTAACGGTTATAGGTTACAACAAAAACTACACCGTTTTAAGTGACTATATTAGATGTAAAATTGATAAAATAGTGAGAAGACAACCATTTTAAAATTTATTGGACCCAAAAGATAACGATTTATTAAAGAGATTAAGAGTATATAGTTCCATGTAACGCTTATCACTATCCTACACTATCCTTTTCCCAATAAATTTTATAATTTTACAATAAATAATTAAAAATTATATTATAAATACATTACTCGATATGATTTGATGACGGTTTAATCTATTCAAATTTGACTTGATTATCTTGTTAAGTAACTTGAATTTGACTCCAATTGAATCAGTACGAGTTTGAGTTGAGCCTTTGGTCAACCAAGTCACTTGCGACCAGAATAATTTGATTAATTTACTCCTTTAGTTGTTTTCTTGACTCTCGGCCATACCACAAGGAGGTTTTTTGGGATTTAACCCCCAAAATTTTGACACAATAGACCCCTCGGTTTGCTTTTTTTTTTTTTTTTTTTTTGTCGACGGGGTGGGGTGTCCGGGTCAAGTCCGTAAAGGCGGCCCGACTAATCCCCACTTCGGCCGACTAATCCCCTCGGTTTGCTATTTGGTATTGGCAAATAGGTACCTCAATTTGCTCATTAGCTCTCCATTAAAAAAAAAAAAGGTGTTGAGTGGCGTTACCACAATATGATGAGGAGAGAATTGAAATTTGAAAAACCCTTAGCCGTGAATTGTGAGCTTGGGCATAAATCGTAAACCTGGCGGTCGCTTCCTGCTGCCTGCACTTACCCACCATCCACTAAATAAATTCAGTGCGGAGTTAATTCTTTTTTATTCTTTTTTTTTTTTAAATTTGTTAAGCAGCAGCCGAGCAGCCTGAAACCGGAGACTTAGAGAGGAAGAAGGACGCTGAGAGATTTGCCAGAAGAAAAATGGGAAAAATATCATGGATGAAGCTTAAGGGAAGCCAGAACCTGAGGCTGCGCCTTCTATTATCGACACTCTCCTCAACTCCTATCCTCATCGAGGACATTCGCGCCGACGCCACCTGGCCTGGCATCCGCCCCCACGAGGTCTCCTTCCTCCGCCTCCTTGAGAAGATCTCCGACGACTGCCTGGTTGAAATCAACGAAACCGGTAACCCTTTTTCGGCTAAGCTAATACTCGGTCCAGGGTTTCAGCTTCTCTACATTTCTTTTGCTAATTTGATGCTGTAAATTTTGCGATTTAGGCACAAAATTGAAGTATAAGCCGGGGATTGTGATGGGTGGGAAGCATTTAATTCATGACTGCGGCGTTATTCGGTCTATCGGATATTTCTTGGAGCCGTTGATTCTGCTTGGTTTGTTTGGAAAGAAGCCCCTCTGCATAAGGCTCAGAGGTAGAACTCTTTGCCCCCTCCTTTTCCTGCTCCAGAATTTTTTCTCCCTGCTCGAAGATAGTTAAATGCAACATTCATTTCTTTGGTGAAATACGAGATCGTCTGTTAGGTAAAATTTGTTGTATACATATTGTCGTGGTTACTTGCAAATTGAGCAAAGTTTTGTGGTTTCTTGGTATCTTAAGATGTGGACTCGTTTTAGTGGTAATTATTCTGGAATTTCCTGTCATCAGTAAAATTGCACAGGTAATCGAAAATTCATGCGATTGTCATTGAGTTTCTATGATATTTGGCTTCTTTATTGTGGGAAGATGGGGAGTGTTAAGGGAATTGCTGACTGGTATTCTGTGAAATAGATTTGGGGAAAAGGTAAGAGGGTGGAGCTGCTGGAATGAAAACCATGTAGGTTATCCTAAATTAACAGTATGGAGGACTGGAGAGAATAGAATTGGTTACGATGCCTCAGAAAATAATTGTTAATTGAGAATGTCCCTGCTTTGTTAAACTTTCCAGCATCGTGATTGCCAAAAGAATAGCTCAATTGTTGTGTAAAATCCAAACATGGTTACATAGGGCTGCACTAGACTTTCAGCCAGAGTACTAAACCAACAACTTATTGTGATCATCTTAGTTGGTCTTTTTAGGTGATATTTGATCATTTTCTGGAGGTGTTTGAATGCTAATCCACAAACCAAGAATCAAATTACTACAGTTATGGGGTTCTGCTGATGATACCTTACATGAGGAGGCTGTCATCTTCCAATTACCACATTTATGCATTGTTCTCCAAAATAAGTGCCCTCTACCACTGAGCTGAAGTCATCTCATGTTGCATAACTAGTAGTAAAGCTAGTGTTTTTACTCATGTTAGATGGCAATTACACAGCTGGACCTGTGTTATCTCTGAGTTTCTTAGTGGTTTCTCCTGATCGGTTGTATAAGCATGTATTCTGCACCTTCAATCATAAGGTTAACCAATTGTTTCATATGCAGGAATTACCAATGATTCTAAGGATCCATCTGTTGATACATTCAGATCAACTACTTTACCCATTTTGAAACGGTTTGGAGTTAATCCAGAAGGATTGGAGCTAAAAATTGAGAGCCGCGGTGTTGCTCCTGGTGGGGGCGGTGAAGTTATTTTGTCGGTCCCCATTCTCCAGGATAGTTTACGAGTGAGATTTTTATGATTTGACTTACTAGCTTTTTGAAGTTCATCTTTTTTCAATATGTACCTTATTTCCAAATATAATACAAGTTTTGTCTTTTGGTGTTGCACTGTAAAGGCAGTTACCTGGATTGATGAAGGAATGGTTAAGAGGATTCGAGGAGTGACTTTTTCAACTAGAGTGTCTGTTCAGTTTGAGAACACCATGATACATGCAGCTCGTGGGATCTTTAACCGTTTGCTTCCAGATGTACACATATTTACGGATCATAAAGCTGGTTTACTGGCTGGAAGGTATGTCCACCTTTTCAATGTAATTTGCTATTATGGTGCATTCCTTGCGTATCTATAGTTTCTCATGTCACAGATCCATCAGAAATACCTCATTTCTTGAGTGTGGTGCTTGACATGACCAGATATTTTTTTGCTTCTCGGTACTGTTGCAGGTCGCCTGGTTATGGGATTTCACTTGTTGCAGAAACGACTTCTGGGTGCTTCATCTCAGCTGATAATTCGGTATGTTATGCACAAGGGGAGGAAGAGGCTGAGATTGAGGATGAGGCAATGCAAGACTTGATGCCTCCAGAAGACACTGGTGAGGAAGCTGCTGGTGTCTTGCTTGGGGAGATCGAACAAGGAGGGGTGGTAGATTCTACTCATCAGGTTGTTCTAAAGACCTGCACATTTGATCACTGCTGTTTCATGAATTTTTTGGTTTTATTATGGATGTCATTCTAGCAGAGCTTTAGATAATGGAGAATTTCTTAATGTAGTTGTTATAGAATCTGTGGATCAGCTTGCATGTTAAGTTAGTCTTTGATGCATGTATTGTTCCTGCCATGATGTGAAGAGTACGCTTGCTTTGTGCTGTAAGAGCCTTTCGGGGAACTGCAGTTTGCACCTTTTCAGCTAGCCTCTCGATATTCTCCCTGCATGTTAAGTTTGGTGATGAGGCGTGAATTTTCTGTCCCATGTCATCATGACTATACTTCTTTATCAATTTTTTTTCTCTGGAGAAAATCTGCATCAATGGAATCTTACTGAGCCTCCGTGGGGGAGTGTTGTATGCACCTGATTTGTTAGACTTGTATTCTACATTCTGTAAAACAAATATTGGTCTTATTATAAATATTTTATATATCATGATTTTTTAAGTTGAGCTGTGTATCTTTCCCTTATGGCAGCTTATTATTTTTGTTTTACAGGGATTGTTGTTTCTTCTTTGTGCATTGTGTCCACAAGATGTTTCGAAGGTTCGTGTTGGTAAGCTTTCACCCTATGGAATTGAAGTACTCAGGCATATCAGAGACTTTTTGGGGGTCAAATTTGTAATCAAGCCAGATCCATCGACAGAAACCGTCATCCTTAAATGTGTGGGTTGTGGATTAAAGAACTTATCCAGAAAGGTCTCATGAGGAGCAAATGGCAGTAGGTATAAAAAATATTCTCAACTTGGTCTGCAGTGGGTTGAGTTGTGGTTTTCAGCTAGGGTTTCCGTCCTGTTCCACTAGCACTGGGCTGTCATTGGTTTCCTTCGATGAAAAAAGAATCATCCTCAATTTAAGAGGCATTTAGTTTTGTTTTTCCTTTTTTATTTTAATCGGCAGAGCAGAATATGATTTCATGTAGTAGTAGTTTTCAATTGAGTAAATCTGTTGAATTTGACTGGAACTTGCCGCTGCATCGGGGTAATTCTTGATGCTTTTTCTCCTAGCATCCTCAGTTCTTTCTCAGCAGCGCTATCGTAATTCTATTGTAATGATTCTTCAGCGCTCCTTTCATTATCCATAGAAATACCGCAGCTTTTCTTGTTGCCGCTCAAGTGCCTTTTCATTCAGCATGACACGAATAAATGCTAAAACAGGTGGATGTACTCCAATGGAGGGGGAAAGCAGGAAGTTTCTTGGCAAAAGCAATATTATCATGATTGCCCTGAAAGTTCGAGTTTTAAAAAACGAAAGCATGTTTATTAAAATCTGTTTCTGGGCGAGTATGTAATTATGTACCCTGCCTTCACAAAGTCAGTCTTTCAAAAAGGCGATGCGGCTATTGTTTAACCACATGATAAATCTAGTGGAGTGTCTAGTTAATTAAA
This sequence comes from Coffea arabica, assembly GCF_036785885.1. NCBI lineage: Eukaryota > Viridiplantae > Streptophyta > Magnoliopsida > Gentianales > Rubiaceae > Coffea > Coffea arabica. The sequence continues at coordinate 3,333,582 of NC_092323.1, read as the reverse complement.
TCCACCTGAATTTGTAGTTCACATACCATAATACATTTTAAGGTATCAGTAATTAGAAACGAACAGCCAATATCGGAAATCATAATCACAAAAAGGTCTTGAAAATTGCTGAGTCAGTAGTAACATCATTGGTGTCTGCTTCGAAGGTATGGCATGGAAATATCCAAGTAACTTCAACCTCGACTTCCGCGTGACGCACTCTCTCTTTTAGGTCTTGAGTGGAGTATTCGGTAATTGGTAGGAAACTTCAGCGAAACAACAGATGTGCCCGTCCACTTTTCTTTAGGTCTCGTCAATGGAAGAATATCAGTTTATTATTTATAGAGAAGAGATGATGATCATGGATGGCTCAATTGTACTCAATTCTGCCTCCAGTTAAACACAGTAGTGTACTACTTACTGTTCGCGATCAATCATCTCAAATGCAAATGCATCATCAGAAGAGAAAAAGTCCTCCCATGACCTACGAATTCCGAGTATATCCACGCGAAACCAATTTATTGCCCTCAATGACCTACCTGCTCTTGATGTCTAATAGCATTGGCACAATTTTCCGGGCGTATTCCTCCGGCCACAGTAGGCTTCTAGCTTTCATCTTCTTCATATGCCCCGCCTGCTTCTTGCTAGAATATTGTTTCTGCGCCTACCACCGACTGCCGCAGCATGACAAGTCAGCCCGCAAGAAGTTTCTTGCGGTGGCAATTTGGTGCTTGTTTACTGCCATCATGTTTGGGTTCACCTACCAATTCGCACCGCTTTTCAGCCTTGCCGCCGCCGCGCCTCTCTACGCCGTTGCATTCGCTGCCAGCGCATTCATGTTTTATGTCTACATTATCCACGTCGACGTCGAGGAATGCTGTAACGACAACAATCGGTTCTCCGGGGGAAATTTCGAAATCATTTTTGACAAAGTATAAGCTCAAGAAGTTACTACTGCTCTACATTTTTTTTTTTATTTTGGATATGTTCCTAATGGTTGAATGAATAAGAGCAGAGTGGAAGTTTTCACATTTTTTTTTTTTTTTTTTTGGGGGGGGAGTGGGGGGGGGGGGGTGGTTTTCTGGTATGGTTTTGTCCTGCCTTTAGCCCATTTAAATCAGAGTATCCCAATTGGGTAGTGGATTTTAAGTTTGTAGTATTTGATTTTGTTATCATGGAATGAGGCTTTGGGCTTTTCATGTTCGAATGCATTGGCAAGCGCACTGGTTAAATTAAATCTGTCGTATCGTATCCAATACACTGCACTACTGTTATTATCAGTTTGGTGTACACAGGAATGGATCCAAAATTACCGTCTCTTTAATCATTTTTTGCTGTGAAAGAAGTAGAACGTTACATGGGCCTCTTAGTAACAGAGTTTCCTAAACTCAGCTTTACTATACCACCACATGTCCATATATATATATATATGGTCACCAAATCAGAATGGATTATACGAATTACTTGCGCGATCAAATAAAATTGCAAAATTATTTAAACACGTCTGGAGGGTTGAGGAATAAAATGACCAATCTAAAGCATACCCCCAAACCAATATCAACTATTGGAGGATGGATCGATGGGGAACTAAGTGAGCAGCTAATATGCCAAATGGAGGCACTTCCTTTGACATTGACCGGCTTCATAAAATCAATAATGGTAATACTGATAATTGGTAACAAGATAGAATTAGATTGGGTGATAAGGCGAGATAAATGGTAAATAAGATATTCTAAATTCATAACCTTTCATTTGAAAAAAAAATTAATACTAACAAGGTAGCAATTGCCAATCTGGTGCGGTCGATGATTCCCAGCAGTGCAATGCTCCCAACCTTTTGGGCTATGATTGGGCTTGGGCCTAGGACCAGCTATCTGCATCCGTCTACATCCCTTAAATTCCATTGCCACTGGGGCGGAGCATTTACGCTATAGTTCCTTCGGCTTAAGGAAAACAGGGGCAATTTTCCCAATTACCAAACAGACAGAAAGAAGTAACGTCGTCGGCAGGTCAGGCATGGGATCAGTTCTGTCTAGCTTTTTCGGAGGGGAAGGAGCCGCGGCGGCGGCTGAGTCCTCAGAGCCATCACGCGTGACGACTTTTCATTCATCTAACCGATGGCAGCTTCACTTCAACAGCTCCAAGCAATTAAACAAATTGGTTCGTCTTCCGCCTCCTTGTGGTTATAATATAATATACAATCATTGTAGTTTATGCTTGAAAATTCTGTAAAATTTCTTTTTTTTTTGTTTGGGTTTCTACTTTAATAATTTTGCCCAATGGTGGTTATATGGAATCTGAATTACTAATTTTAATACGTAATACTGATGAATTAGATGGTAGTGGATTTTGCGGCATCCTGGTGTGGACCCTGCAAGTTGATGGAGCCATTGGTGAAGGACATGTCTGGGAAATATACGGACATCGATTTCGTCAAGATCGACGTCGACGAGCTCCCTGTGCGTGTTTTTTTTTGTTGAACCTTCACTGATAATAACGCCTGCGTCTCTGTTTAGATGTGGTAATTTTGGATTGCATTAATTTGGATGATGGATTTGGGAAAAAAATTGATGGGGTTTTGGTTTTGGGGATTATTGTAGGATGTGGCCCAGGAGCATAGAGTGCAGGCTATGCCGACATTCTTGCTGCTGAAGCAAGGGAAGGAAGTTGATAGGATAGTGGGAGCCAAGAAAGATGAGCTGGAGAAGAAGATTCTCAAGCACAGGGAAGCCCCCAAATTTGCTGCCTAACACGGCCTCAGCCCCTCCCATCAATCATCATCGCTATTACAACTAGTACTAAGTTCACAATTGCATTGCTTGCTTCACCGCTACTACTACTACTACTGGTACACAATTTCGTTGCAAGCGCTGCTGCTAGTCAAACAAGTAATGCTACTCGAATTAAATTATATGAGTGATGGAAGGATTTCCAAAGTTTGAGATACTGGTAGAAATTTATTGGTCTTCCTGTGTATTCTGAGTGGGCTGTGCAAAATCTGTACCATGTATGTATTACGTATTCCTGTGGCTTCTCATTGAGAATATGTAGGATTACTCCCATTTTTTCTTATTTCTGAGGCGGCAATTTATTTGATTTTTTTTTTTTAATTTTATTTTACGATTGTAGGAATCTTGTTAGTGAGGGCGAAAATCTAGAATTCCGTGTACCCGTTTAGACCTTAATAATTAAACCCACAAGTTCACGCGGAGGAACAATTGGGTACATTCTTAAGAGTTTCTGATTCATATAGGCAGGCTTAGTTTCAGAATAAAATTCGAATTCATTTTCAAATCTATTTTGGAAATTTCAGAGTAGCAATTTAAATGCGACCTATTGTTCACAAGATCATGGAAGGCAGTACACCAGCCCCCATCACATGGTGAACAGATGCCAATATTTCCAGCTGCGGAGTGCCGAAATTAGTTAAAAGGCTATACAAAAAGACATCATCCAAACTGTATCATTGTCACTACCACTGGCTTTGGGTAATATTATCTACCAAATTGAAGATGAACCGCTCTCTCCTCAAACAGTGTATGATTGCTGTATTGTATCTATATCCAGATTCTTCGACTTCACGACACTTTCAACGTGGCCCTTCAATGTGCGCAATTCCCTCAGCCTGCAAGAAGAAAAAATAAAATCCCAAATACAGCATCGGTAGAAAACAAAATTCTCAATGTAAGCAGTATCAGAGTTTGAAACACGCTAGTTGTTGATGTATCATCTTCCTGCTATTTGATGAAGAGCCTAACTGATTACAAAACACTGCGAAATTAAATTTGGCTGAAATAATTAAGAGAACACCCAACATAGCCAATTTTGGCACCACAGCATTTCAACAAATAAAAGTGGGCATCTTTAGCTCAAAGGTTTTTTCAGTACCTTGCCATTTCAGCTCGTCGCCTTGCTTCTTCAGCTATCTGATTAAGATCTGCAGCGCGACTATGGTCACCAAACTGAGTCTCAGGTGGATGCAGCCCATGGAGCGTCCTCTGTGCCTGTACCCATTTAAGCTCCCTTTCTTCCTTTCCAAAATCCTTTTTCTTTGTGAATGCAACCTGGACAATGAAAATACCGTCCCAAATCATTCAGCAAAACTTAAATAGTTAGCTTAATCATTCAGTTCATCTGGCATTTCATACCCTTTGCTCAATGAGAAGATCCCAGGCCTTCCCGCTCAAGATATATCGGACGAAGAATTTGAGAAAATCAAGTGGGATGTAGCATACAATGTTATAGAGCCAGACTACCCCAGCCCATCCCCATCCGATCCCTTCTATTGCAGCAAAATTCCAGTTGCAATAAACAGCAATCAAGGTAGCAATCTGCTTGTGCAGAAAAGAGTGAGCAAGGTCACCTCTATAGTGGATATTATTACAAAAACTGTGAAACGACAAAATTGTCTTACCAACTGAGCTCCAACAAAAGCTAGGCCAAGGAATAGTCCTGGACGCTCAACAAAAGACCAGCTCCTGGCTCTCGTGACAAATATGAGTGCTTGACTGATGATACTGACTTGCAGATAAATTGCAGATGCTAGCTTCCTGAAGCCATCATGTTCAGTTTTATGTAGAGTTGCCATGCCAACATCATGTGCAGTTTTATGTAGAGTTGCCACGCCAAATTTGTGCTGGAAATTCATAAGAAAATGCAATTGGTTATTCAAACTGCATGCTAGATAGGCAAAAAACTTTTCTTCATCATTTATGTTGTTGTTCTAAGCAGGTAATGGAAGTTGAAGTACAGCCAGTTTCAACTAAAGAAGGAAGCGCATCATCTAAAGCAGATTCACAAAATCACGTAGAATATTAGTAAAGGAATCTGAAAGTATGTACCAAATCCAAGATGCACTACAGATGCTTTTTGACAAGAAAGGAGAGCCAAAGTTCCTTTTTGACAAGATATGAACCACAATCAAGAAAATATAGCTGAAGTGGGATCAGGAGCACAAGGCAACAAGCAACAATTAAAAACAAAGATCATAACTCATGCATGTGCTTCAATACCTTCAGCAGCAAACAAAGAACAGTTGATTTGATAAACCACCAATCAGATTGATGTGAAATTTCAGTTAAAGATTAGTTTCTGGTACCGGGAAGAAGTCTGTGTCATATGCTGCCCAGAAGAAGATGACAGTCATCACTGCCAAGTAACCACCAAGAACGATTCCAGTAGCAAAAATCTCACCCAGCCTCCAGCAATCTGGTAGAGGAGATGGTTTTACCCTGTCCTTCGATATTGTCATGATTGTACCTAGCATGCAAAGTGCCAGCTAGTGAAAGAAAAGTACTTTTAACAGGCCACACAGTTTTCCTCCGCAACAATCATTGTGATTTGACAAAAGGTGAAAGAAGCATATAAACAACATAGCATACAGTCTATTGGCATGTCAGGTAGAGAAGAAGCATTCAGATGCAGAAATAAGGATACGTACCATCATTGAGAATTGCAATGATTAGCACCATGAAAGGTGGAAAGTCAAATTTCCAAATCAGTGCAAGTAACAGGAAACCAAGCTGTCACAGCATAATTTACATGATTAGAAAGACACAAGTGAGAATCAACAGTTAAAAAACATGTTGGTTTGCCCTTGTGGGTTCCTTTGGACAACAAATTCACACTTACCACTATACGGATTGTGATAGAAACTGCATAGATCTGCAAAACGGAAATGGCAAACAGATTATTTTGCTTAAATTTTAAGTAGCAGTGACCAGCAGTGCAGACTTGCTGCTGTTTGGCTTGAAGAATATGACAACACACTATGAAAGTTGGAGGTCGGTAAGGAATCATTTAAAATGTCACAAAGGTCGGGAAATGAAATGCTTAGGCAGCAATTTGGCTTTTCATGAAACACAAATTATCAAAGATAGAGCAGGCAGTGCTAAGGACACCAAAATTATACAAACCAACTAATGACTATAAGCAAGTGGTAAGATCCTTGATCAGCCACTTACTCATGTCTCTGATAAACTGATGGGCAAGCAAAATTAACATTATTAATGCATAATAGCAATACTAACCAACACTGGCAACTTACTGTATAATTTTTCATCCTCTGAAAGATTGCTCGACTGGTTAAAACAGCACTTATAATAACACTAAGACCAGGTTCCGTCAGAACAATGTCAGAAGCATCCCGAGCAGCATCAGTTGCATCAGCAACAGCTATTCCAATATCAGCCTTCTTGAGAGCAGGGGCATCATTTACTCCATCACCAGTCATTCCGCATATATGCTTTTTAGCTTGCAGGCGTTTAACTATTTCATACTTGTGTTCTGCACAAATATGAGACATCAAAATCAGTAAAGTGAGTTACTTGGAAGAAAATGTACACTAAAAATATATGATTTTAGAAAAAAAAATTTCAGATTGCAGAAGCTAAAAGAAGAGGCTAAAGATTGAAGAAACTACTACGAAGGAACTTTCTTTCTTTTTTTTTTTTTGGGGGGGGGGGGGGGGGGGGGAGGGGAATTCTTACCAGGGAAAACACCAGCAAAACCATCAGCTTTTTCAATCAAGTCATCCACAGGCAAGGAAATAAGAGATTCATCCTTATTCTGTCCTAACAAAGCAGAAGAAGGATACATGTTGGTTCCCATTCCCAAACGACGTCCTGTTTCTTTGCCTATTGCTAGTTGATCACCTGACAGATTTTAAGATAATATAGCAAAATCAAATATCATGATTGAATTAAAACAATCAAGAGTTGGAAAGCTAGTTTAAGGAAGACATACCAGTGATCATTTTCACATTTACCCCAAGATTTAAAGCCCTTTTGATCGTTTCAGCACTGTCATGCCTGGGTGGATCAAAAAGAGGCATGAGGCCAATAAATTGCCAGGGACCTCCCAAACTTTCTTTCCTTCCTTCAGGGACTTCCTGCAGATGTCAAGGCAACAAAGTCATAATCAGAAACTTGTAAAAGTATCAGCTTTGAGCATAGTACTAAGGTTTTCCAACTAAACAAGAAGCAAGGAAATACATTACCTGATATGCCACTGCAAGAGAACGCAACCCTCTCTCTGCAAATTTATCAATCACAGCATGAATTTTGCCCTCTATGTCTGATTTATTATGCGCAAGATTTAGAATCTGAAAACCCCACACACACATAGATAAGAACATATAACCAGCGACATTGTGGAAATGAAATCAGTTACCAGTTGGTTCATGACTACCTGTTCAGGAGCACCTTTGCTGACTCTATGCATTTTGCCTCTATTGTCAATATACGTCAAAGCAGTGCGCTTATCAGTTGGGTTAAATGGAAGGAAGTGAACCTCTTGAATACCAGCCCTCGCCTCTTTTGGGTCTGCCAACATCCCAACAATAGCAGCATCGATTGCATCTTGGTTTTCCAACCGAGCAGCTCTGGCAGCCATTAAGACTACAGTGTCTACATCCACTCCTTTGGCAAATACCTACAAAAGTATGTATCATAAGAAGTCGAAACAACATTTAGGATGACAACTTCAAGAAATTGTGGATCAAAACCTTCTTCATTTCCATTTTGTACAGACCTCAATAAGATTCTTGTCAACACTAAGTTTGTTCAATGTCAAAGTTCCTGTTTTATCGCTGCAAAGTACGTCCATGCCTGCCATTTCTTCTATTGCAGTCATTCTTTTAGTAATAGCTCCCTGTGTTATAGACAAATATGTTGGTGCTGTTGATAATCTCGAATTGATCAAGGATGACACAATCACAATTTGCAAAAATGAAACCAACCTGCAAAGACAAACGGTGGGAACCAATTGCCATTGTAACAGACAAAACTGTTGGCATGGCAATTGGAATCCCTCCAATAAGAAGTACCAGCAAATTGTCAATCCCCGGTCTGTAGGGCCGATTTTGAATGGGATACATCACAATGACCTCTGTGATCATTCCCACAGCAATCGAACATATACAGAAATTTCCAATGGCAGTCAAGACCTAATATGAAACAAGAGAACAACGTCAGATAAATGAGCAAGTCTGAAACACCCATAAGGCAAGAATGCATCTGAAAGAAACACTCATACAGCAAGTTCAATGGCCATTAGTCCTTGCACAAAAAGACAACAGTATGGAATATGGTTTCTTGTTTAACAAGGAAATCAATGTGAGAAGGCTGAGTTATACCTTCTGAAAATGTCCCTGTTGATTTGTAGAGTCAACAAGGTGAGCAGCCTTGCCAAAGAAGGTGTGAACACCAGTTGCAATCACTACTGCTTCAATCTCCCCTTGTTTGCATGTAGACCCTGAATAAACACCCTCCCTAGGGGCTTTGGACACAGGAAGGGATTCTCCAGTCAAGGCAGACTGTGGAGGCAACGTGGGTTGGTGAACAAAGAATTCTACTATGTGAAGAAACAAAAATCAGAAAATATCACTATTTGAAAAAATAAAGATAATGGAGCACCTGGTCTATTTTCAGTGGATCACCATCAAGAAGACGAGCATCTGCTGGAATAATGTCCCCAAGCTTTATACTTATAATATCACCAGGTACAAGAATTGATGCATCTTGCTCACTCCAGCTGCCATCTCGAAGCACCTATAACATTTTTCATTTTCACCCATTAATAGAAGATAAAACTATACAATATGAAACTCTTGTTAGAAGGCAAGATGGAGTTTCAAAATTTGGAATAACACTCTATCAACAGAATACTATGATGCAGAATCCTAAATTTGACTTTTCTCAATACCTTGGCTTTGGGAGAAAGGCGGGCCATTAATGCTGCAGCAGCATTACCAGCATTGTTCTCCTCATAGAAACTAATACTTGAATTGATGAGAAGCAGAATACTAATCCCAACAAAATCTTGCCAATCAGGAGGTTTTCCCTGTTGAGAGAGTGAGAGTCAGAAGCAGCAAAAAGTTAAAACAGAACAACGCTAAGACTGAGAAAAAAAAAATCACTGTATGTGGTATTAATAACAATATGTGAGCCCCGAATGAATGTCATAGAACTTTACTTGATCAGAAAGTGCACATAATTACGTGCTCTACCTTCTTTCTTTTGCTCTAAGAGATCATTGAGGTAAAACATGGCATACATCAACCATAAGCAAGAACATAAGTTCAACACATCGTAAAAAAGAAGGGTAAGCTATGAAACAGCACCCAGCTAAAAAATAAAATAATATAAAAATGAGAGAAAGTAAAAAACAACAGATGGCTATTGATTAATATTCAACTCCAACAGTAAGTGGAAATCCGAAAAAGGAACCCAAAATAAAAAACCGAACTGACATAGTAAGAAGCCTGGGGACAGCAAATACCAACTGTACCCCCCCCCCCTTCTCTCTCTCTCTCTCTCGTCTATATAAAAATAGCAACACTAGTTTGGTTACCCAGACCATGCATGGCATGCTATTCTTCTCTCTCTTTTTTCCTTTTTCTCTTAAGTAAAACCAAAACTCCTTGAACAAACTTAAAATATACTACTACGTGGCCATAGTCCATACTCCAGCTTGAGAAGCTATATAGAAAATCACCAAGAAGTACTAAACAAATAAAAGCAAAAAAACAGACTGAATATATCATATTCGATTGATCTTATTAATTCCAACAAAATTGTCACGCTCCACAGAAGAAGAAGAAGAAGCGAAGGGAAGAAATAGGAGCTTACGCCTCCATTAGCGAGTGCAATGGCCATTACGGCAGCAGCTTCCATGACCCATGAGAGTGGATTCCACATGAATCCCAGAAACTTCAGAACCTTGCTTTCCTGCAACCCTCCCCCAAACCCCGAGTATTCAACAAAATCTCAACGTCAGCACCAAATAGAAACCCCCGATTAAAATAGTAATAACGAAAGGGGGGAAAAAATCATCTGCAACAACCAAACTTAAAAAAAAAAAAGAAAGGAAAGGAAAAATTCAAACAAAAATAGCAAACAAATAAAACAGACCTCCTTCTCTTCCAGTTTGTTGTAACCAAAAATCTGCAGTCTCCTTTGTGCATCCTCAGACGAAAGCCCCTCCTTGGTACACCGCAAATTCTCGAAAACCTCCTCCAGCGGAATATTCTCCTGTGATTTTTATTTGTCGTCACAATAGATAAATTAGGAAATCAAGAATAAAAAGCTATCATAAACTTAGTAATAGCTATTAGACGCAAGTTACTAGTGTTGAAATGTAAAAATGTAAAACGAAAAAAAAATGAATGAGAAAAAAATAAGTTACAAGAAGAGAGAAGTGGCAGAGACCAAGTCGACGGCCTCCTTCTTCAGTGCCTCCATAGCTTCGTCTTGTGCCGCCATCTCTGCTTCTCCCTTCAGTTTTCATCAGGCACACATTAGGAAGGAAAAAAAAAAGGATCATCAGTATATAAACGAACAAACAACTAAATAATGTACAGATGAAAATTGGTTAATTTTGTTCTGAGAGCAACGAAGTAGCAAGTAAAACTGAAAAAGAAGAGGAAAAAAGGAGCAGAGGCTATGCATGTATGGAGAAGAAGAAGAAGAAGAGGGAAGCAGGCGTCAGAAAGTGTGTGTGTTAACCTTGCTTTTTGTGGCGTGGTTTATCGAATAGCGGTGCTGCAGCTGCTGCTGATAACGGAGGAGTAGACCAGCAGACTAGCAGTAGTTGTAGTATTACTTTACTGATCGGAAAACAGAAAATGAGTCGAAAGAGGCCTTAAATACAAGAGATGCCAAAGAGCAGCGGCCACCTCCCACCACCCTTTCTCCGCTCTCTCCACTCCCTCTCTCTCTCTCTGAATATCTCTCTGCGCTCTGCTACTCAGTCCTCACGCAAATATCATGCCTTTTCCTCTCCTTATATACCCGCCACCTGCGCTCTCTCTGTTTCTTTTATAGTGAGTATATTTTCCTTTTATTTATTGATGACTGGATTTGATTTTGATGACAAGGCAGATAGAATAGACAACTACCAGCAGCATTATTTCAGTGGAATTCCAAATGTTCTTACTTTACTTGTTGCACCCTTTGTTTATAAATAAATAAATAAATAACTACTACAAAAATTCTTTTTCTTCTCCCCCTTCCACCTTTATTATTGTGCTTCCCTCATTTTTTTTTTTTTTTCATGGAACAGCCGTGCCAAAGTTGGCGAGTCCCGCGTGGAGTGCAACAGCAACACCTCCCTTGGTTCCTCATTCTGACGATTCTACCCCTGACAGTGCTTTTTATCTAACCCACTCTTTAAGGAATGACGAGAGGATTAAAGGGCAACAAACAATCCAGCTTTCACCCTACCTATCCTGCTTTTCTATTTTTATTCCTTTTTTTTTTCCCCAGTTGAGAAAAAAAAATGCGTGAATGGTTTCCTAACTTATCCTTAGAAAATTTTTTTTGCAAAAATTCCTTCTTTTCATTTTTTTTGATCAGTTAATTAGTCGATCTCTTTCTCTTTTCACGTTCGAGTAAAATATCTAGAATTATATATTAAATTATAATGAGCTGAAAAGTAGTAGGTATATCTTATATTCCAAATAACCAATCCTTTTTTTTTAAAAAAAAAAAAGAAAAGATGTCAGTCTTAAAGGTATAAACTACGAATAAATAGAGAAATTACCGTGAATTTGTAATAGACAACATTGTAAGTGGATATGCTGAGAAAAGAGGCTTTCCAAGAAAATGCAGTAGTAATTTTGCCACAGATTAGAATCGTTTTAACATCTCATGGAATTTAATCAATGCATGCCCTTTTTCTATACCAAAAATGCGTCCTTGTGAAAAGATTTTCCTAGGATGTCAGCCCTGAAGGTGGATTGTGGCCGGCATCTGAGAACAGCGCAAAAGTAGTCAGACTAGAAAAGAAAAGATGGGATCTCATCACGTAATTCCCTTAGCAGCTGTTCTTGCTTGGTTGGCTCATACTTCTTGCTCGATGAAGGAGGTGGTAAAAGGATTGGAGAAAAAATCTTATTTGAATTGCTATTTTTAGTAATTTTCATAAATATATCTATATCTATATATACTATAGATTTGAAGGAATATCGGACGGAACTCATTGAACTCAGTCCCACTCTCTTTCTCCCATCCCAAAGTTTCCGGACTTTCTTCCATGCTTTTCCCTTTCCTTGCTCAAAAACCATAAAAATTGATTTCTAGTATACTTCTTCACTATTAGTCCGATAAGCTGTGTGTGGAGGAAATTGAAATTTCTCAATCAATTAATTATCCCATTAGCCTTGGATGTAATTGACGGCGACAAATTGCATCTTCATGTGGTATCGGCATTCTTTTTTGGCCCTATTATATCACATGGATTCTAACCCTATTTACAGTGAAAAAAATTTAAAGGAGATGTCAGAGCACCCTTTTGATCTAATAAGTTATTATATCTACTAACCCTCTTATTATACACAACCTTTTTAGCCTCTCTTCCCCATTAGATTATGATAAATTAGATTATAAAAAATTATTGTCACCATAAAAAAAAATATATCTATATATATATATATATTATATCACTGCAAAGAAAATGTGCTTTGACTTAATTTTTTTGGAGAGTTGTTTAGTGTTAAGGATTTTTATTTTTTAAGTTTTTGAGAAGGGATTTTTTATTATTTTTCTTTAGAAAGGGTTCTAGTTGTAAGATATCTAATGGGAATTGAGATCTTATTTTTTTTAAAAATCTCAAATATTTAGAGTTTTTTTTTGGGTATATTATATGATGATCCAACCCACAAAAAGAACTGTGATTGGAAATTGTTTGATCGTCCTTTTCAAGAAGAAAAATACAATCAACTTGAATTCTGGAATAGTTTCGGGACCACTATTTGAGAGCTCAGTGAAACACTACTGGTACAAGTCTTCAAAGTAACATAACAAAATGAATTGCATTTTGCCTTCCACGATTGAATAAACTCTCAATCTAGCTGCGAATTGGCGGCCCCTTTTGTACGATCGGGGTTTGTGGAGAGATATTGTGCTGCTGCTCCTTGATGGTTGACGCGTGTTGTCAGCTTTTCTCTTTGTAACGACCCACGCGACTGGTATAACTGCCTCACAAGAGGATTTTGTTTCAGCCACCCGCCAGTCCCAAGGATGGTCTTCACGCGTTGAGAATGCGGATAGCAAAAGTCAAAAATGCCCCTCTCCCGTAAGAAAAATTGTAACTCATCAGCGGTCTCAGATAGCAGTCTTTGGGACCGGGATCCTGAGAAATCGGAAACATGGAAAATCTCTAAACATGGAAAATGTTTAAAGTATTTTTTTTTTTTTTTTTTGGTTTGGTTGGATCATGGATGAAATGCTTAAAGGACTAGGAAGAATTCAACTAGGAATTGAATTACGGGAGAATAACGCAAAGTATCGAATATGGTGCCAGATGTCCACTTCCGAGTGTTCTCATATGCATGTCTGTGCTTGTAACATCGGTGACATGCCATTTTTGCACTACTCACGCTGACGCATGACCGGAACGATGAAAACTCCACAGGAGATTAGTCAATGCAGCACCCGGACACGGTTCATGAATTCCATTACGTGGCCTCCTCACTAGGGAAATGAGCAGTTCACAACGTCGCTCGGTCCCTTCAGCATCCCTTTTATGCCTCCACTAACCCACCCCACAATTCCACTTTCTATTTATTAGCCTTTTTTATTTTATTTAATTTTATATACACTGATGATATATATATTATTATGATTGAAAATATGACACATATATAAAATTTAAATTTAAATTGTGAGTCATACATGTAATAGTAAATAATACTAACAATATTTTAGAAAAATTAAAAATTAACTATATTATTCAATTGAAAGATGAACTATAATTTGAAACGGATAAAAAATAAAAATAAAACTATTAAAGTCGACAGAGGAAGTACTATTTCAGAACAGGCAGGAGATCAGAGTATTCATAGCAAGCCCGTAATTTTGTCACTTTCTGTTTCCATTTGACGAGAGGGAAGAAAAGGGGTTAAATTTTGACTATTCTCATTCTTAAGAAGTTAACAGAATCATAAAACCAGACATAAGAAAATTATTCATCTTTCGTACTGGGACACATATAGAAAGTGGAAAACAATACGCAAGTAGTGGAAAAGCGTTTGGCAGATAGCTGTTAGTCAACGTCGCTTTTAATCGTTCGGTTAATTGAGATGTTATAATCTTTTAGAAAGAACTTTCATCCTTATAACTATATATATATTGTCTGACTCTGATTTAAGCATTTCAAGGGATAAGTTGACAGATAATAAAATGACATTAATTTGACTCAAAACGTGACTCATCAATGATCAGTCTTTCAACAACGTGCTTTTGTGTAATAAATGGTAATTACGGATGAGAGTCCTCAAGTTCGTTTTGCATTCAGGGTAAAGAAAGGGACACCATAATTTTCAGCACATTTTACCTAGTTATTACGACCAGGGCAGCAGGAACGGTTGCAGGTGTAATCGTTCCTGACAGTTATATGCATTTTACACACGGCGTAACTTTGTTTGCACATGGTGTAATTTACTTTCAACAACGTAACAAAATTTTGTGAATCCCACACATGTTGTTAAAATTGAGATACAGGATAAAATCTGAACCGTACAAATTTTTTTGACCAAAACTTAACTGTGAACTACCAAAAACGGTTGCTTCCTGCAACCGTTCCTGCCCCTCTTCCAGCTATTACAGTTATTACTAACACGTTTGTCATTTCCTTAAAAAGTTTTGTTCAGCATGATTGTGGATATAGAATTCTTTCGTTATTTGAGCATGATTATGGACACAGTCACTTTTGCGATCGATTTGAAAGCATTTCTCGTGTGCCTTGTCTAAAATATAACTACTCTTTTTTCCCGAGTAAGCGTCTAACGCAAAATTTGCAAATCTTTATTGGTGAGTGACAAAAAAAAAATTAATTATTCCAAATTCTATTAGGCTTTCAGATTTGTTTTGCTCATATTTGGTGATTTAATGGTGAGAGATCTCATCTGGATGGATCCTTCATCCTTCCTTTCGCAGTTTCGTAAATAGAACATACATGGTACTGTTTCATTTGGTCATTCGTTTCCTTTACTGAGTAGTTGGCCGAGTTTGTTACATATTTTTTTTATGCTTTAGAAGGTAGGAATTGATATTATCGCGTCTTGCGCACCCATTTTATTTTCTTCGGAAGCTTGAAAGAGAACATATATGCTCCTTTCGTAGAGTCGAATTTGCTGTCCAACGTTTGACAAAAAAAAAAAGAATTTGCTGTCCAACGTCTCCAACAGAACTGTAGTCCATTTACTCCTTGGATTCAGTTTTGGGTGGCCGGCATCTGAGTTTGGGCCCTTGCGGGGACCATTAAGAAGAGAATGGACCCCGTAGCGGCCAGCTTCATCTACGTGCCCTAAGCAGTGTTCAAGCAATATGCATTTGGGCCGCAGACAGGCCCAAAAGCATTTGTTCCTAATAACACAGCGCGAGCCTATCTATTTAAACATCGTTCAAATTTAAATGTTCTTACAAAGTTTAGCTGGTAAGAACATCGATTAAATAACCGTAAAGACTCTCAAATCTTATCTATTTTTTCCTTCTCCCTCGAAAAGTTTGAAGCCTCCCTATGAATAATCCAATAATAATAATAATAATAATAATAATAATAAAGCTATTGGCAAGACGCATCACCGGAAGGGCCCAAGAAAAGAAAAAAGGTCTATGAGCATGGAAGATTTGCTGCTAGCAACGGGAACCAATTTACTCAACCACAAAACTTAATAAAGAGACGTGACATGAATCTTCCCAATCGAAGGGAAGGGATCTTGACGTCAAACTCTTGAAATCCAAAGAGAACTAATATACATGAACGAGTATTGAGTCATAAGAAGCTATTATGCATTGGTTCTGGTAGTTAATGGCTCTCAACCAGTGAGGCCCCATCCTTGTAAAAGAAATAAAGATGTAATAACAGTAAGAACGTGCTCTGCAAATGATTCATTCAATTGAAATATTTACAGTGGGAAAATTGCTCTTCTACCTTCCACAACGGTTGAGTCACCTCTCCCCCATTTGTACTTCCAAAAAAAAAAAAATTGATCAGCAAATTTCAGGCTCGATATTCAAGCAAATGGAAGAATGTCAAGCTAAATCACTTCCCATTCGTATTCCCATGCTTGTTGAAAGGCCAAAGATTCGCAAGGCGCTCCAAAACTGCTGCACTTTTTGAGAAGTACCCTGAAAATCCTTGCGGGGTTGATGGCGGGGGAAAATCTTCTGCGGGCATGGCAAAAGAGCGAATCATCTTTTCCATCTTCTCCATCGTCAAGTATGATCCTACTTCTTGAAGCCTCTCAGGACCCATTATCGGCAATGTGTGTTCCTGACGTAATGAGGCTGCCCCACTATCGTCCTTCTGCAAATTCAAATAATTATTGAAATCCTCTGATTAACCAGTCCAGCTGTTAATGGCTAAACCAACAAGTTTTTCAACAATAAACCATTAAACCTCTATCCAAACTTTGAAGGATGAGTTAAGTTGGTATTCTTAGAAGCGTTTGATTCAAAGAAGAATGGAAAATTAGTAGCTGATGGGAATACTGAAATTTAGAGGGGATGTAATTCCAATCCCATGAACACTTTTTGCCAAAGCAGTATTTCAAATTAAATCTCTTCAATCGAAGAAAATACCTCCAAGGGGGACAAATCAGCACCGCGACTAAAAGTCAACTCTATTCGGAATCTTTGTGGATCTTCTAAAGATACCTGCATTTGTTCTAAAAGCTGGATAAAAAAGTTCGAAGATACTCATCAGCAAAATAACGCAACAACATCAATGTGCCCCACCCAAAATTCAAGTCACTAACCAAGTGAAAAATGGGATTACATTTAGTGTAGCCAAACTGTTGACTCTGTCAAAACGCTTTTTTTTTTTAAATATATATATATATAAGCAAGACCCATGCACGTGGGGGCCAAGCCAGCCCTTAATTTTATTAATAAACTGCCAAAACAGTTCCTGCTCAATAGAAGGAAGCACTCAAGTTTCATGGTGTCCGACTAATGTCAGGCCTTTAAAAGGATCACGCAAAAGAACACTAGCCTCGAAGGTTGACAAACTTCATTCAGGTTTTCCACTCTTTGAGATTTTATTACCAATATGTACTTGTTTTATGCACCAAGAACTGTAATTGTCAGATCTAGGCATAAGAAAAACAGCAAAAAATTTAGCTGGTATTATCTTCATAACAATGTAAAATAAGTCACGAATGCAGACAGGTGCAAAAGCTCACTGGTATCGATGTTAGACCTGGTAATGAGCTTTACTATCTTGCAATTTTCTAAATTTTTTTAGGCAACGTATAACATTACAGAAGCAAAAGAAACGATAAGTGTATTTATCTCATCTTTTTATACTGAAGACTTCTCAAGCAAGGAGGGAGATGAGACAGCAACAAAAAAAAAAACCGAAGAAAACACGCTACCCTGATTAATCCTTCGTGCATCATTCACCAACATAATACATGAAGTATAGCACCAAAATGATAAACAGAGGCCTTTTTTACTGCTTCTTCATATATTCCCTAGGAAATTTCTAAAATAAAAATTATCCATACTAACCTCAGTATTCTCAAACATCCTCATCACAATATAACTCATGTAGTCAAGCTCCTTGGTCCTTAAAAGACGCTCCAAAGCATTATCACAAACAAGACTATCCTCTCCTTGGAGAGATTCATCCAAGTTACAATAACGAAGAACATTCATCAAAGAATGGATATGTGATTCCTGACAATCAAACATTCAATAGAGCTTAATATAAGGGGTGAAAGAAAAATATATCAAATTACTAAAGAAAGATCTAAATAATGAGATGGAACTGGAAACAGATAAAAAAATTCCTTGCATATCCAACAATATATCCAAAGAGACCCTTTGCCCTCCCAAAATTCTTACCTCCCTCAATAAAGGAAACAATCTACGATGACTGGAAAATCAGAATGGTTCCTTTACCCATCAATACAGACACATGGATATCCTCCTTGAGTCAGAATCACGAGGACATAAGACCCAATAATACTACTGGCTTGAAATCAGCATGTATGAGGCTAAAACCAATATACGAGGTACCTCTTAAGCTCTTTCCCAACATATGACCTTCTTAAGACACTGCTTTGTGCAAAATAGGAAATGGAAAAATATACTATTTGATTGACATTCCTACCAAAGTTAATGCCGTTCAAGCGCCAGTGGATAAAAAGAATTTCACAAAGCACCTGATGATGTAGCATGTGTAGAAAACAGAGTAAATTTCTAAGTGACCATAGTGATAGTTGACTCACCGATGTGAAGTAAAGGCGTGTTCTGACATGGCGTTCAGGTGTTCTCACATTAGCATATCTGAAATAATTAAAGAACATCAAATAACTGATAAGTTCTCTATTGTATCCTTCAGCACATAGGAGAGCTTACTATGGTATAAGAAGCAAAAGTTAGCAGTACCAAATGACTGAGCACTGCTCCAGCCAAAAGAAAGGATAGTAATGAGATCTTCGAGTTTCTGTATGTGAAAAGCATGTTGTACTCTTTATTCCTTATTGAGTAAATGTTAAATTATTTTGACAGGTAATTGCTTAGTTGCAAACATTTTCATAAGGTTTGACCAAGTGCATCTTGTTTTGTCAACAAAGCAAGAAACAGAGTATTACTTTGGATCCAAGCGATATTTGGTCTCTTTGTTATCATCATCTTCCTGATTTATAGATTTTTCACCAGTGAAACTAGTCCTCCTTGAATCTTCATTCCTGAAATTAGACTCTCCATCTTCCTGTCCAGTTATACTGACAGCTGACTCATGATCCTGACTGCTCTTCAACCCAGCTACGCTGATTGCTTCTTCACGAGTATTTCTTAGATCAATTAAAATCTTACCTAATAGGCAACGGGCAATCTGAGAACCAAAAGGCATTTAACTAATTGAAGAAAAGGAATACGGATAGAAAACAGAGTAAGCGAAATCGAGAATTACTTTGGACCCAATCTTTAGCTTCTGCTTTGGGTTAATTCCATATTCATTAGGAATAACACCATCTGCAAGTAACTGAAAGACAACAGGATCAATAGAAATTCCAAAGAACAAATCATAAAATCACATGGCTTGTTCATTTAGTCATGAATATACCTACTTTCTACATGTATGTATACTGTGCCAGGTGCTTCGCCCATGCTCTCTAATTTTTCTTCTATCATAAATTAAATATTCAATCTGGTTCCTGCAGCCAAAAGGTTCTCTATCTCCAGAATTAACCTTGGCATTTTGGAACATTTGCAATGAATAAATACTTGAATGTCCTTGAAACAGTAGGAACATCAACTTCAGGACTCCACGTAATATGAACAAGGAATGTACCACCAACCATACCCTCTCATAGATCACATCTCTAATTCAGTGGAAATACAAGAAAGAAACTACCTTCAAAAGATATCAAGTATTCAGGAGGTGGAGTGCAGAGGGGTTTCAGTTTCATAATGGATAATGTATGCAAGTAGGTCAAATTTTCTCACCTGAGCAACTCTAAAGAGTTCATCCAATCCTTCCAAATTAAGGTGTGCATTGTGCAAGAGATCATACCTGTTAAAAGAAGAATATAATATCACAAGACTAGAAAGGACACAAGAAAGAGTATCAGCAAACTCTTCGTCTTTATAAGAGAATGACATTTTGCTATGAAAAACCGAAAAACTAAAACTCGTTGCAACATAGGTTGCATGAGAATTGGCATGGAACTACTGCCCATATGCATATATTGTGTTGCAACCTCACTTAGTTTCAACCTCTAGAAATCTCTCTCCAGATTGTCATAATTAAATCCAAGAAAAGAAGGGGTGGAATGGGATCGGTAATTGAGCACTAGTCCAGTCTATTAGATGAATTCCATCTTAAAGAAGGCTTAAGCATTTTCTTTGTTCTTCTAAAATGGGGTACTCTATGACTTCACATGAAACATTTATGAAGACATTTTATAGTTAATTAAAGAAAAAACATGCATGTAAAAAACAGTCAAAAGTTATACAGAAGAAATGAGAGAGAGAGAGAGAGAAACAGACAGACAGAGAGGACGCAAGCACAAAGAAACATACCTAGTTCACTCAGTGCTGTCAGAAACGGAATGTAACTTAACAAGGTCATAATATTTAATGTAAAACATACTGCCAGCTTAGTTCAATCACTTACTTGCTGGAGTCATAAACATCTGGAATCTGTGTTATGTCAAAACGGCTGCAAACCAAACCACACAGTTACATCCATTACAGAACAACCAAGCCAAGTGAAGGGTCATACTAATTGAGAAAATCTAAATTTCAAATCGTATTGATGTACTTGAAACAAAGAACTCATAATTCTAAACCTTCCATAAGCATAAGACTTACTCTTTCCGCTCATTATACAAATCTCTCTCAAGCTTCCTCCACCGAGCATACATGAGAAGAAATCCTTCACTCCCACAGGGTAGTCCTGCAGCAATGCGGTCAACATCTATGTTTGTCTTACCCAGTGCTTTAGCTTGATCATATGGAGGAATCACATCATATGAACTTGTGTCTTCAAGTTGTTCATCCTCATCCCTTGCAAGTAGCCTCACTTGTTCAGTTACCTTCTTTGTCAACTTCACCTGATCACAAGAATATAAGCTAAGCAGCAGCAAAGACAAGAAATAAGGTCTGGAATTATATAGTCTTCTAATCAAGAAAATTTCAGGAATATGGAAAGACTCCTACCAATTCAGGAAGAAGTTCAGATGCATTTGAAGGAAGTCCAGCCCCATCAACCATCCAAGGTTTTTCTGATGACCCATTCTCATGGACTGCCTTTACTCCGGTAGTAATTATCTCATGTAATCTAGTCTGAGAACGGGGGAAGTGAAAAAATGAAGAAGAAGAAACGCACTGTAAGAAAATGAAAGCTTGACACAGGAAAATCAGAAAGATGGCCACAAAGCAGGAGGTTGCATATCATGCAAATGAAGGAGGCTGTTTGTCTAAAAAGACCTGGAAAAGAGAGTGTGTGTGACAGAAACAATTGTTAAGGATCTCACAGAAACACACAGCAACTCGAGAAAAACCTTTTGAGTCCAAATAGCTAAGGCTTACAAGAAATTACATCTTTACTGCCAATAGTAATATTATATGAAAGGTCCATAACAAAATGTACTATTCGCCCTATACACCATATGAGGATAACTTACATCGCACCATACATGTGAGCACAACCAACAACCACCCATTCCCCCCTACACAACCCCTGGAAAAAGAAATCCAGTTTCCTCTGGCTTGCAGTTAGTACACAGTCTCGTTATTCAGCAGAAAAGAAAAGAACTCTTTTATACCTGCAATCTATTAATTTATTTCCTTGAAGGGAGATATAACAAAACTAGAGATAGAACAGCAAGACAAACCTTAGCCTCATCCATTTCAATACTGGCATTATCAAGCCCATCCAACATGGAAGAGTCCTTGCTGACTAGCGAAACCTTACGAGGATCAGGAACCATTAAAGAGAAATATCATGAGCAATTAGCTTCAGAAAAAAAAATAAACAAGAAAGACTGTTCAAAGATCAAGTTCACAGACCAAGATTGGTGTTAATTGTCCTTCCAAATCAAGGAGACCTTTTGCAAATGCAGCAGCGGACATCTGCCCACATGTCAATAAGACATATCAAAACAATACAGAGTTAGTTTTGAATTGTAGTGGATCAGGATGAAACACAAGTTAAATATATAAGATAGATAGGTCTTAAACTGCAAGTATGATATATTCATGCACATGAAATTCGGCTTGGAAACAGAAAAGTTCCTCCACACAAATCAACAAGGGAAAAAGTATCCAATATGAATGTAAGATCAAATTATGCATCAAAAAGTACACCAGAATACACAAATTAACATCAGCTTTGACCTGTACACGGCCCTCATCTGAGCTGTATATTTTGAGGTCATGGCGATATGTGCTATGTAGGCGAAGCAGGCCAGTACCTTCCCCTGAGACAGATAATGTAACACATAATTAGCACCATCCAAAGCAGAAACACAGTTATCAAGATAAAACAGCCATATACCTCTTCCAAATGGGTGCCAACTTAAAGTATAAAAATCTATGATAATACTTAGCAAACATGATATTCCCAACAATATTCAAAAAAACCATTCTAGAGATAATTAAATATTTCACTTGACAGCTCATTATCTAAAGATCATCTGTCCACCAAACCTATGGGCCCAATTGGGCAAAAGACCCTAAAAAGAAGGATACTCCAGAAATGACCACAACAGCTTACAAGCTTAGAAATAGAAGTAAAGGACGTCAACCTGGATATATATTGTTCCGGAAGTATCTGCCTAGTTCTTCAGCCTGTCAACAAAGATTTAAGACCACATTTGAGATAACAACACAAACCATACAAGTATCCAGAGGCAAAACATCAAAGGCTATTTCCAGTTATCGTCATGATTAAAGAATTCCATAATCCACTAGAGAGCCAAAAAGGTACCAGAGCATCTATGAACAACATTTGAAACGTATCACCTGCTTTCTGCCAGCATGTGTAAGAACACCCCCATATTTAAGAACCATCAGAGCTTCAACTGGACGTTCTTCTTCTCCTTCACCGTTACTTTTTGCAACTTTAACCCACCTCAGTGGTTTCAGTTGAACTTTTCTGTAAATCCCGGAGAAATGACCTCCCTGGAAATTTGAGAACTTATTAGGGAATAACAATCAAGAATGCTAAGAAGATATAAATTGCACCTCAAGTTTGAAATTCTCAATCTGCATGCTGAATAGCTCAGCTATCATGGAAGCAACAAATCAAGAGTTGCAAGCTGAACTTTTCACCCTTTTCATGTCAAATTTAATGAACTACAAGCCACTGCAATAAGTGTGGTTCACATAAAAATGCCCTAACCACAAGCCATTGCACACATTGTCACCATTAATAGCATTTGGTTTTGACTAGCTGGAAGACTTTCAGGCTTTTTCTTTATTTTCTTTACTTCTAGCATGTAAAATCAGTAAAATCACAAAAAATAAATCTACATATTATAACATATAAAATTGCATCAAGTGAGGAAACTCTTTAAATGAACCTCCTCAAGAACCGCTTTCACTTGACGAAGCTTTTCAGCATGCTCAAGATCTTCAGCTTCACTGTCACTTTCCCTGCCAGGTCTGGTTTATACAACATATCATGCAAGAAGTTCGGATCAGCCTTCACAAATTCAATAAAAAAAATTTACTATTTCAATCATGAATCAAGGGAAAATCCACTGGGTTTAACGAAGCATATGTGGACAGAGATAATAAACAAAAGAAACCATCCAGACAACATAAACAACCAAATTGGAACAATACCGAAAGTGAAACAATTATTTTTTGTCTTTGTTGCATTTAAAATGTTAAACACATAAATGGTAAACATAACAGTGCATGCTACTATAGTTCGTACATTACATAATATGTTTCAAACTAAATGTAGGGTAAACCAAACACCAAAATTACAGATTCAAACAAAATAAAGTAGCTTCGGCACTTCACTATGAACTCAAGATCACCATAATCTGAACTACTCATCCTTGTCTATGATAAATGGTGCTGATCCAAATGATCTCACTTTGCCCATATAGCTCTGATAGTTTTACACGAAATTAGTCAAGCACCCAAGAAAAAAGGAGGTTCAGATAAATGGTTGTTTGAAATTACTACTATTTTTGGGCATTTTTCTAAGTGATACCAAGGTCACTCCAAGCGAGCAATGTGAAGTCTCACAGCTTTAAAATCTCCTATTTTCTTAAATTTCTGTGATGTAAATTTCTTAGCACTTCTTTATCTCGATCTTATCATAAATCTGCACACTTTTTCTTTGCTAGGGCTGCACCAGTATGCCCAGCAGTAAAGGAATAGTAATTTTGTCTTGAGAACACGCATCTAGAGGGAAAATTTTTGCGGAAGGTTGTGCCATGTGACCCTATCCTCTGGAGGCTTGACCAAATTTAACAATTTTTCTCTGGTTGTTCTTATGTGCAATCAACATTAATTTGGTTCCGTAAGAATCTACTTAAAATTCCCAAACCATCAAAGATATTCCTTCTTCACATACCTAGAACGGGGTACTAAAATGCGAGTGGCATCTAAAAGATCTTGCAGTTGGACAGCACTTTTCAGCTTTGTCTGCGCAAAAATGTAAATGCAGGAAAAGAATCAAGTTTTACTTGGCCAAAACGCTGAGGATCTTATCTTTGAAAAACAAGGAGATAATTCTATGAGCAAAGAAACACCTCTGATCTAGGTCTCCCACCATTGTACTTTAACATCAAATTTAACAGCTTTTCCTCAGTAACCTTCAACTTCACCTTCTGTTTTGGAGTTCTATCACCACTGTTCAAATAACAAAATTTGCTATAGTAGATGATAAAAAGACGTCATATATCAATATAAAAGAGCAAAAGGAGGCAATCTTACTGGCGGATCACAGCAATAACACAACGCAGCTCTTCAGATTGCCCAAATTTCCCAATAATTCCACTTCCTTGACGTGTTAGTCCCTCAGAAGGCTGAACTGGTTCATTCACTTTCCATGGCAATGTGGGTGGTATTGTTGTAGAAAGATGTGGAGCTTTTGCATCCAGAAACATCTTTCTCAATACACACGCAGCATCATCATAGTATCTGTATTAGCAGTTCATGAACACAGATGAAAACAATTAAAGAACAAAAGCACCATTAAATCAGAAAACATAGAGAAAGTGAAGGCATTGGCCAGAATGATCTTCTAATCTTGCAATATTGCAGAAAACGAATTGCAAATCAAACTAGACATATTTCACCTTTCCAGTAAAGTTGTTATTCCATTAATGCAACTAAATTTAGATACATGAGTGGCAGCCTGTTATGTGTTCGTTTGCATCTGGCGAACCAGTAACAGACTTACTCGAGGATCAGTAGTCAAATATTTAAATTACTGCAAACCTTTTACTTTTTCACAAAAAAAAAAAGAACATGAGAGTAAACAAGAAGATACAACTGAAACAAATCAGATGACATGAAACCATGCTCAAAAGCTTTGGAAAAACAATAAGATTTATATTGGAAACAATCCCCCATGAACTTTACTCAAGCAGCATTAAATTCCAACCGAAGTGAAGTAATAGGGACTTATGGAACGAAGAGTGACTAGTTTGTTCTTCTGATGCAAGGCAGAGTTCAGAATAAAGTTAAAATGTCACTGATAACTTTGCTAACCAGACCTAGAGCAGCAAAAAAGCATGATTACCACCCTACCACAATGCTTATTGACCAAAAAGATGATAAAAGCAAATAAATCATACTTGTAGGAATTTTTGACAAAACTCCATCCATTGACATCACAGACATATGATTGCCCTTCACAGCGCAAGAGATCGAAGCCACAAACCTGTGAATGAGACAAAATTTAAGAAATTACAAAAAGAGAAGACATGGTTTGAAAACAATTAAATATGTCAGTTCTGCGGTGTGTCTTTCACATACAGTATGTTGAGGAAAAAGTATGAAGCCCTTGACCACATAAAATTGTCAACAGGTCTAAAATCAGAACGTGCAACAGAAATTGAATGAAGAAAAAGTGGATTCCACACCCAAATTAACCAATTGGGGGATGCTAGACCTAAAGAAGCTGCTGTCAACAGTATGGCAACAGGAAGAGAAAAGTCAGAAATCCAGCTAGAGTAATAAAGGAAAAGATCATATAATGACAGTGGTTCATGGATGGTCAAACAAGGGGGATAATAGTTCCAGATGGTAAACCAATGATCAACTGGCACTATGAATATAGCTGTACAAGGTAGTTCTATTTTTTACTGGAAATTGAAACATTTAATGAAATATTAGATCTGCAACTGCCCAGAAGATTGGCTTGAATCGATATTTACAGTTCAGGAAACAAAACTGGGAAAAGGTCCAGTATATAGGATTATCAACTTTTCCGGTCTGTGTTCAACATTGATCCAATTCCCTGCAGCCCAATTTGTTACTACATCAAGCTGAAGCACCTAAAGAACCTCATGCATTGTTTTACAAGATATTAAGATACATTCTTTCCCTTTTTTTTGGAGTGCAAATGGAGGGGCAGCGTGTGAATGTCACTGCTTGATATGATGATGTCCCATTCTTGCGAGTTGGACTCACTAGAAGGGAATTTTACAAAACTAAATTGACTTACTGCTTGCTGGAATGCAATGCAAACATCTCTTGCCATCTGCTTCTCAGTAGGAGTAAGCAGAACTGGATACCGCACCTGTAATGAAAAGACCTCTTGTTATCAGTTACAAAATGCTATTTAATTGCCAGATGTGTCTCGCTTGAGTAGGATGCTAGTGAAAAATACACAGTTTCGATCTTTTAGAGTTATGAGCTCAAGCTCACATTCACAAAATGTTCAGTACATAATAAGAGAAAACAAATGACACATGAATTGAACTTGGGACTGTGCATTTAAATAGAGGACAGACGGATAATTACTATCTTTAATTAAACATCAATCTCTTTTGCTCGTTTGCTGATAATGAGACAAGATATGAGAATAAAAGAAGAGTTTAGGAAGGTAGAAGGAAAGTTAAAATAAGGCCACTGCATTTCAGCTCAAAAGTTGCATCAACAGCCCGAGATTACTTCTGATATCATCTCATAAGGTGTTCTCCATGTCACCTGTCTGGTACCCAACAAACACACACCAAAAAAATCTGCTTCTGATACTTAAATTCTTTTATATGCGTTTTGAGAAGCTCAACATAAATCATGGACAGTCACATCGACATAATAATCACCCTTCTCAAACTGATTCTTAAAGTCAGCATGATTGTTTTATATGCCAGGTAGTCTACTTACTTCTTTGCCATCAGGATTTCTCATAACAACACCATCAACAACAGGAGATTTTCTCGCCTCTGCATGAGCGTACTCTGGGCCTACAGTATATACCTGCACCGCAAGCAATAAAGCTCACTGATACTAAAAGATCTAAAATGTGAAGAGGACATAACTCTTTTGCAATTAAAATCATGAAGTAACCACTAAATACAAAGAAAGTTTTAGATTGGCAGAAGTGTGAGATACATTAAATGTCGCTACAAACTTCAAATGAAAATGACTCTAGAGGCCAGTGAATGTGAGTATGCTAAATTACAGATAAAACAAACATGAAAACCTAATGGGTTTGTGTATGCAAAAGAGGCCACAAAGAGGATTCCACACATATCTCAGAGTCCATGATAATGGAATTTCTGATCAATTTTAGAACTGAAAAACCTATATAAATTAACACGAAGGATGTACATCTTTGAAAGATCTTAATTTTCATCAGTCCGATGACAATAGTCCCTAGAATAGCTCCATGCTGTTCTATAGTGGAAGAACCGCAAAGATGGGTTTTTTCATCTTGTGGAATCAATTGGAACACCCATATGGGTGGAAAAAGAGGAATCAGTTGAACATCATCCAGCTCCTGCTATGATGTTCTGCATTGCAATGGGCAGAACAAGAAGCCTTGGCAGGTGAGGAACCATTTGGAGGATCAGGAAATATTAACTGCCGAGGAATAAGAGAATCATTCTGGTAGTTGTGCTGAAGGTTTTCTGGAAATTCACACACATTCTTTCTAGATTTCCAGAAACAATGGCTGATTAGAGTAATAAACTTTTGCTAACCTTTTTGAATTGCTTATGTACACATCCTACATGGTAGTGCTGTTTCCTATTTAGCAAATTACATAAGCATCACAATAAATTCCACAGAATCCACATGCAACTAAGACCATAGTTACCAAAGAACAACACTGAGACAATTAGTACTGATCTTATCTGACAACCTTCACATCTGTGCCTCCAGTAGGCATGAATTCTTCATATATGTAAGATCCTTCGCGCCGCACTCTTCTAACCTCGGGATGAAACTCACTTGAGCGATTACCAACCTGAAAGATGATATATCACGTGATCTAAAACCATCAGATCTTCATCTGTCACTTGTCAAAAACAAATAAATACTGATTTTCAAGAGGGAATCATTCAACTAATACATTCTAATACAAAATTTCCACAGATCAGAAAAGACTGCAGCAAGCAATGCAATCAAATGACAAAGAAATATCTGACATGATTTACCATATATGAGATATGTTAATCATGAGAGCACCTGACTTTAAAACCTCCAAGTGATAAAAATAACAGAAGAACTATTAAGAATACTTGCTACTGGGTGGACAAACCATAATTTCTCAAACATGGCAAAAGAAAGAATTGGACCCACAAGTAATACTGCATAAGGAACTTGTTATCTCACTACCAAAGCTAACAACACTCTCGCATAACAAAGGAAATCACCCTACAACACAAATCTCTTTCAGCTCTCCTCGTGAGAGTGCACTGTATGTAACACTTTTAATCATTTAGTGCAGCCATGCCCAAACCTAATCCATGTTTACGTCAAACCATCCGAGATGCCCAACAACTTCAATCATCCAGTAAAAGTCTTTCACGGAAGCACCAAAAAGCGTTTAGAAATGCCTAGGAATCAATATTAGCAGGAGCAACAGTAGCCAGCCAAGTGTAAATGAGTTTTTAAATTCAGAAAACAGAAAAGAAAACAAAGAAAACATTTCAGGAAGCAAATTGTTCAAGTAAATATGGTGTTTATCCAGCAAATAGCCATTGCAATATTGGCATACAATGATAGTTCACACAGCAAAAAAGCATGTGTAGTTTAAACACAATTTGAAATACCTATAACAATACATGATGACATTACGAGTCAAGTCCACATAAAGTTTCAAAGTGACATCAGAAACTCAAAAGAGAGATGTTCAACATACTAAAGCAATCCAAAAACTCACTAAAATCTAACCTTGCGGAACAATTCCTTCATTCCTCCACCTGCAGAACTAGGGTAATATATCATTATGCTGTGGTTGTCACCTGCAGAAAAATGAAAATCATTTTAATATGCATGTATAGACATAGGTAATGTTTGGACAAT
Source organism: Coffea arabica (assembly GCF_036785885.1). Classification (NCBI taxonomy): domain Eukaryota; kingdom Viridiplantae; phylum Streptophyta; class Magnoliopsida; order Gentianales; family Rubiaceae; genus Coffea; species Coffea arabica. The sequence continues at coordinate 3,304,645 of NC_092323.1, read as the reverse complement.
GGCATAAGCCTAAAGGCAAGCATACAGTAGCTGTACACATCAGGTAATCCAGATACACCTGACAAATTTTAGAGACAGGGAAAAGGCAAACAGGAAAGGCAAGAGCCTAGTTGTTTCCATCCAATTGCATGAATTGAAATGGTACTTTCATGGTAATATGTATTCGGAGGAAAGTATACAGCCAACTCACACTCTTTGAGTTACAATCCACACAAGTCAAAAGAATACAAGAAAAGGATATCATATATGGCAGAAATACTCACCGTACCTTCTCATCAATTAAATAGTCACATCATTGAGATGTAAAGTAAAATGGTTTCAGTGTTAAGAGGCTCTACATTAAAATCATCCTATGCAGTTTTGGCAGCCAACAAGTATCCAGTCCCACTAAAGTCAAATTCTGGCTGAACTTGTCAGTAAATTATGCTCGGATGGGAAACTAACTAGCGTATTTCACTTTGAGAATAAACCTTACAATGACAAGCTTCATCATACTTCTCCTGATATTGACCTATGTAACACAAAAAATCGTAGAATACAAAGAAAATTTGTCATTTTGGAAAGTGGTTCAAATATAATCATCCATCATATTTGCAGCTAGAAATATACACGCACCATCGAACAGCAGTATTAATCACGAAGTCTAATTTCCGGTTTTCTATGCAACAATTATCTGCCCGTGATATGGTAACAACTGAAGAAAGATGTACTTGACAGTAACTTCTGAATTGTGGTTATCAAAAAACCAGAAAAAAAAAAAGAACAGGAATGACTGGATATGAGACTTTTAACAGGTAAATAGTGTCATGTAAGAAAATTAATATGTAAAATTCAAACAAAGTACCATCCTCGAATTCCTAAAAATATGAGAACAAATCCTTGTGCTGACAACAGTATGTTGCCAGTCCAAACCATAAGTATCCATTCTGCTTAAATGAAGCTAAGGGCCACATATATAATCTATATCATACTGTAGACAATGGTCCTTCTAAGATTTTAAACCCTGGCAGCCTCCCTACAACTATAAAACGAAGCTTACACAGAAAATGGTAATAAGCCTTGACAATTGTAAGAGAGAAAGATACAATTAGTTCAATTACTTCACAAGTTATGCTGAAATGTAATTTTTTAAATGAAGCATCTTACCATCAACGGGCTTCTCTACAAATGGCTTCCAAAAGCGATTACCATGAACTTCAACAAAATCTTCTTCCTCAACAAAATAATCCAGCTCTTGATATGGCATATCTCTATTAACCAGAGCATATCTTGGAACAGGAATTCCATACCTTTCAAGACACTGAAGTTTTTCCCAACAACAAGAAATAGTGGGAGAAAAGCACTGATTTTCATCAGCAAACAAAATCAACTAACAAATAATTTCTGGTAAAATCAAGCAAGGAAAAAGTTTGATAGAAATTTCAATGCAAACTTGGCTGCTGCTTTGCAGGTAAAGGTAAAGGACGCTTACCCCAAAAAAGGGGTAAAGGTAAAGGGCAGTACAAGAAGGAGACAAGATTCTTGGATTGTCAAACTTAATACAACGAAGGTCCCAGATGTTTTAGAGAATAGAAAGAGATGACAAACTAAACAAGTTGTTAGCAACAAGGCCAGAATCTTCTGCCAAGCAACAGAAGGTTCTTCACATTCAGAAAAACGATACAAGTCACATGATTGCTGATAGGCCACAAATGAGTTCTTCACATATTTTCTAAAGCATAGGGAAAATGAAAAAAACAATGACAAATTTGGCATAAGCTGAGAGTTGAATAATTGAGAGACAAACGATAACTAGCTGATAAAATGAGAGTTGATATATTAACAATCTGTCTCAAAACTCCAAGCATGCATGACCATGCCTTGGTGCTGATTTTATACAGTGAATCATAAGCGACAATCACCACAAAAAACGTTGATCACTGATTTCTTATCTAAAGCGTAAAAGCCTCATCCACGGACCATGGTGTTAAACAACAAAAGAAACCATTTACCAGTGGCAAAAATCAAAATCACGTAATTTTGTCATTCTAAAACCCCTAACCGAATCAGGAATAGACAAGTTGCCAGCAATTTTAGATTTGGTAAGGCATTATTCAAGAAAAACATGAAAGATATGAAAGGCACCTACCTCATATACTTTTCTTCTATCATGAAGAAGGTGTTGTGCTTCCAATTCATTTACGAGAAAGGGCCTAAAGAAATCAAGAAGCACAAAAAAAATTTTGATTTCAAATTGCTGAAAAAGCAAATTGCAGTGTTCCAAAGTTTTTGTAAAGACTAAAAGGGGAGAAAAAAGCAATCAAACAAAATCACCTCTCCCCTTGACAACAGCAAAAGGTACCAGAAATTGAGTACCCAAAAAGGAAACAGAAACTCTCAGTGAGATGGGAGTACTATAAGCAAAATTCACAGAGGATGATTCTACTGCAAGAGAAAGATATATTAACAATGCAAACCCTTTTTCTTCTCTCCCAATTCCAACATCACATGCTCTCCAGAGGAAGTACCTTGTGGTAGGGAAAAGCAAGTTGAATACTAGCAGAAGCCTTCATTTCCAGCACCTCACCCTCTCCCCCACCCCCCTCAGGAAAAAAAAAAACCACCAAACAAAAGAAAAGCTCCTCTTTTTCAGGGATATTACAGAGATCTAAACGGAAAAAGCAATTATTTGGAAACAGTGAATTTCAGACAAAAAATCAAATACTGTATGGCATGCATAAACATCCATTAGGCATAAATGCAATAGGGATGACAGTAACCGTACACATGAGAAGACACCAAACTAGAGAGTAAATGTTACACCATGGAAATGGCCAGAGTAAACACTAAGTTACCGGAAATTTTCATTGTCACTGATGTAACCATGTGGCAAACGTGTTATATGTACTAGTTTAACTGGCTCAGATCCTCCAATATGCCTAGGCAAAACTACTATATTTGAACATAACCATGCAGGTAATATAGAGAAGCACAAGTGATTGATGAGCTTCAACAGAGGTTTGGGGGACAGATATAGTAGCCATGAGCAAAATCCACAGAAACAGAAACAGATGAAAAGATCAGTGAATAAGACTTTGACCTGAACATCATATAATCATCAGTAATACTCTTGAACAATCAAACTCATAAAAGGGGGACCTAGTATTTATCACTATTCACACACACATACACTTTTTGCATGCTGATCTAAAAGTTTGTTTTTTTAACCTTTCCACATTATTTGCTACCAATGGAGGAATAGGACATCATTAATCAACCAGAATCTTTGAAATTTTAAAATAAGAATTCACAAAACGACAATCTTACTCCTCCATCGTCATATAACTCCATATATCATATTTGGTTGTATTAGAATACACAACAGGAGATGGGTAACGCATAAAAAGGCTTCAAATTACATACTTTCTCAATGCAGAATATGCTTCAGCTTTTTGCAGGGGGTACCCAGAGGAGTAGAAGGCAATCAAACAATCACATATTGGCCATCTGCAATTGTTCAGAAACTGAGAGAACTAACTAAAATATAATCTTCAAGTAGACTAAAAAATAAAAATCACGAAAAACATTTTCAACCAAAAATTGTCCAATCAAAACCGTTTCTTTATGTTCAAGTAAACAAAACCACAATGATTTTGATTTGGTCCAGAGGTAAGGGTTAGTAAGTGGCTTTTAATTTGACAAAAACAAAGCCCTACTCGAGTGTGTATATATATATAAGCATTCCTCTACGAGATTACAGTACAATAATCTGGTGAAAATACCTCTCTACGGGGTCCTCGAGAATAACCTTGTCCCCAAAATGAACAATCTACAAGAGCAAAAGAACGGTGCTTTAGATAGAACCGTATATGTTCCAAACAGCAACTTGTGAGACATTGTGACCGATCAATTTTAAAAAATAAATAAATAAATTGTGATACATTGTGACCGGTCAATTTAGGAATAGAAGATAAGCGCACATTCTAATTACTGTGCATTGAATCTATTGTGCGGAATCGAGCAAAAATTCAATTCAATGCAACTATCATTTTTAGTTTATAAATTAAAAACTCATGAATAAAATGATAGAGACCTCAAATTCACCGAATGCCTGTAGCCTATCCAAAATTTGGAGCATCGGACCTGAAAAAGCCTGAAAATGACACAAAAATTATATGCATTCGTGATTTGTCTACATCACATCACTGCTTTGACATAACCAACAAAAAAAAATGTAGATTTTGTATTTAAATAAAATAGGAAAAAAAAAAAAGGAAGAGTAATCTAGTATGGTGGTGGTGGTTGTTTGGAAAAGATACGGAAATTGAGCCTAAAAAAGTACAGAACCTCGGAGCCGCATTTCACCTTCTTTTCCATTACACACACTCCAATCTTAATCTTCCTTCCAATGTCTCCCTCTTCCTCCTCCATCTCTCTCTCCCTCTCCCTCCCTTTATCCATCTCTCTCGCTAGAGAGATTCTGAAAGGAAATGCAATGCCGCTCTCTATCAGTATCAGAGTCTCCCTCTCTCTTATTCTTTGTCTCCTTTTTCTTACTGCTCAACAAAATCCAAAAAGCACCGAGCTGTGTAATTTATACCCCCATATAGAAAGAGAGGTTAGGTTAAAAACGGAAAAAAAAAAAGAAGATAAATAATGCAGAATAAAGGGGGGAAAAATCTCCAGAACTAGTAGTATTAGTAGTAACTAGTAGCACGCACCAACAAAGATACGCAAGAATCCCCGGAAAATAAGTGCAACAGTTAATAATAGTAATAAAGACAGTTCCGTGCTACTTATTATACAGTACGACGACGGCGTTTTGCAGTTTCTTGTAACGGGCAAGGGAAGTCACGATGAACGGCGCGGAGAGGAGGGGAGGGAAAAAGCTGAAACTCGTCGTCGTGGACCGACCTTTTCTCAGTATTTTATATACGACAAAAAGAATGGGATATACTGTGGGATAATATATATATATACATATATATATATAATAAATACCAAAGCAGAGGAGATGAAAAGAAAACCAATTGCTGAATATTTGTCAGACGTATTTGATGATTGTGAGGCCCCGCTCCATTAATTAATGACGTATAGTATCTGTGAGAGAGGGGTGGCTAATGAGTGGGCTGGGGATTGGATTTCGGATTCTTGAATATGCATTTTCGAAAGGAGAAGGGACGTGGAAAGCGGATTAGGATTTTTGTTTCTTATGGCCAACTTTATCGTTAGTTTTCTTAGGGGCTGCGGAGGGGAGGTGTCATTGTCGGCGTCCAATGACCGTCGCTGAGATCAAAGGTCAGGTGTCCTTTTTACTTGCTTTTTGCTCTGCTGTTTGCTTTGAGTCGTGCTGGAGATATGCTTTTATAATCTACCACAATCTGTATCCTTTTGCGGTCGGTACTATTACTATTTAGGTATTCATCAGACAAATCCTGAACTTCTTTGATTGACCCAAAAAAAAAAAAATTTAAACAAATCTCTTTGTTGTTTTTTTTTCTATTCCCCAATTCAGCTGATATTGAATACTTTCAAGCGATCCAGCAGTCGGCAGATCTCAAAAAAAAAAAAAAAAAAAACTTCTATACATCTATGATCCTAAATTGTCGTCTGTTACTTGTTGATCATGATTCTAAAAAAAAAAACTTTCTTTTTCTATGTTACTCGTGTATTTTTCGGAGTATTTTTGTAATACTTTACTGTAGTAATGTATGTGAAAATTTTTTTATTATACATGACGTTGTTTTTTTGTATTTTTGGGATTATATTTTGTGTTTTTGAAATTATTTATGTTTATGTATTACCGTAACATTGTATATGAAAAACTTGTCTTTCAAAAAATGACCAGTTCAAATGGAGCGTTTTTGTTGCATCAGTTAGGAATTTATAAATTTCTCAAAGGCGTGTATGTGACGACTTTCATACACCATGGTTTTGATGTTAAGGGAAACAATTCAAAGTTTTAACATGCTTATCATAAAAATTAGAAAGGATATTAAACACAATCAACATCCAAGAAAACGCGAGTGAAATAAACCTTTGGAACGAAAAAATAGATCTGAGGTTTACTTTTTTGTTTATAGCCGTAAAAGGGCATACCAAATTTTTCATTCATTTCCACTTTTAAATTTTAGTACTGTTCATGCTCTGTCGTCATTTCCCCAGATTCCCACTTTTGTTCCGTTAAGGAGACTTGATGTTGAGCGATTCTGAATTCCATGATTAGAAATGATAAAAGGAAATGCCAGGCGAGTATCCAGGCGACAGCATATTCGAGATAAAAGTTGCAACTTATTACTTTCCAATTAAACTTTGAACGAATACTTTTTTCAGTGTCCTGTGGTCGCTAGTAAGTAGTAACAGAACATCACTTCATTTGTGAAAATCCAAAGGCACAACATGGATATGGTCAGTGCTGTGATGTGAAAAACATGTGGGTGAGGTTGGATGAACCAGTAACCGGGTCGCCTGGCCAAGCTCAACAAACCGGGAATGCAATTGATCAACCCTTTCTTGTTGAAGTTTTACTTTTACAAGCCCTTGAATTTATTGTTGTCTACGTATGAAAATACAGTAGTAACTTCTTTCTTCTTCTTGAAATTTTCCATAGCCATATATATTATTGTTTTAGAAACAATATGGGACTCCTTTTCTTTAAGCACATTGAAAAGGACCAATTCATATAATGTCATCAATGATCTATTAATCTACTAAAAGCTGCATCTGTTTTTGAAAAGGAACCAACTCCTTGACTAATCAAACTACAAAGAACCTCCGAATTCAGAAAATTTGACTCAGTTTTCCTCTCTAGTTTTTTTGAGTATTGCTCCCGGCAATGAGGACGACTAATTTGGACGGGCCCAAACTGCATTGTGAAATTTGTCCAGATTGTTTTCATGATTTGAAAACTGAGTATTCAGAAAAGCTTCATTTCCTTGACATCTGGAAGCATGCACCAAGTGACATCAATCGGAGAAGAAGTTCAAGCTTTGATGTGCAGACTGCAGACTTCAAACTGTTGGCCGAATGGAGTAGTCTGTAGCGTGCAAGAACTTTTTCTGCAGCATTCTAAAAAGAGGTTTTGGATGCTTTGCTCCGCCAATTGCGGGGAGGAAATGGGGTAATATCTCTCCAGAAAATAGCATCAACATCTGATGAAGAGCTGACATTGTTCGAGAATATATAGTTGTGTTCTCCTGGATGAAGCTTTCCCTTACCGAAGATGACAACTTAATTCTGTCTAACCACCTTCGCAAACACAAACTGCCACATACCTCTCTTGATACCAAAATCTGGAAATAGGACTGTACCATTTATTAGCAGAATCATAAATATTGAGCATTCGTACCACCTTTTGCCATGTTTGAGCATGCCACATTCTGTGTTTCTCTACGCAACATCCTCCTCTCTGTATCTAGGGTTACTGCCATTAGCAAGGTTACCGACACTTGTCCCCGCAATGTATCCACCAGACCAGGCATTCTGAAAATTTTGATGAAATTCCTGTCAATATATCCTACCATTTGAAAATCTACAAAGCTGTCATCACATCAGTCTACCCTACATCAGTTAAACAATCAACGAATGGCTCTCAACATATTTTTCAATTACCTGGAAATTGAAACCACCAGTAACGCCATCAACATTCAGTACCTACAGAAAGTTTCAACATCAATTCAGATGTAATAGCATAGTTTTCAGGTGATGTTCCAAAAGAGCAAAAGACAAACAAATCTACACCCATCAAGTAGACCTAGGAAGATACCTCCCCAGCAAAGAACAGATTGGACTGAATCCTGCTTTCCATTGTATTCAGGTAAATCTGCAAGAAGACATCAAATAATGAAATAGACCTAGGAAACTATCTTCCCAGCAAGGAATGGATGTGAACTCTGCGAATGACCAGACATGCTCAGTGACTTTTAGACAGAGCATATGACCAAAGGCCCAGAGGATCCCCATCACACATATAAAAACAAAAAGAAAGGAGATGCAACAAAGAGAGAGCACCTCAGACAACGGAACTCCTCCAGCCGTGACAAACTCATCCTTAAATTGACCCTTCACAATAAGTAAATAATTCTTTTTAACTTCCACATTGACAAATTATTTGATGAAAAAATACATCTTTTAGAGGTAAGTGGCCGAAAGGTACCTTGCCTATGACATTAAAGGTACAGTGTTTTAAGAGAAAAGCAACTGATGTTAATGAGCCGCGAGAGATTGAAGACCAGAGGATATCTCCAGATAGACCCTGCGTAATTCACATACAAGAACAGAACTCTGTGACAATCAGATAATATTCACTCGCAGCGCAGAAGCCAAAACTTGATCTTCCAACAGCATCATAACTCAACCTTACGGTCTATTATATATTTCCAGAATCTTTTTGCCAGGCCAAATTCAGAAGGCCACGAACTGAGCAACTTTTGCTTCTGAAAAGAAACAAAAGGAAAAGAGGACAAAACTAACATACCAGCCATGCAGTAACTTGCCAAAAGTTGCAAAAAAATGCTTAAGATATTTACTTTTATCTTAACTGTAGAGGCACATAAGAAATAGCAGATTAGTCACAATGTAGATTTCATATTCTTTTGGACTAAACATCAAATGTGATAGCAGTCAGAAATGGATACAACATTGTCTTAGCAAAAGACACAGGCTGAGATTATTAATCATTATAATGAAAAGAAAGTAAAAGAAAGAGTAGTGTGGGTCTGTGCAACAGTTGTAGGGTCAGAAAGATTATTACTGGGAATTGATTCTTGTGTTGATTGAGAACAGATTTTACATCTTCAGCATGAAGATCAGGAGCAAAATCTACTTCAAGGATGCCTGAACGGGTATGATACTTCACTAAACAGATGAAAATATTAAGATCTGAAACCGGTAACAGAAAATTAAGTATTTTAATACCTTTATAATTTGAACTGGAAAGATCACGGGCTCCCCATGCAGATAGGCGAAGAATCACTGGACCACTAAGCCCCCAATGCGTTACCAACATTGGTCCAACCTAGAAATGCCAGTATTACTGATATGCTAGCTTGCAGATTCATTATCTACAAATAAAAATAACCGCAAGAGCTTGCCTGTGTAAGCTGTGGTACATTCTTCTGCATGGTATCTAGTTTCAATTTAGCTTTTACCTTGGTGAATGTAACCTAAGCATGGAAAGTACAGAAAATAGATGCTTTATTTATAGAGATTTAAAAATAACATTATTGGAAAGCAGATAAATCTGCTATGAGCTTACATCAGTACAAGACAGATTATGACAGTGACAAATTACTATTCCTCTGATACCATTGTCATGCAACACTCAGTGTAATACCCTTTCTTTCTCCAATTGCTTATTCACAATACTTCAAAAGTCTATCCTCTATGAGTCATACTTAATTTGCTTCAGGTAACAATCACTGAGCATGAACAACAAAGTTTTTATCTACTGACTCGCAATATGCCAAAAGTCACTAATTAGAGGGAGAAAAGAATTGAAGTATAAAAGCATGAGCAGATAATCACCCCAGACAACTCTGCTAGCTGGACATCATCAATCTTGAAAGTGAATAGGCTCGGTACAGGTTCCACAATAGTGTGACCAAGCTGAGCAGCAAGACTATAACCCTGGACCATCATCACAGGTACTCGTCAACAAAAAAAACTTGGGATTCCATGTGATGTAACACAACTGAATCAGCCAAAAGATTTGACCTGCCGGCTGCTTCCACTTGCAATTAGAAGATACTCAGCTTCCACATACTCTACAATATCAGCTGTCTGTTTCTCTACCCTGACAGTGAATTTCCCTCTGGCAATACTGGAAGCACTTGTCACAACCTTTCCAGTCAGCAGTATAACTGTTAGAGAAACTCACATATCAGCTTGATGTGCTCGTAAAATGTAAGGTGAGCATGGCACTCTCCAATAAGACTCTTAAGTTTAACTAAGACAACAATTCTGAGTTCTAAGATAACCACATCAATTCCTTTACAAACTGTCCTCACATGTTTTACATGGTAAAGTGTATATACATTCAGCTATCAAGTACAAGGTAAGTTCGTCCAAATCAAACAAAAAGTCATCAGAAATAGCTAAACAGAAGATATGAAAAACCAATAATTTTCTTCCCAAGCTTATCAATAAGATATATAAATTTTTATAATGCCAAATATTTTCAAAAATGAACTGCACTGTTGAGTCAACCTACCTCCTCTGCTCTTGGCTTCAGACAAGAGGCAATCAATTACAGAAGATGAACTGTTACTGACAGGAAAAACCCTTCCATCATCTTCAGTCTGAGGCATAATGGTCAAACTTAATAGTGAATACGAAGGATATTTGCAAAAGGTAAAAGAAAAGCAGCCTAGCAGCTTGTGGTATTACCTTAAGCTCTACCCCATGATCAGAAAACCAAGTCATAGTGTCCATTGGGCTATGCATCTTGAAAAAAGACCCTCGCAGTTCCTTGTGTCCCCTGGGGTAGTGTTCTGCCAAAATCTACTGGGTCCATGCACCATATATCAGTAACATTAATCTAAAGACCACAAACTTCAGTCAAATAGTGAACTCTTAGCTCATTCAGAAGCACATAACAAAAAAAATTACCAGAGAATCTAAAATCCTATCCCGTTCATACTCTTGAAGATCACATGAAAGGGGTCATTACATGATGTCCACTCCAAAGTTTTCAGTTTGGTGAATTCATCACAATTTTTCCAATTCAGAAGTTAAAAGGGCCTAGGCTAACATCCTTACGTCAAAAAAAATATTTCCTCCAATAAACCCGTACCACGGAACAATTTACTCCCAGCTAGACCAGTATACATCACTCAATTAGCGTTATAAATGAAAAAACCTACCATATTGTCAACGCCATGACCGTTAGTCACATTGCAGCGACCACCTCCAGAAATCTTAACCTGCCAAGACATTGGAGTCATCACTTAAAACTGGGTAATGCACTAATACATCCAAACCAACAAAAAAATTTCCAAATGGCAAAGAAACAAACAAAGAGTAAACCTTGGATAAAGCTTTTCCCTTTTCGACAACAACTACTTTAAGATTGGGGGCCAGAGTTTTTGCCCTGATTGCACCATATATTCCAGCAGCTCCACCTCCCACCACCACCATTAGCTCTTCACTTGACTGCAAAGACAATAAGATCACATTTTTAAGGGAGAACGATGAAGAAAACCACATCTAATATTGGTTAAATTGCTGAAACTGAGTATGAATGTGTGGAAGCAGCACAAACCTTGGAAACTGATGAGATGGTAATTGCACAAAATCTTCTCGTCCGGGGCAAGAAAAGTAGATAACCTGTGTGATTGGTGCAAGTCAAACTACGGTAAAGGAGACCAGGAGCATGAAGAACCCGCGGGAAGGTTAGGCTCATGTTTCTTGGTCCTTGCTCTTCAAACCTCGAGATGGTCTTTGGGTGCTTCCCGGCGACTACCCCGTCGCTCACAAACTCAAGGTGGGGAACGAAGAGACAGGGAGCCAAAATATAGTTATATAATCCCCTGATACTTGTTACCAGTTTTTACCACCAGAAGAAAACTTCTGGATTGACAAGCTTGTCCTCACAGGGTCGGAATTTCTTCTACCTTCTGTGATTCACGGCAACTAGTATTTGACTCCAAAAAACCATTTGCCTTCGTCCAATGGCAAGGAAGAACCCCTTCAAAACTCTCCTATGTATTAAGTCGAATGTTCAAATGCTGTCTAATACATCACACAAAAAGTACAGTTCTTATACGGTGTTTCACCCCTCAGCCCTCGTACAAATCTTTTTAGACTCCTCCATACAGTTATTCTAATCTGATCTACGTTTCTCCCTTCAACCCTTATACAAACCTGCTTAAACTCCCCAAATAAGTAGCCTTTTTAGACCCCTGCATAAGGTAGTAGTAGGTTAAATATTTGCAATTTTAGACTCATCCATAAAATAACAATAGGTTAGATAGTTACAAAGTAAATCTTGTTATCCATAAAATAAGAATTGGTTAGATAGTTACAAAGTACATTTGTTCTTGTTTGGTCTGGTGTCTGGCCCCTCAACTCTCATACAAGCCTTTTTAAACTCCTTCATAACATAGAAATAGGTTAGATAATTGTAAAGTACATCTTGGTCTAATGTTTCACCCTTCAACTCTTATACAAACCTCTTTAGATTTCCTCAACAAGTTGCCCTTTTAAACTCATCCATAGAATAGGAATAAGTTAGATAGTTATAAAGTATCATTTTCTTGTCTGATTTGGTATTTCACCCCTCAACCCCTCATACAAACCTTCTTAGATTCCCTCAACAAATACCTCTTATTCTTCTGGTCTGGTGTTTCACCCATCAATCCTCGTTCAAATCTCCTTAGATTCCTCCCACATAATAGGAATATGTTAGATAGTTGTTGTTATAAAAAAAAAAAAAAGTATTTGACTCAAAAAAAAAAAACTCATACAAGCTTCATTAAACTTCTCCACATAATAGGATAGGTTAGATAATTGTCATTGCAGACAAAAAAATATTTGACTTAAAACAAAGGGGACCGTAACTAGTAATCCTATTGCTTTATTAAAAAATTTTGCTATAGCTTTATTAAAGATGCTTTGTTTAGTTTGATTGCGGCTCCAATTAAACCAAAAATATAAGACAAATAGGCACCCTATTATCCTAGTTGCGATTGGTATGCAATGTTTTTAATTTTGGACCGAAAAATAAGCCAAAATACCTTTTGATTCACGGTTTGATCGGTTCAATTTTGGTTTAAATGTTTAATAATTTTTTATTTATTTAGTAATAAAAATTTTGAGTAAAACTAAATTATTTATTTTAAAAAATAAAAATTTAATAACAAATCAATTGAACCTCTCGATTTTTTTCAGCTACACCAGTTCAATCGATTCTTAACCAAAATTGACCGATTCAATTGATTCTTTAAATTATTCATTGAGCCAAGCTGAAGACATTCGATTCGCGGTTCAATTGATCGACTGACCAATCTAATCCAGTTTTTCAAAACACTATTGGTATGGGCTAAAGGAGATATGAAGGAAGAAACGCAACTGAAGCTCTCCTTTGCTTATCCGTTGCTTGCCAATTTATACATTTGAACGTTGGTGTATATTGGTTTTGTTAAAGCTATGCAAGTGAATTTGTTCACTCATATAACACTGTACTACACTAATTATCTTAATTTCATACAAACTTTTCTTGGAAACCATAATACACAGTAACATTTGAAAAGGGTAATATAAAGAAGCATTTTTTTTTTACGGCTAAGCCCCACAATTCAAGTTTTAAGAAAGATGACAGATTTGTACTATACTACTTTACTCTTAAACAGGAAAAAAAAAGTCAAGAGTTAATTATAAAAACTCCCCTAAATGTTTGGTCAAAATTATAGTTTACCCCCCAATATTTATTTCTTCTCACTTTTATTACCTTTTATTTTATCCAACTCATTAACTATTAAAATATTTGAGTTGAACAAAAACACTCTTGTGCATAGTTTATAAGAGAAACTCTGACAAGATTCTTTAGATGTTCAAATTACAATATATGCTTTTTACCATAGAATATTTGTTGTTTTTAAGTTTTGGATAAAATAAATGGAAATATTAGTATTCTTTTTCTGCATATAATTGTCATGCTTGTAATTATTTAAAGTGGGTAAACCCTAAACTTTGTAATAAAAGGAATAGAAATATGTGCTATATGGCAATCAGGCAAAAGAAATATGTGATATGGTGTAAAATTTACTTTTTTTTTTCCACAACCCTTGATTCAATATAGCACATACTTCTCAATATTTTTCTCAAAGTTTAGGATCTACTAACTTGACGTAATTACATGCATGGTGATTCTGTCAAAAAAAAAAAAAAGTAATATTGGTTTTCAATTTATTTTATCAAATAAATAATTATTCGATGACAAAAATCAAACCATATGATTTGAACATCTAAGAATATTGTGATGACCTTTCCTTATGAATAATGTAGAAAGGCATTTTTGTCAACTCAAATATTTTGATAGTTAACTTGATTAATTGGATTGAACTAGGGAGTAAAGTGAAAAGAAATGAATATAAAGAGGTTAATTGCAACTTTAACCAAACTTTAAGAGAAAGTTTTTGAGATGAACAATTTTTTGACGGATGGCAGCACTTGTGCCATGCTACTATACTACTTTTTTACGCTAAAAAGCAACTTAAACAAATTGTTTTAAAATCCCTTTTCATTCCAAAATTTCAATGAACTCCCAAGTTCTCAATTCCTGAAAATATTAAAAAGAGCACAACCCCAATAGTTGTTAATTGAAAATAGTAGTGTGGCAATTATATTATTGTTTTTTTGGACAAAAGGTATTTTAAGTATCAAATTAGAAATCTGGAAACCTACTTTGTCCGGGTCCAAACAAAGAAAAGCGAATGAAAACCAACAAGAATTTGTACCAAGCTTTTGGTATAATTTCGCGGAAAAAAGTAGTAACAGCTAGTGCCACCCTCACAGATGCCCACTCCGTCACGGTTGCACCTTCCAACATAGTATCCACGCACACACACACAGAGACACAGAGACCTCCCTGCCCCCGCCCTCCTCCCCAAAAAAACGAAAACAAAAACACCTTCTTTCAACTTGATTACGACGTTTCCCATGTGTATTTCTGCTGAAGTGACGATGATCTCCTTGTACCCTGACCTAATTACCCATCATCGTCCGCAAGCACCCCCTGCTCCGATCTTCAGACCCCAATGCTAGGGTTTTACTAGGGGTTTTCCTTTATCTATTCATCTTTCGTTGTCCTTTAATTTTGCGGTTTTTGAAGTTGATGTTTTGCTCTTCAATTGCTAGGTGAATTATTAATAATTTATAGGTCCAAAATTCGGTGAATTATGGGGTATCTGGAAGGCGATTGGCACGACGTGATCGATGTGGATTCAGGGGATGATGATGATGACTTTTACGGTGGCGGCAACAGCGACACCCCCATGTCGTCCATGGACAGTGACGAAGACTGCGGGTTCAACTCTGATTCGGCACCGGATTACGACTTCATCAGTAACGACTCCGATGATCTCCTACACAGTCCGCAAAGCCAGAAGAATTATACCATCTTGAAGGAGGAAGACATACGATGTCGTCAAGAGGATGACATCACTAAGGTATCCACTGTTCTCTCTGTATCCAGAGAAGTAGCAAGCCTACTGCTACGCCGTTATAATTGGAGTGTGAGCACTGTGCACGAAGAGTGGTTCTCAGACGAAGAAAGGGTCCGCAAGGCTGTTGGCTTGTTGGAGGAGCCGATCGTTCAATTTTCAGCCGATGAGGAGGTAACCTGTGGGATTTGTTTTGATAGCTATTCGTTCTGTGAGATCAGAGCTGCTGCATGTGGGCATCCTTTCTGTCGTGCATGTTGGCAAGGGTATATAAATAACGCCATTAACGATGGCCCTGGTTGCGTGACTTTAAGGTGTCCTGACCCTTCTTGCAATGCAGCTGTAGGTCAAAATATGATTGATGATTTGGTTACCCGTGAATTTAAGGAGAAGTACCGCAGGTACCTTGTTCGATCTTACATAGAGGATAATAGGAAAATTAAGTGGTGTCCTGGTCCAGAGTGTGAGTGTGCGGTTGAATTTGTGGTTGGGAGTGGCAACCATGATGTTACTTGCAATTGCTCGTACGGATTTTGTTGGAATTGTACTGAGGATGCCCATCGCCCCGTGGATTGTGAGACTGTGGCCAAGTGGATCTTGAAAAACAATGCAGAGTCCGAGAACACTAACTGGATTTTGGCTTACACCAAGCCTTGTCCAAAATGCAAGAGACCAATTGAGAAGAACCATGGCTGTATGCATATGACTTGCAGGTCGCCTTGTGGGTTTGAGTTTTGCTGGCTGTGTCTCGGTTCATGGAGAGAACATGGTAGGGGAACAGGTGGCTATGCTTGTAACGGTTTCAGCGTGACCAAGAAAGAAGGAGCAGTTGATGAGACTGAAAGGAGGAGGGAAATGGCCAGGAAATCTTTGGAGAGATATACACATTATTACGAGCGGTGGGCTGCCAACCAAAAGTCAAGGCTAAAAGCTTTAACAGATTTGCACCAAATGCAAACTAACCATCTTGTGAGGCTAAGTGAAATACAGTGCCAACCTGAGACGCAGTTGAAGTTCATTACTGATGCTTGGCTTCAGATAGTGGAATGTAGGAGAGTGCTAAAGTGGACATATGCTTATGGATACTACCTACCCGAGAATTTGGACACCAAAAGGCGGTTTTTTGAGTACTTGCAAGGTGAGGCAGAGGTTGGCTTGGAAAGGCTTCATCAGTGTGCAGAGAAGGAATTGGAGACTTACCTCAAAGCAGAAAAACCTTCTGATGATTTCAATGATTTTCGTACAAAGTTAACAGGTTTGACGGCTGTGACAAGAAATTACTTTGAGAACTTGGTTAGAGCATTAGAGAATGGCCTCGCTGATGTGGATTCAGTAGGAACTTGTAGCAAGACAAGCTCAAAAGGTGCAGCTGGGAGCAGTAAACAGAAAGGGAACGGGAAGCGCAAGGAAGGGACAAAACATGACAGGTCGGGGAAGCAGAAGGTGCGAAATTCAGGCAGTTGAGAGTGCGTGAATGCTTTCTTCCAGATGTTGGTCCAATAACCATGTATGCAACTCTACTCTCATTGAAATGGCCACTTCACTGGCCTTGTTAATCTTTAGGGTAGTGGGTTCCTGATGATAGACAAAGTTTGGAGATGTAAGGAATAAAAGTAGTTAAAAAAGAAAGAAACAGTCACATTTAGTATTGGCTCGTGTCCGTGTGGAGGAGAACTCTCCTAGGTTTCTGTTTCAGTAGATGGTTTTTTTAAGGTACTTTTGTCTTTGGTAGAACTTAAATCATATCAGTCTCTCTATTTATGTATGTATTGCTAATTTGCTTATGTTGCTCTTATCGTTCGCTTGTGTATTAGATAGTTACAGATCCATGAACTTTTGCCCAGGAATTGAAAAGTAAAGTTCATGATACCCAGGTAAAGCCCTTCTTGATGAAAAAAAATACCATTACTCTGGTATTTACTTGTCATACTGTCATCCAGAATCTTCTTCATTTTTTTGTTTTTGTGGGTGGTGTTTTTGTGTGTGTGGGTGTGGGGGTGGGGGGCGGGATTCAATGATTCCTTGTTGGTGAAAAAGAAACACCATTACTCTGGTATTTACTTGTCATACTGTTATCCTGAATCCTCTTCATTCTTTTTTTTGTTTTCAATGATCGCTCCATAGGGAAGAAGTTTGACGTAACAACAAATGAAGATTATTTGGTCAATCAACTATATTATTATTTGAGCTTCAGTTTCAAGTGCAATGTAAAAGCGTGTGTAGCCTGGATTGTCCTGCTGTAAGAGAGAATCTTACCTTCATGGCATGTTTGGGATCCAAAAATCAAGATATTCAAAATCTGATTGGTGAGTCATGACAAAAACAGCTAACTAAATGCTGAATTAATCTGTCTATGAAGTCCGTGTAGACATGTATTAGCTTCCAATTGCAGCTTGAACAAGTTTTTTGATTGAAAACCAGAGGCTGTATGCATCAATTTGTCATTGCATATAAGCTAGATCTTCCATTTGCCACGACCGACCAATCGATAAATCAGTAGATACTAAATCTAGTATCGCACATATGTTAGCCAGACAGTGATGTGAAACATCTCCAGAAACAAATTCATTAACTTCTCCATCAATCTCTATTGCACTGCATCCTGGCGCTTTCTTCAGCCCACGGTCACCAATCATCCTCCTGAACCTTCGTGCATCCTCACATTTCTGTGCAGCCAAATATATATTTGATAACTGAACATAAGCACTACTTTCTTCTGCTTCATTTCCACCTTCCAACTGTAATAGCTCCTCAACAGCAAGCTCTGCAAGAATGACATTGTTGTTCATCCGACAGCCACTTAGAAAGGCACCCCATACAGAAGCCAGTGCTTTCATGGGCATGCTTCTGATAAGCTCAAGGGCCTCGCATAACTGACCTGCCCTGCATAACAAGTCTACGATGCAACTATAATGTTCATGCTCAGGTGGAACGCCAAATAGAGTTTCCATGTTATTCAGCAAAAATTGACCTTCCCTAGGAAGCCCTGCATGTGTACAAGCAGCTAAAACCCCAAGAATGACGATCCCGTCAGGCTTAATCCCATCTTCCGCCTGCATCCTCTCCAAACAATCAATTGCTTTCCTAGCATATCCATGTGCCGCAAATCCTCCAATCATTGATGCCCAGGAAAACTTATTTCTTTTAGGGATGCTCTCGAAAACTTCCACAGCCATGTCAATGCACCCACACTTGGCGTACATGTCAACGAGTTGAGTTCCAATGAAAGTATCAGATCCCATCAAATTCCTCCTCCTAATATACTCATGAATCCATTTGCCCTGTTCTAAAGCCCCTAATTTTGCACAAGCAGTGAGCCCAGTGGTCAGACAAAACTCATCAGGCTCGACTCCGCGCAACAGCATTCCGCGAAATACATCCAAGGCCTCCGAAGCCATTCCACATTTAACATAACCACTAATGAGCACGTTACACTGAACAACATCTGAGTCAGTAATTTCACCAAACAGCTGGCGAGCATCAACCAACGATTGAGACTCCACATAAAAGCGGATCAACGCCGTCTGCACATGCGGATTTGCGGATGCCAGGCCATTTTTCATTACCCAACAGTGCAATTGCTTTCCCTCGGAAGTGAAAAAACCGTTAGAACAAGCGATTAGAACGAAGGGGAACGTGTAGCCATCGGGAGGTAGAAGACTGCGTGACATGAGATTGAAGTACTGAAGGGCCAAGTGGGGTTGAGGAGAAGTAGAATAGGCCTTAATTAGAGTGTTGTAAAGATAGCAGCTGGGGCTAGGGAATTGGGTGAAGAGGAGGGAGGCGTAGGAGAGGTCACCGCAGTCGGAGAGCGCACAAAAGTCGAGGAGCTTGCTGACGGCATAATTGTTGCGGTGGAGGCCGTGGGTGATGAAGATGCTGTGAATGGCTTTGAGTTCCTGCATGCTGGCACATCGTCGAATGATGGACATGCACCATTTCCAGGCTCGAATGCTGCGCTGGGTACTGGTGGTATAAATTGTTCTGCAGTGGCGATGTGCGTTTATCAGATGGTTCATCCGATTTCGAATACAGAAAGTTGTGGAGTATCATTAACAAGGCCGGATTGGAAGGCTGATTCTTCTTTTTTCTCTTTTTTCAGAAATCTCTGATGAGCTGGGATGAGTTGGGTTTCTTAGGTGGCCAAAACCGTCATCTTGTTTCGAAGCGTCGTTCATGCTCGACTCCCAGCCAATTATTAGTAATTAAATGGCTGGTTCCATATTAAGACAATTTAGATTCCTTCCTCAAAGAGGGAAGGAAGAACAAAAACCAGGAAAAAAAGATGGAAAATTTTCCACTGGATTGAAAAGTAGCATTCCACACGGTTTAGAACATCAATCAAACTGCGGTTGTGGTCCAGAAATTGGGATGTTTTTGCATTCTTTTTTCTTTCTCAACCAATTTGATGGAGAATAAGTGCGTGCTGCTAGTTCATAATTTACATAAATCAACTCTCATTCCTCCTACGAGATGCTTAAACATGTCCTTCCAACCAGAAGCTAGTAGTTAAAATCGTTAACCATCAAAAGCAAATCTTGGTGTTCAAAAAATCTTAGTTCCTGAAAACTCCAGCTAGCAGTCCCAAAGATAAGGTGTCACCGGGCTCCTGCTACAACTTCAGCTTTAAATGAATATTCCTCCGTCTTTCTCTGAGATCATGCTTCAAGATGCTTCCCATCACCGTCCTTAAATCGAGGTAGGAATCGCTAGAAAATGTCTTTGCCACAGTCAAGAGAGCTCAACTAACATGCGAAACAGAAACAAGCCAAAAAAAAAAAACCACCTGTAAGTACAAAAGCATACAGCACATATACTGGTGATCTTGCAGAATGATACTAACAACAAATTCTCAATTCTCAAAGATGATGACCAGATTTTATCTTCAGCTCCAGTCTACTCATATGCCATCTTTTTCCTGGCTCTTTTTTTTTTTTTTTTTTCAATTCTTGTCTTATCCAAGGAAATTGAAGGACAAAAGAGCCAAAATTTTCCTGACATCTTCCTAAGCTTAAAGGTTTAATCTTTTCCACAGGAAACTACATCCTTTTAACTAGATGATGCTACGACCAGCTAGAGGCAGAAGCCGACAGAGATAAAACCTCCCACGAGTTGCTATCTGCTTAGGAGTACATTAGGAGTTGGTAAAATTTTCTGGGGATGAGATACATCTTCCAGCTGTATGCTGCAACTGCAGGAATAACATTTCTCCAATGAAACAAGGCATCTCTCTCTCTCTCTCTAAATGCTCAGTTTGATGACTTTGTTATGAGTATTCAACTTTCTAAACCACCAATTTAACTATTCAAGTTTGATAACTCTGCAGAATTTGCAATGAATCTGGCACAGAAGGTTAAACATTAACCCAAACCAGCAAGAGGGAGTGAAGTAGAGGCAAACCTCTGGAGGTCGAAGGAACTACAACAACGTGCATAGTTGCATTGTTGGGAGGAAGACCCAGCCGGAGAGGATAAAGTTTCCCGTTTATTTTGTTTTTTGAGCACACTGTAATGTTTGTAAGCTCTGTTTCTTCCTCCAACTTCTGAGTCAATTCCTCCACGTTTTGCCCTTTAAAATTGAAGGAATGGCCTTCTATCCCATCATCGACATTCCCATCATCATCAGCCACACGATAATGTATTACTCGGCCTTCATACTTCACTGGTGAACCACCAAACGAATCGCATGACTGCGCATGTGTACAAAGAATCCTCCGTTACGATTTACTAATCACATGACATGTAATAAAGAGATCAGAAGTAAACAAGGAGAGGTAAACGATCGAACCTCATGTTGAGATGGGGTTCTAAGCTGAAAGGAAGAAGAGCTCAAGTCTTCGTCCAATGATTCAGATCGTTCGACTTTCTTGGGTGACGGAGGCCGTATCTCAATAGTATCAACTTCCCACAAAATCCAATCTTGATGTATATGTGGGATGTCATGAGTGACTGAATTTCGCCAGGGTGGTAATCCCCCATTCGCACGTAAATAATTCCCATATCTTGTTTTGAGCCTTACTTGAAATCCTTCCCTAATAGGCTCCCATTCAACCTTCGAGTCCAATTTTCTGGGCAAACTTTGAATAACTTTTTGGCCCGTCATGCCAAGAAGGAATTGATCATCTATTGCTGTTAGGTACTTGCCATAACAACTTTTCAAACGTACGACATTGTCAACTCCCTCAACAAGCTCGACTGTCCATTTTGCGTGCTTGGATGTGCCAGAACGATCTTGGATCACAGTTTCCTCATCGCGTTCCGCTAACAAATACTTCTGGTGATGGCTCCTCAGCCTAACAGATTTAGCTTTCCTGAAGAATTCCATTCCGGGACTCTGCAATCAATAAAAATGAAAGGATATGACTACAATTAGCGTTACAGAAACAAACTACGAGATGATCTCCTGATCTGGAGCGGCACCTGGACCAAGGAAACTATAGATTGTCGTGATCCAGAGTCTGGCAGAGATCTGTACGTAGGATCTGTTTAACTATTCCAAATAGACAAATCAGCATATGGATTTGGCGTTGATCACCTTTTCGGGCTTGAAATGTGGATCAATGGTTAAGATTATATTGTCGGAGGTCGTTATCAGTTGGCTTGATACTTTTTCCAGAACTGAGTTTCAGACTCAGTCGGTGGCAGGGATGGCCCAAGACTCCCACTTGAGTGGCCATACAAAAAGGAATGCTAGTCGTGTATTTGACCAAAATATTACTATATACATCCGGTTGCGTATTTAGGCAAACCAACCGAGCATTTCTTCTTTTTAGTCTTTTCCAACATTGCTTAGCGTTCCCGTAAAAACCACCCCCGCAAGAAACCAAAACACCATACCCCTCTCCCTTCCCAAAAAATCGTGACCCAAGTGACTACCATCATTTACCCGTATAACTAGATGCAGATTGACTATATTTGGTCTTTGTTTGGCCAATAAGTTTTTTTTGGGTGTTTATTTAAAATTTTATTGTAATTTACTGTATAAGTTATAGAAAAAATTTTTGAATTGTGTAAATTTTTGGATATTTTAAAGTGTATAGTTTAAAAATTTTGAAAAGTTTTTAAAGGTTAATATAGTTAAAGTTATTAAAAAACTTATAGCAGATAAATTTAGCAAAAAACTTGCTTGCCAAACAGGCCCTTTGGTTACAAAATAAATCTTTGAATGGTCGAAGAAATCGAAGTTGGAATAAATATTGGCCTATTTGACAAACAAATTTTTTGCCAAGTGAAATTTTAGATAAATATACAAAAAATTCACTTAGCCAACAAGGCCAACACGAATATAAACATTTAAAAGTAATCACCTATAAAAAGATTTAAAATCAAGTCCTACAATTTTTGTTGTCTCTAGATTGATCATTACACCAACCTCATATGGATCAATATTTCAATATATTCATAATTGTTTCATTATGAGTTGCAGTTATTCTAAGAAAAAATTTGGCTTATTTTACATTTAAGAAAAATCTTTTAAAACATTCCTCAAATTTTGCTAAATAAATTATTTCGCCTTTTACTTTTGATCATTTTTTAGGTATAAAAAGGTCATATCTTATTTGTTTAGAGGCCAAAAAAATTGGATCAGATTTTATTTTTTAGGAAAAAGAATTTAGAGTAAATGTGGGTCTAATTTGTTTTGGGGGTAGGATTTCACTTTTTAGAGGCAAAAAATAAGTATGAATCGAGTTATTTATTTAATTACAAATAATATTTAATCTTTTTGCCTCTAAAAAATAATCACGTGCGAGTCAAGTGATGAGTTTAGAGTATAAATTAGTCAGAAGCCTAGTTTGGGGCAAAATTTTATTAATTTAAATTTATAAGAGACATAAAATTAATATTTAAAAAATAAAGGACATTTGAAGAATTTTCCCTTACACCTAATATCAGTCATCACGCAGAATTTGGTTCACATGGATTATGAAACACATTTCGCGAGGACAACTGTAAACTTGCGCCTTGCTGAGGGCCTTTTCTGTATCTAGTCACGGGCCTCACGGCCCTCACCGATGGCATCTTTCTCTTAAATGGGTGATTCTATTACACAGAATATACAGTTTGTTGAATTTTAAAGTCGAAAGAAAACAGTCCAAATTTGTTTCTAAATAGAGTGAAGCCCATTGATGTTCCTATTAATTGCCCAAATAAGCCCAAATCAAAATGGGTCGAAAGTTGAGAGAGCATGCATCCCCCCCTTACCTTAGTTAAGAAACACACACACACCGGATATAAACTAAACCCACGACCCAACCCAAAAGAGCATGCATGGTTCATCAAAATAGATGTGTGGTTCTTTAAATAAATTTTTCCCCCCTGTTTTTTAGCAAATTATTCCCCATTTTTTTCATGAGCAAATTTTTTTTTTTTTTTTTTTTAAGTATGAGTGAAAGATTTAGAATTTCAGACCTCTCAATTACACTAATTTCTTTCTGTGCCATCCAACTCATCTTTTCCCCCATTAGCAACTTGCTTACTGTTTAGTACGGGGGAAAAACAAAAGCATCACTGAAGCAATTTTGTGCTGTGACGCCAATTATTTGAGTCACCAAATTTGAACTTCATTTTTGGTATTTCATCTAAATTTGACCATGTTTCATTTATAAAACAATGGACAGTCGGTTCTCCATGGTAGGTAAAAGTCTCGAGAGCAGATCCTCTGTCCAATATTTTGTGTCCAATTTCCTGTCCAATGTGAAACTACGTAGCACAATTTCCTGTCCAATGTGAAACTACGTAGTTTCACTTATTATATCTGTTGATGTGACAACTAAAAATAGGTGGCTATTTGGCTGCCTTATACTTTTTTTTCTTTCTTCTTTTTTGGGTTTCCTTTGTTTACACAACTTTGTTATAATTCTCATCTTTTTTAAAACAAAGTATTAAGGATTTCAAATACAAAAGAATATTTAAAAAAGATGGGAATTGTAACAAAGTTGTGTAAACAAAGGAAATCCAAAAAAGAAAAAATAAAAAGAAGTATAAGGCAGCCAAACAACCATCTATTTTTAGTTGCCACATCAGTAGATATAATAAGTGAAACTACGTAGTTTCACATTGGACAGGAAATTGGACACAAAATATTGGACAGAGGATCTGCTCTCAAAAGTCTCATGCTTATCTTGTGAATCCGGTAGTTTATCTAAATTTGGGACTTTTTTGTAGTATTTAGCCACTAATTTGTCAAAAAACAAAAAAGAATTATGACATAGCAACCTACACATAGGAGTGCGGTATTTTCTTTAAAGAAGACAAAGTAAGGTCTTTATTCATAAGAAGAAGGGAATTATTAGGACTAGAGTAATTTTGTATAAAGGCTATAACTAGTAGAAGTGGGGGCAATTTTGAAAAGTTAGTAATTTGTAACGGTCGAATATAAATTTTGTCAAACAGAAGGGAGCAAAGTACTCAAAATTAATGGTTTTGGGCTTGCGGAGGGTTACTAAACTCTTCAAATATGTAAATCTGCTCATCCGGCTCTTAAGATAAAAATTAAAACTTAACAGTATACAAATATGCCAATTGACTCAATTCAGCACCTTTCAGGCTGAATCTGCTCAATCTTAGTCATTGCTAGCAACAATGGCTTAAAGGATCAGATTGGTACGTCAAACAATGGCTTAAAGGATCAACTAACTAAAGGAAACAAAAATGCCTGGGACTGTTGAATTGATAAGGAAATGAAAGCAAATGAGGAGAGCATACCGGTTTTACAGACGCATTTCCATTCTCTGCTTGCTTGATGAAGGCGCTTCCATTCATCCTGGATAAGTAGGCCATTGGTGAATCCCTGTCAGGCGAAGGCGAATAACCATCTTGGAGTGAAGAAAAGGTTGATGAAGCTGATAAACTACTTGAGAGCGACTCTGTATCCGACAAAATAATGTCCACAATATCCACACCCCACAAAACCCAATCTTGAGTAGCTGTTCTATGAGGAATGTCGTGAGTAACAGAGTTTCTCCAGGGCGGGGGACCTCCATTCCCCCTCAAGAATTTCCCTTCACTAGTTCTCAGTTTCACGTATAATCCTTCCTTTATAGGCTCCCATTCGATAGAGGAGTTCATTTTCTTAGCTGGAAGAGTTTGACGTACCTTTCTCCCAGTCGCACCAAGGAGGAATGCCACTTCTGTGGCCGTAAGGTACAGACCGTGGCAGCTCTTTAGCCGAATTACATTGCTTTTTCCTTCCACATATTCGACCGTCCAACGCGCCTTGCTTGAAGAGCCATTTCGGCTTTGCCTGACTGTTTCTTCATCATCATCCGCCACCAAGTACTTTCCAAGATGGCTCTGAAGTCTGACCGCTTTAGCCTTGTCAAAGAACCCCATTCCGCCCTACTTCACAAAAAGTATGGTTTACAGTCGGCCAGCAGCAGTTTGAGTTCGCATTTAGAAGTCACGAAAATGAGAGCGAAGAGATTCCAATGAATTTTGGCAATGTTTTGTCAGCTAAAAATTGCTATCTCAAAGTGCCCAGATGGAATTTATTTGTTTAATTGGGAACAAGGCCCTTAAGTAACATAATTGATGTACAGCGCAATCCAACATACAGATCTGCACACTCATTTACTGATAATAGATACACAAACTCGTAGTATGTAAACTGTAACAACTAACAAGGTGCATTCTTCAGTGTACAATCAATTTTAACTATAGTTAATTTTTTTTAAAGTCGCCTGAAACGGAAGGTAATGTTTTCGTACTGGAAAGGAGTGTGGGAGTACCTGTCTGCAGCTTGCGAATCCAGAAGTATTTGATGCAACTGATGGCCAATGGGTGTCGGAGGAGATTGCCGCTTGATAATTTGGAGAGACTGCAGCACTGGAGGGCACTGAAGGAGTGAATGAATCGGAAAATTCATCCGGTGACCAAGCAAAACTGGATAAAGGCGATAATTCGCAACTCTGTAAATGCTCAAACTCCACAATAGAGATGTCCACCACATCCACTTCCCACAAAACCCAGTCTTGTGTTGCAGTTCTATGGGGGATGTCATGAGTTATGGTGTTCCTGAAAGGAGGTGCTGCACCATTTGCCCTCAAGAACTTCCCTGATTTTGTTCTTAGCTTTACTTTATACCCTTCTTTTATGGGCTCCCACTCGATACAAGGATCTTTCTTCGACTCCGGAATTCCTTGTATCACCTTTTTACCTGTCACCCCAAGAAGTAAAGGCTCGTCAGAAGCTGTCAGGTATCCCCCAAAGCAGCTCTGTAGTCGAATGAGGTGAGGATTTCCTTCCACTAATTCGACCGCCCAGCGAGCCTTTTTCGAGGAGCCATTGCGGCTCTGCCGGACAGTTTGTTCGTCATCATCCGCCAACAGGTACTTGTCCAAGTGACTCTTAAGTCTAACAGCTTTGGCTTTGTTGAAAAACTCCATTATAGGTGTCAGATTCTGAAAAATGAGGTTTGTAACTTGCTCGTTAGATTTTCTTTTTTTCAATTTGGCAATTTGGCCTTGTTAAATTTAAAAGGGCTGGCGCAACAAGTCAACCACATGAACGGGGTTGACTTAGAAGCTTCTGTGAAGCCAATCAGTAGTTGCTTACAAAATATTGAAGTTGACCATTACTATTGACTTTGAATTAGCAAGTTGGCACAAACAATTCATATTATTTCTAGGTGGCATCACTTTCCATATACTTCCGTGGCACGGCTAGGCTGGCGAGTTGACGAGGGTTGGTCATTGAATTGAAATCTGATTGAAAGTATTTATGCTTTCATTTTTTTGCTGTTCCAAAATATTTATCATGTGTGATGTTTCTAACTATTTTATACTCTAAAATTTTTCTTATGCCCTTCATTAATGATGCATAAAAACAATTAGACAAATATGATGGAATTGGTTTCTAATTCTTACTTTGATCAGTACATGATTATGGGCAAAAGTGAAATAAAGGAAAAAAAATTTTGGTGGAATGTACTATGTATAAACATCAC
Source organism: Coffea arabica (assembly GCF_036785885.1). Lineage (NCBI taxonomy): Eukaryota > Viridiplantae > Streptophyta > Magnoliopsida > Gentianales > Rubiaceae > Coffea > Coffea arabica. The sequence continues at coordinate 3,277,562 of NC_092323.1, read as the reverse complement.
ATATTTCCGAGCATGACTAAATATATGGGACGGAGGGAATGGTACTGGAAGACCAGATCGACTTGATGGAAGTGAATAGTAATCGTTATCGTTTCGTAACGTGGAGATGGAGTGCATTTTTTTGGGTTATTACATCAACAAAATGAACAGAAAAGATCCGAGTCGGTGAGAATGATCTCCATTCCCAACTTCGTAGCTCTCCTCAATTGCAGTTGGATTTGCATGGCGTTTTGAGGTTGCAGAAAATCTTGGATCAATGAAAGAGACGTCGTTCAAAGATGTGAAGCATCGCCAATTTTGAATTTTGGGACATGGGGCGCACAGAATCGGTAAATAAAATGGTGCTAGTGGATTGCATTCTCCTGTGATTTGACGGAGTCTACGCTCTCCAAAATGTCCAATTCCCATAGAATTTTGTCTTCCGTATGTGTTCTACAGGGTACGTCATGTCCAACCCTGTTTCTATAAGGCGGCAAACCTCCATAGGGACGCAAGAATTGTCCATAATGTGTTTTGAATCTCAACTCAGATCCCTGTCTTTCGACCTGCCATTCAATTGCGGAAGTCAATCGCGTCGGGAGAGTCTGAAGAACCTTGTGCCCCTTCGTCCTGGGAACAATGGGCTCATTTGTGGCAGTCAGGTATTTCCGGTAGCAGCTTTTGAGGCGAACACCATCATTGCCATCAACAAACTCAACCGTCCAACGTGCCTGCTTCATCGAACCGTCGCGGTCTTGGCGCACGGATTCTTCATCGTCGCCAGCTATTAGATACTTCCCTTTGTGCGTTCGAAGACGGATGATTTTCGCCCCTGCTAAAAGCTCCATTGCTAAGCCTATGCCTGCGATTCGATTAAAAAGGATCTTCTGCAACACAAAATTCTGGTTATCGTTTAAAGACGTGTGAAAACCAAATCCCTATCGGCTAGACAAATATCATCAGTCAAGAAGAATGTATCAATTTCTATGCGGGCGGGGATTGATGATATTGCAATGGTGGATGATTGCAAGAAAAGCCTACTACGATGCGCATATATTTGCAAATACATGAAACATGATGAGGAGGAGAGAGTTGCGAAAAGCAGGGGTTGTCATCTCATCCGGTGGAAGCCGCTTAATTTTTTGCAAGCCTCCACATGTAAATCACAACAGGAGTAGTTTTTTTTTTTTTCCCCTTGTAAGTAAATTTTAAGGGACTCTGGTCCTACAAACCTGTGACATCTCTAGTTCTGACTGCTGTTTATCTGATGTTTTCTAGTTTAAGAAGCGTTGAAGAACACCCCCTCAATAGACTGATATTGTCTCCCAAAATTGATAATGGTCCAAATGAATATTTGCATTGCCTAATCGCCCGACCTCCTTCCAGTCCATTGCCACAGACTTTACCCTCTCTTTTCATAATTCTCCATTTACATTCTCGCCCTATCTACTGCTCCGGTTTACATATACTCAACTGTAGATAGCAGTAACATGACTGTAAAAGGTGGCACAAGCCCAGCCTGTGCTGCATGCAAATACCAAAGGAGAAAGTGCACATCGGACTGCATATTTTCCTGCCAATCAACACAACGCTTTCCAAAATGCACATCGGCTTTTTGGGGTGTCCAAAATTGTTAAGATGCTAGAGCAATTAAACACTCATGAAACAAAAAGGAAGAGGCCATCAAATACGAGTCAGGCATGCGTGGAAGATACCCTGTTCATGGCTGTGCTGGGATCATCTGCCAACTTCGTCCACAATTACGACTAGCTTCACTATGTGTATTCACAGCTGGCTGTCCATGGCCAAAAATTTTCCAATAATAGACAATTGTCCTATTCTTCCGAGTGTTCTGCGCAGCCACGGTAAGACTTGGGCATCCACAACTGTATTACTGATGCTCCGCTGTTTTCTCAACATCATTCTGATGGCGATGATGCTGTTCGTCATCTCGACTCTACTGATCATTTGACAAAATCTTTACTGGGTTTGGAACCTATTTATATCCCCAGAGACCCTTCTTGTGATATGATGACAAGTAACAATTCAGTGGGAAATCTACCTCAAGTTGTTGCCAATTCAGATCACACGCTTTTGGGATTCAACCAGAGGTGAATGTTTTTTCAGGATTATGAAGACATGCCCTTCGAGGCAATGGTGGACGACAGACGATCATATGTGGAAACTAAGGACGCCCGTTACTCCAGGTACATAAAAATTACACATACAATACTATATGACATAAGTAATACTTCCTAACCACTTGCAATTTCTCCTGCTAAATACTCATTTCCCAAAACTTCAATTGCTGTCCAGATCGGAATCATCATTTAGGGATTTCTCATAACCGGTAGAGCAGGTGGCAGAGAGCAATCCAAGGAACGTTGCCGCAATTGAATTTCAAATGTTTTATCAATGAAAAAGAGCTGTGAATATTTGTAATGCTATAAAATGTCCTTCCATTATTTCTTAATAATTGCACTAATGTCTGCTACTGCAAACTATTGCATCAGAAGTTCCCATCAGGAGTAAAAAATTGCATAGGGAGGCAAAGAGTTCCTTCACTCCACCAAAGACCAAATGCATGGCAAAATCCATCCCTCTGCATAACTAAATAGACCAAATGCATGGCAAAAAATGAAGACTTCCAATGGCTGCACAAAACCATTCTTTCACTAGAACACATTAATACCTAGGAAAATATTTATGAGGTGGCATGTTTACCTAAAACTTTATGTATATATTATGGTTTGTGATGCAAGGAAGTAACCAAAGAAGGATCTGACAGATGATATCTACAGGTAAATGGATTAAGATGTAGTAGCTTACAACAGGTTAAGTAACTCTCCCTTTAAGGATTGACAAGTACAACTGGATGCAAGGATCACGACCTAAGAATTCCCCTCTCACTTAACAGTCTCATGATTCGTGACGCATCATTTAATCTGCCAGCTCTTTCGTATATGCTGGACACAACCAGATGCAACTCTTTCTTGTTAATGTTCAGATTAGAGTCCAGTTTCTGAAACAGGGATTCAACCATTTCAAAATCTTTTCTTCCACCATAAAGACTTAGCATCTGAAAGTGAACTTCATCAGAAAAAACACATTGCTCTTCCTGCATTTCCCTGTATAGAGAATCAGCCTTCTCAAACTCCTGCAACTTGCCATAAGCATTCAGGACCAAAGAGATCATATTAGAATCAGGAAAATATCCAGCTATTCTCATCTTCTCAAACACCTCAATTACATTTGCGTGTCTTCTGTTTCTGGAGAATAGATTTATCATGCAGTCAAAAACTGCTATGTCTTTAATTTCTCCAGCATCAAACGCCTGCCGGAAAGCCCATGTGGCCTCCTCTATTCGTCCAGCTCGAGCAAGAATAGTGATTGCTGTTTCCCTAGGAATATTATCAGGGCATTTCAGCTCATGTAGCAAGCGTTTGGCATGACCAACCAAGCCAGCTCGTTCATATGCAACAATCATTGTCTGGTAAAGAACCTGATCAATCTCAATCCCAGAGCTTCGCAGCTTCTGAAATAGCATTGCCGCTCGATCCAATTTCCCTACCTTGCCCCATATTGATATAATGGTCGAATAACTAATGGCATTAGGCTGGATCCCTCTCCTCTGCATCTCTTGAATAAGATTATTTGCTTTCTCATGCTCCAGTGTCTTCCCATAAATCTTAATCATGGTGTTGTATGTGACAACATTCTGTTCAATGTCCTTCCTCTGCATCAGCCTAAACAAATGTATTGCTTCCCCAAAAAGCTCAGCCTCCCCATAGACCTTCAAAAGTGTATTGTAACTAACAACATTCTGTTCAATCCCCAGCTTCCTCATGCTCCAAAACAGCCTGTCTGCCTCCTTGGCCATATCAAGCTGCCCATACACATCAATCATGATGTTGCAAGTTGTAAGATCAAGTGGGCACTTAACCTCATTCATCTCAGAAAATACAGAGATTGCCTCCACAAACTTCTGGTTGTCAACATACATACTCAAAAGCGTAGAATAACTTACGGTGTCAGGAACAACACCAACTGACTTCATCTCGGTAATCAACAACCTTGCTTCGCGGAAAAGCTTAGCTTTTCCAAACACGTTGATCATGGAATTATATGCAACAAGATCAGGGGTAATTCCTGAACTCTTCAATTTTGAAAAAATAGAAATGGCCTTGGAGTAGTCACATAATTTACGCGATAACTCAATCAAATTACTATACAGAACCAGATCACCGGACACCCGATCATTTTCCATCTTCTGAAGCCAGGATAAAGCATCATCAAAAAGACCCTCCTTTCCAAAATGGGTAATGAGAGTGGAGTACGTGTACCTATCGGGTGAGAGAGCTCTCTGACGCATTTCGTCGAACAGCCCGTATGCTAGCTGCCACTGCTTAGCCCGCAGTACGTTACGGAGCACGACGTTGTAGGCAAAGACGGAGGGAGTGTAGAGGGCCTCCTCGTTGATCCAGTCGAGCAAAGCAAGGGAGCGTTGCCAGTCCGACTCACGCGAGAGGAGCGTGACCATGAACCTTATGGACAGGCTTCGGTCTCTGTAGGGTGACATTAAAGCGTACAATTCATGCTCATTTTTAGACTGGCCAATGGATGATAAGAGCTCGTCCATGTTGACACTGCGGTCCAAGTAGGAGCCGTCGTTTTGCTTTCGGTGGTAAGTTTGGCGGGGGAAGTCGGACGAGGACGGCGTCGTTTCATTGGGCAATGATGGTTGTCTCCGCCAGATATCTTTCTTTGATGAAGCAAAGGAAATGGCGTGGAGTTTGAAGGTAGTTCTACGAGTCTCGGGCAGCAGTGGTACATGGACGGTGACGATCGATTGGTTGAAAGGAAAAGATGACGGTGGTGGTGGTGGAATGGACTGATGCACATGCATGGAATTAGCGCTTTGCAGAGGACAAATTTGAGGCGGGAGTTGATTTCAATTGGTACTCGCGTTTTATCGTTTTGGGATTTTTTTTTATTTTTTATTTTTTATTTTTCTCGCCTGTAGAACTCTCTTATTCCTTTCTTTCTTTTCACTTTTTTTCCAACTAAACTTGATCTCATCACATCATAATGCTTAGACCCGGAGAAAGAAAGAAGGGAAGACGTGTACCTCAATAAAGGTAGTGGAAGTTGAACCTTGACATGTTACCTTAAAAAGTGACCCAAACCATTTAAATATATTATTGATTTTGTTGGCAGGGAGAAACCTTTGGGTTTGGTGTCCCGGGTCCACTTTATAGGTGATCATCCAACACACTAATTACGGTATAGAATGAAGTTAAAAAAAAAAAAAAAAAGAATTTCTGATATCTCCCACATCAAAAATTTGGGTCCAGTGCTTGCATCAAGCACAGTGAAATACCTGAATTACCCTTACAATGTACTAAGGTATTTGGCATATATGTGGACTTAATCAATTAGACTACTAGTAAATCGAATTAATAAAAATATAACACAATTTAAAACTAAATAAAATTCTAGCTTGCCATGAGAAAAAGGGCGCCTAGGAAAAGGTAGCTAATTCTGGGTGCTCTTTTTCTGACTGATAAAAGGTTAGATTAGATCAAACTTGACCTCTTGTGCTACTAAGAGTGTGAGTATGTGTCAAATGGAGGAAAATTGCTCTCTAATTCTTGTCCACAATATGTTGATTATGAGCATCTCACTCAAGGTGAGAGGAAAGACTTTTCTTTGATATTCAAGTTTGGAATTATTGCTACTTAATTGCATATAACTTTTTTTTTTTTGAAAATAATAGGTCCAATTATGTGTAAAATTGGGAAATATGACATGCTATTATATATATTTATACGCTGTAATCATTTGTTACATAAGTTTTCATAACAGTAGCCATTGTACTCCACGGCAAAACACACTTTTTTATTGTATTGCCTAGTTATTATTTCATTTAAGTATCTACTAAACCCACATCGGGCGTCAATCACGCAATTCACCTCCAACTTTGGTAGGCGGCCCATAAATCAACTGCCATGGTGAACATGATGAATGCGAGCCACGGTGCCATCAGATGAGTGGTTGGATAGATACTCATCCACATCCATCCTTCTTTGACTTCCAAGTATTAGTAACATTTAATTTAACAGCTCCTCCACCATCAATAATGTCTATCTAATCTTCATAATTACGCTCAACCGCCGTCAATGTACTACTAAGCATCTCCATCACCTCTCCACCCATCCTCCCTATTTGATCACAAACACTCCCAGTGATAACTTACCATTTACTGACCAATGAATAAAGCATGTTTAATAGGAGATTGGTTGAATGCAACTACGTCGGAGTAGCCTGGAACGTGGTGAAATGAAGGAAATCTTCTATTAAACATGCTTTATTCATTGGTTAGTAGTGTATAGTAAGTTTTCTCTAGCATTTAGTACTGTCGGACAATAAAATTGCTATTAATTAAAGTTTATTAACTCACTAAGTAACACTCGAAGATGAATAGAAAAAATTAAACTACTTACTTCCTAAAATTACCGCTCTCAAAGTCATGCCAACCAGACAAACTTGTGATATGAATAATAAATACTACAGGATTCCCACTTTTTTTTTTTTTGGTAATAAAAGGGACTATATATTAAAAAAAAAAAACTTAAGTTATAAGTACAAAACGAATGAAGCAAATTCCCTTAAGACCTGTATCTACTAGATTTTTCAAAGCACGAGAGATACAGTACTGTCATCGCATACAAAATTCAAGTAATAGCATACGGGATTCCCTCTTTCAAGTTCCGGTCACGGGTTCATGGAACGAGCCTTCCCTTTTGAAATGTCACAGCCTCCCAAACTGGACTTTGAAAATGGTGGAATTTTTTTTTTTTACCCTAAGCTCCCTTGTTCAATATTCTAGAAGTTGAATAGTTGGTTTTGAAAAGGGGGAAACATTAAAGGCAAAAATAAGTTTCCATTAATTACCCAAAGACTTGCCAACCAACAACAAACAACTGCCGAGAGACTTAAGACTCAAACTAAAACTAAAGCCATCCTATGCTCAGCTCTCCTCATCTACACTCCTCCATATGATAGCGGTACCCGCTTTTAGGGAAAAAGAAAGAAAGAAAGAAAAGAGGAAGCTTAATTCACACTGCATATTTTGCAAGCTCAGCCCAACACAGACAAAACTGCCATTCTTCAATTGCCTCACTCCTCCGTATAGCAATAGCAAGCAATAAAGCTCCATTCTTTCCCGATCACCTGCCTCATTTGCCCCGTCTTTATTTTCTTGGAGAAAAAAAGGATAAAAAATATAAAAGGAAAATCAAAGTCGTCTGTTAGAAATGAAGAAGCTAAAGAGCTATTATCTTCACCTTCGGCATCCACAGACCGTGGAAAGAAAATGGATCTACCCGTTAGCTATAGGCTCTATAGTTTCTCTTTTTCTTCTCTTTCTGACCACCTTAACCTCGCCGGACGGCACCCCTCTTCTCCCTTTGTACCGCTACTACACCACCGCCTCCGCTGCCTCAATTTTCGTCGAATCCAAGCTCCGTCCCCTTCCCATTTCCTCGCTTCCTCCTCCCCCACGTTTCGCCTACCTCATTTCCGGCTCCGCCGGCGACGGCGGCATGCTCAAGCGCACTCTCCAGGCCCTCTACCATCCCAATAATCAGTACGTCGTCCACCTCGATGCCGAGTCCTCGCCGGAGGAGCGCCTCGATTTGCACAAATTCGTCAGGGGTCACCGAATCTTCTCGAAATTCAAGAATGTGAGGATGATTACCCGGGCTAATTTGGTCACCTACCGCGGCCCCACCATGGTGGCCAACACCCTGCATGCCGCCTCCATCTTGTTGAAAGAAGGCGGTGATTGGGATTGGTTCATCAATCTTAGCGCCTCAGACTATCCGCTGGTGACCCAGGATGGTATTTTTCTTTCCTCCTCCTTTCTCGAATTTTACTTTTTTTGAAGCTGGTTTTGGGTTAGTATTGATTGAATTTTATTTGGCTGAATAGATCTACTGCACACATTTTCATATCTGCCGCGGGATCTTAATTTCATTGACCATACAAGTAACATTGGGTGGAAAGAGTGAGTGATTCTGTTCAAGATCTCCTTTACCTGGGGTAATTGTAGTTTGTCATAGGGGGTTGCAAGAATTGATTTTGCGAATCCTAATTATGCAGGTTTCAGAGAGCTAAGCCTGTCATAATTGACCCCGGGCTGTATATGACAAAAAAATCTGATGTCTTCTGGATTACACAGAGAAGAAGTGTGCCGACAGCCTTTAAGCTCTTTACAGGTCTAATTGGGCATTGTTTACTCCTTTAGCTTCTGTTTAAAGATATCTTCTTTGAGGGTTTAAATCATTTTTGGATATATTCTGTACGTGATTATGCTAACCTGCAGGTTGTATGTTTGAGCTAATGGTTAGCATCCCTAGATTACTGGTTAAATTATGTTCCAGTACAAATGACAATTATCAGGATGGATTCTGTGTTGGTCAGTTGGTTTGATTGCTTATATAGGGAGGTGGACACACTAAAAGTCTTTGTGGGAAGATCGTAGTTGGATGCTTTATCATTCTGCTATTCCGTAACTGGATATTCTCATTTTTCTTCATTATGCAACTTCTTGCTTCTTTGTGAAAGGTGTAATTATGGTGACTGAAAGCTGCATATGCAGTACAGCTGATAAGTAATACTTGTGGTCTTTACTGTGTATTTTTTTAATTATTTATTGGTCCTTCCACGTGCAACATTTAGCTCAGATGTCTATCAGGCTTTAGTACGGAAGGGATGAAGTCTTAGAACATCTGGAGAGGCTTACCCATTGAGAAAGCAGGATTAGTTAGATGTGTCAGTTTTGTTCCCTTTATGGGTGCGGAGAGGATTTTCAGAACAAGAGGTGTATGGACTGATGTTGCATGCTTTTCTCTAAATTGCATGTTTTTCAGGCATAGGAATTACTCAGCGCCAGAGTCTTCTGTTTTATGTTTGCCAGTATGTTGAGTCTATTATTTTCTTTGTAGTCATTTGGGTCGTTAATAACGGTAAATTGCATTTCAATTTCAAGTGCCTGATGTGTTACTCCGGTTGAGTGTTCTAAACATGATAATTGGATTGAAAAATAGATTTTGCATTGGGGGTTAAAAAATTCATTAATGGTGATTTGATTTGTTGCATCCCCACCACACCCCCCCCCCCCCCCCAAACAACACAAAAAAAAAAAAAGAGGAAGAGTTAACAAGTTTTTCAAACCTGTTTTTCTTCCATCAGAATCGTTTGTATAAGTTCTATGTTTACATTTGGCACGATATATGTCCTATTTGTCACTGATTTCATATAGACATTTGGCATCCCTATACATGTCCACTTCATAGCCTGTACATCTTTTTTTTTTCCTTTTGACTTAGAGCTTCTCCACTTTGTAAAGAGAATAATCTGAATAACCAGCTATCAGCTGCAGAAAAGCATTGTCTTTTTTAATAGCCGCCGACAGATATATTTTCTCTCTCATTAGTACTATGTCTGGAGCTCAAATTTTTGTTGGCAAAATATGTCAGGCATCATAACAAGTGAGCAGAGGAAATTGTTCCGCTGCAATGCGACAATGGAGAATAAACATTGTTGTAAACATGTGTCGTTATATCTCCAAGTTTGCACTATCATTAATTTGGCATTGACCCTCTGAAGGCCATTTGCTTTTCTCAAGCGGTAGTCATTGATTTGTCAGATGGCAAAGTTATAATTCAGGTCTTTTGACATCTTGTAGTCCAATATTATGGACTATTATTAGAGAGAATTTTACTAAATAAAATTTGATAACTTCAAAGCAATGGCATGGGGGAAAACAAAAAGAGGACAAAACTTGGAGAAATATCTATAAGCCTTTCTGGTTAGACTGGAATTTGTATATGAGGCTATGAGTAGTATCATCAAACATGATTATGCCTGTTTCTACTTGAGTGCATTTTACCTGCTCATGGCAATGGAATCAAACTTACAGGATCTGCGTGGATGGCTCTTTCTCGTCCTTTCATAGACTTCTGCATATGGGGATGGGACAACTTGCCACGAACAGTCCTCATGTACTATGCAAACTTCATCTCCTCTCCGGAGGGTTATTTCCACACTGTCATCTGCAATGCTCAGGAATTCCTGAATACAACTGTGAACAATGATCTTCACTTCATTTCGTGGGATAATCCTCCCAAGCAGCATCCACATTACCTGTCGGCGAATGATATGCAACGCATGGTCGATAGCAATGCTCCATTTGCGAGAAAGTTTCACCAAGATGACCCAGTGCTGGACAGGATTGATGCTGAGCTCCTGTTTCGTGGTCAAGGAAGACTAGTTCCTGGTGGATGGTGCATTGGCAGCAGGGAGAATGGTACGGATCCATGCTCTGTTGCTGGTAACACAACAGTGCTCAGGCCAACTGCTGGTGCAAAGAGGCTGGAAAATCTGATCAGCTTTCTTTTATCAAATGAGAATTTCCGACCAAGGCAGTGCAAATAGCCGGATATTGTTTTAGAAGTCCCTTGTTTGCACTCAAGACAATTATACCGACGGGGAAGGCAACACAAGAAGGCTGTTTTGCAGCTAGGGATACGACTACCCAGAAGTACGTCGCCTCTAGGCTGCAAGATTGACAGCGATGATTGTATTGGACTGAAAGAAATCGCGGGGTCCTTGTGCCTGGTGAATCTGGGTGACTTCTTGCTTGTCGCCAATCATCTCGTTTTTCTGTGCAACCTTCGAGTCTTGGCATTTTCCCGTGTTTGCCAGAGTTGTAAATGGACTTGGTGCTGATGGTGCCAAACTGTTAAAGAGGAGTAAAGGAGTTTTCGTTGTATTGCTTCAAATATTGTTACGGTTAGGTAAAATCATTACAGTAAATGCAGGTGAGCCAAGACAGTAACTGAAAATTGCACGAGGATTGAATCTAGACGTGTAATAACTAACAATACGAGGTTTACTTCATTTCGTTAATCCATTCTTTTTTGTCTAAACTCTTAGCCGGGCCTGTGGGAATCAGGAGAAGGACGTTTTCTTCATTGCTATGGCATCTCGTGTAAGTTTGCCTCCTTTTTTTTTTCGTAGGACAATTTCTTTTGACAAACTGTTGCAACATGCCAGTTTGGCAGACTGATTTCTGGCTTGGCATCGATTTGGAAAAATAAAAAGAAAGGGAAACAAGTAGACAATTCGGGCCATACCACCATCATTGATTGGCGTGGACAGGTCTGCATATCGAATGTCTCCAATGGCGACTTCGATGTCTATTGCATTGATCCTTCTCCAACGTGGACCCTGCCATTCAAATTAGGGTAAAAAAAAAAGAGTAGGACTCAGACGCCTAACTTGTGAGGCCCATGTAAATAAAACCCCTTTACTATTCTAATGGACTATGGTGGGCTGCGCCGGGATAAATCGGTCAAAGGTTGTATGAGCTGATTGGGAGCGACGGCCGGTGGGCATATGATTGATGGTTAACTACTAGTTTCTACCACCCCAACTTCTTGGGTTAAGCAATTAACAAAATTGATGATAGTTAATTACCCCAATTCTCGCCTCCAGATCTAACTTAGCTGGTATGTAGCTGGTAGGCTTGAATGGACGTGATACCACAACCCAAAGACGCCAAAATATAGTTAGGCGATCAGGAATTATACCAGAATTTTGGCAAGAATGTTGCAAACGAGTATGGAATCAGTGAAATAAGGGGAGCAGGAAAGAAGTTGTAGGGCATTGTGTCGCAGGAGCAATGGCTCTTGCATATCCATATTACTACTTGCTACTGACTAAGTACATAGAGTACTATCACTATGTTGTAACCACAGCAGGTGCCATTCCTCCTGCGACACGAGTCCCCCAACTCCTGCGGGCTTTTGCGCTGCTTCAAATTCAATCCAGCTACTCTCCTCCCTCCCGGTACTTATAGATCCAACTCCCAATGCTGTTGGTCGTTTTTGTTCCCAAAAGAAAACAAAAAATTGTAGAAAAAGTGGTCTTAGTCTCTTTCTTCTCTCGTTCTGTGGAAAGCAACCTTTTAACAATACTTCATTATGACACACACAGACTCTTCAAAATTCCTGTTATTTCCACAAATTGTAGACTTTGTTTCGAAAGAGAACAATTGACTATCTAGAAGGTGCACGGTAGGGAGTCTTCATTCCACAAATTTGAATGAACTTCTGGAATTGCGAATTCCACTTGTATACCGTCCGCTAACCATTATTATTTGTATCATTGCTTGAAAGTCGTTGCTTTTTTGACCCGATTTCACGTTACTTCGGTACAACTTCTTGAGAGTTTCTTGATTTTGAAGTGAAAGTCGTGTTGCTAAAGAAGTCTAATTAATGAAAAGGCGTTGTAATATGCAAACTGCCTTTCTCTTCATTGGAAGAAAAGGAATGAATAAATAAATACGCATGTCACGTCTTCTTGCAGCAAATACGTGGTACGACCTAGGTTTTTTTTTTTTTTTTTTTTTTGGTAAGCACAGCATTAGAATTTGCTTTTCATTTTGCAGCCAATAATTAGGGAATAGCGCCCATTACTCCAAGCTGCTTTATCAATAGTGATTCGGCGTTAACTCCCTTATAAAGGAATGTGAATACACGTCTTTTCTATATGAATTTTATTTCTCCTTTTTACTAAATGAATATCATTATTCATCATACGTTGCCGCTAATCGTAAGCACTCCATGCTACAGCGCAAGTCTCCTTTTTTTTCTTTTTTTTTTTTATACACTAAATGTCATGGTTCTTCCTTTCCCTCGTGAAGATTGGTTGTACGAAAGATATGTCTATACATCTGCTGCTGCTTCTCAAAATATCACAACATTTCGTTTCATTGCGGTTGCCTGCTCATCAAAACAAGCAGACCATAAAAAGCAACATGGTGTTCAATTTTGTTGTATATAACTAGCCAGATGACGTTCGATTTTGTTCCATATAACTAGCCGCCTCGAGTCATTCGGTAATCTTGGAAGAGACTAGCAATTTTCTTTAGACTAACTCCTTGGGTGAAGCTGGAAAGCAGGGAGTCAGCTGGAAGGGAATTTCTTGCATATGGCTGCGGTTCTCTGGACCTGGACAGTAAAACCGTCATTGCTACTTCTGAAAAGAAAAAAAATTTGTAAGATTCCATTTTCTCCTGAATACGGTGAGACTGAGCGAAGCGATTGTGAGAGGTTTCAGCTTCTTGAATGCCACCGCGTCGACCAGGTAGTACCTAGGTCAGTCAGCAACTGTTTTTCAGTAACCATTCGAGTTGCACTTTGTTTATGGTAAAAGTAAGAATTACTTCGCTGTCACCTGCACAATCATTGCATGAGACACAGCAGCTGGCCCCTTTCTTATTCCAGCAGCCGTGGCGCCATCATATGTCGTCCCACGTCACTTGTTGAGACCGTAATACTATAGCAGATGAAGCTCTGATGCTGTACAGCTGTTATCATTTGATTTCCAAAGCTCATTTTGCCTAAACAGCAGATATTGTCCTTTAGAGCCGGTCATAATTTTGAAAAGTAGTGCACTGGACCCATCAGACTTAACTCTTGCGGGTATTCTTGCTCAACTCCAGCCTCGTTAAAGACTCAAAAAGGGTCGAGAAATATATCATCATCCGTTGGAAAACTCACACTCAAAGGCCAATCTTGTATGTTATGATGCTCAATAGCGGAGCAAGCTTGGAACTTCCAAGGACTTGGGGAAATTATAGGTTGCACAGAAGGGAGAAAACATGAAGAAGTCAAGAAACTGAAGGCTGATTAGTCTGTATAATGAGGAACGGCTTGAGAAAAACGTCTGAGGCGGAGCCTAGATCCGATACTGTTAAACTGGGTCTCCAGTGGCTTCGAATCGTTTGTCAAGATGTTTTAGTACTTTTTCAGTTTTCTGCATTTTGGAGATTTAACGTGAATGTCAGCAAGGTTAGAAATGGATATGAACTCTTTTTTTTTTTTTTCAATTAATTCTTTTGGGATTCTTGTGTTATTGCCGTATTAGTCATAAGTTAGATTTTTATTTAATTTTTCCTATGTAATTTTTAAAATCATCTGCAAAGAAATTAAGTTAGATTTTTATTTAGTTCTTTCTATGTAATTTTCTTGAAATCATCTGCAAAGAGGAAAGAGAAAGAGCGGTGAAATGGAAGTGGTGGGCATCAGGACGGGACTCCTTGAGCCACCAAGCGAACTTCCAGGCAAGGCAAGAACGGCCAATACGTGCGCACTGATTGTCGGACAACCGCGCTTGACCGGAAATTTTGATTTTGACATAGACAAATAATAGCGCATAGATGCATGGTAATGGGAGTAAAAGGACGAAGAATTTTTGGGGCTGCAGAATTATGATTGATTCAATACATGAATTCAAGCTATGGCTGGCAGATCCCGATGACTAAATCAGATTTTGGAAGCATAGGGGCTATGGGTTCGTGCATGGTAGCATGAGGATCATTAACCTCGTTACCATCCATCCATCCATGTTACTTTTATCAACAGAAATTGAGATAAAATAAATGGCACATACCTTTCTTTCATGCTTGTCTTGATGAGCAATACGTCGCAGTTCCGGGCGTTGCTGCAAGTTCTAGCGGGAGCGATGGAGTTGGAGCGGGAAGACTCAGAAGAGCGGTGGATAAATCCTTCTAGTTCTTACACAGCCAGTTAAAATTATGATGATTACTGGCTCTAAAGGAAAAGCCAAACAAATTCTTGAACTCGCAAAAAAATACCTTTCTTTCGTACTCGTAAATCCGAAACGTGACATGTAAATTGTACGATGTAAATGTAATCATGCATTTCAAGAAAAAAAGGATAAAAACTCAGAATTGGATTGACATAATTAAAGTCTCTTCACGTGCTTACCTCGAAGAATGCATGCATCGATCCCATCCATCTAAAAGACTACATATGAATATGAATATGATCGCGCGCATGAAATCTGAAATGCAGAAGAAGCATGTATTTAACTGGTAAAGACACTGGACATTGCCTATAAATATTCATTCACCTGGAACTGGAACTGGAACTGGAACTGGAAGGAACCATGTAGACAATTAGAAGCGATCGACGAAGCAGGAAGCAAGTGGCTGGGCTGGAGTTTAAAGAAATTGCGGCCTTCTTGTCGCGGTGAATGGCACTTGTGTGAATGTGGCAGAGCCGAGCCCCCAAAGAGCACAAGTGCCATATCTCCTGCGACAAGAAGACTCCCACAGCTTCTTATTCTCTTAATTTGCTGCTAGTGTATTAAGAAAAGAAGACTCCCACAACTCCTCCTTAAGTATGCTTATTACCCTTTGTTCAATTGGATGCCCATTCACATTCAGTCTGCCCACATTTATAGGGTTAAAAAGTTTTTTTAAAAAAATGTATATATGATCCCCCGAAAAAGAGTGGGGATCGAAAGCGAAAACCGTCAACGGCATGTTAAGACTGGTAAATTGTCCATACGTAATCGTCTCTCTTTTCCGCGGTGGAATTTGAGTGAGAGCCGAAGGTGAAGGTGATTTGACCGTTTTGGCCATGGAGTCCGCATGCTCAAAGTTGTTCAATGCTGGGCTTGGCGATTCACACCTACAAAATATATATATATATATATTTTTTTTACCATACGATGCCGGGACTAGGACGACGTATGACAAAGTGCAATGCATTCAACTTTGTTCTAAACTGTAGGGGTCTAATCTAACCCACGAGACTGAGTTCCCTTGAAAGGAAGCTGCTGAAGTGGCGTGCGATTAGCGCAGGACCTTTAAATTTTAATGCACGTGTTCTATATGTGTATGATTTGCCACGTGTGAAAAGATAAAAAATACTCCAATTAGGGAAGAAGCACATGAGCGGGGAGACCAAGCCCCGGGTCACGGACAGCAATGACGGGTGAACTTTGTAATTGGCAAGTGGATCATTGTTCACGTCAGAAGCAGTACGTAGAATCTGCGTCTGATCCGAGACCAGCTATAATAGTTGGTTCGAGTTGGAGCTTAACAACTAAAGTGGCGGGTCCGGATTATAATACTAATGTGAATGAATTCAGTTTTGATTTGACTTCCTCCACAGTCGGTCAACCGTTGACCCCAACTCCTGAATCATTCAAGCTTCCGTCTCGAAATTTTGTTCCATTTGAATATGTCAAATCTTGCATATTAGTAGACTAGAAAAATTAGTATGGATTAGCTGTTTTTGAGATGTTGCGGCCCTCTGATCGCAACTAGTCATTGATAATAACCAGGAGCTAGTCATGATCGGAAGCCGAGGAGAAGAGGGACGGGGTTTCTAGAATGGAGGAAGGATGGGGAGAGAGGAAAACCAAGAGAAAGAGAGAGATGGTGGTTGTGACAGTAGCGGCAATGGGTAGTGATGTGTGATGGAAGAAGAAGTGGTAAATTTTATTTTATTTTTTTTTGTTTTTGTGAGTTGATTTTGTATGGATTAGTGTTTTTGAAATTATTTTTATTTATATATTATTGTAAAATTATATTTGAAAAATCATATTTGGAATATGTTATCTGTTTTGCCTCATTATGGTGGGATGTTAAGTGTTTGAAAGTTTCTAAAATGTCACTAAAAACTTACTTATTAAAATTTGGTCAAATCTAGGTCGACAAAAAGAATAATTCCAACGGTCTTGATTTTCTAAGATGTAATTGGCACTTGTTCGCTTTTAGAGGTTGAATAGGTACGTTGATCTAGATCGGTAAGATGACTAGCCTCTTGTTTTCCAATTCAAGTCGATGTAACATGGCCTATTCTGTAATTTTCAAAGTATTTTAGAGGAACAATTATTCATAAATAATGCATAGCCATCGTGACCTTAATAAAAAGGACATATTCTCTATATGCAAAAAATTCCTATATATATAGATTAATTTTATATACATTAGGAGTATATACACTTTTATCATTGGATGCATGACATAAATTTTGAATTTCATAATTTGAATTCACAATTTGTATATGTGTCGTGCATTTAGACCCTGTTTGATAACCCAGTTCAACACTTAATTTTAATGAAATAATGGATTCAAACCGTTTGATAACTAAAAATTGAACGTTTGAATTAATAAAGTGACACTGAATTTTCTAAACAAAACTTACTCTAATTGCAAAAGTATAGATTACTTGTTTTTAGGAGTGTTGCGGCCCTCTGATTGCAACCCAGTCATCTGATAACAACAAGAAGCTAGTCACGACCGGAATTGGAGGAGAAGAGTGAGAGGGTTTCTAGTATGGAGGAGGAAGGAGAGAGAGAGAGAGATGGTGGCCGTGGTGGTGGTGATAGTGGGTGGTGTTATGTGATGGAAGAAGTAGTGGTAATTTTTTTTTTTTTGGGTATTTGTGAGTTGATTTTGTATGGATTGATGTTTTTGGAATTATTTTTATTTATATATTATTATAATATTATATTTGAAAAATTAGATTTTGAATATGTTATCTGTTTTGCCTCATTATGGTGGGATGTTAAGTGTTTGAAAGTTTCTAAAATATTACTAAAAACTTACTTATTAAAATTTGGTCAAGTCTAGGTCAACAAAAAAGCTGATTCAAAAGGTCTTGATTTTCTAAGATGTAATTGGCACTTGTTCGCTTTTAGAGGTTGAATAGGTACGTTGATCAAGTTCCGTAAGATGAGTAGTCTCTTGTTTTCCAATTCAAGTCGATGTAATGTGCCCTATTCTGTAATTTTCAAAGTATTTTAGAGGAACAATTATTCGTAAATAATGCATAGACATCGTGACCATAATAAGAATGACATATTCTATAGATGCAGAAAATTCAAATATATATACATAGAGAGATTAATTTTATATACATTGACAGTATATACACTTTCATCATTGGATGCATGACACAAATTTTGAATTTCAAATATAATTTGAGTTTAAAATTGAAATTCAAAATTTGTATATGTGTCGTGCATTTAGATTTGTTTGGATTGTAAGTTATTTGGGATATTTCTATTGTAACACTTTTTGTGATGTGATGTATGTGAGATAAAAAGGTAATAGGGAAGATAAAAAGGTGTATTGAAAATTGTAATGATGATGTAACCAAATAAAATTGGAGAAATAATGCTCAATCCAAACAAACCAAGCTTGTTTGATAACCCACTTCAGCATTTAAATTTAATGAATTAATGATTCAAACCGTTTGATAACAAAAAATTGAACATCTAAAGTAATAAAATGGCACTGAATTTTCGAAACAAAATTTAATCTGATCGCAATAATACGGGGTTTGTTTGGATAGGAAATTATTTGAAATAATACTGTAGCACTTTTTATGATATAATATATATTAAATAAAAAGGTGGTTGAAAATTGTGTGTATGATGCAAGCAAAACAAATTTTGAAATTTTTATTTGAAAATCTTGCAATCCAAACAAACTCATGGATTACCTGTTTTTCGAGGTGTTGCGGCCCTCTGATCGCAACCCAGTCATCTGATAACAACAAGAAGCTAGTCACAAATGGAAATGGAGGAGAAGAGTGAGAGGGTTTCTAGTATGGAGAGAAAGAGAGATGGTCGCCATCAATGGGTAGTGATGTGTGATGGAAGAAGAAGTGGTTAATTTTTTTTTTTTTTGTATCTGTGAGTTGATTTTAAATGGATTGGTGTTTTTAAAATTATTTTTATTTATATATTATTGTAAAATTATATTTGAAAAATTAGATTTTGAATATGTTGTCTGTTTTGCCTCATTATGGTGGGATGTTAAGTGTTTGAAAGTTTCTAAAATGTTACTAAAAACTTATTAAAATTTGGTCAAATCCAGGTCGACAAAAAGAATAATTCAAACGGTCTTGATTTTCTAAGATGTAATTGGCACTTGTTTGCTTTTAGAGGTTGAATAGGTACGTTGATCTAGCTCGGTAAGATGACTCGTCTCTTGTTTTCCAATTCAAGTCGATGTAACATGGCCTATTCTGTAATTTTCAAAGTATTTTAGAGGAACAATTATTTGTAAATAATGCATAGACATCGTGACCTTAATAAAAGGGACATATTCTTTGGACGCAGAAAATTCCTATATATATATATATATGGATTAATTATATATATATACACTAACAATATATATACTTTCACCATTGAATGCACAACACATAATCTAAATTTAAATTTCATACATGTGTCATGCATTTAGGTTCTATTTGATAAACTAGTTCAGTCAAAAATTAAACATTTAAATTAATTAAGTGACACTAAATTTTTTAGACAAAATTTACTTTCAAAATTAAGTGATGTATTAGATTAATTTCAATTTTCAAATTTCAGTTTTATCAAACACACCCTTACTCTATATATATATAACACAACCAATTATCAAAAGAGAGAGGAAAAAAATGGGGAACGAGTTTAATTGAGAGTGGGAAAGTGTGTGGAAGCTTGTTGCTAAAAACCCTTCTCAAATCTATATAGATATAGATTTTAGAGCAACAATTATTTGTAAATAATGCATAGACATCGTGACCTTAATAAAAAGGATATATTCTATAGACGCAAAAAATTCCTATATATATATATATAGATTAATTTTATATACACGGATAGTGTATACATTTTTACCATTGCATGCACAACACATAATTTGAATTTAAATTTAAAATTCAAATTTTATATATGTGTCATGCATTTAGACTCTCTTTGATAACCTAATTCAATCCAAATTGAACATTTAAATTAATTAAATAATACTGAATTTTCTAGGCAAAACTTACTTCCAAAATTAAATGATCTATTAGATTAGTTTCAATTTTTGGATTTGAATTTTATCAAACACACCCTTGCTCTATATATATAGAACACAACCAATTATCAAAAGAGGAGGAGGAAAAAAATGAGGAACGAGTTTAAATGTACATTCAACGAAGGAAAAAAAAATGGGGAACGAGTTAAATGCATCACATGACAAATACTTCCTCTAACTCATTTTTTTACAGCATCGTCACTCTCTTGAGCTTAATTTACAATTATTACTCATCCTTCCGTGCATTACTTTCTCCATTGAAGTATACCTTTTTTGAATAACAAAACACTGAACTGCTAATTTTTTCACTTCCCGGTGAAGGAATGGACTGCTGTTGTCCAGCTTGGCGAGTTAAAGGTTTTAAAGTTCTGTCCAATAATAAAAAGTTTCAAGACAGCCCAAACCAACAAAAATGAAAATTGTATTCCCTGTATCCAATTTTGCCTCCAGATCCTCAAAAGATGAAGCACCCAGTCATTCTGAATACAGACAGGTTCGGTTCATTTTGTGGGATGTGTTTTAAATACATTACTTCAGTAAACAAATCACATCTAAATTAAATGGGTTGTTTTTTAACGGATGTGCAGAAGAAGAAGAAAATACAATTGAAGGTCTCGTTATCTCAGTTCCTACGTCACACCAAAGGCAGTAAAATTTCTGTATATCTCATCAAATCAGTGATCAATTTCTACCACAGCGGTAGACGTTGACACCAACAGCTAAGCACCAATCTGAATCAACAACTCGTCAGCTCAGAAAACATGAAATATTCTTCTCATAGACCGAAATCTCTGAAGTCTGACATGTGAATTTTTTCATGTATCATCATAGCAGATGTTTCGCAGCAGGAGCAGAATTGCTATAGAAACAAAAGCCAAAACAACAAATGCTTGATTGGTTTCTGAAAATCAATTAGGCAGAACCACATCGATTCCACCTAACCTAGGAATATTCAGCTAAAAC
This sequence comes from Coffea arabica, assembly GCF_036785885.1. Taxonomy (NCBI): domain Eukaryota; kingdom Viridiplantae; phylum Streptophyta; class Magnoliopsida; order Gentianales; family Rubiaceae; genus Coffea; species Coffea arabica. Next base: position 3,256,873 of record NC_092323.1, on the reverse strand, counting down.
GAAAACACATGGTAAAAGCTCTCATACACAAAACATATCTACTCATGTTTTAAGATCAGAATAGCGTATAGTGCCTAACTACTGTAATTAATTAGGCATCGTAATCACAGAGCCCAGACAACAATCAATTTCCCATGCCAATTACCACAAATTTCAGAAAAAAACAAATAAGAAAAGAAAAAGGGGAACCAGAATAATTAAAAAAAGAAGAAAAAAAGTGCGCGAGAGCTAAAGGCACAGGGGATCAGAGAGTGCTTGTGTTTCTCAATCACAGAAAATTCAGAAACACGGACCATATAAGAGTATCATCATCTCCCCTTCCCCAGTTTTACAAAACAACAAAGACAAAGGAAATAAATGGGATAACATTAGATTCACAAAACTGTTTTAAAAAAGGGGAAAAAGGTACAATCTCTCCGTTAGAGATATCGAAATCATCAGAGACTTAAATACAAACGAATCATGGACTTTAAAGTTTCATATTGTTGCAGTTTTCTTCTCATCAGATGATTTCGATTCAACAAAACTGAAAACATATGGAATGGACTAGGCAAGAAAACAAACACGTATTTAGCTGAAATTAAGCTGTTTGGAGATCCTGCTTGAAACGCAAATGGATGATCGGAAGAGAACTAGAGAAGAGAATAAAATCAAGCTATCTGAAGAGACTATAATTGCACCGACCAGTTTTTATAGGGTCAGGGATAGGGTTCTGACGGCCGTAATCACAGAAAACCTCTAATCCACAGCGGCGGCTGGTGTTGTGACTTGTGAATGTGATAACCCTAATAATACATTAATACCATCGGGGGTTGGGCTGCTGCTTCATATTGGGCTCGAGCAATTAAGTGGAGTATTTGAATGCACAAGTCCTCGTTTATCCCTGTCCGGCAGTTAGGTCCAGGAGTAATTTGAGGCATTATTTAAGCCGAACCCATACCCATTCAATTTTGTTAAATTTAAGCTCAGGCCCGGACGGTACCGAATTATTGATTGCTTTACACAACTAATTATATTTAAAAAAAAAAAATCACACATGCGTGCTTTTAAATACACGTACTCAAATGTGCTTGACAAAAATCTTGCTTTAAGCCTCATTCTATTGGTCTAATCAGACACGCGTTCAGATTATACACCGCCAAATCAACATGCCTGCCATAATTTATATAGTAAATTTTATATACACTAATGGTGTATACATTATACGGTTGGATATACGACATATGTGCAAAATTTGAGTTTCAAATTCAAATTCAGATTACGTGTCATGCATCTAATGATGAATGTGTATAGAAGATTAATCCTAATTTATAAGGCTTATCTCCATGTTTACCAGCCCGTGTCAGTTGATTATAAATTTTTTATAATACTGCTATGAGAAAATTTTTTTAGCATTGGTCATCAAAAAGAAGATATTTAAATGAAATTAGAGAATGGAGAGACCACGGGAGTAAAATTCCTGTAATTAACGAAGCTTCAATCATCATGTGTGAACTGGAAATGAGGAGGATACATAAAAAGGGACAAGTTCTATCAAAATAAAAATTAGGAGTAGGAGGTTCGTAAACAGTAGTAGTTAAATTTGCGACTCGGATGGAGTTTGAAGCAATTAAGGGGAAGTGCTGAGGATTAAAAAGGGGTTTCTTTCCCTATGTAGACATAATTAGGGAAGTTGCAGGAGCACCCCATCCATCCGGGCAGAAGGTGATGATATACTGATCTGCAGGGCAATTAACCAAGGGAGAAGGCGTATCAAAGGGTTTACTAAAATAATAGGGACACTCAGCCTTAAAGAATCTGGAGTAGACGTCGGGCTTGCACGTTGCTGGACTCCCATATTTCTTTCTGCAGCAGAAACGATCCTCATTGAAGGCCAAGCATGCACTCTTGCAAGCCACAACTTGTCCGAGCTCATTCAGGACCGCCAGCTCCCGAGGGCACTCCATTTTTATATCTGAGAAGCACCCTCCGATGTAGCATTTTGGTGCTGTAGGATATGGGGTCACTGAAACAGGGAGGTTGTAGCCATCCACTATACTTACGTCGTAGAAACTCGGCTGCCTCTTGTCAACCTGCAACGTAAACTCTACTAGCGTCACCGGAGGAACGCCGATCGCCCCGGTGCATTCGAGTCGGCCGTTGCAGTCGCCTGTTTCGCAGGCTCGTCCGTCGTTGGAGTAGTCGAAATTGCAGCCTGTTCTGGCCCAGATGCGGCCACTCCAATCTCCAGGTGCCTGGAATTTCCGGAGTCTCCCGGATGGAAGATAGAAGCCACCGTTTGCTACGACTGGAAAGCCTTGGTTCGGGGCAGTGGCAGGCCATATGGGAAATGGGCACTTGTTGCTCACGTAAAATGTGCATGCTTCCACAACTCCACTACTGCCTGTGGGTTACGTTGAACTATAAACGATGCAAAAGAAGAAAAAAAAAGAAAGAGCTTAGGAAACGAATTACTGTATATACATACATATATATATATATATATTACCAGATGATATGCGGTGGCATAGCAGGACGAGAATCCAAACCGAAAATGTACTGCACAACTTCATTCTGATTTCAACACGATGAAAGGCAATACGAGTTTTTGCTTTTGGTTTGTATTTATAGTTAACAAGTGAATGTATTAATCAAACTTTTATGCCTGGACTTCTTTGATTGTACTTCACGTTTTCAAACTAATTCAGTCTTTAAGGAGAAGAAAGCAAGGGTTACCATACGTGTGTATTGTAATCTCCCTCCATTCTACTACTATCTCTTCTTGGTACGTCTTCTATTTTTTTTTTCCCCTGCTACTGTCTGTTCTAAATAGAAGGCCAATACTAGAATTCACGGGGCAATAAATTAAAATAACAAAAGGAGAAATAATTGACTCTTTTTGTAGCTTGTGCAGAATTTTGCATCACTTGATTAATTAGGAGTCAGAAGAAATCATCTGGGATTTTCAGAAAGTAGCAATCAGGACACTTCCTTCACCTTCGTTTTTTGTTGGGCTAAAATTGCACTTTAGACGGTGCCATTGAGTGTGTTTGGATGGTAGATTATTTAGCGCGGGTATTTTTTAAACAAAAATATTGTAACAATTTTTTGATCTGATATATGTGAAATAAAAATGTGTTGATGATATAAGCAACTAAAATTTGTGTGAATAATTCACTATCCAAATTTGTGCAAATTTCCAGTGTTATCTCTCCTAGAGGTGGCTGGAACCAAAGATTAGTAGAGTTCATTAGATAGGAGGACTCAGGAGGACAGGATTAGTGAAATTGTGTGGTATGCGGCATGCTTTTTTTTTTTTTTTCGCTTATTCCATTAAATAATAAGGATAACGTGCGAGTATCTCGAATGCTAAAATCTTCTAGTAGCTTTTGCTAACAGTTAATTTTGTTGGGAATTTACGCTTTATGCTGCCTTCGAACTTCAGCTTCATACAAATTTGCTTAAAACGTAATCGAAAATCATAGGGTTAGTAATTTAGCCAGGTCGATGATGACAATGCCAAATCAATTTGGCTCTTCCCATCTTGTTTTCACACTCCAGCACACCTAAAACTTTGAGGGTCAATGTTTTTTCGAGGGTGTAGACAAAATATCACATTTGGGAATGTTTCATGTGTAGGGCAAGAATCATTGGTGGAGTTAGGGCCTTTATTTAGGAGTGCAATAATATTAATTTAGATTTACAAGGTGTTGGTTTGTAGATTTCGGACTAACAAAATGTTCGTTATAGTAAATCAATTTATTCAAAATTACCAAAAAAAAATTTAAAATTTGTTTACAACTTGATATTTGTTATTTTCCAAGTCATTTAATTGCATGAAATTTTATAGTAATTAAAATTATGCCTAAGAATACAAGATGTGAACTCTATTAAACATATACAGTAGGCAAATAATTTGTACACAGTCCAATTGTCAAATGAATACCTGATTGGGTTATAATTCACATGAAATGGACATGTAAGAAACATCAATATATTAAGTAAAATAGCATTTGATTTAATAAAATAAATAACATTTAATAGAAAGGAAAAAAATAGCATCATTTGATATTTAAGGGAAAAAAATAACATTTAAATGGCCCAGCACCTTTTTGCCATGTCCAAAGCAGCTAATTTTTAAGGAACGCAATAAATTTTAGGTTTTTGGCCTTCTAAGAAGGAATTAATTATCGATCATAGATTTTGTGTCATCCTCTCAAAAAAAAAAAAAAAAAAAAGAACAAAGGAAATCGTATTAGCTTTGAAGAAATAAGGGAGTTGCTTTAGAGTTTAGATCTGAAAGAGAGAAGGATACTTTAGAGTGTTATTCCCTTTCTTTTTTCGTTTTGTTAAGTGCTTTGATTAAAAATTTTGGTCTTTTACATTTGGATCAATAAAATAAGGATTCGTCAAATTTACCCTTTAAATATAGAGCATGTAATGGGACCATAGCTTATTTCGGCCAAAATTAGCCTGAAAAGATGTTAGAGCACAAAAAACGAGCATATTTTATACTCCCTCCGTCCCACTTTGATAGTCCTATTTCTTTTTTCACACAGTTTAAGAAAAAATAGTTAACTTTGTTGGAAAAGTAATTTAGATTGCTATTTTCCTAAAATACCCTCACATTAAATATGGTACAACTTTATGGAAACTTGAATTGATGGTAAAAAAAGAATCAACTCTCATTAAATGGGATAGGTTTATAGTAACAACTACTTACATTAAATAATGGTATTTTATGAAAATTAAAATACAACTACATTCTTCAATTGGAAAGTGGACTACAATTTGGGACAGATGAAAAAGAAATACAGGACGATCAAAGTGGGACGGAGGGAGTATGTTAAGGATTAAAGCCGTTCGTCTTCATTCACATCAGCTATATGTGAAGGAAGCTTTTATTTTTTGTTGAAGGAAGATTAATGCAATTTTTCCTACGTGTGACAGCTAAATTAGCACTGGCTGGTTGTAATTTAAGTCTAAGCTCGATTACAAGAAGAAGCGTTTCTCAAGCCCCCAGGCCCCCGTGTCTCTCTCTCTCTCGCTCTCTCTGTATCTGTGTAATGTATTTAATGGGCCTCCGGATGTTTTTATCTGGGAGATCTTTGGATACCATCCGAGAACGAACGAGAGCCGATAGAGAGGACCCAAACTCCAACCCAACTCATTCATTGGGTCTCTCACCAAACTCACGCCCCGTTTCAAATTTGAACCCAGCCTGCCTTTTTAAGTCCCTATGCTGTCCCACACTGACTCTCTTGTTCTCTCCATCTGTCTCTCTCTCTCTCTCGTGTTCTGACTTGGCGCCCGAGGTTCTCTCTCGCACTTGTTTGACCACCTCGGCGTCGCCAAATCCCCATTTTGACCGCATAACCCCATTTTCCCTCCCTTTGCTCTACTTTAAACTCACCCCCTAAAACCAAAACGCCCTCTCTGAGGCGTTTCGTCAAACATTGTACTGCCCTTTATATCTCTCAATCATGAGCAAACTAACGAATGATGGCACCATATATGGTGAAGCCGATGCCACCAAGGTCAGTTTTCAAGACCTTAGCATCTATAGCAGTACTAGCATGGAACTCTCTAGTAGTACCGTCACGGTTTCTGGTACTACCAGCGTAGGAAGTAAATTGAGTGACTATCAACTTGAGGAGAAAGAAATGGTCTCTATAGATGTTGAATTGAATAAAGGTGGGGAATGTGTTGAGAGTGGCAAGAGTAGTTTGAGTTCCTCTAGTTACTGTAACAGCATAGACGTAAATGAGGCTAGTTTTAGTCTTTTAGAAGCTATTGCCCATCCAAACCTCATAAGGGTAACGACATCCGCTGGGACGCAATACAATCTGTGCTTGCTAGAGATGGTCAGTTGGGCTTGGGGCATTTTAGGCTGTTGAAGAAATTGGGATTTGGGGATATTGGGAGCGTTTACTTGGCGGAGTTAAGAGGGATGAAATGTTTGTTTGCAATGAAAGTAATGGATAAAGGGACGTTAGCCGGGAGGAAGAAGCTGGTGAGAGCTCAAACTGAGAGGGAAATATTGGGTTTATTGGACCATCCTTTTCTTCCATCCCTTTATTCACATTTTGAAACAGAGAAATTTTCGTGCTTGCTAATGGAATTTTGCAGCGGCGGGGATCTGCATTTGCTTAGGCAGCGTCAACCAGGCAGGCATTTTACTGAGCAAGCTGCAAGGTTAGCTCTTCACTGCTGAATCATTGTATAACTAATTGCTTCTTGTTAGTCGCCCTTTTTGGTCAAGTTTTCACTGTCATTAGATATTAGTGCAATTGGCTAGAAAGTGTATGGTGTTAGCACTCTTCTAGAGGAAACGAGAAGCTGAGTGATTCTTTTACATATATACACCATACTCTCGAGGTGGTAAATCTGGTCTTATGGGAGATTGATTGGGAAAAGTCTTCTGTTTCATGCTAGTTTCTCTCAAAACACCTTGTTCTATACGGGGACATTAGACATTCATTTGAAGTTAGATGTATCACCATATAAGTTGCATCATTTGGTTGAGTTATGTGCCTACAATATACTCCTACTTGCGAGTAATATCACTATATTTTGAACCCCTGGCTCCTATACTATCATACTCTTAGAAACTTAAAGGTTGAAATTGAAACACTTGCAAGTGTGAAATGAACTCGTGCTGCAAAGAGTTTCCTTTAACCCTCAATATTGCAGCATAGTCTCAGGTTATTAGAATTTGAATGATGCGACTTTTAGACATTTCATTGACAACTTATTTTACTCGAATATTGGCAGGTTTTATGCTTCTGAAGTGCTCCTTGCCCTAGAATACTTGCACATGATGGGAGTGGTCTATAGGGACTTGAAGCCTGAAAACGTCATGGTGAGGGAAGATGGTCATATCATGCTGTCAGACTTTGATTTATCATTGAGATGCCATGTTAGTCCAACCCTGGTTAGTTCCACCACTGAACTGTCTTGTAAAATTTCATCGTACTGTATCCAGCCATCATGCATTGATCCAGCATGCAAGTTACCAGTTTGTGTAGAACCTTCTTGCTTCCAGCCCTCTTGTTTTAGGCCTAGTCTTTTCAACTCCAAAACATTAAAATTGCGAGGAGAATGTACGCCTGCAGTTGCTTCGGATTCACTGCCGGTGCTCATTGCAGAGCCAACTGCAGCACGATCCATGTCATTTGTCGGGACACATGAATATTTAGCCCCTGAAATAATTAGAGGTGATGGTCACGGGAGTGCTGTTGATTGGTGGACCTTTGGAATATTTCTGTACGAGTTGCTTCATGGAAAGACTCCATTTAAAGGAAACGGAAACAGAGAGACATTATTTAACGTTGTAGGCCAGCCCTTAAAATTTCCCGAGAGTCCCACAGTTAGTTTTGCTGCAAAGGATCTGATCCGTGGCCTGCTTGCTAAGGATCCCCAGAAAAGATTAGGGTTTAAAAAAGGCGCTACAGAGATAAAACAACATCCATTCTTTCAGGGTGTTAATTGGGCTCTCATCCGCAGTACCCAACCTCCAGAAATTCCCAGACCTGTAGATCTAGCGTTTTGGAATCAGACATTCAAGCCACCCTTGCCTTCAAATGACAAAGGAACTTCTGACTCCGATAGATCTTCTGGCCCTTACCTAGATTTTGAATTCTTCTAATCAATTTTGGCTGGATAGATTGCGGCTCTCGTCCTTGAGGCAAGTAAATTTTGTTTACCGATTTGTATTTATATCCCTCAATGTCACCTTCTTGTTGTTTAGAAGCTTCTACTTTCTAGCCTCTTGAGTATCAAAGTGATCTTTTCATCTTTCTCAAGGTCCTGCCCAGGTAAATGAAATGAAATCACAGAAAAGTTGTTCTTCTTTTTTTCGGTGACCATATTATGTTTCCTTTAACGTGGGACGCTAATATAAAAGAAGCTACTTTTGTTTATGAAACTAGTCTAGTCTCTCAAGCAACCTAGATGCCTAGAAACAACTTCATTGCCACTTCTCACTCAATTTAGTCTTGGAAAAACAGCAAAGCAATCTTTAACTAGTATATCTTGCTTGTCATTGCGACTCGTAAAATCTTTATGAATCCTCTTTGAGTGACGTCCTTCCCGATTTAGTTCCCGTCCAGAGTCTCAGAAGATTCTGAATTCTTGAATCTATATGTATCATTGTACTTGACGCCTGGAAGTGTGCTCATCTGACCCAACGAAATTCTCAAGTACGTATCAACGGGCCCATCGATCCCAACGCAGAACTGAAATTACAGAATCAAATGATCCTTGCAGAATAAAATTACAGATATTATCGAACCTTTTGGACGTAAGCCGAAGTAAACTCACCACTATATCTCTGCAATCTCCCATCACCTGCACTTTTACCCGCTGCCAAATGGACCACGCCTTGTAGAGCACGGACATCAGAATAACAAAATCATTGAATTTGTCCGCCATGCATATAAGTACTTGGAATAAAATGAATAACATAAGATAAACTGAAATTCACGCTTTGCCCTTCACGGCATAAAAGATGAGACAAACGCCAGCGAGCTGGACGATGAGACTTGACAAGAATTCTTCAATGAGCATATTTGCAATATACTATACACACACACACACGCTCGCTTTTCATCACTTTTATTACTATATATTATGTATTACCAATATGACTATACAAGTAGACCTGCACACTCAAAGTTACCCAAATACTTGGTAGTATTTTCCATTATAAAGTATGATGTCAATGTTGTAGCTTACCATTTAGTCAACAAGGCCAGTTTGTGAAACTTTTTGCTAGTGACGGAGACAGAAAAAAATTTTCACTAGCAAAAAGTTTCGGTAGGGCAAAAGTAATTCTAAAATTTTTTACCTACTCTTTTTCTAATTTTTTAAGCCAAAAAAGTATTCACCAACAAGTATAAATGATGCATATATTTCATGAAAAATATAAAACAAAAACTCAAAATTATTAATGTAATAATAACAAATTAAACCATTTACAATTATTCACGACAAGTTTTCATATTTTGATAACGGTTTATAACCTTCTCATTTTAAATTTCACAAAATATATTTTTCTCAATGTAAGTAACTAAATAATCATTCATCCAAGTATCTCCCATTTTATTTCGTAACCGATTCTTCACTATATTCATAACTGAAAAAGCCCTCTCTACGATAATTGTAACAACAAACAAAATCAAAACCAACTTTAAAAACATATAAACCAATAGATATATAAAATTTCAGAAGACATACTTGATATTATATCAAAACTTTATGAGTACTATAGAGATTTAAGGAGGGCAGCAGAGGCCCGTGCCCCCACCGTAGATCCGCCCCTGCTTTTTGCTGAGGGTTGCCAATTCAAATGCTCCTAATATTTACTAGTGGAAAAAATGTATTCACGATGTATTTTGCGCTATACAATCCTATTTATACAATCCTATACCTGTCAATTTTAAAAAATAATGCACTGGAGCGATGCTGAGTCGAATTCAGCAGGTCAAAACGTAGTGCTATATGCTAGTTGCTAAAATATGCAACTGATAGAATGAAGACCGAGTAAATATCATCCTCATAAACCACAGCATGCGCACCAACTCCGATCTCCTTGTCTATAGTAATTGTGAGAAGCAACAGGTGCCCAAATGTGTGAATTGGCCATATGGAACTAAGGTTTCATGCTCCATAATTTGAAAATGGCATCAATCTAAAGCTGGGACCAAAGCGAATTGACTTTCTCGTTAACTCCAAGGCACTCGAAAGCAGAACTTTGGAAATGTTGGCAGAATCATTGATCTCATAAACCACTAACTTGTCTCGTTATGAAATCAGATTGCACACTTTCTTGGCACCAGTATATATAACAGATCTCTGATAAAGTCCACCAGGTAGCAATTTCAGTGCTCAACAAATACAGATTAACCTGCCAAGGGAGCACATTAGTCCCTAGCAAATAGCAATGGCAATCGCAGATGCACAATCTCCTGATAAATTCCCAACCATAGATCAGTGTGAATCTAGCGGACGCGAAAATCATACCGTAGTTGCTGATCTCGATGGAACTTTACTCATAGGCAGTAGCTCATTTCCTTACTTTGCACTTGTAGCCTTTGAAGCTGGTGGAATACTTCGGCTTCTCTTCCTACTTCTGGTTTCTCCTATTGCTGCAATATTGTACTATTTCATCTCTGAGGCAGCAGGAATTCGCGTTCTAATATTCGCAACATTTGCTGGGATGAAGGTCTCAGATATCGAGTCCGTGGCACGTGCTGTCTTACCAAAATTTTATACCAGTGATTTACATCCAGAAACGTGGCGTGTCTTTTCATCATGCGGGAAAAGATGTGTACTAACAGCAAATCCTAGGATTATGGTTGAGGCCTCTCTCAAAGATTATTTAGGTGCAGATATGGTTTTTGGAACAGAGATATCAATCTGGAGGGGGAGAGCTACAGGACTTGTAAATGGTCCTGGAGTACTTGTTGGTAGAAACAAAGCTGAGGCCCTTCAGAAGGCCTTCGATGCTGCACCAGCTCCAGAAATTGGATTTGGAGACCGGAAGACCGATTTCCTATTCATGAAGCTGTGCAAGGTTTGTCCAATACGATCAACTGCTCTAAACAAACTGAGAAGCATCAATGATAAACCATGCATCAATTATACAATTCCTTATTTCTAATGCTCATAACATCAATGTTGACATCATCGCAGGAAAGCTATGTTGTCCCAAAAAAGCGTAAAGTCCAACCAGTGAGCCATGACCAGTTGCCTAAGCCAATAGTCTTCCATGATGGGCGGCTTGTCCAGAAACCAAGTCCTCTGATGGCACTGCTAACCATTCTCTGGATCCCAGTAGGCTTCCCCTTGGCCTGCTTGCGCGTTGCAGCCGGCGCACTCCTGCCAATGCCACTGGTCTATTATGCATTCAGGGCACTCGGAGTCCGGGTCAATATCAAAGGAATCCCACCTCCACCAGCCCAAAAATCAACAGGCCAGACGGGCGTCCTGTTTGTTTGCTCACATCGAACTCTTCTTGATCCAATCTTTCTCTCCACCGCACTTGGCCGTCCCATCCCAGCAGTCACATACTCTCTCTCGCGCCTCTCAGAAATCATAGCCCCAATCAAAACCGTCAGGCTTAACCGCGACCGCATTAAAGATGCCAAGATGATCAAGAACCTTTTAGAAGAAGGTGATTTGGCTATATGCCCGGAAGGGACAACATGCAGGGAACCGTTCTTACTAAGATTTTCAGCATTGTTTGCTGAATTAACTGACCACCTGGTGCCGGTGGCCATGAACAATAGAATGAGCATGTTTCATGGGACGACTGCTAGAGGGTGGAAAGGACTGGATCCTTTCTACTTCTTCATGAATCCGAGCCCTGTTTATGAAGTGACATTTTTGAACAAATTACCGCAAGAGCTGACATGCGGTGCCGGGAAATCAAGCCATGATGTTGCTAATTATATACAAAGGATGATTGCCTCAACATTATCATACGAGTGTACCAGCTTCACCAGGAAGGATAAGTACACGGCATTGGCAGGAAACGATGGAACTGTCTCCGATAAACCTGCAATTGCAGCCAAAAACATCCTGGGCTGCTAGAACTGCAAATTGTACACAATATAATTTATAATACTGGTCATCTAATTCTCACAGAATATTATTATCAGCCAACCCCTGAAAATATATGTTTTACCGGAGAAATGATAGCACTGTAGCAGTATCAAACTTACAAATGGTAAATTGCTTATAGTAGAACAAAATACTTTGTACACTGCCTTTAGCAGATTACTGCGGTTGACATAACAGATTAATGGCTCTATTAACGTACCTTATAAATACTCAATCACGTATATTTCATACTACGTTACTGGATTCATTGAATTATGCCAATGAAGCCGTGCTACTCTGTTGACATAACTTTCTTGATTTCATGTTACATACCGTCACAAAAGATATTTTATGAAGGGAGGAATTTCGAAGTTCGCAGCGTAGAAATCTATGGCGGATCGTCGGGACGACTTAGGCGAGTCTTTGACGGGATTCCTGGCCTTTAAGTGGGACTCGTGGATTTCTTCTAGATGATCCAACAGCTAAATAACTGCAGATATCATCCATCCTTACCGATCCCAATTATTTATTTGCTTCAAATGTGTTGAGTTTGCTAGGAATTCGTCTTTTACTGAGAATGACGGCAAGGATCATAGTCATTTTAATTGGGTATGGAAAGTTAAGAGGAATTTTGAATGAAGACCAATAATAATGCCGTTTAAGCCATTTCTAGAAGGCATTGTTATTGTTTGTGCGGATGGATATTCTTGCAAATATTAGTCTAAATCTCCAATTAGGAGCTCCTTCGCTATTTCTTGATTCTCCTGATGTTATCAAAATCTCGTCTTTCTTAGGAATAGATATCTCTGATTTATGGGGGGCGAACAATCAAACAACGAGTAACAAAAAATTATCAAAACAAATGATACACACTAACCTAAAATCAAAGTCTTAAGATCAAAGTTTAATAGATGATAACTATACACTAAATATTTTTAATAATAAGAGACAAAAAATAAGGCAAATGATGAAAATTAACTCACAGACCAAGATCATATAAACATTAAATAAATTCAATAAATAGACATTAACCCTATACAAATTAACGCAAAAAAATCCTAAAATACAAATTTAGAATAAGAACAATTGACAAATTAATAATCATAAAAAATCTAAATCACAAATTTCAAATACGTGTATGTGTCTAAATAATGAATGATTATGAATCAAAATATAAAAGAATTGAAACATGGAGTTTTGGGGAGAGTGAATACTTGAAACAAGTTGAATGAACTTGGGGAAAGATCCATGCTTGTTCATTTAAGTGTTGGTGTTTGATTAATACATTAAGTCAATCACGTATAAATATAATTTTAAATGTGATTAAATTTAAAAAATATGATAAAATTTTTCTTTAGTTGTCAATTTTTTTATTTCCTTACCTTAAGTAATGTAAAGATACACCAAATACATTAAGGTTATAATAATGAAATTTAGTATATATAAGGAAACTAGAATGAGCTATTATAAAACACGTTTTTAGAAAAAAAAAATTAAAGAAGATAAACATGTTAATTAATAAAAAAAAAACACTTGTTGAGGTGACACAAATTTAGAATAAGAACAATTGACAAATTAATAATCATAAAAAATCTAAATCACAAATTTCAAATACGTGTATGTGTCTAAATAATGAATGATTATGAATCAAAATATAAAAGAATTGAAACATGGAGTTTTGGGGAGAGTGAATACTTGAAACAAGTTGAATGAACTTGGGGAAAGATCCATGCTTGTTCATTTAAGTGTTGGTGTTTGATTAATACATTAAGTCAATCACGTATAAATATAATTTTAAATGTGATTAAATTTAAAAAATATGATAAAATTTTTCTTTAGTTGTCAATTTTTTTATTTCCTTACCTTAAGTAATGTAAAGATACACCAAATACATTAAGGTTATAATAATGAAATTTAGTATATATAAGGAAACTAGAATGAGCTATTATAAAACACGTTTTTAGAAAAAAAAAATTAAAGAAGATAAACATGTTAATTAATAAAAAAAAAACACTTGTTGAGGTGACAAAATGATAGAGTTCAAATTTAAATCTAACACTCCATATTGAATTTTTAATATTATATTGATGTAAACAAATGAACAACATGATATTGATGTGGCCATTACCAATCCCAAAGAGCCATCAGCCCTTTGCCTAGCGGTCAAATTACCACTATATGTGACTCCCATATTGATATGAAGTTCTGTTGAGCTAACTCTTTCATTTTGTTTTAATTTTTATCCCATATAAATTTAGAGGACCATACATTTTTCACAAGATAAGACACCAAAAGAGATGGCAACGTTTTTTCTTTCGGAAGAAAAAAGAGATGGAGATTGGACCATAGGCATAGAAAGACCCACAAATGGTACCTCCTATCGTCTACCTTTGGCTCTACTTGAATTTGTTGTTTTTATAACAAATTATATAATTTTTTGTTCGTGGATTACCCTAATAAACTAAAAAAATATACACAATCACAAGCTTACAAAAACATAAAAATAAATCTCACTATATTTTCTCCTCCTACTAACCACATACTACTACCCACTGTCGCCACCATCCCTACCATCCTCCCTTCTCTTCTGACACCCTTTTTCTTTCTCTCTCTCTTCCTCCCTTTCCTTAACCTTTCCTCCTCCCCCTCATTCCTCTTCCTCTTTCTTCCCTTCCCTTTTCTCTCCTCTCATTTTCGACTTTTGCTAGAAAAAGGGTAGGGAAGTTTGGTAGCTGCAAGAAAGGGAGAAGGACATAGTTAGGGCGGGAAGAAAGGGGAGGGAAAGGAATGAGAGAGGAAGATGAAGAAGAAAGGGAAGAGGAGGAGAAGGAAGAGGGAGAGAAGAGAGGGGAGAGACGGCAGTGGCAATAGAGGTGGAGATAGGAGTGGCAGAGAGGTGATGGATAGTGTTGTGCGGTGATTTTTTTTTTCAATTTTTAACAATGCTTTAATAAAATTTTAAAATACCTCAAAAGTAATTATAGTAAAATTTTTTTTATTTACAATGTTACTAGATAGCATTTCAAAAATACCTAATCCATGCAAAGGCATAAATTTTTGTTTTTTTCCCCTAGATTTTAGGTTTTATTTTCACTTTTCCCTTTTATTGGACCCACAACGTGTATGGTTTGGACATCTGTTCTTATTTGAATTGCTATTTTTTTAATAAAAATTAAAGTTTTTTATATTTATTATTAATATATTATTAATTATATATTTATTTTATATATATTAAATCGCTATATTTGTTTAGCGGGCAATGCAAGAAGCCAAGAACCATCGAGAACTAGGACTGTCAATGGGGCTGGGCCAGCCCGAGCTCGGCTCGCTCGGCCCGACAGAAAGCCCGACGAGCCCGATCATTTAGTGAGCCGGTCTGAGCCTGAGCCTAAAAATTAGGCCCGAATTAAATGTGAGCCGAGCTTGGGTCTTATTAGGCTCAAACTCGATATAGGCCCGGCCCTTTAATTACCTATATATATATAATATTTATATTTTGATATTATGTATAATTATATATCCAAATATATTATTACTAAATACTAAATATATACATAAATTACAAAACACAAAAATACATCTAAAAACTCTTTCATGAGCTTTCTTGAGAGCCAATATTGGTAATGCATAACTAAATCTCTAATTTTTCTTATTGGTTGAGTAAATTTTTTTATTGGCATAATATTGGTTGATTTTTTTTTGGTCTACAAACACAAAAATCATCAAGCATATTTGGATTTAAATCACAAAATTATAAAAAAAGTTTCAACTTTTAAAGATGTATTGGCTTATAATCGCATGTTTTATTACTATTTTTCATGCATTTTGAATAGATTAAATATAAATATTGTTAAAAAAATTTTGGTTTATACACGTTTTAAGAACTATTATTTGTTCATGTTTAGTTTTAATATTATAGTCTTGTAAATGTTAAATTAGTTTTACAACTTAATAGTTATAGTAATTATATTAAGAAAATTAAGGAGTAATAAGTGAGCTTGGGCTAAGCCCGATTAAGACTCACAACCCGAATATTATGTGAGTTGAGTATGAGCTTCACATTTACGAACCCGAAACTCATAGCCCGAAGTCTGAAAATTATTCAAATTAAATGAGTTGAGTTTGAGCTCATCAAAGCCCCGGCTCACTAGGCCCGATTGACAGGCCTATCGAGAACTACTACTGATACCGTCGTGTTCTTTTAATTGCTACTACTACCTAGGAAAGGAATTTGACATAACGCGCTTTATTTCGCCAACCAAACCCCGAAACGGGTAGTGCACAATCCTGTGGGCAATCCGTTGAAATTCCAGAACCACAAGTACAGTAGTAGAATAAAAGGTTGCAAGACTAGTCGTATTTAACTCACTGCCACCAGTGGAGCGAGCTTTGACTTTAATCAAGAGTGTTCTGACGAGCAGATCCATCCTTACAACATCCCAACCCCCCCCCCCCCTGCCCCCGCCTTTTAAAAACTCCAGCTTCAGTTTTAACTCAATTCACCCAGCTAAAGAGACGCTGACAATTAAAAAACAAAAAAAACCGATAATTTCCAGCTCCATTTTGGTGTATAAGTGTTAAAAATCCCATTTGGCAGGGTCAAGATTTAGGTTGAAACGCATTCTCGATGGAGTCTAGAGTTATTCTTTTGCTTCTGCTATGTTTGTTGTCGATTCCGTCGGATCTGTCTGTTTCCGCTGGCCAATTTTCCCGCTGGGGTGGTGGGAAGAAATTGTAAGCATTTTCAGCCCGTTTTCAATTTGTTGCTCTTGGAGAGTGCAGATTGATCCCTGATGTTGTTTACTGTTTTTATCAGAAAAGGGTCGGCGGTAAAGCTGGCGACGGGTGCTTCATCGGCTCCGCTTGATCTGACCCGGGTTACCCAACTCTCTTGGAAGCCCAGGTTTGTTTTCTCCTGCCTCCGTTTATGCATGTTAGTGTATATATGTTTGTATATACAAGCCTTGCCATCCACATCAGATGCCGATCCTTGTTTCTGCTGCCCCCACACCCCCTCCCCCACCCAAAATGGTAAAAAGAGACAAGAAAAGAATAGAAGGCATAAGATTGTCCTTGCCGGCCGGTGTTCTTTTTTCTTTTGGCTGAACAATGATGATAATTTTGAAATCTGCAGGGCTTTTATATATAGGGGATTCTTAACAAATGAAGAGTGTGATCATATGATCAATCTGGTTGGTCTTTATCTCCTTTTGTTCTATTGCAACTTCTTTTAACAGTCCTGTGTTGAGTATTCATCTACCCATCGAAATTTGATCTTTCTGTGCGATTTATCGTTCTTATTGGGTTCTTTTACTCGTGCATTTTGCTTTAGCTGCAAGTTTTCTGCCTAAAAGAAATGGGATCATTTATGAAATGTAAGATCCTTTAGGAAGAGAAATTGACTTCTGTTTGGTTGGCTGTGGTTTTGACTAGGCTAAGAATAAGATGGAGAAATCCATGGTGGCTGACAATGACTCTGGCAAGAGCATAGAGAGCGAAGTTCGAACAAGTTCTGGCATGTTCCTTAAGAAGCATCAGGTTAGCAAATTCCCGTTCTTTACTAGTTATCAGTCAGCTAGATATCGTCTGTAATGACCATTTGAGTCCCTTAACGTTCCCATTAGTGTGCAACAAACAGAAGGAATAAATTATCACAGTGCTTTTATCTTTCTGGTAGACTAATATCCGGAATATATTTTCTTTTGAAAGAATGTTGAGATATCGCTTCTTGGTTGCTGTTTCTTGTAGAAGGAATACCTGAATATTTTGCATCTAAATAATGTTAAGAGTTTCTCAGATCTTCTTCCTGACAATTGCAACGGCTATTTTTATGTTATAGTTACTAGCCATATCTGAGGTTTGAAGCATTTCCGGAAAATCTGCCTGGAAAAAATATATATATATATATATATGCCTCTCCTATCTCCCTTGGCATTTCGTTTGATTAATCCTCCAGGATTGGAAGAACCTTTGAAAAGCTCTGCAGAATTCGAAACCTGAACCATCATGATCCTTGCAATACTTTTGGGAGAGAAAAGGAAGGGTGACAGGGGTTGGGCAAAGTTTTGGTTGAACTCCTGGCAAAAGGCAGAGTCCCAGCTATGTGTTTTGCTTTTCTTTGAACTTAGTGTCATTGGTGCTGACTATTGTGGTGAATAGAATATGTTTGTGAATAATTCCAATGCTAACTTTATTGCATCAAAAAAAGCTGAACACGATTATATTTGTGTTCAAGTCAAGTATGACCCCGATGGTGGTTTTTCATGCAACTCTTGGCAAGCCCCGTGCACATGTTTTTTGAGTAGAGGGTCTGTGCCAGGCTGGTTTCTTGAAGCAGCAAAAATTTCCCCTCTCAGTAGTCAAAGGGTGATAACCAGGTGCTCTATGAGCCAACCAATAAACCTAAGACTTGGACCAACTATTCTGTGGCTCCACTTTACTATGCTGTGAATGCGCAGAGTCATATCTGGTTGCTTGAGCTTGTATTCCAAGTCATAATACAATATTTCACTTGTAGGTTGCCTTTGCTCTACAGTTTGTGGCAACTGATCTTGTAGATGATGGATTAGATCTGTGCTTGCCACATCTTCTTGATTGCTCTGAAGCTTCTTGCTTTGAGCATCTTTAACAATTTATTAATCTTGCTTGTGTAATTCTTTTTCCTAATTAATGGACAAACATGGAGGAATTCTATAGTCAGCCATCTATTTTTGCCTTCATTTCATTGTGTCAAAACTCTTCACTGCTGATGTTTTTGTCCTAAAGAGCATCCTGAGGTAGAAGTATCATTAGCTCTTAGCTGCATTTCGCGCTATTTCAGTTTTCTTCTTGCTTTTTGTGATAGGACTATTGAGCATTAAAGCCCAAGGTTGTGTTATAGCTGGATGCTGTCCTGATAAATTGTTTATTTTCATCCCAAAAGTCCCTACTGTTGTACCATTTTGTGTGGTGATTTTGCTGTTATGATGCAAGAAGTTGCAAGTTTGGTTGGTCTAATATATATAAGTTAATGAATGTTTAAATTGAATTTGTTGCATCTTTTAACATGTTTGTTACAGAAAATACCTTTTCCTTAACAGTTATTACTTTACTAGTGTATTAAACTAACTAGTTCATCATTGAAACTAAAGATCTAATGGAATTTTTCTCCTATTTTAAAAAGGATGACATTGTTGCTGGTGTCGAGGCTAAGATTGCTTCTTGGACATTCCTTCCTGTAGGTAATTTGCTTCTTTTTTGCAATTATTTACTATTAGTTGAAAAGGAAGAAATCTCATTGTTAGTCGAATTTGTATACAGAGAATGGGGAAGCTATGCAAATACTACATTATGAGCATGGACAAAAGTATGAGCCACATTTTGATTATTTTCATGACAAGGAAAATCAGAAATTGGGTGGTCATAGAGTAGCAACCGTGCTTATGTATTTATCTGATGTTGCAAAAGGTGGCGAAACAGTTTTCCCTAGTTCAGAGGTAATGAAACTGTTGGATGGTTTACCTGTTTTATCTGTTTCTCTAGTTATTTTTTGATAGCAATGTCCTTGAGTCTGTCTGTCAAACTTTTCAGAAAAAGGAAACTCAACCAAAGGGTGATGATGATTGGTCTGATTGTGCTAAAAATGGCTATGCTGGTAAGGACAATGTTAAATATCTGGAAATTATTGGTAGATTTGTTGCATCCAATTAGTATGTAGTGTGTTCTCATATCCCAAATAGCTACTTGAAAAAGGGAAAAGGGCACAGATTCTATCATATCTACATTATATTTGGTTTTCGAGTTATATATTTCAAGAATAGAGTTGTCCAATAGGTATCATGTATGCACATGTTCACATTCACGAGTATTAACATCTGAACGTCTTTCTTTGCAGTAAAACCCAGGAAGGGTGATGCACTGCTGTTTTTCAGTTTACATCCTGATGCTACGACTGACCCTTTGAGCTTGCATGGGAGCTGTCCTGTCATTGAAGGTGAGAAGTGGTCTGCTACAAAATGGATTCATGTAAGGTCTTTTGATGCGCTGTCTACTAGTGAAGATTGTGTTGATAAGGATCCAAATTGCCCTCACTGGGCTGCTTCAGGTGAATGTGAGAAGAATCCTCTATATATGGTGGGCTCTGAGGAGGCTGTTGGTTATTGTAGAAAGAGCTGTAAGATTTGCTCATCTTAGAATCTGAAGCCCAAAATCATTAGAGGTATTTATAGATCAACCCCATCCTTGGGTTGTATATAACATTCGGATATCTCCATGGATCGGATCGACCATTTGAAAAAGTAGTGTCGTTTTTGTCTTGAGGTGTGGGTACTGGAGTTACTGAACAAGAAGAGCAGTCAAACTTGTTCCCTTAACTGTTTCAGACTTACCCCATTTGTCATATACAGAAGCATCTTCTTCTATAGTGAATTGAAATAGGTTTTTGTTGTTGCCTCCTTTTTCACTATGCTTTTGATACTTAACTGGTACTATGGCGCTTTTCTTTGTTGTGGGATGTTGCACGCCAAACTCAGTTCATCCTGTGAGGCCCGAAGTGCACAACTTTAGGAGCCTAAGGTTGTTTGAAGTGAATCTGTAGTTGTTTGGGTTGATCTTTGGGTCCCCACACGCGCTTCCCTCTCTTGCTCTTCTCTTTTTTTTTTGGATTCTATTGTCACAATCTACACCTATTCTTACTCCTATTCTAATTTATACTATGGGGGGATTGAATCATAATCGGATCATATGATAAGGTTTGACCTTTGACCTCACACTTCACAAGGATATGTGGTGGCCAACTACTCTAGAGGAGGGTAGTTGGTTTTTCCCTCTCTTGTTCTTGCTGTTTGGCTTTAGCACGTTTGATTTCCTAGCTGAATGAAGCACGGGAAAATGTGAAAACTCGAAAATGCGAGATTTACAAGTTCACCTTCTTCGGAGTTCAGAATCAGACGCCTGAATGATGTCAGGTTTAAACCAGTGGATGTTCTGCTACCAGAAACTAATGTGCCACCAATTGAAATGGAATAGGAACATCATTTTTAGGCTTATTGAATCATCCTATTAAACCCAGAACGAGGGTTTGTAATATGTGAGCCACGCAGATTTGAGAGAGAGAGAGAGAGAGATGGAGGGAGAAGGGGAGCGTGCGTGAAGAGAGGGAGGGGGGATGTGAGCATTGTTTTTCATGTCACGTCAAACTGTTTTGATGGAGAAAATCATGCATTTGTTGTTAAATGGGGAGCCCTGTTTGCATGCATTTCATGCCCCCTTAATTGTTAAATGCTCGTCTGGAAACGTACTCTTGGAAGCTGTATAATTGCATCACCATTTCATTAATTAAAGATCTTAAATCCCACCATTTCCTCTCTCTAATCTCTGGACTCGCATAGCATACACATACCTGTCTATGCCCCGATGGGAAGACCTCCCTGCTGTGATAAAGCAAATGTGAAAAGAGGCCCTTGGACGCCTGAGGAAGATGCAAAGATTCTTGCGTACGTATCTCGCCATGGTATTGGCAACTGGACTTTGGTTCCTCAGAAAGCAGGTAAATGTGCTTTCACGAACCCTTTTTTTTTTTAAATAGTCAACATTAACTGTCCATATATTTACTGTGTTTGGATGAGTTTCATTTCAAAGGGCTCAACAGATGTGGGAAGAGTTGTAGGCTCAGATGGACAAATTATCTGCGGCCTGACCTAAAGCATGACAATTTCACGCCTGAAGAAGAAGAATGCATTCTTGAACTTCACAGAACTATAGGTAGCAGGCAAGTTTCCATCTTTTTAAATTGCGAAAAATGGAGAGCACGTTTGGCTGCTTCTGTTGCTAATTGTCGTGCAAAAATTTAGGCTTAGAAAACTCAATGTGAAGTAGGTCGAAATTTGTAAGAAACACAGAAAGGAATGATTTCTGCTTCTCCATATAGATAACTGCCGACATCGCTGAAGAAGGCATTAAAAAGGCGTACGAGATCTCACTTTGAAACCCAATGCTTCCGTGTTGTAGGTGGTCTTGGATAGCAAAGCAGCTGCCTGGGAGAACCGACAACGATGTGAAGAACTACTGGAACACCAAGCTGAAGAAAAAGCTCTTCAACATGGGCATAGATCCAGTAACACATAAGCCTTTCTCTCAGATTTTTACTGAGTTTGGAAAACTTGGTAATCTCCCGAGCACAATAAACCAGAATGCACTTCTTAACACTGAACCAAGAATAAAACCAGAACCCCTTTTACTTCCTCAGAAATTTCCAAATGCCAACAACCTCCAAATCATTGAGCCATATGGTCGGACCCTTTCTGGCAACTTTTTAGGTCAGGCAGCATCACAGTTACAAATCAACGGCCAAGAAACTTTAATTCTGCCACATTTACTCGGTGGAATCTCCCCTTCAACTTCATCTCCATCATCTTCGAGCAGCGTCATGAATTTTGGCTCCCAGTCTTTTCCTTGTGAACCACCTCAGCTTCAAAAATCACCCTCTTCTCCTTCTAATTGGAATGAAACAATCCTTGTTGACCCTTTTCCTTCCGCGGGTATAGAACAAAATGAAGAAGATTACAAAATCCGAGGGATTTCCTCACCGGATGATATTTCTTCGGCAGTGGTGCAGGAAGAGACGCCCCTGCATGCTGCTACCAGCATAATTGAAAACGAAGTAAATGACAAGGCTGGCGTGTCCTGTTATGGGCTAAAACCTGAACCAGAAGCAATGCGCTATATGGAATCTTCTTCATCTGCTGCTGATTCATTCTTGGAGTCCATTCTGGCTAGTGACAGACAGATGCAGCTGGAATTTCCTGAGCTTCTGGATGGATTCTGTGATTACTGACTCTGAAAATTCCCTAAAATGAAGAAGTTACTAGAATAAATGTTGACTTGCAGATGACCAAGGAACTCTGAGATTCCGTGGAATTAGTCGAGCGAGAGGGCAAATGTTTCAAAAGATCGCGCATTTCATGCATACTCCAATCGATCTCTTTTTGTAGTCTTTTCTAATCTCTTGGAATTTCGTGCATTCATTCATCGGAAACAAAGGCTGCTACAATTTTCCCACGTAATTAATTCCCTTCCAGTTCCAGACTCGAGAAGCACCTATGGTTCCATCTCCTGATAGGTTTACATCGCAAGCCATATTTTTCATGACGTTCGCTTGAAGTAAAATGGAGTATGTAATAAGACCACTTGATTTAATTAATATCACCATAAATCAACGAATTCTCCACCGAGGACTCGATAGATAATTTAAGCATGATGTGGTACCCGAAGCCGAAGGGACTACCTACATACACCGCACATGCATGCGAACGAAACAAAACAAGGCTGCCCTAAGCCTTGCTGCTACTAGTCAATGACAAACTCCAACCGCACTGCCAACCGTAAGATGGAAAGACAAAATAAGCCTTGTGCATAAAACCGTTTTCATAGTTTAAAATAGATAGGTTATACAATAGTTGTCGTCTCCGAAAATAAATAAATAAATAAATAAAAACCGTTTTCGTAGTTAGTTAACAAGAAGAATGCCAAAAAAAAAAAACATTTATCATGATATAATAAGCCCCATCTACAGGAGGGAAAAAAGAGAGAGAGAGAGGCACACACACACACAACCAAAGAGAGATATTGTGTGTGGATAAGCCAAAGTCCATTGATTAATCCATGAGTACATTGCAGAGATCATCCTATTCATTTCGGCGACAAGGATCATCAGGCCGCATTTGGGACAACAGGCTTGCCGGGCGAGAGATAAAGGTGGGTTGTGAGCCGGAGGCTAATGGGACTGATCATGAAAAGGTTCAACAGAACAGATCCATCCACAACCACATTGATGGTAACTCACGCCCTGCCCTTTTCGCCGATATGACGGCCGCACCCAAAGCAAATAAGGTTCGAAAGTGTTCTATTGGTGCCATCTTCGGCTCATGCGCGCGGCCTTCTGGTGCATCCTAGCACTTCTTCTTTTTTTTTTTTCCTAAATTATGAGTGTTTGTCCTAAATGGAATATCTCAGCATTCAATCTTTTTTCTGAATCATTTACAGGAATGATAGGTTGATTACTAACCCCTTATCCTTCTCTGTTATTCGGTGCATGGTTGAATTCTTGCTCGTTGTCAAATGAATCTCCTATCTTATCTGGGTTACCAATCAGCCATATGTTGATTTTTCCCCCTCATTAAGACTTTCTTTTCTGTATTTTCCTCCAAATTAGTCACACCACCACGCTCTTGGTGATGCATGTACCACAAAGATGGGGAGTCGGTTTTGCCATGCTGGTTTACTGTCATGTTTTCCGTTCATTCAAGAGCAATTTAGTCGATAAGAAGCATTATAATGTCATAAACAACAATATAGCGCATAGCCGGAGATCAGATTCTTCTTCTGCCTGAATTTTCTTCTAATCTTTTCTCCGATTCACCCGCATTAGGTCATCGCAATTGAAACCAAGAAGCCACCAATTATTTTCCGGTTCTGCAACAAGTTATGCTTGCCCTGTAATTAGCTAAACCATCAAATTTTTCTCCACCATTTGATGATCCCTAAAGCTTTATTCAAGACAGGGCGCCAAAAATTCATTTCGTCTTGGCTACATAGCACATAACCAGTAAATGATAGCCTTGAAGCAATTTGGAATATTCTGGATAACAGTACCAATCATGAATCGACAACAGCTTTTACGTTAACCAAAATTTGATGAATTCTTTTCTTATTCACTGCATTCAAA
Organism: Coffea arabica; assembly: GCF_036785885.1. Classification (NCBI taxonomy): domain Eukaryota; kingdom Viridiplantae; phylum Streptophyta; class Magnoliopsida; order Gentianales; family Rubiaceae; genus Coffea; species Coffea arabica. The sequence continues at coordinate 3,232,587 of NC_092323.1, read as the reverse complement.
TTTATGCTTTATCTGTACACTCAAATCAGTAACCTATTCAAATGATAGCCTTGAGGGCTGTAAAGCTGGCTCAGGGAATGGTTCTTCCCCTCACTAAATTGCAGCTTTGGTTGGCTCTGTTAAGTCAGACGCTCAGTTGGTTGTAATTACTATAACAGATTTTATTTAACCGTATACAACATAATATACGCTCAGGTAAATCATCAGCCTTGTTACCCTGCATCAAGTTTTCACAATTTTAAGAATGTCAGCTATGGACCCAAAGAGCACATTCTGGCTTGCAAAGGATTGTAGAGGCTACCTGAATTGTTAGACCAAAATCAAAAACACACTGCTTCAGTCTGTCATGAAATGCTTCAAAACCCTTTCTTGCAATGTAGCTAAACCTGTGTATGTCCAAATCAATCTCAAAGTAGTTTTCTCCCTGAAACAATTTGCAAAGCCAATTATTTCAGTTAGAATACATGGATGACTTGCATTGTACTTTCCTTAGTAGCTGCTCTGCGCCTAAAATGTTTTTATTTAGTATGAGCGAAAGCATCAAGACGGAGCAAAAGAGTCAACAGCATTTTTTTTTTTTACAGCAAGAGGATCACAAATTGAAATTTTATAAAATAAATCACTGTTTAACACCTAAAAAGGAGACCATTAGGATAATCTACGTTAAATCTGTAAAGACATGCTAAATGGAACAGTACAGCAGATCCAAATTTTCACTTCTAGGACCAGAATATGAATTGCATTGTCTAGGAAGCAGAACAACAAGATGACTGTATCAAGTGTCATAGAGCTTTTTAAGATAATCCTTACCAAGTAGAATTCATGTTGAGGACGTGAAAGAACAGGCTTTTCATTGTAGGTGATCATGAGCTTCTTTTCAGCCACACCCAAGTTAAGATCTTCCATGTTCACCAGTCGGCCCAAAATCTTCAATCTTTCCCTAAATGGCGCATTTGTGTCCAGAGGAAAGCTTTTGATTTTCTCAACTTCACCATCAATTATCCTCTATACCACAAAAGACCAATTAACAAGAAGATCAGGTTCTTTATTTTTGGTATAACAAATGGAATGATGCAGCAAAAACAATCAATTTCTAGACAAAAGGAATCATTAGAACTGCCAAATTGTTGCCATACTCAAAGAAATAAATGGCAAAAACCAGCTGCACGAAGCTAAGTTCATCCAACTTACCCTGATATTTTCTTGGAATTGAACTGGAAGTTCATTCGAGTAATTCTCAGAAATCTTGAAGTAGAAAACCAAATTCATGCCTTCTCCATCACATTCACTTGGAAAAATAGTTGCAGGGTACAGTGGTATCTGCGAAAGTTCAAATTAAAAAGGCAGAGAAATGTCAGATTGAGATAATATTCCATGCCAACTCAAAACACTTTCTTCCACACAAATAGGAAAAGTAAAACCACAGTTATACAGAATAAGAATGCGTATGTAAATTCCGAGCAGCCAACATTTACTTCAATATTCCAATTTGCAGAGAACTACTTCAACAACCACAAGTACAAAGGAAATACATACCTGAAGATTTACAACAAGAATTGGAGGAACTTCCCCAACTGAATCAATTGAAGGAAGTTCCACAAAACGTGCAATATGATCAATTTTCCGTGGAGACAAAAATACATCGACACCAAAAGGATGAAATGCTGCATAGTTTGCAGCGTATTCTTTCTTTTTATCCCTGTGAAAGAATTAGGTCAGGCAGACACATCAACTAACCATAATAGATATACCAGAATAAAGGAGCCGAAATCGGTTAAGAAATCCAAAGTTTGTTAGACCTTGCAATGAAAGTTACCATACTTGTGCAAGTTCAGTTATCTGGAATGTTAAATTGTTGAGTCTGAAAATCAAGTGCTCTTACCTCATAAAATTCTGTCCACGAACTCTAAAAGTATTGGGAGCAACCTCTGACCAGCATTCGGAAATTCTTTTCTCAGCTGTGCAATGCGGAACCTGAGAACCAGCTAAAGGTCTTTGAACAGTAGCCCTTGGCGACACTGAAATAATAAAGTGGAAATTAGGCTTACTAAGTCAAACAAGACCACTTACAAAGCAACAAAGCATACAGGAGCCGTGTTGGGAGAGGTGGATATCAGGGCAGAAGTCATCAAGGTGCTTGTAAATACTTAAACACTGGATTGGCCATAGGAAACTACAAGATTTGCTCATCATTTTACAACCTACGAGGATTCTTAGTAAATTTTTTCCTGTAGGGAAATAGACAGTGACAGTGCTAACTCCTGACTAAGGATGAGAAAGTGTTGACAATAATACTTACATAAAGCAGAACTAGCTTGTCCTTCTCGGCGTTTAAATGAAAGCTTAAAAGATGATCTTTTCTTGAAATTTGTTGAATGAGGGGCTAATGACTTTGCCGTCTTCTCTTCTCGGGAGGTAGAACAAACAAGGCAAGGCAGACAGTTATGAGCTTGAGGTCCACAATTGTGCAACTTTGCCGTTTCACTTTTTACAGCACTTCTATCCACGGAATGAGAAGAGACTATATCAAAATGAGCTTGATCCTTTGCCTGCTCCTGATGATCATCAGCTTGCAGCTGAGCATTGTTCATATTCCCTTCTCGAGCAGAATCTTCTTTAGCCGTATTAGCTTCCAAGTTGCTGGATGATGTCCCACTTGGCTTCACTTCAGGGTCAGAGGGATAAGCCACGTTAAAATGCCTGTTGTCAGAATATCTTGGAGTAACAACGTCTGACAAGGATCCACTTTCAATTTGAGACATATCTGCAGCTCAGGGAAGTCATACATAACAGAAATTAGAAATCCAACAGGTTGATTGCTGGAAAACTAGAAATCACACCGTCAAATTGATACTCATTTCCAAAAACGTTCAAGGAAATTACCATCTTGAACACTATAAAAATCATCATCACCATCAGAATCAATCACTGTGTCTGGTTCAAACCAAGCCTCAGATTTTCCTGCCAAGCGCAGAAGGACCAAAATAAGCACATGCAAAGTACAACACTCAGAACTTGAGAAGGGACATAGAGAAGGTCAGTTAACAGACAATAAACAGCGAAAAGCGACTGCATATCAGCAAGTCCTTTTTACAATGTAGAAGACCATTATACCCGAATAATGATCAGGAGAACTAAAGATAACCTAAAAGTCCAAAGGGGGGGGGGGGGGAGATAATGCTATGTGAAGATATATTAAATAGTTGCTCAGCAGAACGCTATGCTTTCAATATCCAGTTCCTCGTCAATCCAGGACAAGATTAGTTAAAGTAGCCCAATGCATAGAAGCAAGGCAGATTAATGTCGATAATCTTGTCTTTCACCAGCCCCAGCTCCAATTCAAAGAAAGAAAAAGACACGCAGCTACTACCGACCATGATTCTGACTTCACACAATGTGAAGGAAAAAAAAAGAAAAGAAAAAGGGGAAATAGATTTGGTACCTTGGTATGTGGGATTGCGGTGAGGAAGATCCGTAGAATGAGAAGGTTCAACCTTGCTGAGCTTGTTTGAAAGAGATTGAGTCTTGGTTCTTCTCCTTGGCCTCCCAATCCGACGACCCTTTCTTCTAAGATTCAATCCACCCACTAAACACTTGCAGGGTTTGGATCCGCAAGCTCCCATTCTGTAGTCTGTCCTGAGAGACAACCGATCAACAAAAAATGGAAACCAGGACAATACCCTTCCCACTTCCCACCCCACTATCTATTAAGTAGAAATTATCTCTGACTATATACGTGCTAGATACTTACTACTAGTTCCGGATTTTCTCAATTCCTGTACCAAACGGGTAAAGTTTTTTTTTTTTTTTTTTTTTTTGAAGGAACTGGAGGGTAAAGTTAAACAACAACTCGTTAATTTTGGGGACAAGCCGACAACTTTATAATGATCATCATAGTCCCATAGTTGTCTGATACAAATACACTTGTACCAGTAGGGCCTAATTATTGATTAAGCCAGATTTTTGGTTTTGATTGGTCAACGAATTCGAAGGACATGGATGACTTGGGAAGTTAGCATGGCAATAAGCGTACGCAGCTTCTTCCAGGCTGGCGGAGTAGGCTTTTTTCCTGACATTTTCTCCCTTTTTTTCTGACATTTTCTGACATTTTCAGGCGGAGTAGGCTTCCGGCTCCCATTTTTTGTCACTGCCATTGCCACGTGGATGCAGTTGAAAACGGAATATGGTACACACCACACACTGCACTACACATTGGTTAAGATGTAAAGATCACGCGCAGATGGATTTACGGATATTCGCCCTGGACACGGCAGCCGTCCAATGCGCGTAAAGGTGTCCTCATACTGGTGGAGAGCGTGAGGTGAGGAAAAGAGAAGAGAGTATAGTGGGAACAGGAACTGCGTGACGCGTCGATTGACGGATTGAGTTGTTTTCACTTTCCACGACTGATTTTTTTTTTTTTTTTTTCCACGACTGATTGATGTTGAACTCCCTGTTGTGTTTTGCGTTGTTGTGGTCCGTCCTTCCCTTTAGGATTAGGATACGAAGGCTTGAATGGGTTAGGATTCTTTTTTTTGGTAACTCGTAACATGTTTCAATTTGAGTAGCTGGAATACGCCACGACCTCACGCGACGCATCCCAAATGAGTCACGAGGGTTTAAATTCAGGGTAAGATTCAAATTCAGAATCAAATGAGTGTTAAGAGTTCATTTATCACTGAACTACTTTAGTGGAAGCAGGGGCTAGGATTTTGCTTGTGCGTGTGATGAACTATGAAAACTCGGCCTTTTTTTTTTCTTTCTAAACATATAATTCAGTCTAATTATTAGAGTTATCCTCGATCTCGAAAACAATTTAATATTATTATGACACACAAAGGAAAAAAAAACTTGATAAAAAGTTTGCGAGCGAGATTGGAATGCTAACTAATTCATTTTGTAACCTCCAAAACTTTCATTGTTGTGTCAATCAGAGATCAATATTGATAATTGCCACTTTTGCATCTAATAATAATGCAAAAGATATTAAAAAAAAATAAAAAGAGGGTTGGTTTGTCGGCATAGCCGTCAGAGTGGTTTGTCTCAAGACCATCATGCTGTGTTTGTGGTGGTTTTGGAGGCGTGGTTCATTGCGTCCTGTCAATTCTAACGCTTTGAGCAGTAAATTTTGGAGGCGTGGACAATATTGGAGTATTTAGTTGCAATTTTGCGGGCACAACAGCCAGGTTCAAGCGTTTAATTCTTAAATAAATAAATCCTGGGGGGCCACACCACCAAATGTAATAATGGACTGTCCTTATTATTCAATCACAGAGATTAATCAGGAGGGGTCACTATTGTTAAATATTAGTAGTAGTAATTGATTAAAGGCGTTGTTAGGTGTTCGACGATTCCTACGCCTTCAATGACGGTTGAGAAGAGGCGATACCCAGGGCCCAGGCCCATTATCGTTCGTGGGGGCGCCCAAATGATAAGATTAAGAGGCACCAAAATTTCTGGGTAAAACGAGAAACTAAATAAGAAAAGGATAGGATAAAAAAAAAAAAAAAAAAATAGGAGTGACTGACAAGTGACTAGTTGACTAGTGACTAATGAGTAGCGAGTAATCCATTCCGGCCAGCGCCAAAATCCTGCGGGTTTTAGTACAGCTGACAGCGGTAGTCGCAGATGTAGCAGCGGTGGTGGTGGGCTTGAGAGATGGCGGCCTTAAGTTTTGGTCACCTGGCAACAGCAACACCTCCATTCCTCTCTCCTCTCCGCCTCAACATCAATACACCGTGCTTCCATCTTGGTTGCAGTCATTTCCCGTTCACAGCCAGCATGCGCCGCAACTCATGCCTTATCACCCTCTCTTACTCCAACAGTAGCTGCCTTCCTTCGTTTTCCGCACTTGATCCATCTGTTTCTTCCATTTTTACCTAATTATTGCTGGCTTTTTTTTTTTGACAATTATGTATTGAAAGCTAATAAGTACTATTGAACCTTTGTTTTTCTGGTGTTGTTAGAATCTAAAAGTCGACTCCAAATTGAGAAGGAAAGAGAGTTTCTTGAACAATATGGTCTCAATCCTGACGAGTTTTTACCCCATTCATCTCCACAGGTCCCTTTTTTCTTTTAATTCCACCCCCACCCCCCCAAAAAAAATGTTTTGTACTTGTCCCCATAAGTTTTGTCTCATAACCTTCATAACAGCCCTGTTAAAGTTTCTAGGTTCTGACGTGTGGTTTCCTGGTTTCATAGAGGAAGAGGAGAAAAGGGCAGGCAAAGACGGGAGAAAACGGAAGGCAGGAAATCACAGAGGAACCCAAGCATCCAAGGGAAACCCATAAATTGCTTCAGGTATTTACAATTTTTTATTTGTACGCCGAAGTACTTAATTTGTAGCAAGTATGGCTTGAGCAGATATGGATGTGCAAAGTTGCACTATTGAATATCAGGTAATTGCATTGCTTCGATATCTTAACAAAAGACCAGAACCAGTTCCTGGTTGATGATATTCGTCTACTCATAAAGTTCACAATTCTAACTTTTATTGCGGCTTTTTGTTTCTGTCTCCTGAACATATGCGATACGCAGATTAAGTGTTAGATGCTATGAAGTTCATTTTCTATGTACAATTAACTCCTTACCAAAATGCACTAAATTCTTTGCTCCTATTATTTTTTTTTTGTCAAGTAATTTGTAAATGGGAAAATGAATTATTTCCTGGAAAAGGTTAACAAATATGATGCTTATATATGTTATGCTGCATGATAGACAATAATGTCTAGCTTCAATCTTTTGGACCCTGAAAAAAGGTTGTCAATTGACACTTGTTTGAGAAACTACTGAAATGTTTGAGATTTAAATACAAGTGCTTCTTTTTATTATTATTATTATTATTTTCTATTTCTTTGGCATGTTATGCCCTTCTCCACCCTTAGAAGAAGTATGGTTCAATTTACAAATCATGTTCTTGAAATTAGGTGCTTAGGCATAGTCATCCGTATTTGAAATCTTATACAAACTTCATTGGTTACTAGGTGCTTGCAGGAAAAGCTCGAAGGAAAAAATTACTTTCACCGAAAGGCATGGATGTACGCCCAATGATGGAAGTGGTGAAGGCTGCTGCATTTGCCATTTTACAGGTGCTTGTTTCATTATCATGGATTCTGTTCAAATTTTGGAATCCTTGTAGTCTTTCAAATCTGTGAATGCTACTGTTGTTAACAGAATAATGTTGTAAACAAATTGTTCTTTCTTCTTCTTCAGGCGGCTGGTGGTAGCCCTGCATCTCTACGGCCTGGTCGTTGGTTAGATTTATACAGTGGTACAGGATCTGTTGGCATTGAAGCTATCAGTAGAGGATGCTCAGAGGTTATCATTAGAGCCAGTAACACTTAATTTAATTATTAATTTGAAAGCTGACAATTAACTCTATAGCATTACATTATTTTCTTCTCTTTTAGCTGGTAATTAACATCTGCATGAAGATGCAGCATTATGCTGGTACTTTAAGCAGTTAGATTTTAACTTCATATACCATCTTTCAGTTAGATTGTTTTACAGTGTGTTCCGCAACCTATTGCTATTTCCTGTCCTCTTCACTCTTCCCTTTATTCTCTTTTCTTAATTTGCAAATCCCAGGCCCATTTTGTTGAGATGGATCCTTGGGTTGTCTCAGATGTTCTACGACCAAATTTACAGTGGACTGGTTTCCTTGATGTATCAACCATACATCCTGTCCGTGTGGAGGATTTCTTGGAAAGGGCAGAACAATTTGCTGGTATGCTGTTTTCTGGATTCACAGAATTGAAAATCTAGTTGTCATGCTGATTGAACTTTTTTCTCTATACTACCTTCCAGATCTTATCCTTTTTAAATTATTAATTTGGCCTTCTGCATATCGTATAGAATAGAGTTCATGCTTTTGGACTCCTTTAAATAAGATCTTTATCTTGTATATGCGCATATATTAGAAGCCGTAGCAATGAAGGTTCGTTTGATGTACACCTAAAAGACATGTTTGTATATGTAGTCAGGAGCTTTGAGTCTCTCAATTACGGTCAGCTTCATCAAACCTCATTTTTCCTGTTTTTCTTTACATGAGAAGATTATTATTACCTTCTGGAACTTTACGATTAGATTTTTTTTCCCAGGTAAACGTGCGCCATTTGATTATGTAAGTGTTACACCCCCATATATGGCAGTAGATTATGGGGTATTGATGAACCAAATTTCAAGTTCATCCGTAATTGGAGAGGACACATTTATTGTAAGTTAATTGCATATAAAAAGTAAGTTTTGTCCCTCAGTGGTTTGATTGATTAATATCTAACAAAATGCTTATTCTTTTGTAGGTAGTTGAATACCCTTTGAAAACTGACATGCTTGATTCATGTGGTTGCCTCACTAAGGTATTTTAGATAAGCTTTGGTTGATTAATTTTTCCTGATTAATAAGAACCATCTCACCTAAAAACTCAACTAATCTGAGATGAGGCTATTCTAATGATTTATAAACTCCTATACTCTCCCTTACGCCTGCCTGCACTAGTCTCTTTTTAGTCAGCTGAACACCTAAAAATACTTATCATGTATCGGCTAGAACCTTTGCATGCTACTTCACCCTATGCTTTTTTCCTTCTAAATTGCCTCATCTGTATGTTGGCTACTATGTTAATTAATAACGGGTTTACCTTAAACGATCACAAATTGCAGATAGCTGATCGGAGGTTTGGTCGGACACATCTTGCTATATATGGACCAAATTGGGCGCAAAAGAGGAGAAAGTCAGACAGCTTACTTATGGGTTTATCATAAAGATGGAAGTAGGTTTTGTGGCTGGATTATTATTATTTTGTGCTAAAGACCACGTAGTCTGATATTTCTTAGCAGTGACATGTCGCGTTAGCTGTAAATTAACCTGACCATTTGATTTGTTCCATCTCAACTCTCCTTTCAGATGTAGATAAAACAAGAGATGTTAATGAAATGCTACTAGTAAACTAAACTTGGTAATCTTTGTAGTTCAGCCTTCTTCTATAATCAAAATCTCTAACGTCAATTCAGACAAGAACTTGGATATTTTCTATGGTGATTTGACAACTGTTATTTCAGTTCAATGATATGATACAAGTTTACAGGAAGTTGTTGTCGATCTAAATTTGTTGGGTTATGGTCTGTTGGATATTATGCTGTTTGCTTAATGTCGCCATTCTGTCCGGGTACATGACAGAGTCATTAGAAAACTTCTTCTTCTAACCTAATTTTTAGTTGGCCGGAGTTGGAGGGTTAGATAAAGTGAATATTCGCATCACAGGAGACAAAAGAAAGGCGGCCTTAGCGTTTATTAACTAATGATGATCCGGTAGACCCTTTCATGCACTGCTGAGATTTTGTAGGCAATTCCTTGGATGAACTTCAAAAACTTGAGGTGGCATGTTTTTTGAAAACGGAGTTTGGACCATTCTTTCTGATACCTTGAGTTACATTGGAGAAATCCTTTCTTTATGTTATTCCAAGATGATAAAGATAAAAAGTTCCAAGTCTCTGCGTGAATCATGAAAGAACTAGCCAACAACCAAATTGTGAAATTTCATACTACCGAGCAGCTTTAGACTGTCGTTTGTGTTTTACGATCGTAGATTCTTATAATTCAATGGCAATATGTTGTCTTTAAGCTTAAAGCAGAGCAACTTTAGACTTTGTGTCATTTGTGCTTTACGCTCGTAGATTCTTGTCGTAATTCAGTGGCAATATAAAGCACATGGTGCAATCAAAATAATCATTGCCATCTTCTTCTCGGTATCAATTCTTTCCAGATTCCTGATGGGCTCTCAACTCCCATTTCTCCTTTCCAGTTCAGGCCTGATACATTTATACGTCTATTTTATGCAATGAACTCTTTTAAGCACGATGGTCCGCAAAACTGCGATATTCACATTAATTCTAGAAATCAGGCACGAGATTCTATATCTTTTTTTTTTGGCTTCCATGCATCATTTTCTTGGTTCTTTTAAAATTCAGGACTATGTAAGCATTAAGGGGAGTAGGGAGGTAGTGAGGTCCCATTTGGCTGCTGCATGAAAATGTGCGCACCAAAGTAAAGATTTCCGAGGTGGACCAATACATTTAAAGCAAATCGATGCAGCAAACCTTTGGATATTGCAACAAGCTACAGAAGTGTTTTCCTGCTGGAATTTCAATGGTATTTAACATAAAATTCACTAGCCGAAAAAGATATGTAGCACATAATCTAAAGTTCAGTACCGTATATTCTTTTGTTTTGTTACGGCTTTATGTTTGGAGAGACCTGTCTTAAGACAAAAGTTTCCTCACATTTTTACTTAGAGGTTCGTGTATATATATATTTATACTCGCATTGCCTTGCTCTGCTCCACTCGGACCACCCCAACCTATTTTCATCCTTTCTGGTGCTCGAGTTTGTCTTATAGCTCCGACTAGAAATCCTTTGTCATAAAATCGACATGGTTGGATTCCTTCTTTCTGGTAACAAACTATCTGGCAGGGTACAGATTGTATAGGATTGAAAAGTTATAAAAATGCGTGGCAGTGGTAGGGCTTTGCGGGCTACAGCTGGAGCTGTTGTGTTTGCTGCTGTCTTACTCTTATGGTTCTTGTTATTTAGCATAGTAGCCAACAATGCCTCTGATAAGGCAGCAACAAGAATTTCATCCACCAGAAACCTTAGCATTTTAACGCTGATAGCAAGTAGAAGCCGTTATCTTCCTCGACGTCCTCCCAAGTACATTTCTGTGAGCAAGAGAAGAGTGCCTGCCGGACCTGATCCCATCCATAACAGGTATCAAATTCTATATGCAGCTCTTAACTAACATAATATGCAGCTCTTAATTCCCTTGTCAACCTCTTTATTGGCTGTGCAACAACGTTATAGAGTTTGTTGACTGACTCAAGTGTTGGAAACCTTCTGAAACCTCGAACAAGTGTGATTGTATGGTTGTCTAATCACTTTCAATATGATCGTGAAATGATTTGAGGCCGATCCTTTAAGTTTATGTTCAACTCCTCCATGCAAAATTATACGAGGTGGTCTCGGTTACTCTTTGTCTATCTGATCTTTTATGTTCCGTCTCTTTAGGAGAGCCAGAAGTTCCCGACTACCACCTAGTTGAGCAAAAACGTCAAAAAGTTTAAGAAGATTCAGAAATCCCTTTGGCTTAGTCGTGGAAGAAAATGCTTTTCCGCGACACTGCGTTCCATCTTTGCTGTTGATTTAGGATATTTTCAAATTGAAGTTTGACTTGTTGGGCAGCCTAAACTCACATCATTGTTGTATGATGTATAATACTGAGAATTGGAAAGAAGTGGATGAAGGCATGCTGAAGTTTCGCTGCTATCATATATGAGCAAAAATTTCTTGGGAATGCTGTTTGAGAATATTTTTTGTTTTAGAGCATCCTAATCAGTGTGTGTATTCACACAAGCTTCTCCAGCACATGGTACTTTTAAACTAGATGGATTGTGAAAGACCTCTGAAGGGTATTCTCATGCCTCAACTTCAGGAAGGATTGACAGATTCTCATCCGCAAAAAACATTGCAGGAGAAATGAAGCATATTTCAAGAAAGGTGTCATAGGACAATGTGTTTGTGTAGGCATGCATCATGCATGGATTGAAGGGTGATTTGTCTTTTGCTTTTCGATTGGATTGGCTTTCTTTTGTTTTTAAGTGGCTCGTGTTCCCCAAATAAAGCATTTGCGCCCTGCTCGGGTTAAAGCTCTAAAAAGTGCTCTTTTCTGGATAAACAAAAAAATTTCTTTTTTTTTGGCCGTAATCGTGTGATATGATGGTTCCTAGATTATTAGCCAATTAATGCACCATTTCCGTCTGTTGTACATAAAAGCTTTTTTAGGTGAAGCATAGTGTAAATTTGTTGATGAGTGCTGAGAGATTTGTCCAGTGGGGAATGAGGTTAAAAAAAAGAGGGTTACGTATATGGTGAAACATGTTATAGCTCCTCCATTGGATTTTCTTGATAACAACTTTATTAACGGACGCTATTTTATTTACCAGAGTCTCTCTCGACAGTGAAAACAAAGCAACTCCCTGCCCTTCTCTTTTCTCCCTTTTTTTTGCTTTCTTCATCTTTCTTTGCTTCTTTTTCGGTTCTTGATTTTGATTGTTTCAAGAAGTAAAGACCGGTCTAAAGTGACTGAGATTCAAATTAGGACGCCTTTTTGTTGGCTCATGCTCGTGCGTTTGATTGAGAGACAGAATCCTATTTCCTGCCTTCTCTACAAACACTAACTTGCTGCCATTGAACAATCAGTCTCTTCCGAAATCAAAGGGCACCAGTAGTTAACTTGCAAATTGAATATATATATATATATATATATATATATATATATATTTTTTTTATTTTTTTTTTGATAGAAAAGATCATCTCATTCAAACAAATCTGCGCTAAGTACCTACTAGTATTAGAGCAAATCTTGGCTAACAGTTGGAGTTAATTACTCCTACATACAATAGGCGGTTTCTAATTTAGGAGCAAGATTTGTTCCTCGAATGGTTTTTGTACAGTTGTTCTGTCATATGACTGGCGAAGAACTTCTGCAGACTTAATATTTAAGTTCAAGTCCCGGTCTCCCGTTAGATCATCGAATTGATTTTTGTATAATTACAAAAAGAAGAAAAAAAATCTGTCTTTTTTTTTATTTTAATTTTATCTCCAGTTCCAAAAAAAAATTATTATTCTCAGTCTCGAAGCAGACACTAAATAAACCTAAAGTAAACCATCTACACCAAATATTACTGAACTTCCAATTTTACCGGATCAAGTGGTCAAATGAATTCTTTAAACAGAAACCTAACGCTGAAAAAGTTTTGGTATCAAGTCTTTTAACTTTTTTTTTTGAGTAAATCTTATATACACTGACAGTATATACACTATCACCGTTAGATTTATAACATGTGTGTAAAAGTTAAATTTCAAATTCAAATTTCGCATAGTTATTGTTCATACGACGCTGACGGTGTACACACTATCAATATATAAAAGATTAATCCTTTTTTTTATGATTTATGATTCGTTGTGAATTGTGATGCCTCTTTTTTGCGCAAAGTTTTTGGAGACGCTCGCTGATTTCTCCACCAACTCGGCTAAGATGTAGTGCAAAACCGGAACACACACAAGCAAAGCATGCTCTCGAGTACATACCAAAAAGATGGTAAAGGCCCCCAAAGACAAAGAGCAAAGGGCCACTTTCCTCGTGGGCTCGTTGCCACGAACAATTGCATAAAGGTCAAAGAGACTCGCAAATGCTGCCAAAAGTAACCGCAATCCTGCTTTTGATGTAATACTAGTAACTGTTTTCCTACGCCTTTAGGGCTCTAGCCTCTAAGGCTGGCTGGCCTCCCGCAATCATCGAATGTCCCAATACTTTTATAACTACACTGGTGCAGAAATGGCGCTTTTAGCTGTGCTGCCCCCGCCATTGGTTTCCCGGCCTAGCTATTACGAGCATTGAAGCGAGTTTTTTGAACTATCAAACAAGCATTTTTTAAATAAAATAAAATAAGGTTGTGTTTGGATTGCATTTTCCGTCATTTTTCATGGAAAAATTACTGTAGCGATTTGATACATGTGAGGGAAAAAGGTGATAGGAAAATGTGATCACGAAAAACGACAATATTTTCCGACGGAAACAAGCAATCCAAGCATGGCCTAAAATTTCGTTTCAGTTGGCAATATTACTCGCCATGGCCGCTACCGAATCTTTGACATACTGCCTGGGAAAAGTTAGAACCTCGATCCTTGATTAAACCAATACCCTCCATAATTAAATAAAAGAATCGAATTCATGAATTTTGACTATCATGCTTTGCTAGAAATTTTCTGTGTTCACCATCAAGGCTACAAGGCTCTACTAAAATTTCTGGGCTCACTATCAAGGTCAGAAGGTTCTACTATCATAGTATCCATTTTGCCCGCTACCCAAAAACTTTTTAAGGCCCTGCATTTGGGATGTGCAAACATCAAGAAAAGTTGCAGAACATGTTAACATAATTGACATTTTTGTATCTAGCCAGTCGCAGGTCAACTTTAGTAACGAAAAAGTCTGAGTTTCTCAGTCATCGGAAAAAGACAGAAACCTCGGGGAGGTGATCTCTCCATTTCAGTGGGTGTCTGGGGGGTCTTTACTTCTTAGCAGCGGGGCACCCCTGTGGGGTTTCTATCCCACATCGGTTCGGGGGGGTTTGGGGTTTGGGTTTATTAAGGTCTGCGGGAGCCTTCAAAAGTTGCCGGCTTTTGAAGGTTTCTCGCAGGTCAACTTTAGTAACGAAAAAGTCTGAGTTTCTCAGTCATCGGAAAAAGACAGCCGGCTAGAGTCTGAGTTACTAATGGAAATGGATCCAAAAATCCAACAAAATGCAGCAAATCCAGGATAGTCCTTTTGCCAGCCTAGTGGTAGGGCAATTCCCACCTCGCAGATAGAAAAGGATACGGAAACTAAGAGAACTGGAAATCTGCCATGAAACTTAATCAGAACGATGAACTGGCAAACTTACAAAAGTTGTGGTCTCTTCGCAGTTTATACGTCAGATTTAACAGGTACATGATTGGAACTAAGCAACATACCAGATTTAACAGTCTTTCAACCTCTCATTACCTAAACCCATGAATATAATGTACAAAAAACTCAAACAGGCAAAAGAGTAAAAGCTACAACCCAGCATAGAAGGATAATACTATTGCTACAAACAAAGATTATAAATACCACAGAAGGACATACATCCACATTCACAAATCTAATGAACGAGAGAATTACCAAGGCTGTATGAAATCAAGTACAGCAACACAGGCCTGAAAATCTTATACAATTACTGCACAACATGAACGCAGCATGATACAGAGCTTAAAATAGGCCAATCATACTAAAGATTGATCATATTTCTGCAGCACAGATAATTTTCCGCAGCCGGAAGAACAACAGTCATGTGATTTAAGTTGATAGGCATCAAAACATATTGCATTGAACTCTTAGTGTTTCTTATTCCTATCATAAGCACAAGGGTTATATCTTATGAGCACTTATCAACCAAAAAAAAACCAATCACGGTCACCATCACCAAACAATATATTCCAAGCACAATTTCTCAGATTGAACTCCAACCATCATGCTATGTTTGCAGCAAATTGAGCATAAGGATATTTCAGATTAAAAGTTGCAGAAGAATTAAGAAAGCAAACCATAACAAGCAACAAAATTAATCAAGCAACTGCAAGCCAACTCCTGCCAGAGTACACACACTAAAATGGCAGTGAACCATCTAAACAGCATGAACTAGTAGCTGCCAGATTAAGAGACTACCAATTGGCAGTACCCCGTTTGTGCCTGGAGCAAGAAAGGACGCTTCACCATGTAATAAAGAGTCAATATTACTTGAAAACTTAAAAGCTGGGAATTCGGTTGACAGTCATGCAACTATGTCCAAGTTTCATTAGTAATCTACAATGTAAAGTTCAGGGCTATAGGTAAATGAGCATATTACAATCATCAAGAACCAGTAGTTTCCCATACAACAGATTTTTGGACGAAGAGGATCTTGTGGTACAGTTTAAGCAGTTTATCCTATTATACAGCTATATTTGACAACAGGGAACATACTCTGGAAGCCAATAAAAATGGATACCACTCAATTTGTGTTGCAAGCACAGGTGAATTTACCCTCGAATGCAAAAATTAGTTTTTGCAATGCAAGTGCCAATCTTCCTTTGCTTCTAAGACTTTCTTTTGACAGTAAAAATGGAACTAATCAGCATCATTTTTTCCAAAAAGTAGAGGAAATTCATCGTATTGTTCTGAAAATCCTTGTTTCTCAGCCATGCTCTTCAATGATTCATAAACCTGGTACATTGAGCACCTGTCCTTTGGCCGAGAAACCACACAATTGCATGCAATTCTCAAAAACTGCACAATTTCTTCATCATGGCCTTTCCCACGTAAAGTTCCATCAATTGCATCTTTAATCTGCCCTGAACTGGAGAGTTGATTAACCCAGTCCACCAAGTTCCCCTTGAATCCTTCCTCGGCACAACCAACTTCAAGAGGTTTCTGCCCAGTTGCCAATTCCATAAGTACCACTCCAAAACTATAAGCATCCCCTTTCAGAGACGCAACCAATGTGCTGGAGTACTCTGGTGCTACATACCCAAATTCACCTAGATCTCCATTGACAAAACTACTTTCATTTGAATCTGATGAAGTCATGAGCCTTGCCAAGCCAAAATCCATTATCCTAGCATCAAAATCCTCGTCAAGTAGAATAACATTGGAGCTAATGTTTTGATGCATTATTGGGGGGTGGCAACCATGGTGAAGCCAGGCAATCCCCCTTGCAGCACCTAAACCAATCCTGAACCTAGTCGGCCAATCCAAAATAGTTGCGTTTCCACTCAATAATGAATACAAAGTCCCATTTGACAAGTGCTTATAGACTAAAAGCTTCTCCTCCTCTACCACACAGAACCCCAAGAGTGGGACCAAATTTGGATGCCTGAGCTGGCCTAACCTATTCATCTCCATCCGGAACTGCTTCTCACCCATCTTACACGTACTAAGCCTCTTGATGGCAAGTGCAGACCCATCCCTTAAAACAGCCTTATAAGTTGTTCCGGTCCTAGTCGAGTAAATGACATTTTCCGCACTGAAATTATTCGTAGCAACAAATAAATCTGCCAGCTTAACCTTCACGAGTGGTTTTTGGAACAACATAACTTGAGTTAGCTTATGAGCCCTCAACCTCTCAGCCCAACTATCGGAGTCATCCCTTCCAATTCCATATCCTCCCTTCCTTCTCCTCGGGCCAGACTTTGTGAAATACCACCACCATGCCCCAAAACCCAACAACATAGATGCAGCAGCTCCAAACACACCAGCCGCAATAATAATTGCCAAATTTTTCTTACTCAACCCGCCACATTTCCTTAAGGTCCCACCGCAAAGACCGCTGTTTCCATCAAAATTAAGCTCCACACCAACAGCTGTAAAAGAGGGAACCCTACCGGACAAACCATTATTGGCAACAGAAAATTTCTTGAGCCTACCCAAAGTGGAAAACTGATAAGGAATGTTTCCGGACAACTTATTATCATCGAGCACCAAACTATTCAAATAAGAGCATTTAACAAGATCCTCCGGAATCGTACCGGTCAAAGCATTGCCAGATAAGTCTACAGTAACTAAATAAGGCAACCAATCACAAATTTGGGGCGGGATAGGACCGGAAAGGTCATTACCGGAGAGATCGAGAGTTTGCAAGCTGTGACAATACTGCAAAGCATCCGGAACTCCACCGGAGAGGTTCATCTCACGAAGCTCGAGGCTGATGAGGCGATTTTCGCGGGGGTTCCAGCAGGAAACGCCAACGAAATCGCAGACAAAGCCCACAGATGAGTTGGAGAAGTTCCATAGGCTGAGCCTCCCATCCGGATCTCTCAACGAGCTCTTCACGCCATGTAAACACTTGACATCATCTTCAGCAATAACAAATTTGCCCAGATTGGAAATGGTTACTAAATATATCAGCAAAATTGAGCTGATTAGCTTGGGAGAAGACTCGGCCATTGGGATGTGGGGGCCGAAATCGAAGAAGATGAGATTAGGGTTTTGAAGGTTCAAAGGGGAAGTGGGTTGGGAGGCATTGACTTGGAAATTGGACTGAAGAAAAATAATGCTACACTATAAAGTGGAACTAGTAAAATGAAGAGGAGATAGTCCTTGCATCATTCGGTAATGTATTCATATGCTGAGTGAAAAAGGTGACCCACGGTGGGGTGGGGGGCAGATGTTAACTTCTGAGAATTTTGTTTGATAATGGAATAATAAAATATCAAGTCCAGACTCCAGATGACAATTACGGTGTATATGTTTTGACCGGAGATGGTTGGGTATTGGAAGGGTTGACTGGTACTACTCTTGGTGGTCCACCTGACCATTAGACGAACACGAAACATCGGATCATGGATAATGGTACTACCAATTTACCATTACCTGTGTGTTTTTAAGGTGTTTTTAAAATACTTGATTGTAATAGTGTATATAAAAAAATTTTATTATAGATTTTTTGAAGGAATTTTTAGAATATATTTTAAATTATTTTTTAAAATTAAAATATTTTAAAAAAATTAATATTACACCCAAAACCACTCCTACTATCATCACCCCTTCCCTTATCCTCCTCTTCTCTCCTCTCCTCTCCTTCCCTTCCACCCAGCCTTCCCCTTCCCCTTCCCCCCCCCCTCCGCGGCCCCGTCAACCTGGTCGTGGCTAAATCGCGACCAAAATGTTCCAAACCTTTTGGTTGCGATCTGACTATGACTATATCACAACCAGATCGAAAGGAGGGAGGTGGTGACGGTGAGGTGAGGATGGTGGCGGTGGTGTTGAGTAGTGGTGATAGGTGAAAAATGTTGTAGAATTTATTTTTTCTGTGTGTATTTATGAGTTTATTTTTTATATATTGTATGAATAAAATGTTTTTAGAGTTGTTTTTATATGTATATTACTGTAGTATTGTATTTGAAAATTTTATTTTTTAAAAATAGACCAATCAAAACCGAGTCATATTTAAGTGCGTTTGCATAGGAGATTATTTGAAATAATTTTTTAAAAATATTATATAGTACTTTTTTGATGAGATATTTATTATGAAATGATTAAAAATTATATTTATTATGCAAACGAATATATTTGTGTAAATAATAAATTATTTAAACAAACTCTATACTGCTTGCAATTTTTTTTTTACTTCTAACAAGGGAATGGTGGAACTCAAAAATCGAAAAGGAGTCGAGGGGATCAAAATCCAAAGTTTCTATTTTTTTGAAGTTCCACCTTGCTTAATAGTTAATCTCGGATTTGTTGATTTAAATTCTCTAGTGTTTTCTGATCAATTATAGGAACTTTTTGTTGTAGACGTATTAAGTGATGGGGATTTTAGCGGCATGTACAAAGCAACGGTATGTTCTTTCTGAATGAGGGCCTACTCTTACGCTTGGTATAAATCATTGCATACCAAACTAATTTATTTTATTGTTAAATGCCCGTTGCGTCTCCTTTTGCTGGTTTTCCTGTGTCATGTGTCCGGTCTTTTTCATAGGTTTAATGTAATTAAATTCCGGTCCGACGTGGGGAATGTGTAATGCGCAGGACAGACGTATGGGACGGATAAAATTTCAACCGTTGATCTGGAATGGTTAAAGCAGCATGTTTCGATTTTTTTAAAAAAAATATTTATATTTTTTATGAACATATTTTTAATTATTTTTATACTTCACATATATTAAATCCTTGTAACATATTTTTCTCCAAAAAAATCGAGACAATAGCAATTCAAACGAATTTGGGGAAAAGGCTGTATTTTCTTTTTAGTTTAGTTGCCTTCACCAAATTAAACCAAAATAGTGATAATAAAAGAAATACCAAAAACAAAGATTAATTAATAAAAAAATATATATGAAGACGTATAAGTTGAATGCTATGCGTGGAATGGATTGTAAATGGAAAAGGTAATAAGAGTAGTTAGTGCCTTGACGGCTCCTAAAGCCGGCATTGGATGAAGTGTCGAAGATTTTGAAGGTTGACTCAATTCCACATCAACAATGAACTAGAGTCCATGTCCTATCCAACAACGGACGTAGGGGCAGGGCAGCAGCCCCAGTTCAAACTGGTATTTTGACCCGTGCATAGCACGGAGTTATATTTTAAATCAGAATAATATTTTATATATTTAAATATTGTGGTACAAAATAATAAAAATATATATAGACTAAAAATTTTAAAGAAG